>NC_141695.1:777752144-778952144 GCF_964263255.1 Lissotriton vulgaris
TCAGTGTCAATTCACAGGCCTCAACTGCTCAACTAATAGATTGGTTGGTCCTCTGCTGCCCCAGGCCTAAGGAACCAATGAGTTGGTCTCTGTATATAATTGTCAAAGAAAAGTACAAATAATGACCGCAGTCGAGTACGGTTTCTGCACACATACGGTTCACAGGTGCTGATACAGTTTGGAAATCAGTTCAGTTCTTCAGCACACCACCCTGCTCTTATTCCTTTCCGTGGACTTTAATTTCCAAGGTGCAAAATTATCCTTTAACTCTGACACATCAGCCCCCATTCTCCAGCCACCAGCGTTTATTTTACAAAGCGAGGAAATCATTACGTAGCTTGCCCTTTCAATCCTCCCGCTGCCTCATAAGGGCTGGCGTTTTTGGAGGAGTAAATACAATTCTTCCATTCTACCAATATCTCCAAGTCCTCGCTCTTGTCCCTGAAAGCCTGATTTTTCTTTTACTGAAAAAAACTACTCGTGATTTTCTCACTGTCCTCCTGAGAAACATGATTAGTATGTAGGAGCCCTGTGCAGAACACAGCCCTGCTTCTGTTCTTACCATGAAAGAAGACATCCTCCTTCCTACCCATCACACCAGTGCAGGCAACGCTGGGTGGAAGGCGCTGTCTTCTCTTTTCCCATTTCCCTGCGCTGTGCATGCCTTCCTCTAGCAATTCGGTTCTTGTGGCTGGGGGCAACATAACAACATGACGAGTTCTTGCGAGTCTGAAATCTGTGTGCCACTAAAAACGAAAGGGGAAACGGGCAAAGGTCAACGCTGCATGTCCTAAGACTTTGAATCGCAAAGAAAGCGTACACCTTGGTTCTCGTTTCTCACGTTTCTCTGAATCAAGGCCTATTTGGCTAAGGGCCTCTATGGAGATCTTGACAGGGAGTCAACAGCCAATAGACGCAAAGATCTTTAGCTGCTCCGCAGGCCAGAGCTGTTTGAAAGCAGCAAAAATGGCCAAGGTGAAGGAGTTTTCCAGAACTTCAACTTTAGTGAGGATGCACCGTCCTGACCTGTTCAATGCCATCAGGGTAGTATCTGACTCCGTCGACCCCTAAAGCGACACAGATGACTTTCCTCTTCACCCCAGAAGCATTAGGTCTGTTGCCATTGGCTACAGCTAGATGCTCTGGATCTGTAATATGTAGGGCTATTTTTCTAGCCCTGACATTTCTGTTAATATAAGATTTTAATGTTGTGACTGAACCTTAACCCCGAATCCCCCAGGTCCTAGACTGTACCCGCTGAGCCTGTGGTGTTTAATGGCTGCCGAAGGATCCTTGGGTACACACCCAAATTTATCATTTCTAACCTTGAGGTATATACCCATGATATTTGGTGCCACTAGGGACATTGTTATGGGCACAGTCATTATCACCTATTCCCTTTGAGGAGAACCTTGAGACCATGAGGCCCTAACCAGTCGCTGTCCCAGTGACTCTGCTAGTGTACTGTACCTCCTAGCTGCCAGATCCATCCTTTGGAATACAAAACTGTGTGCATTTGCCAATCGTACTGTGCTCTCAGCGTCTGACTTGGGTCAGACCCCAGTCCCAGTTTGAGTAGTGGCGTTTTGGACTGTCTGGATTTTTGAGACAATTTTCCTATTAATGGAGCCACAATTGTCCAGTACAAAGAGGTCCCAAACATGCACCCGAAGCAGCAAAGGCACTAGAGCGAAGGCGCATGCATATCATAATATATGTTGAATGAATAGTATTATTTTGTCTCACTCCTGTGCGTCATTCATTAGCTAAAGTAAAAAAAAAACGTTAGTAAGGCTAGAGAAGCCCAAAAGTATGCAAGAATCGCTATTAGAATGATATCGACATAAGTGTAAACATTAAACAAAACTATGATGTCTAGCGCCAAGTGTGAATGTATTAAGGAGTCATTGATGAGGCAGGTTGCGCTCAGTCCGGCTGAATACCACAAGAATTCTAAAAATGCACCAAAGCGCCAGAGAATGTCTCGGGAGACTTGGCTGAATGGAAAGAAACGGAATTATAATCAAAGGGAGGCAGCATCATATGAGTCACTGTACAGTCTTTTGTTGATAAAATGCTTCAGGATGATGGTTCATTGGAGGTGAGACAGCACCTCACTGGTACTCAGACTGCTGTTCTAAAGCAGCATGCCGCAACTAGTGGCAAGCGGAGGACAAATAGAAAACGATATTAGAGTCAGGGTCAACAGTTGGACAAGATAGATGAGGAGAACAGTCCAGCCAAAAGCCTGAAAACAATCAGAAAGGCGGTTCCCAGGTTTCTCTGCCAGAACAGAAGCCCAAGGGAATAGGTCCTTTCACCAGAGAAAGAAACCCAACATTGCATGGATGTCTAAAACAAATCACCGTGCATCGGCGTCAGCTGTGCGCTGTCAGAACACAAAAATACAGATTGGAGCCGAGTCCCTGTCAATAATCCAGATAATCAATGTCCTGTTCAGTGTGGAAGAGGAGGTCACCCCTATGAAGCTGGAGCTGGTGGCTCTGAAAATGTGGTTGCAGAACAGGGAGTCGCTCCCCAGATCCAATTCAAGACCTTTTTTATTCTGAAAACTGTGTTTCTAAATGGCACGGATGCACTGGATTCTTGGATAGTCCAGCCAGTGGGATTTTGGTTGGTCACTGAATCATAACCTGTAGGGGTACCACAGATGGCACAACGGCCTGACCAAACCCATAGAAGGTAAACCTTTTCGCCATCGACTGGTCTGGGTGCACTGGCAGCTCTGCAATAAGGCACAGAGTTCTGAGTGGGTATTCCTGTGGAGGGTCTACTTTGGAAAGATATCCTTGCACTAAGCAGGATGGAGGTTGACCTAGACGTACGTTTAGGAAGAACTCATACAGCTTAGGCTCACAAGGAGCACCAAGGAAGAGGGATGGTTGGATCTGCCACAGAGTTATCCACGAAACCACTGTGTTTTGCACATTTCTATAGAGGAACAAATGTTGGGCATGGACTCTCCTGTATCTAATGGGAGAGGTCGGCAACTTAAGAGACAGTTGCGGCAGACACAGAAAAGGAAGAACTGGGTAAGTTTATGAGCGAAATGCAGAGGTCAGATATCTTGAGGTGCCGGAGTCTACCAAGGATTGAGGATGTCACAATTACATTCTAGCATTCAGTCTGTCCATAAGGACCCTCCAGTTCAACCATCACTGCCAGTTCTTTCAGCAGCAAGCTTCCACAATAAATCTACACCGGAGTCAAAATTTCTGACAACGTCTTTACCGGTACTTCCCACTTAGGTAAGGATTGCTCCTACACCTTTACTAATGGCATCAGTAGGGACAATAGTATGGACTTTGGGATGTGAACCCTTTAGCAATTGAGCTTTATAGATTTCTAGTTTGACACAAAATTAAAGCCCTTTGGCACTCTTATGAACACTGAAACGTAACTTTGTTCTTCGTATCCGGTCTCATGTGATAGGTTTTGTCAGAGAACCTCAAGTTAAACTTTGAATAAACTCCAACCAACCCCAGAAAATACCTTAGATAATCGTTATTCTTTAGTGCAAGAGCACTGTTAACTGATTCTCCTAATTTCTGTTTAGGCTTGATGACTTATGAAATGCATAACCTCATGATAAGCAAACTCACATTTGCTAATTTCACAGTGATGTTTGCTCAAAACACTACAAGGAACCCTTGTTTTTCTTCTGTCTTATTATTATTATTTTTTTATTTATTTCGTGTTTTTTATAGCGTGAACATGACCCTGTGAGGGGTATCAAAGCGCTTTACAGAGGTGTTTCGACAGTAGAACCATTAAGAACCATAAGTTGCAGAATACAAACTCTTTACAAACAGTACACTTGGGGGAAACGTATAACAACTATATCAGAAGCGCATTAAATCACACCACCATATGTGTTACAGATGTACCCTCTCATGTGAGTGAAGTGAGATGCTGGCGTATGACTGGAAAAAAACATGGAGAGATTATATCCATAGGTACTGCGGCCAGGACTCATTGTAGAAATGTTTCCATATAGAACAATTTTGCTTCTTTTTTGAATGCTGCGGTGGATGGAATTCTTCTAATGCTAGGGGGGAGAGCATTCCAAATTTGTGGTGCTGCCCCAGAGAACGCTCGGTCATAAGTTTTTTTCTTACAAAAACGAGCTGGTTTCAGAAGAAGATTTTCTTTGCTCCTGGTGCCTCGGTTCCCTCCTGACAGCGTGATTTTCTGTGCAAGGTAAACTGGAGTTTTGTGGTGCAATGCATTGTGGGTGATGCATGCTAGCTTTGAGTGAATTCTTCTTGCCTCGAAGGGTAGCCAGTTGAGTGCTTTCAGATGGGGGAGATGTGGTCGTATTTTTTTGATCCTGATATCAGTCTTGCGGCTGCATTAAGACATGCTTTCAAAGGGGCTGTTGTGACCTTAGGAAGCCCTGCCAGAATAGTGCACCCATATTCTATCCTTGAAATGACCAGTGACTGGACTGCTGTTTTCAGATCTGTTTTATTTAGGAATGGTTTTAGTTTCCGCAGGTAGCTTAGGTGGAAACGGGAGTTATTTGCCATTGCGTTAATGTGTGCAGTCATGTTCAGATTTTTGTCAAGAGTAATTCCCAAAGATTTGGTGGAGTCGACAATCTTCGGGGTGCATTTTAGAGCTGTGATAAAGTTGGACCACTTTGACTTGAATTTACTTTTCTGAGGTGTAATCAGTAAGAATTCAGTTTTTTGCGGGTTTATCTATTGCCGTCACCAGTACTACACATTGAAAACGGATAACATAACACACATTTCTAAATAGTTCTATCATAAGCCTCTGGAAAACAGCAGCTGCAGAAGCTAATCCAAATGGCATACAACAAAACAGGAACTACACAAACTACATAATGAGCTTTACTCTCTAACAATTAATAGCCAGTAAAAAACCCAATAGCAGCGATTTCTGGGGGATCATTAACTCATTAACAGCTGGTCCAACACTCCAGCAAGAGGCAGGAATCGGCGCAGAAATTTGGATAGATCACGTAAACACCCTGCTTAACAATCCCACGAGGAGTCCAGAACAATTACATCAGGGGCCACACCATGACCAAATGGATGTTCAAGACGCATCCAGTTACGCTACACCAAAAGATATTTCACTCCATCTGAACTCGTTTTTCAATGAACAAAGCCCCCTGACTAATGTGAAAGAACTAAGCAGACTTATAAATAAAATGAAGTCTGAGGGAGCGGCTGGGCCAAATGGAATACGAAATGCAATCTTCAGGAACAATCCAGAGATGTGGTCAGAATTCCTTACCCCAGTCTTCAATGAGATTTACAAATTTTCTAACATCCCAGTTTCCTGGAGGGGGACTATCATCCACCCCATATACAAAAAGGGAGATCATGACAAGCCAGGGAACTGCAGACTAATCTCTTTGATTGACGTGGAGGCAAAACTATATGCCTCTTGCCTATTGATCCACTTAAACGCCTGGATGGAGGAAAAAAACATAATTCCCAAATTCCAAACAGGATTCAGGCAAGGCATGGGCACTCAATCGAACCTCGCAACTTTAGCCCTCCTGACGGAACAGGCGCAAAGAAGGAAAGTCTGCCTCTTTGCCTGTTTCGTGGACATCAAATCTGCATTTGATAGAGTGAGCCTGAGTCATTTATGAAACAAACTCAAAAGATGGGGCCTTCCAAACGCACTCTTCTCTGCTATCATAACCTTGTACTCTGATACTTGGACAAGAGTCAAACTGGGAAACGGGCTGAGCACCACCGCAAGCATCTACACTCAAGGCAGGCTGAAACAAGGCTACGTTTTGGCCCCCAGCCCTTTTAACCTGTATATATCAGATATTGCCACACATTTTGAAACCCCAAATTGCCATCCCCCAAAATTGGCCAAGGAGCCACTCGCAATCCTCCAATACGCAGACGACATAGTCCTGCTGAGCCAAACCCCAGTGGGGTTACAGAGATCAATAAATAAACTGGCAGCCTACTTGGACACAGAACAGCGGGAGATAAATAAAGACAAAACAAAAGTTGTCCGCCTATTTGACAGTAGAAAACTAAACTTTAAATGGATGGTCAAGGGGGCTCATGTAGAAGAAAAAAGCTCATACAAATATTTGGGGGTAACAATTGGGCAGGGTACAAGCCACAAAGAACACAAACTGGCTCTTAGAGCAAAGACTCAGTCTCTGATCTTTGCTTATAGATTGATGCGGAGAAAACTGGACTACCCAAATCATTCTCACCTGTTAAAAGTAATGGCTGCTCAAATCCAGTCCAGTTTGTCCTATGACCTGGTTTCCTGGTGTGGCAAAGACTCAAATTTACAGAACGAGTTACAGTAAAAAATCTACAAATTGGTTTTTGATTTGCCAAAATGCGCCTCGCCTGCCCATGTAAGATTGGTATTTGGGCTCCAGGATCAAAAATACAGGGGAATGATCAACTTTATTAAATTCTGCCACACTCTCCGATCATCCGAAGACGGCACATTGTGCAGACTCTGCTGGGACGAAGTTAGGTCACAGAAGGAGCAAGATATGCCAAACTCTTGGGGGAGCTTCATGAGTACCTCCCTGGCCATTTTGGAACTTCAACCAGCATGGGACAATACGATGAACAGAGTTTCTTTTAACAAAACAGTGAACGTCGCTACCTAAAAGAAATCTTTACTGGAAGATAAAATGGCACTTACAAAGAGGCGGCACGGATGGACAGTCGTAAAAACATATAGGACATCAAAGCCACAAGCCTACTTGTCTGCCCGTTTCAGTACTTATTTAAATATGTGTATTTTAAAGTTCAGGATGGGTGTGCACGACTCCAAGGACTTATCTCCCTCATGGATGCCAGCTTTCAGAAAAGAAGCTTGTCGATTATGTGGATTCAAAAAAGAAACCCTGATCAATTTGTTATGTGCTTGTCCAGCCATGCTAAGCAAAAGGAGACAGTACCTAAAGGCAATTTTCATCAAATTGAACATTCGATCTAGTAGACAAGCAGTGATAAGCTGGCTGGAGGGTTCATCATGCATCATGGCCTGCAGAGGAGTCTAATATATGAAACTTGTCAATAGTTACCTATTGCAAGCAGTCACGGACTAAATATAATCTCGTGAAATACCTCCTCACACCTTTAATTGGGGGTACGTACTCGTTATTTCTCTTATGTAACTGGATTTTAAAACTGTATGGTATAATTTCTTCTTTTTTGCTCATATAATAACAATCGCAGCTGCATGTATTTTATTTATTCTTTTGCTAGGGGGGTTTTTGTAATGATTTTAAATATTCAAGCAATAAACTTAAACTTAAACTTAAACTTAACTGATCAAAGCAGCTCGTTAGCAGCTTGTTAGCAGTCCCGGGAGTACCGGGAGCCGCGGTAGACGCGGCAGTCGCGGAAAAGAATGCGGTTAAGTGCGGTAGAAAGCCTGGAAGCCACAACAGTATACTGACAAAGTGGAGAGAGAAAAAAAAACAGACGGACTTTCGATCTGCCGATCCGCCGCGACGCTGAGACGTTGTGTAGGAGGAAGAGCGAGTGAGCAGTGGTGGCAAAACAGCAAAGCAGCAGCGGCTGTGAGCTGCACCAGTGTTGGTCCAGGCTCTGGGCACTCACATTACCGCCTCACTGCCTGGGGTTTCACTATATCGCCGAGCCACGTAAGCCTTTGCACGCCCCTATAACCCCTGCATGCCTCGCAAGCTCTGCAAGCTCTGCACAGCTGGGGACTATCGATAAACATTACCTGCTTCCACGATCTCCACGATCCTGCGGCTGTAAGTTTTCAAGTTACCAAGGTGCTAAGCTGCCAAGCCGCCGAGAGTCCGCTGAGGCTGCTGAAAGATTCACTGGAGCCTCCTCGGTGTCCTGGTGTCCCGGAGCTGTACTAAGCCAGAGCACAGAGCCATAAGGAAAGGTGAGTCCTGGGTCTTGGGACCGCGAGCGCGGCTGCCGTTAGAGGCGGCTGCCAAGTAAGAGCCGGAGGGCGGTGAGTCAGACAGGGCTGACTAGGTCAGACTCTGCTCGAGACCTGCCCTTTTGCGCTCCGCTCACCCGCACTTGATTTCGCCTGGAAGGGCCTGGTCTCTCACAAAAGCTTCTTTACAAGAGCTTCTTTTTAAAGCCCCTGAGCACCAGAGTAACAGAAAACCACAGAAAATCACTAGCAACCACCAAAAATCACCGGAAATTTCAATAACTGCGGGCAGCAACAAGATTTCAAACTCATTAATCACCTATTCTACACCTTTAATAACTAGAAGTGACACCCGCTCCCTCTTTTCTCAGTAACGATGCGCACTAGGAGCAGCCTTCAACTACAAAATACTCACCGTCCCCATAAGTCCGCCAAGCCCCAGAAGTCTAAGCTGCTATATCCACAAGAGGCAGGACGGGGCCTTTAATCTCCTTCCCGCTAATTGCACCTTGAGCAAACAGAAGAGGTGGATGAGAGCCCCTCAAAGCCCTCACCAGGGCCTCTGAAGGGTGATAAAATGCCAATTACTCATACGCAACCTGCTTGTTCTCAAAATCTCCCCAAAATATAAATAAAAAATAATAGCTCTGTCGATATTAGAGAGCACTTTTTTCAGATTAGCAAACTAAATCAATATGTTCCTCACTTCCTACGTGACACAAATGCAGCATCCCCCCAACAATCAACAACCTCATCAGCCATCCCTAATCTGATCTCCCTCTATCCCGAAATAATTATTCAATGCAAGACCCCAATCATTCCCACCGCTTCTGAGCTGGAAAAATCAACATTAAGACGCTCTGACCCTGATCCAACATTATCTCGGCCCCCCTCAGAGTTCCAACCCCCCAGCTAAGCACCCTCAAATCACCCGAAAATCTTCGCCCCTTGGCAGCTCCAGCTCTCTTTGCCGCCCACTAAGAGCCAAGCCAGCATCTCAGAGCCTGAGAAAGAACGTCCAACTCCAGAACTAGAAAATGGAAACTGTAAACATAATGACCAAAGCGTGGCACGTGGTATTGATGACTCTATAATCTGGGTCTCATCAACTAACCCTATAACCAGGGCCTTAAGTATTTCACCATTGAAACTCGGACTAGAGCATGAAGACGCAACAAGCCCACTGAAGGGCCTTTTGAACGCCTCTCCACAAACACGCAGTTTCGATCTCTCGTCACAAACATCTACTCCGTTTCTTAGTGGGGTACCAGACTTTGCCTTTCTAAGAAACAATGTTCTGTCCGAGGGGGTCCAGACAATGAGCTCACTAAATGTGCCATCAGTAACTAGCAGCAGCCGCAACGCCGCCACCAAAGACTGTAGTTTCCCCTTAGGCCCTAACAAAAACAATTCAAAGGAACAAACTAACACATTCATCAACTCACCCCTGGACCCTAATTATCCCATTGGAAAAAATCTACACGCAATGGTCTCCCAATCCAATCTAGGAATGCTCAAAATTGAAGGACTTCTGGCAGCTACCAATAGAGCCCTGAGCGTAATTAACAGTGTTGCTCACATGCACGCCGATAAACTCGATACCCAGATATCCATTTTACAATTAGTCGCTGACTCTATAATGGGAATAGATTCAAAATGAGATCAACTAAACTCGCTAATACGAAGAGCGCAAAAAAACGTGGCCCACAATCATGCCCTTGACGCGAATCCGAGCATGGAACCAACTGCAAGTGCAACTGCTCACTTAAATCATGTTCAAAGTAGCTGCATATGCGAGCCTCTATTAAAAAAACTTGAAACATTACCCGAAATTATGTCCACACTAATAGAAGACCTGAGGCTAAAGACCCAACCCAGATCACAGAGTCTTAGTACTCCCTCCATTCAACTCCGTTGTCCGGATACCCCTACACCACCAGAACCTAACTCCAATGACCAAAACTGTCTCAATAACAATAGCATCGGTTCAAAATTGGAACAGCTTCCGCTTAAAGCTGCATTTAATAATCATCTTGAACAGCCCTCCCAAGTACCTCCGGACTCTGTTACCAATCCCCCTCCACAAACATTGAACGTTGCAAAAACAACTACGCAACCCAATATTAAAGTATGTCCATCTACTTCACCAAGCCATCGCATTCCTATAAGCAAGACCAATCAAGATCCACAGGCAGGAATTTTCCTGTCCAGAAAGAACAAGAAGAAACTGAAAAAACTAAACAAGCAAAGAAAAAGGGTAATGCACTAACACAATGGTTCGGAACCAAAACGAGCGAATCATCCACTGATCTGACTATGCAGGCCGAAAAACCAGCTGCACCCCAAAAAGACAAAACTGAAAACCAGGAAACCCCATCAACTTATGCACAGCAATTAGCAGACTACAAGTCTCCTGGCAATCGCTTGAAGCAATCTGAAAATTCCATTAAACCCTCTGATAAAAGTTCTCTTCTCACAGTTATTGAAACACACAATCTCGCTCCCCACGAGTCAAATTTAAAAGCAAGAATAACCATCGAGGACATCTCATTGCCACGATCAGAAGAGGAAGAGAATCACCATACAGCAAGCATGGGCGCGGTTAGCATTGGTAATAAGACGTCCTCCCCCCAAGAACCTCTAAAGGGAAGAGATCCATTAAGATGGGCCTGCCCGTGAATTACAAAATCAAGCACACAAAACAACCTGGAGCTTCCGGGCAACGACCCTGCGGTACCCAGTATTAATCAGGCTCCATCGCAACAAGTCCCCTGCCCCGGACAACAACAGCACAGAAAAATACTGCTGTATCTGGAGTATGAATCCCAGGGACAATGGGACATTTTAAATAGGGGTAATATCCTAAAGTTATGCTCGAACCTGCCAGGCTTAGAAAGCGTGAACTCTATGGACATTGAGACAGTGGCCTATATAGACCCCGCTCTGGGACAAAGAAACGAGTCTAGATTGGTAACCTTCTTCAATCCAGAATGGGGGGAAACACTGATGAAGAACACAAAACAACTGAATGAATGGGGCATTCAAGCTAGCCCCTATATTGTTACCAATTACCCGTCTTTTTAAAAAATCTCACCTGACATTACAATGACCACTAAAATCAGCCAAGATTTAAAACAAGAAAAGCACTTAACTCAGCCACCCCGATGTTGCGGGGCCTATGACAGGAGCCAAAAATAGCTTTATGGATTGGGAATCCACTTCAAGTAACTGCCTCTACATCAGGAGGTTCACGCAAATGCATATTAAAACCGCACAAATCTCAAGATTGGTCTTGGTTTTCCCAGGCGTTAGGGTAGTGTGCCGCCTTCTACCTATGATGACAACCCCTCTCACGAGAAAGTTCATCACTTAAACATACGCTCCGGGAACACCCGGGGCCCAACTAAGGAGAAAATAAAACGCTTAACTTCGGGCCTGCAGAAGACTCACGATGAGAAGGTTCACCATTTAAACATATGCTGTTGGAACATCCGGGGTCAAACAAAGGAGAAAATAGAACGCCTAACCTTAGGCTTGCAAAAGACCCATGACATCTTCGCTTTCCAAGAGACTTGGGCCTTGGAAAATACCATCTGGGAGGATTTCACCGTAATAGAATATACCGCTACCCCATCTAAAGCAGGCGGTCATGCATCTGGGGGTCTGCTGATCGTCGTAAATAACTCACTGACTGCGAAGATAGAAACTCTCCACAGCGGAGCTGGCGATTATATTTTCATCAGAACTGAGATCGAGAGCCAAGTAAATGGGAACTCAAAGCAAAAATTGATCCTTGGATGTATCTATCTACACCCAACAAAAATGAGACGAGAGTCTACTTTGAGTAACATATTACAACTAATGAATAATCTTGAAGTCCTATAGCCAAATGATCTGTGGTTGATAATGGGCAACTTCAATGCAAATCTGATGGAAACCGATCTCACGCAATCCTCTCAAATAACATCACTTAACGTAATGTGGACAATCCCGGAGATAAAATCCCAGTACCACCGAAAGGATGTCAACGGAATGAAACTAGCAACAAAGTTGAATCATCTTGGTTTGCGCATCCTTAATGGAAGGATCGTCACAGATCAACCGGCCACATATTCTCATGTATCCCCTTCTCGAATGACCACTCTAGACTACATATGGATATCGCTTATGGCTTTCCATCTGGTATGCCATTTTGAGGTAACACCGTCTCCTGATAGCGATCATGCTATTTTAACATGTAGTATTGCGCTTCGCCCACTACACCGTCCAAACACAAATCCGATAGGGTCAGCATCAAGTCTGCAGAATATATGGAAACTCCGATGGTCAGAAAGTAACCAGGATGCAATTGAAAAGGAGGTAGACAAGCTTATGACCGGATGGCCCCCGGCTGGTACCAGCCACGCAATGGTTCCCAGTTGGGAAATTATACTGACCAACTTTAGAGAACATTTTACTTCACAATGAAGATTTCTTATGGATAACACCACGAAGATTCAAGTAATCGCTAAAAACAGAAGAACAAAATTGGGGACCACTGCCGGACAATATACTATCAGGAAAACTTTCCCTTTTGAAGATTTCCTAGAGAAACTTAATAACAGAATGAGACGTAATATCATTACCTGCACACACCTCAATCCATCTAGAATACAAATCAATTACAACGATCAAATAAGGTGTGTCCGACACACCAGAGAGCGGCCCTAGGATATCAATGGCCCACGGATGATTGGGTAAATTCCTACAAACCATGGGCATTTGCTTAGTCTTAAGAATTTTATCACTTGCGCAACACTCAACACATTCTCTAACCATTCTCTCTATCTCCAAATCCATTCCCGGCCACCAAAACTGTGTTCGTAACATCTCCTTAGTCTTCACAATACCCAAGTGACCACAGTGTGCATGCAACAACAACTTTTTTCGCAAGACAGAAGGAGATATAAGTCTCACACCACGTGTCAACATGCCATCATTAATAGACAATTCATCAGAAACAAGAGACCAAGGGTCTCTAAACGTTTTTTCTCTTTCAGCATACTGATAACCTTAACTAGATCCTCATCCTTTCCCAGTTCATTCTTCCACTCATTTTCCTCAACAACACCTTCTGTAATTTCACATACATTGATAACATCATCATCTTCCTCAAACACATTCTCAGCAAACACATTATCTCTTTTCACCAATCTAGAGAAGCAATCTGCAGATTTATTAGAAACACCAGGTATGTACGGTACCTCAAAGTCAAACTCTTGCAAAGAAATAATCCATCTCTTAATCCTAGACGAGATAGAATCTAAACCCGTTTTACAAAAAAACTCTTTTAAAGGCTTGTGATCAGACATGACAAAGACCTTAGTACCCCAAATTAAATTTTTAAACTTTCTCAAAGCCCAGAAAATCGCTAAAGACTCTTTCTCTATAACAGAGTAATTTAACTCAGGCCCTCTAAGACACCTTGAAGCACAAGCAATTAGAGAATCATTACCCTCTTTACTTTGAACTAAAACCGCACCAAGGCCTTTATCACTAGCATCAGTGAATAAATAGGTTGGAAATCCTGGAACAAAAGCATGAAGACAAGGAGCTTTCTTTAATTCCTCTTTTATCTCAACAAATTCTTTCTTACATTCAACTGACCATTCAAAAACCACACTCTTCGCAGTAAGCCTTCTCATGTTCTTAGTTTTATCAGCAAAATGTATAATGAATTTCCCATAAAATTCCACAATACCAAGAAAGGAAAGTAGCTCCTCCTTATTTACAGGTTCAGCCATGTCGTCAATGGATCCAACCAACTCAGATTTAGGAAAAACACCTTCTCTCTTTATACAATGTGCAAGATAATTCACCTCTTCCAATCCAAACTTACACTTTTCTCTCTTAAGTGACAACCCAGCTTTACTCAATCTGTCTAATACTGCACACACACGATCATTGTGCTCAGACATGTCAGCTCCATAAATCAACAAATCATCTTGATAACACTTTACGCCACGCAGACCTTTAAGAATACGTGCCATTATGCGTTGAAAAACTGAGGCAGCTGTAATCATCCCAAAGGGCATCCTTTTAAATTTAAATGTGCCCATAGGAGTAATAAATGCAGTCAAGTCTTGACATGACACATCTAACTCTACCTGGTGATGGGCAGAAGCTAAATCTAAGGTGGTAAAGTACCTTGCACCTTCCAATGTTCCTACGATTTCATCAATATTTGGTAACGGAAATCTGTCAACGATAACTTCTTTGTTCAAGGCCCGTAAATCTATACATAAGCGAATTTCGCCAGTAGGTTTCTTAGCTATAACAATGGGTGCCAACCATTCTGTGGCCTCCATGGGCTCAATAATTTGATTCTCAATACGTTTATCAATTTCTTTCTGTACCTTTTCTTGTTCTCATAAAGGAATTCTCCTTACTTTTGCTACAACAGGAATTGCATCTTTCTTTAATTTTATACAATGTTTGTAACCTTTTAAACATCCTAATTTCTCATTGAATACACATGGAAATTTTTCTGCAAACATTGAAGACAAATCCTCCACCTCTTGTATCTGCACTTGAGGTGAAGCATTTGGATTAAGCTTAACACCTAGATCACGTTGATGTCTCCAACTAATCAGAGCATCTCCATGTTTAGCTACATAAACCTTTCCAGGAATAATGCGACTTCCCAATTCAATAGTAGCCATAAAATAACCCAACAATTTGATAGGTTTGTTCCCATATCCCAATGGTAAAATGTCACTTCTGAAGAGTTTAACATTTTTCCCAAAACCTTTGTGTAATAATGTCTCATCAATCATTGTAATCTGCGAACAAGAATCAAATTTGAACTCAATTAATGCATCATCAACTTTTACCAAATGAGAAGGGTGTTCTAAATGTCCTCCATTAATTTGAAAAGTCACAGTCTTTACCTGAGTTTGAGACCATCTTCTATTAATATTCTCTCTTTTGTTCATTTTAGTTCTACAACATTTTGAAAAATGCCCCCTCTTTCCACAAGTATTGCATATAGATTTCAAAGCAGGACATATAGGAGAGTTCGCCAAATTACCTATATTTCCACATCTAAAACAGGAAAACTTGTTATTAACATTCGTGACATTAGGATTAGTGCTAATCAACGGAGAATCACTTTTGTCTATAGTTACTTTGTCTTCTTTTTTTACTTGAAAAATTAATTCCTCAACTTTTAATTCACTTTTTTTCTCTGTGTCTGATGCCCTTTCTTTTTCTCCTTTCAATTCATCTACACATTTTGTCATGTGTTCAACTTGTTTCGCAATTACCAAAACTTCTTCCAAAGGAGGTTCATCCTTTAACCAGAGTTCTTTCCGGATACTGTCATGTGCACATTTTAAAACAAACTGGTCTCTTATTCTTTCTTCCAATGTTTGACCAAATTTACATGAGGAGGCCAACTTCCTTAACGCAGAAACATATTTGTGGAAATGACAAGTAATACCACTGTTAGATGAACCAAGTGTCTTTATTCACAAGATGTAACTCAGCGACCTCAGCCACAGCCTGACGTTGGACAGCCTCTTCACGCACTGTCCCCGGCGCTCGCCTTGGAATGCTGGTCGCGGTGACATTCTAAGTGATGTCACCGCGAGCAGCTCCATCACATGCTGGGCGCCGGGGGGGCTTAGAAAGAGGGAGATACCACGCATCCCCCTCCCCTGCGGAAGGAAAATAATGAATTAAATATGAACAATGAAATGCAAACAGGAAAGCGAAAAAGAAACAAGAAAGGGTGGTATGACAGCATTGACCCAGACCTGGTCGGGTGGCGACACACGGTGGGTAGACAGGCATAGGCTACATCATAACATATTGATCAAAGTGCCTGGGGGGTCTGGTCACTCTCCTGTCGGGCCTACTGCCTGGGTGAGGGCCTGCCATCTGCCTCTTGGTGGTGGAACCATGACCCTGCATAGAGTCACTCTCGCCATCCCTTTCACTCTCAGTGTCTTTCTCTGGCGAGTGATATCTTACAACTCTCCCTAGGTTCCAAATCTTCCCCTCCTGTGTCTTGACTGCATTCTTGAATAGTTTGGTGATTTTAGTGGGACTGCTATACCCTGACCAACTAGCCCTTCCTGTGGGGGACCTGATTTTGATACTATCCCCTACTTTGAATTCGACCTCCCGTGTGGCCTTACGCCGGTCGTATCCTTCTTTCCTCTTTCTCATGGCTTCCTCTTGCTTCTTCACGCTCTCCGGTTCCTTGGTCCGGTCTGACCACCCCTTGTGCCACTCCACCACCCTGGGGTCAGCTTGGTGTTGGGTATCCTGGCGCGGAGCAGCTCGAACGGGGTGACGCCCGTGGTCTGATGTGGCGTGAACCTGTATGCTTCTAACCGCTTCCACGCCTCTTCTTTCCAGCTTATGCCACTGGCCTTGGCCAACTGGATGCTCTCCTTGAGGGTCTTGTTAAAACGCTCGACCATGCCATTGGTTTCGGGGTGGTATAAAGCGCAACGCTTGTGTCTGATGCCTCTTTCTTCAAGGAAGTCTTCCATTTCCTTCGAGCATAGTTGTACCCCATTATCAGTGAGGATGTTGCTGGGCAGACCTTCCCGGATGAACACCTCCTCTAGGAATCCGATGACTGTTTTGGTCGTGACCTCATTGACGAACTTTATCTCCGGCCACCGGGAGTACAGATCCACGAGCACTAGAATGTAAGGCGTCCGCAGTTCTCCAGACATGGGGCCCACGATGTCTAATGCCAACTCTTTCCACGGTCCTGACGGGGGCGGCCTGCACACCATGGGAGGTGTCTGTTGTCTCAGGACCTTGTCACTGTTGCTGCACGGAATGCACTCTCTGATTCTCCTTTCGGTGACCAGGTCCATGCTCGGCCACCAATAGCTCTCTCTGAGTCTTTGCTTGGTTTTGGTGATACCCAAATGCCCTTCGTGGGCTATCTCGACCAGGTTGTCTCTCACTGTCGCAGGAGGTACAAGCCTCGTTCCCCTGAACAGGCATCCGTCTACTATGGACAATTCATCCTTGATGGCCAGGAACGGCCACAGATTTTCATCACGTTTGTCACCATGCTTCCATCCGCCTTTTACTCTTGTGCAAATCTCTTCCAGTATCTTGTCCTCTCCCAACGCCTTTCTCCATGTTTCTTCTCCCAGCGCCTTCTGGATGGTGCAGACATCCTCCATCTGTAGGCCCTCCTCTTCCTCATCCGTCTTCTCTTGCCTCTCTCTCGTTTCTTCATCACTGACGAGTCTGGATAGACAGTCAGCCGCAAGGTTCTGTGTTCCTGGGACATACTCGATATTGAAGGTGTATTCTTGAAGGCTGACCACCCACCGCCTTATCCTGCTGGAGATGGCATCCAGACCCTTCTTACTGAATACTTCCACCAACGGCTTGTGGTCGGTTCGGAGGGTGAACTGGGTCCCCCACAGGAAGTCCCTGAACTTCCCTACTGCCCAAGACACTGCCAACGCCTCTTTTTCGATCACCGAGTAGTTGTTCTCAGACTTCTGGAGTGACCTTGAGGCAAAAGCTATGGTTTCCTCTCCTTCTTCTCCTACTTGGGTGAGGACAGCTCCCAGCCCTTTGGCGCTTGCATCGGTGGTGACTACCGTTGCCCGGTTGGGTATATATGACTTCAAACTTGGGGCCTCTGCAAGTGCCCTTCTTACATCCTCGAACTCTCTCTGGCACTCCTGACTCCATTTGAATTCGTTCTCCTTCATCAACAGTAGTCTGATGGCATATGTCCTTCCCGCCAGGTTTCTTATGAACTTCCCGTAGAACTCCAACATCCCCATGAACGACTTGATCTCGTCCTTGCCCTTGGGGGGTGTCAGATTCACAATTGTGTTTTGTAGTTCAGCCTTGGGACATATGCCTTCTGTCGTCACCTTGTGCCCCAGGAAGTCCAACTCCGCACAGCCAAACACACACTTGTCTTTTTAGGTCTCGCCTTTACCATTCCGCAGGAATGGGAAATGGGGAGAATTCAAGTCGGCTATTTTCTCTTCAAACCAAAGGGCTTTCAGCCGCGGTTTTCTTGCAGTTCACGTGAATCACGTGATCAAACATGCACGAGCATTCACGTCCAGGGCTTCTCCTCCCCTAGCAGCACTCCTCCCACACCAGCAACTCCCCCCGCCCACACCAGCACCTCCCCTCTCTCTCCCCGCAAACACAGCCTTGCCCTAGTAGCACTCCTCCCACACCAGCAACTCCCCCCTCCCACACCAGCAACTCCCCTCTCTCTCCCCGCAAACACAGCCTTGCCCTAGCAGCACTCCTCCCACACCGGCAACTCCCCCCTCCCACAACAGCACCTCCCCTCTCTCTCCGCGACTGCCCTCTCCCACACCAGCACCTCCCCTCTTTCTCCCCGCCAACACAGCCTTGCCGTATCAGCACTCCTGCCACACCAGCACCTCCCAGTAAAAAAATAATGGCGACCGCGCATCTTGTTTGTTTACATCTCTGCCATACCCCACTCCTTGCCTTTCCACGTCCCAGCGCTCTTTTCTCCCCCTTTCTTTACCAAGCTTGCTTTCTTTGCCTTCCCTTCCTCCTGCTCGGTGTACCCTCTCCCCATGCGTCTCCAATCTCCCTTGCACACACTCTTTCAGAGACACGCTTTCCGTTCGTGCAGCACGTGCAGTGGAACCGGCCGCAGAAATACATAAAATCAAATAATTTCCCTGTCTTTCAATTGCTGGGACACATACAACCGTCCGCAGAAATACATAAAATCGAATAATTTCCCTGTCTTTCAATTGCTGGGACACATACACGAAAAAAACGTCTCTGTTCGTGTCTCTTGGTTATCCTATCCCAATCATGCCCGCAAACATGCACAACAACCAGCTCACACACTTTCTCTCTTTTCCATTGACGCACGGAAATACGCACACGTTGACCACATTTGGACGTGCAACATTCGACACATAAATGCACACACTCGAAAACCAACACTGCTGCTCACTCAATTTCTACAGGCAGATCACACCACTTCGACACATCTTGAAAATTGTTTATTGTGGGAATTAACAGAAATTATTACAGGGGATTGTAGACACATTTGTCCAAAGACTCCATAGCCTATCCTTCCTACTACGCTCTTCCATCCTTTCTTTTTACATAGAACTCACAACACTTTCAAATTTTTAAGTGACGCATTTTCCGACAATAAATAAATATTTCTAACATGCGTCTTCAATACTATATACTAACTACAGCTGTATGTGTTCTTAAATAGCACACCCTTCGTCACTAGCTTTTATCTACACAGTATATTGATCCAATTCTGCAGCTACCTCCTAATGCACGCACAGATCACAACACGCCGACAAATATATAAAAGTCTGTAGCATCGACATTTACACGTGCATCTTGTAACCAAAATCCCCCTGCTACTGTCTCTTCCTAACCCCACCTCTACCTCCAGCACGTTTCTGACACATCTTTGTCTTTATTTTAACATTAAATAATGGCGGACGCGCATTTCTTTTGAATATATATCTTGTGGTGACTTGGCCTGTCACCTACAACGCCCTACAGGGTCCTTCTGAGTAAACACCAAGCACAGCTCACCATGCCTCTCCCCTCTCCCTTGCACACACTCTTTCAGAGACACGCTTTCCGTTCGTGCAGCAGGTGCAGTGACACCGGCCTCAGCAATCCATACTATCAAATAATTTCCCACTATTTCAATGGCTGGGACACATACACGAAAAAAACATCTCTGTTCGTGTCTCTTTGTTATCCTATCCCAATCACGGCCGCCAATACGCACAAATAGACAACAGACATGCACCGAAACACGTACACGTTGACCACATTTACACGTGCATCTTGCAAACAAACACCCCCTTCCTTGTGTCTCATTCATTCATCTACACGTTTCTGCCTTCCTATTCAGACGTGCATTTCTTTTTTCATTTAAAGCATAACACCCTGTCTTTCAATTGCTGAAACAATTACACCAAAACATCTCTCTGTTCCATTCAGCACACAAGGCAACATGCACAAACAGTCCACCAAAATCAGCTTTCTGGTCGTGGCTCTTGCTTATTCTATCCCAATCAGGCCCGTCCACACGCACGACAGTAACACACAGCCCTCACACTCTATCTCTTTTCCATTCATCCACGGAAACATGCACACGTTCACAACATTTACACGTGCATCTTGCAAGCATACCCACCCTGCCTTAGCTTATCCCCCCCTGTCTTCACTTCAGTCTTATTCATTCATCTGCATCTTTTGGCCTTTTACTCGCGCAAATACGCACTAAAAGAACAAACACTCTAGACTCTTTCACTTTCATGCACGACAACTTTTTTTTCTTCGTTGGTTTCCCCTCTGTAAGGTGGGGAGGGGGCCAGAGTCAAACGTCTGGGGCCGAACCACCCCAGGAGACTGAATTGCTTTCATCACAGTCGTAAAGATTGTAATCTGTTGTCGGCCATCCGCGGGGAAATGCAAATGTTAAGTAAAGAGACCGAAAGGCGCCTTTTTTTTTCCGGCAAACCATAAAGCAAGGGAAGCAACTTTAGAAACAATGTGTCAAGCGGCACGTTCTTTTACACATTCGATTACATGCACGTACAATGGTCTTATTGTTGTTCATTTATAGTGACGTTTCATAGTGCAAAGTTACACACAAAACATGCATAGCAACATCCCTAAGGGCCTGCTTAGGCCATTCACCCACAACAAAACGACGATCATGAGACGACATTTTACGTGTGCGGACAAAGTAAAACATTCACTATGAGCCTACAAAAATTTTGTTGGATTACACAAAACACTTCCATTTTTGGTGGTGACTTGTGCTGTCACCGACAACGCACTAAGCACAGCTCACCATGTGTCTCCACTCTCCCTTGCACACACTCTATCACAGACACGCTTTACTTTCGTGCAGCAGGTGCATTGGAACCGGCCTCATAAATCCATAAAATCAAATAATTTGCCTGTCTTTCAATTGCTGGAACACATACACGAAAAACGTCTCGGTTCGTCTCTCTTTCTTATCCTATCCCAATCACGCTCGCAAACATGCACAACAACCAGCTCACAGACTTTCTCTCTTTTCCATTGACACACGGAAATACGTACACGTTGACCACATTTAAACGTGCATCTTGCAAGCAAACCCCCCTTGCCTTCTGTCTCATTCATTCATCTACACGTTTCTCCATTTCCTATTCAGGCGTGCAGTTATTTTGGTCCTTTTAAGCATAACACCCTGTCTTTCAATTGCTGAAACAATTACACCAAATCATCTCTCACTTCCATTCAGCACGCAAGCCAACATGCACAAACAGTCCACCAAAATCAGCTTCCTGGTCGTGGCTCTTGCTTATTCTATCCCAATCAGGCACGTCCACACGCACGACAGTAACACACAGCCCTCAGACTCTATCTCTTTGCCATTCATCCACGGAAACACGCACACGTTCACAACATTTACACGTGCATCTTGCAAGCATACCCACCCTTCCTTACCTTATCCCACCCTGTCTTAACTTCAGTCTCATTCACAACACACATTCGTCACAGAAATGCACACCCTCGAAAACCAACACTGCTGCTCACTCACTTTGCACAGGCAGATCACACCACTTCGCCACATCTTGAAAATTATTTTCATTGAAAATTAACAGAAAATATTACACGGGATTTTAGACACATTTGTCCCATGACTCCATAGGCCATCCTTCCTACTACGCTCTTCCATTCTTTCTTTTTACATAGAACTCACAACACTTTAAAAAATGTAAGTGACGCATTTGATGACAAAGAAATTATTTATAACATGCATCTTCAATACTATATACTAACTACAGCTGTACGTGTTCTTAAATAGCACACCCTTCGTCACTACCTTTTATCCACACAGTATATTGAGCCAATTCTGCAGCTCCCTCCTAATGCACGCACAGATCACAACACGCCGACACACGTCTTCAATACTATATACTAACTACAGCTGTATGTGTTCTTAAATAGCACAACATTCGTCACTACCTTTTATCTACACAGTATATTGATCCAATTCTGCAGCTCCCTCCTAATGCACGCACAGATCACAACACGCCGACACATATATAAAATTCTGTAGCATCGACATTTACACGTGCATCTTGTAACCAAAATCCCCCTGCTACTGTCTCTTCCTAACCCCACCTCTACCTCCAGCACGTTTCTGACACATCTTTGTCTTTATTTTAACAGTAAATAATGGCGGACGCGCATTTCTTTTCAATATATATCTGGTGGTGACTTGGCCTGTCACCTACAACGCCCTACAGGGTCCTTCTGATTAAACACCAAGCACAGCTCACCATGCCTCTCCCTTCTCCCTTGCACACACTCTTTCAGAGACACGCTTTCCGTTCGTGCAGCAGGTGCAGTGACACCGGCCTCAGCAATCCATACTATCAAATAATTTTCCACTATTTCAATGGCTGGGACACATACACGAAAAAAACATCTCTGTTCGTGTCTCTTTGTTATCCTATCCCAATCACGGCCGCCAACACGCACAAACAGACAACTGACTTTCTCTTTTCCATTCACGCACAGAAACACGTACACGTTGACCACATTTACACGTGCATCTTGCAAACAAACACCCCCTTCCTTGTGTCTCATTCATTCATCTACACGTTTCTGCCTTTCCTATTCAGACGTGCACTTTTTTTTTTCATTTTAAGCATAACACCCTGTCTTTCAATTGCTGAAACAATTACACCAAAACATCTCTCTGTTCCATTCAGCACGCAAGGCAACATGCACAAACAGTCCACCAAAATCAGCTTTCTGGTCGTGGCTCTTGCTTATTCTATCCCAATCAGGCCCGTCCACACGCACGACAGTAACACACAGCCCTCACACTCTATCTCTTTTCCATTCATCCACGGAAACATGCACACGTTCACAACATTTACACGTGCATCTTGCAAGCATACCCACCCTGCCTTAGCTTATCCCCCCCTGTCTTAACTTCAGTCTTATTCATTCATCTGCACCTTTCGGCCTTTTACTCGCGCAAATACGCACTAAAAGAACAAACAGTCTAGACTCTTTCACTTTCATGCACGACAACTTTTTTTTCTTCTATCTTTTCTCCTCTGTAAGGTGGGGAGGGGGCCAGAGTCAAACGTCTGGGGCCTAACCACCCCAGGACACTGAATTGCTTTCATCACAGTCGTAAAGATTGTAATCTGTTGTCGGCCATCCGCGGGGAAATGCAAATGTTAAGTAAAGAGACCGAAAGGCGCCTTTTTTTTCCGCCAAACCATAAAGCAAGGGAAGCAACTTTAGAAACAATGTGTCAAGCGGCACGTTCTTTTACACATTCGATTACATGCACGTACAATGGTCTTATTGTTGTTCATTTATAGTTACGTTTCATAGTGCAAAGTTACATTAAGTAAAGAGACCGAAAGGCGCCTTTTTTTTTCCGGCAAACCATAAAGCAAGGGAAGCAACTTTAGAAACAATGTGTCAAGCGGCACGTTCTTTTACACATTCGATTACATGCACGTACAATGGTCTTATTGTTGTTCATTTATAGTTACGTTTCATAGTGCAAAGTTACACGCAAAACATGCTTAGCAACATCCCTAAGGGCCTGCTTAGGCCATTCACCCACAACAAAACGACGATCATGAGACGACATTTTACGTGTGCGGACAAAGTAAAACATTCAGTATGAGCCTACAAAAATTTTGTAGGATTACAAAAAACACTTCTGTTTTTGGTGGTGACTTGTGCTGTCACCGACAACGCACTAAGCACTGCTCACCATGTGTCTCCACTCTCCCTTGCACACACTCTATCACAGACACGCTTTCCTTTCGTGCAGCAGGTGCATTGGAACCGGCCTCATAAATCCAGAAAATCAAATAATTTGCCTGTCTTTCAATTGCTGGAACACATACACGAAAAACATCTCGGTTCGTCTCTCTTTGTTATCCTATCCCAATCACGCCCGCAAACATGCACAACAACCAGCTCACAGACTTTCTCTCTTTTCCATTGACGCACGGAAATACGTACACGTTGACCACATTTAAACGTGCATCTTGCAAGCAAACCCCCCTGCCTTCTGTCTCATTCATTCATCTACACGTTTCTCCATTTCCTATTCAGGCGTGCAGTTATTTTGGGCCTTTAAAGCATAACACCCTGTCTTTCAATTGCTGAAACAATTACACCAAATCATCTCTCACTTCCATTCAGCACGCAAGGCAACATGCACAAACAGTCCACCAAAATCAGCTTTCTGGTCGTGGCTCTTGCTTATTCTATCCCAATCAGGCCCGTCCACACGCACGACAGTAACACACAGCCCTCAGACTCTATCTCTTTGCCATTCATCCACGGAAACACGCACACGTTCACAACATTTACACGTGCATCTTGCAAGCATACACACCCTTCCTTACCTTATCCCACCCTGTCTTAACTTCAGTCTCATTCACAACACACATTCGTCACATAAATGCACACCCTCGAAAACCAACACTGCTGCTCACTCAGTTTGCACAGGCAGATCACACCACTTCACCACATCTTGAAAATTATTTTGAGTGAAAATTAACAGAAAATATTACACGGGATTTTAGACACATTTGTCCCATGACTCCATAGGCCATCCTTCCTATTACGCTCTTCCATCATTTATTTTTACATAGAACTCACAACACTTTAAATAAGTGACGCATTTGACGACAAACAAATTATTTATAACATGCATCTTCAATACTATATACTAACTACAGCTGTACGTGTTCTTAAATAGCACACCCTTCGTCACTACCTTTTATCCACACAGTATATTGAGCCAATTCTGCTGCTCCCTCCTAATGCACGCACAGATCACAACACTGCGACACATATATCAAAGTCTGTGTCATCGGAATTGACAATGTTTGACAAACAATACACAACTTGGCCACACATCACACTAAATTTACACTACTTATCAACACACATTAGTGACATGCATGTACACAATCGTGATCCTATTCGGCTACTCACTCATTAGGCACAGGGAGCTCATACCACTTTGCCACATCTCTTGAAGGATTTGACCTGCAAATACGAAATGAAAGTGCCTATTCTTTGTACATATAATAAGGCCATGCCTGCACACACTAGCTTTCGGACTCCGCAGCTCACTCCTTTTGCAAACACACAGGGCACACTAATTCTAAACATATCATTAACGCATTTCCATCAAAAGAAAACTGTAAGCAAGTGCGTTACTCAGTGCAAGCACCTCTCAGTCACTGCTCACAGCACTTACTCACACTGCACACAGGCCTCACTCAAACTGCACACAGCCCTCACTAAGACTTTACACAGACTTCAAACACACTGCATACAGTACGCTATCAGTGCGTACTGCACACACTTACTGCACACAGACAGAACTTACAGTGCACCCAGCACTCACTCAGTGCACACAACTGTAAATCAACCTGCACACAAGCGTCACTCACACTCCAGACAGGCCTCACTAACAATGCACACATCCTTCAAACACACTGCATACAGTATGCTATCAGTGCGTACTGCAAACACTATCTGCACACAGACATAACGTACAGTGCACACAACCATCACTCAGTCCACACAGACCTCACTGTCAGTGCACACAGGCCTCAGTCTGCTACTTTTTTCGACTATAAATCCACCTGCACACAGGCGTCACTCACACTGCACACAGGCCTCACTAACAATGCACACATCCTTCAAATACACTGCATACAGTACGCTATCCGTTCGTACTGCAGACACTATCTGCACACAGACATAACTCACAGTGCACACAACCATCATTCAGTCCACACAGCCCTCACTGTCAGTGCACACAGGCCTCAGTCTGCAACTTTTTGTGCAGTTACTAACAATCTACACAGAACACTAGCCCTCAGTATATGCTTAGCACATGCAGACACACAAACACTATACATCCTTTTGTATCACACACAACTGATGGATAGATTAGACAGTTACAATATCTTTCACATCTTAGTGTTGCAAGGGCTCTTTTACTTCACTAGCATTTATTGTGAAATAATGATCTCGAATTCTTAACGTCACATTTAGGACTCCAACAGCGCGATATTTTTACATTATCTTTATCCCCACGTACTTTTTACACCCTTCATTGCTTTATACATTGTTTTTTTTTAAAAAGATATGGATAAATATAAGCTTTAGTCGGATTTACTTTATTTCAGAAGGCTTCTTCCTTGCTGCGTGCGGGAAGACACGTACATTAACAAGTGTTGCGTCAAGGAGACACGAAAGTCGCTAGTGGCGCCACAATCGAACCTACATCTACATACACATTCAAATTTTCACACTTGGGAATTACACACATTATCTCTGGAGACATCTCCTGGGGCCAAGGGAAGGGGATGTACCTTTCATCCTTTGTCCACTTCCAAACACCTTACCGGCAAACTTCTCCACTTCGGCCTATTTAAGATCACGAAAGGCTCATTGTGAGCCATAGCCTTTTTTGTGTCCAGAAAGACAACAGTGACCGACGGAACGACGCTGTATTTGCTACGAAGACTACAGATTGAAAGACACTACGCGACAACTTTGGAATGTAAGTGCATTTGTAGTTTTTTTCGTACTACACTTGACTTTTCCTTACATCTTTCAATTACTTGTTCGTCTCTACATTTCGTTATCTCTTTCTCCTCTCATCTTCAAGCTTGCTACCTCTACACATTCTCCCCTGTATCTCTCCACTTTCTAAACATATATTTTTTCATCGTTCACTCTTTTCGGTCCCTTTAACAGCACACTCTTAACATTAATTTTATGCTTTACTTCGCTCACTTCAGCTCATGAATACTTTATTATTCGATCTTACCCTCCTTCTTATGGTTCCTATAACTACATTGCCAGATCCACAATAATATTAACCAACAAATTTGTTTCATTGACCTCACCCAAAATCGATCAATAGTACTCTAATGAGCATTAAAGACGGAGGTAATACATGTGACTAAATTATAGTTTTTATTTTACAGAAACAACACAGACTGTTTTAAAATCATTCTGTACCACTTGTGATCTTCAACAAACAATAATTTAGGTGAGTACATGTGCATGTTACTGTTGTCATAGAATTATCTGTCTTCCGGAAACGCTTCGTGAACTAATGGTATTTTTCAAGGCCACTATAGACTCCCTCTAGCTGTCTGTATGCTCAACATGACATACCACCTAAGCGTCACACGATTGCACACACTTTTTTTACTACTCCGCTGGTCACTCATTTAGGACACGTATCTCACACCACTTCGCAATATCTTAAAAATCTGTTTAGCATTAAAATTAATGGTTCATATTAACTGCTATTTTGAAATCATTTGGACCATGTTCGTGTCTCTTGCTTATCCTATGCCAATCAATCACGTCCACACGCACGACAGTCACTAACAGCCCTCAGACTACATCTCTTTTCCATTCATCCACGGAAAAACGCACACGTTGACAACATTTAGACGTGCATCTTGCAAGCATACCCACCCTGCCTTACCTTATCGCCCCCTGTCTTCACTTCTGTCTCATTCATTCATCTGCACCTTTCAGGCTTTTACTCGCGCAAATACGCAGTAAAAGAACAAACACTCTACACTCTTTCACATCCATGCACGACAACTTTTATTTTCTTCTTTATTTTCACCTCTGTAAGGTGGGGTGGGGGCCAGAGCAAAACGTCTGCGGGCTTCAAGCTTGCTACCTCTACACATTCTCCCCTCTATCTCTCCACTTTCTTTTATTTATATATTTTTTTTAAAAACATGAGCAGGGCACAATTGAATTCAGAATGGTACAGCGCGCATTCATATATACAATGGGAATATAAAAATATACATATACAATACCAAAACATACAGGGTTATACCAAGATAGACCATATACACAATAGACAAACAGAATGCTATACACCAAAATCTCACTCCCCCCCCCCCCCCTCCCGACAATCAATAATCAAGAATCAGGGCCTTGCTTCCATCGTATTAGGGGTTCCCATATTTGTAAACCAAGTTTCTTACCTTTTTTCCCCTTCCTAGCGTATATGGCGGATTCTAATTTTTGAGTTGATAACACCTTACCCAACCATTGATGATACGTGGGAGGATTAGGGTCCAACCAAGCCGAAGCCACTAGAAGTCTAAAAATGGCCATTACAACAAATACAAAGTTCTCATTATTCACATGACTCTCCGGGTTGACCCCTAGTAGCATTACAGCTGGGTTTAATTCTATTGTGGTTGACAATACATTCTGGAAGAAATTTCCAATGTCCTGTTTTATACTATCTAGTTGTGGACAGAGTGAAAAAATATGCATTGTATCCGCTTCTGCGCTGCCACACCTAAAACAGGTGGTTCCCGAAAGAGCCCCCCATTGGGCAATTTTCGCTGGTGTGTAGTACAGATGATATAGAGTCTTATAATGTTGAGCTTGTAGAGATGATGAACACAACAATTTAATTCCCATCTCTAGCGACTCCGAAAAAATGTCACTGGTTGTATCCAGATCTTCAGACCACTTATTAACCCATTTATCCATATCATCATTCTTTAAAGATGTCATCTCCAAGTAAAATCTTTTAATGGTACAATCAGTACCTGCCTCTATAAGATCCATCAATACATTTGTTTCAAAGCCCAGAGGACCTCCTCTTCTATTTATTAAGCAACTTCTTATTTGGAGGTATTTAAAAAAGTGCTTTGAATCTAAAGTATATCTATTCTGTAATTCTACAAATTGTAGTATACCATGAGATCCCTGGATATCTCCAATCTTTCTTATCCCCCGCCTCTCCCAATCTTGGAATACAGCACCTGAAAAAACCATGCGAGGCAGGGAGGGGTTATTTTTGAATCTGGTGTAAGCATTATATTTTCCAATTCCTATCTTTTTCGATATTCCCTTCCATATATTATAAGCAGCCATAATGGTCTTAAACCGTGTTCTTTTATAATAACTTTCCTCAGTGAATCGTAAAAAAATATTTTCCGCATTTTTACCCAAAACCAAACCAAAAATAACAAGTGAAGCAATATTGTCCCATCCGTCCATCTCTGCCCCCCCAACCAATCCCAACATATTTTGGAGTGCAGCAGCCCAGTAATACAATTTTAGATCTGGTAAAGACCAACCCCCGCGCTCCCGTGGGAGTGACATATATCTCAAGGCCCTGCGTGTCTTTCCTCTGGCCCATATAAACCGGTTAATCATCTGCTCGCAGATTTTGAACCATTTATTGTCAGATAGAAGTGGAACTGCCCTAAAGATATACAAAAATTTTGGCAGCACCATCATTTTGATGATATTCACTCGGCCTACTAACGATAGGTGTAGATTTTCATACCGATCCAGATCTTTCTTTGTTTTATTTATTATTGGAACAATGTTATTTTCCACTAAATTATTTAAGTCGGCTGAGATATTTATTCCTAAATAAGTCCCTGCCTGGACAACTCGATTATCTTCACACACAGTCGCTGAATTTTTAATGATCTGTGTCTTCGAGGCATTTAGAGCGTATCCCGAAATCTGACCAAATCTATGAGCCTCTTCTTCTATAAAGACTGTTGCCTCCGTAGGATTTGGTGTTATCACTGCTACATCATCGGCATAGGCCAATATCTTACATGGTCCCACTAATGTTGGTAATGGTGTTATCTCTGGGCAAAGATCTAGCTTACGAATCAATGGATCCATATACATGGCGAACAGTAAGGGGGAACATGGACATCCCTGCCGTGTTCCTCTTTTAATCATAAATTGACCCGTAACTCCCCCATTAACTCTAAGGGCAGCGATCGGTTCTTTGTACAAGGTCTGTAAGGCTTTTATGAAACCACCCCTGAATCCAGCTCTAACTAAAGTGTGCCACAGATAGTCCCAGGAGACTCGATCGAATGCTTTCTCAGCATCTAGCAACATTACTGCCATCGGATCTCCTGTGACCTCAGCGGCATCGAACAGCGTTATAACTTTCCTTGTGTGATGAGTTGTTCCTCTACCAGGAATAAATCCGTGCTGGCTATAACTTACTAGACCGCTTATTACCCCAGCAAATCTCCTTGCCAGAGCTTTTGAATATATTTTGGTGTCATTATTCATTAATGTGATGGGGCGATATGACCCAGGTTCAGTCGGCGGTTTTCCTTTTTTTAAAATTAACACAATGTCTGCACCCCCCCAAGACTTTGGAATAGACTTGCCCGACTCTGCTGCTTGAATCGTTTTGGTTAGCTCTTGGGCGAGCATTCCCCAGAAAGTTTTGTAAAATTCTAAAGGTATCTGGTCTGGGCCAGCAGCTTTTCCTGAAGGGAGGTTACACATAGCATCTTTAATCTCTTCAGCATCTAACTGTTTTTCCAATCTATCTGCATCTTCGTCCAGAACCCTCTCCACTGGGATAAACTCAAGATAGTCCCTAATCTCATCACTCCCGCATGGGTGTTGATGATCATATAAATTCTGACAGAATTTCCTAAAAACTTCCCTGATTTCTTCCGGATCTTTTTGCAGATTACCATTTTCATCCCTAATTTCTCTAACTGTTCCTTCTGCCGCTATCTGCCTAGTGCGCATGGCGAGTACATGCCCGACTTTTTCATTATATTCATAACACCTCTCCCTTCTAATTGTATAATATGCTGCCGCTTTTTTCGCCAAGTCATCTTCAGCTTCACTTTTAACTTTTATAAGATCTAAAATAGATTGCTCTACTGGTTCCCCTCTATTAACACAGTTATTGAGTTGTTCTTCTGCCTTTAACACAGCTTTCTCTAATTCACCTTGCCGAATCCCGTCTAATTTACGTTTATAACTACTATAACTACATGTTTCGCCACGGACGCCCGCCTTAAAAGCATCCCAAATAACACCAACCGAGGCACTTCCTCTGTTGTTTTCGAAAAACTCTGTGATCCATTTTGACATATGTGATATATAGTCATCCTCTAAAAGGAGCCTTCTTTCGAATGTCCATACCCGATTAGTTCTTAACCCTCCTTCTAGCTTCAGTGTCAGCAAAACTGGGTTGTGGTCACTGAGGATTCTTGGGAGCCTATCTATTTTAACCCGTGACATTAAGTTATTAGACATCATAAAATAATCCAATCTAACACAAACTTGATGTGGTGCAGAATACTATGTATATCCTTTTTGTGCTGATCTGATTGTACCCCAGACATCAATCAAATTATTATTGATCAAAAGATCGACCAGGGCCTTATGGACTCTTTGCTTCCGTCCTTTATAACAACTAGTCTGACCTATTCCCAGACCTTCTGCCCCATTAATGTTCAGATCTCCCCCTATAATGACCTGGGGTGGCCAAATGGCCAGTTCAGAGTCTAAAAACTGTAATACCTCCGGGTCATCCTGCGTAGATCCATACACTGCGACCAACGTTGTCCACACACCTTCCATCATTATCTCCGCTATCGCCCACCTTCCCCATTTATCCTCTAATTTTCTCCCAATTGTCAAATTTTTACTCCTTGACAAGATAGCGACCCCTCTATTTTTTGCACCTTGTTTAGAACTTGCTATTAAGTGGAAGCCCAGCTGATTGAGGCAGTACTCTTGCGTATTCATTATATGTGTTTCTTGCAGAAATATGAAATCTACATTCAGCTGTCGTAAACGAATACCAACCTTTTGCCTTTTTTGGACATCATTTAGGCCACAAACATTCCATGTTAGAAATCTAAGTGTCATATTTAAGTTTACTGGGACCATTGACTGCTTGTTCACTTGTATTTCTTTTTTTAATGGGTTTGATCTCTGCTACAGCTAATACCAAAAAAGGATAATTCAGAGATTTGATACTCTCTTCCATCTCTTCCATCCTCACTTCTTCCTTACCGCCATACTGCTCATGCGCCTGATTCAGAATACATCCTTCGTGATACCCATATATTTCAATACCATTGTGCCCTGCCCTTGTGCTCTCCCTCCCCTCCCCCAGAAACCCCTCCCTCAGGAACCCCTCCCTCAGGAACCCTCCCCCCCTACGGGCAAATAGGTCCGTAAGACCTATATTTGACCGACGCATGCCTCCAGGATGTCTCACCCTCCTCCCCCTCCTGACTTCCATAATTCTTATATATCATTTGAAGTGCTCACCTACTAAGAAGTAAAAGAAAACATTTTAAACTCTATCTAACCAGACCAATCCCCTCCTACCTGATTAAACAGCAATATAACAACCCATCAATAATTTCAAACAAATTCATCTTGCCCAAAATCTTCAGAGTGAATATACGAGAAAAAAAAAAAAAAAAATTTGACATGCACATGCACAAAAAGGTAATCTATCCTTATATACCCTATAAAGTACCTATCTCTAACTAATGAGTTGAAAATCTGTTATACCATAGCATTATTACTCTGTCCTCTACTCTTTACTTTTTACGAGGTATATTTCTGACAACCCCAGCTTGTAAATCTTGTGACTCTTGGACCTCTAGAATCTTGTTATGGGACTTTTGATGACCTCTATTTTCTCTCAAAAAAGCAAGATATTCTTGCGCCATAATTTCTGAGTGGAAGACTCTATATTTGCCGTCTACTCCAACTTTTAGACGTGCAGGGAACATTAAATAAGCCTCACACCCTATATTTTGGAACGGGGTGATAAGTTGCCTCATCCGCCACCTTCTTTCCACTGTGGTATGGCAGAAATCTGGGCGGGCAAAGAATTCAATTTCCTTATAGGAACGTTTAGACTGTGGTTTTGCCTTATTGATTATCTCTTCACGTAAGAGGAAATTCCCGATATATAACAATATTGCACGGGGCTTTCCCTGTGATTCTTTTCGAAACATCGGGAAACGGTGCGCTCTTTGAACCTCATGATCCCAGTCCCACGAGGTCAGCTCTGGGAATGCACCTTTCAACAAATTGATGACGAAACCACGCACGTCCCCATCCTCTTTTCCCTCTTGTATTCCAATTAATCTAACATTGTTCCGCCTTTGTCTGTTTTCAAATTCCTCCAGCTTCCAGAGCATATCCGCTGTTGTCTTATCGTGATCCTTGTTAGCATCTTGCATTTTGACAAAATCATCTTCCAGTCTTCCTGTTCTGACCTCTACCTCAGAAACTCTCTCGACCATCTCTTCGTACATTCTGTTCACCTTGTGAAGAGAAGATTGTATTTTTTTATTTGCATGTCTAGCCCTCCTACTGGCTCTCTGACTCTCCACACGAGCTTCATTCTGGATTTGTTTTAGGGTAGAAAGTAGTATTTCGAAGTTCGCAGCACCACCTTCAGCACCTCCCTCAGCCCCCCGTGGGCTGGCCTCATACAATTCTGCTTCTGCTCCGACCGGCTCTCCAGACTGAAGTATTCCACTTTCGACTGTATTGTCCCAGACAAGTTGTTTAGCAACTGTTCTCACATGTTTCCTGCGGGGAACTCTGGCTTGAGTCTTTCGTCTGAGATTGTTATTCTTAGACTTAACCTTATACATAGGAATATTATCCGTCACAGTTTCCCTCATTTCCTTTATGACATTTTTTGATTTTGTTTTTATAACCTTCAGGGCTGTCTCTTGCTCTATGGGTTCTGTGTCGCTATCAGAGGTTACAGAGACACTATCTGATTTCGATATATTAGTCTCTGTGCCTGAGCCTGCTGCAGAGTCCGCTGAACTACCCAGATCTGATTCTGTATCCGATATGGAATCTCGGACAGAGCTGGTGAATTCACTTCCGTCATCCTCCTCATCATCCACCTCGTCATTTCCAGTAAAGAAAATCTCCTCGCCTGGTGATGCCAATATCGATTCAGGAATATTTTGTACAATCATTAGATTCATGTCCTTTCTATTCTCAAGAGTAGAGGTATTTATCAACTGCTGCGACGAGGTAGTTGCTATCTCCTTGTCCATCACCTTTATAAGTGTCTGCTCGTCTGTACTCTTACTGGCATTATTTTCATTATTTTCATTGTGGACATTATTCAGCTTAGTCACAATACCAGGACTCTTATGTGGCTCTAAAGATGTTTCTACAGACACCTCTACCGTTTTTTCCCCATCTTTATGTTTGTCTTTCTCATTGTGGCCATTTAAAACTTCAGCCGACTCCTGGCCCTTTAAACTCTTAGCTCCGCCCCCCGCAGGGACTGTAGAAGAGGCGGTCTCTCCCCCGGGCTCTGTAACGTCATTCTTACCTGGGAGCTCCACCGTGTTACCTGTGCTCCCCACAGCTCCGTTGTCTTCAATGCTCTCCATGTGCAGGGGGTTCTGTTTTGCCCTGCACAGTGCTGCTAATGTTGGAACTGAAAGTGTCAACTGCGCTATTGGCTGAGTACTTGCTACCGCTGCTGCCACAGGTAAGAAAGACTCCACGATCGTAGTCTGCCTCAGCGCTGCTTCTCTTCCCGCCATTTCATTAAAAGCAAGCTGTGTCTCAGTGTTCCTTTTAGCTCTCTCCACTTTCTAAACATATCTTTTGTCATCGTTCACTCTTTTCGGTCCCTTTAACAGCACACTCAACATTAATTTTCAGACTTCCTTCTGTCACTCGAGCTCATGAATACTATAGTATTCTATGTTACCCTCCTTTTTATTGTTCCTATAACTACATTGCCAGATCCACAATAATGTTAATCAACAAATTTATTTTATTGACTTCACCCAAAATCGATCAATCGTACTCTACTGAGCATCAAAGACGGAGGTAATACATGTTAGTAAATTATACTTTTTCTTTTACAGATACAACACAGACTGTTTTCAATTCATTCTGTACCACTTGTGATCTTGAACAAACATATTCATTTAGGTAAGTACATGTGGATGTTAATGTTGTCATAGAATTAACTGTCTTCCGTAAACGCTTTGTGAACAAATGGTATTTAACAATGGCACTATAGACTCCCTATAGCTGTCTGTGTGCTCAACATGACATAACACCTACGCGTCACACGCTTGCACACACTTTTTTTACTACTCTGATGGTCACTCATTTAGGACACTTATCTCACACCACTTCGCAATATCTTCTAAAGGTGTTTTGCATGACAATTTGGGGTTAATATTAACTGGCATTTTTCCAACATTTGGACCATCTTTGTGTCTGTTCGTTATCATATCCCAATCACGCACGCCAACACGCACAAACAGCCCACAGACTTTCTCTCTTTTCCATTCACGCACGGAAACACGCACACGTTGACCACATTTAGACGTGCATCTTGCAAGCAAACCCCCCCTGCTACTGTCGCTTCCTACCCCCACCTCTCCCTCCAGCACGTTTCAGACACATGTTTGTCTTTGTTTTAACAGTAAATAATGGCGGACGCACATTTCTTTTCAATATATTTATTGTGGTGACTTGGGCTGTCACCTACAACGCCCTACAGGGTCCTTCTCAGTAAACACCAAGCACAGCTCACCATGCCTCTCCCCTCTCCCTTGCACACACTCTTTCAGAGACACGATTTCCGTTCGTGCAGCAGGTGCACTCACACCGGCATCAGGAATGCATACAATCAAATAAATTTCCAGTCTTTCACTAGCTGGGACACATACACGAAAAAAACATCTCTGTTCGTGTCTCTTTGTTATCCTATCCCAATCACGACCGCCAACACTCACAAACAGACCACAGACTTTCTCTTTTGCATTCAGGCACAGGAACACGCACACGTTGAACACATTTAGACGTGCTTCTTCCAAGCAAACACCCCCTGCCTTGTGTGTCATTCATTCATCTCCACTTTTCTGCCTTTCATATTCAGACGTGCACTTTTTTCATACTTTTAAGCATAACACCCTGTCTTTCAATTGCTGAAACTATTACACCTAATCATCTCTCTGTTCCATTCAGCACGCAAGGCAACATGCACAAACAGTCCACCAAAATCATCTTTCTGGTCGTGGCTCTTGCTTATCCTATCCCAATCAGGCACGTCCACACGCACGACAGTAACACACAGCCCTCAGACTCTATCTCTTTTCCATTCATCCACGGAAACACGCACACTTTCACAACTTTTACACGTGCATCTTGCAAGCATACCCAACCACCCTGCCTTACCTTCTGTCTCATTCACTCATCCACATGTTTCTGCGTTTCACTTGCGTAAATACGCCCAAAAACACAACAAACCCACAAATTCTCTCTCCCAACACCCCCCCCCCCCAAATTCACACGCACGCCAACACGCACACGTGAGTGCCTCTTCCTTATCTTATTCCACGCACGCCCGGTAACATGCACAAACAGCTTACAGACTCTCTCTCTTTTCCATACACGCACGGAAACACGCACACGTTGACAACATTTAGACGTGCATCTTGCAAGCATAGCCACCCACCCTGCCTTACCTTCTGTCTCATTCACTTATCTGCATTTTTATGTGTTTCACTAGCGTAAAAAAACACAAAAACACAAGCAACACACAAATTCTCTCTCCCAAACCCACCCCCACCCCCCACACTCACAGTCTCTCGCACGGAAACACGCACACCATAGCTTTTCTCTCATTCATCGGCACGTTCTTCAAACACACCTTCGACTTTTACTTACGCACGTCAACACGCACAAGCAGCCCACAGACTCTCTTGGAAAAATACACTTTTTTTAGGCAATCGATTATATGCATGTCAATTGGTATTTGGACATTCTGACGTTGGGTCGTGCTAATTTACACAACAAACATGGCAAACGGGGATTTAAAGCACATTTGTACATTACATGCCCAGCCCATCTTTCATACTACGCTATTCCCTCCTTTTTTTATGTCAAAAATACAGTTTGCACCAATTCACAACATTTAAATAACGAATTTTTACAGCTAAAAAAATTCTTTAGAACACATGCCTTTTCATACTATAATTCCTACAGCTATACGTATTATTATCTAGCACACCCTTCGTTCCAACAATTTTTTCACAACATCTTGAGCCTATTCCGCTGGTCCCTCCTAAGGCACACACAGATCGAACTACTTCGCCACATCTATAAAGCACAGTTGCATGAACATTACTAACAAAAACACTACATACACAAATTTGCCACACATCACTACAAATTTACACTACATATCAACACACAGTCACATGCATGCACACTCGTGATCCGACTCTGCTGCTCACGCATTTTGTTCGGGCATCTTACACCACTTTGCCACATCTCTTGAACTATTTGACCTGCTAATTCAATACTAAAGTGCCAATGCTTTGTACAAAGAATAAGGCCATGCCTGCACAGCCTACCGTTCCAACTCTGATGAGCCCTCCTTATGGTAACACACAGGGGACACTCATTTGAACCATATGTTACTCAAACACAGCACAGGTCCCATAAATGCACAGAATCTCAATCAAAGTCAGCTCCTCCCTCTGCATACATAGCTCACACTAATTATACATATTGCAAATGCAATTTACACACAATTGTCCCCTCCCTGCACAACATTTCGTTGCTACTCCACTGCTCCATCCTTTGGCACACAAAGCTTACAACACTTTGCTACTTATCAGGAACGTTTATGAAATTAACATTACTGTTTTTTTCGTGCTATTTTCCAACTATAACAAGCCTCATGCTAATTGGTATTTAAAATACCAGATGCTTTGCTCTACTTTCTTACAACAGTTGACTCCCACTTTTAGCATGCATTATGCTACTCAGGGATTCTGACTAACAACGTTAAATACTGTCACTCTTTACTTTTGGGGGGTGGAGGATGCTCATAGTGACAATTTTATAGGGAAACTGAGTTAGCAATTTTACTTTCACATTCATCATTTCTCTCGCATGCCAAAGTGCACACACTTTGCCGCTTACTATCCTATCTCACAACTTTCCTTTGTCAGAATGATGTGTTTATAATAATACATTACAAAAAAAATACCAATTACTTTAACTGGCTCACTCACTTTCATGCTTCAAATCTTTTGCTTCCTACTTCTCAGAATTTTCTATCAACACTCATTTCATACCAAAAATAAAAATGTGGATTTCACTTCATTCATTCTTTCTCTACTTCACAAACTGTACTCAGTATGCAGGGCAACAAGCATACACTCTACACATCACACACTGTCACACTACAAAGTTGCTCATAAAACTAAAAGCAGGCACACACACACACAATCTATTATCATGCCCTCTGTCACACTCTGACACAAAATTATACAAAATTTCCAAACTACTATTGCATTTCCTGTTTTCGTTTGGGATTTGACGTGTCATTTCATGTAAATAATATTCTGACAATTCATATTACTCTCATTTCAGATTCATCCATTGAGGTACAATCACCCACAAATCAAGGTAAATAATATTCTTGGTTGGAAACAACTATAAATAGTTATTACATAAGTAATTTGACTTACTTAAGTGAATGGACTTTAGAGGAATAAAGTAAAGGGAGTAAAAAAAAACATGCATAGATGTTTAAAAGCCAGTTACCATCAAGGTAATACAAGATTTAATAGTACATCTAAAGGGAAGCAATGCTTACCAAATAGTACTTTTGCTATTTTGCACAATGTATGCAAACCAGTTAATACATGGAACTCCAACGATCTACATTATATCATGGACCTTGGAGATGCTTTATATCTACAAATGCATTCTTTTAACAAAGAAACACTTATGCATCCTGATGATTTGCCAAAATATATAGAGCACAATAATAGGTTTTATTCATTTAGCCTACGCAACCCTTTCTATGGTAATGTCCTTAAACGTTTTGATGAAAACTATCCAGATATTACCAGTGCATTGCATTTAGGGATTTCTAAGTACTGCGGGGTACTACTTTGTATGAGTGTATATGTCATTTCTATTTTTAGAAATAGGCAAACATACTATGTATTTGATTCACATAGCAGGGACAATGAAGGCATGCCTCATTCAAATGGAACTTGTGTAACTCTAGAAATTAAAAATTTTGAAGCACTTTTGGAATATGTAATGAATCTAGCCAAAAAATTTAGAAATACTTCGCAGGATTGCATACCATTTGAATTAACACCAATAGATGTAAAAGAAATTTTGAAGCAAACATTCCAAAGAGCACTTCGAGTGCACAAGAAAAATAGTCATTTAACTCCAGTTACTAAAATCTTTGTACATACTACTGAAGTGATTGACAATTCGATTTTTGAAGGGAGTTTGCTTTATTCGGATGCTTTAGGTACTCTAAGTAATTGCAGTATTAGAAATACGAGTAAGAAAATTCATTTGGCAGGAACAAGTATTTCTATTATGGGGACAAACAAACAGCCTCTAATAAACAAAGCTAACTTGAGACTTTCTGAACATAGTGCAAAAAAAAGTGAAAATACTACTGTTGCACTAGGAACCCTTGACAATGTTGGAAATAAAGTACTTGAAGAAAACAGACCAACTGTAAGTTTACCTCTGGGACGAAAAAGAAAAGCAAATAAAGTGAGTTTACTTTCTATGGACGCTTTAGCAACTCAAAGTAAGGTGACTAATAGCAATACTAGTAAGGAAACTCATTTGCCAGGAACAAGTACTTCTATTCTGGAGACAAATAAACACTCTCAAATCAACTTAGATTACTTTAGCCTTTCAGAACATAGTCTGAAAAAAAGAAAAAAGAAAATTGTTGCACAAGGAGCCATTGACAATCTTGGAAATAAAGGTGTTGAAGAAAACACACCAAATGTAATGTTAACGGTGGTAGAAAAACGCAAAGCAAATAAACAAATCCATTTAATTATTAATAAATTCCATCGTGAAATATTGCATGGACCAGAGTATGTTTGTACTATTTGCAACCAGTTGTGGCATAAACAAACAATTAAAAATACTCGCACTGTTTGTGAAACAGAAATGTTTCAAAGGTGTAACATTAGTAGCAAGAAAACAAATTTGATTTGTATGACTTGCTATGCTTACATCAGAAAAGATAAAATTCCACCATGTTCAGTTCTAAATGGCATGGCATTTCCAAATGTACCAATTGAATTAGAATTATACGATTTAGAAGAAAGATTAGTTTAGGATACCTTTTTTACAAATTCGTAGTTTACCACGCGGATTTCAAAAATCATTATCAGGTGCTGTTGTTAATGTACATTAATGACAACAGTTACAATTTTACCAAGGCAAATGAATGATGCCATGACCATCCCTGTAAAATTAAAAAGGAAACTAATGTATAAATCGCACACGCATTATGAAAATATTCGCCCAAACACAGTTAAAAAGGCAGCTACATGGCTAGCAACCAATAGTGTCATGTTTAATGAATATGGTGTGACAATTAACCCCGAATGGCAGTATATACCTCCAGAAATCAACAATGTAAATGATAATTCGGACACAAGCTATTCTTCAGATACATCTGACAACATGGAAGCTGGGAATTTAGATACTATGTTAACAAATGAAACAATTACCTCTAATAGGGTAAATGTTTTAAGTTTAGCTCCAGCAGAATATAATACACCAAGAGGTTTATATGAGGATAAAGATTCAGAATTTTTGGCTTTCCCTACAATTTATTGTGGGGAACGAAGGCCAAACAATAAGGAAAGACATATACCAGTACATTATAGTACTATTTGCCAATGGGAATTAAGAAGTCATGATAGAAGAGTAGCTAAAAGTATGACTAATGTTTTCTTTAAACTTAAAAAATTACATATTAAGCAAATTCAAGGGAAAATTAATATTTCTATACGGAAAAAATATACAGATGGTAAGAATATTACTGCTAAAGACATAAAATATAATATTGAAAATTTGTTCCAGTTTAATGAAGGTTATAAAGTTTTGAAAACCATACGCAGTTCACCTCCTTATTGGGAAAGTTGTAAAAGAGATCTTTTTGCTATGATAAGACAACTTGGAATACCAACTTTTTTCTTGACTTTATCTGCTGCTGAAACAAAATGGCACCATTTAATAAATATATTATTGAGAGTTAAAAACTTAAATGAATGCACAGAAGAGGAATTCAATAACATGTCTTGGGAAACAAAATGTCGATTAATACAAGAAGATCCTATTACATGTGCTAGACAGTTTGACTATCAAGTGAGGAAATTGTTTAATTGTGTTTTGATGAACGGGACAAATCCAATTGGGGAAATAGTTGACTACTTTTACAGAGTCGAATTCCAACAGAGAGGTTCTCCACATATACATGCATTACTATGGGTAAAAAATGCACCCCTCTATGGTGTGTCGCCATTAGAAGATGTCAATGTTTTTATTGAGCAATATATTCAATGTAATAAGTCACATGACACTGTTTTACAGCCTTTAATAAATTTACAAAGGCATGGCCACACTAAAAATTGCCGCCGGAAACTAAAAAGAACATGTAAATATCAATACCCAAAATATCCTATGTCAAAAACTCTCATATTAGAGCCATTGACACTTGAAGGCACAGATAGGCAATGGAAAGATAATCTAAAACGTATCCATGAAGCTATGAATAATGCAACTTTTAGCACACTTTCTTTTGATGATTTTTAAGGTGTTATTAAGATGGATAATAAAGAATATATCACTTCGATACAAACTAGTTTAGAAAAGCCGACAATTTTTTTAAAAAGAACACCAGATGAATGCTTCATTAATAACTACAATAGTACGATTTTAAAAGCTTGGCGAGCAAACATAGACTTGCAGTTTGTACTAGATGCTTATGCTTGTGCAGTCTATATTATTTCATATATCAGCAAATCGCAAAGAGGAATTAGCAAACTTATTGCACAAGCTGCTAAAGAAGTGAAAAACAATAGTAATGTCAAAGAACAACTTAAACACATAGGGAACAAATTCCTCAACTGCACAGAAATTAGTGCTCAAGAAGCAGCATATCTCATTCTTCAGATACCATTACGGAAAAGTTCACGGGCATTTGTATTTATTAATACTAGCCCTCCAGAAAAAAGAACGTATTTAATGCGCGATATGGAAACTATTAATTCATTGCCAGAAAATTCAACTGACATTCAATGTGAAAATATTATTGCTAAGTACTGCAAGAGACCCAAAACATTAGAAATGTGTACTTTAGCTGATTATGCTTCAAATTTTAATTCCTCCAGCAAAAAAAAATATACCAGAGAAATAAATGACTCGGAAGATTTACTTGCTGAAAGAAACTTTTACAGCTCAGATGAGGAAGAAATTGAAATAGAATGTACTGAGGAGGATGTAGGTATGCAGAATATAAATAGCAAGTATGCTTTAAGTAAGCGCAAACGGAGAAAAATTATACGCTTTTGCAGATTTAACAAAGACAAAGAGCCAGAAGAATATTATAGAGAACTATTAATGTTGCACTATCCATGGAGAGAAGAACATAAAATTATCGTTAACAAGGACACTTACTTTGAAAGGTATCTACAAGTTAAAAAGGTTGTTGATTCACAAGTTAAAATATATAACCATAATCACGGTGAAGTTAGAAACATTACGAATGAAGAGTGGAATGAAAATATTATATCCCCTCCTCTATCACCTCAATTAATACCAACAGAAAATGTATGTGATGAAGGGAATAATAAAGAAAATCAACATCTATATGATTTGTCATTAGATTTAGGAATTAGAACAATAACTGAAGAACCAAGCTTAACTAACTCCATTCTACCTGATGATAAATACCAACAGATAATGCACAACTTAACTGCTCAACAACTCAATTTTGTTTACCATCACTTGAATTTGTTAAAAACGAAAAGTACTCCATGCTATACTTTCTGCACTGGAGGGGCTGGTGTTGGTAACAGCTTTCTAATAACTGCACTACATCAAACATTACTACGCTACTATAATACAAAGGCAGGTGAAAATCCTGATAATATACATGTCTTACTTACTGCTCCAACAGGCAAAGCAGCACATAATATTCAAGGGCAAACATTGCATAGTACTTTCAAAATTCCAGTCTCACAAAGTTTTGATTATAAACCACTAAGTCATGAAAATAGAACTTCACTTCAAATGCAAATGATGCATGTTAAAGTTCTGATTATAGATGAAATTTCGATGGTGGGTCAAAAAATGTTTAATTTTATACATAACAGACTACAAGAAATAAAGTCGTCAAATGAACCATTTGGAGGAATTTCAATTATAGCTATTGGTGACTTCTACCAATTGAAACCTGTTTGTGACAGATACATTTTTCAGGATTCTAATAATTTGTATGGCCCTTTAAGTATTAACTTATGGAAAGAACATTTTAAACTATTTGAATTAACGAAGATTATGCATCAAAAAGAAGATCTACAATTTGCAGAACTACTAAACAGATTAAGAGAAGGGAAGCATACTAAAGAAGATATTCTAATAATTAAGCAAAGACAAATGCCACCTGATGAGAGTCTCTTAGAAACAATCCCATACATTATGTCTACAAATGTTGAAGTTAATGAAATTAACAGAATTGTTTTGGATAAACATAGCAAGGATTATCCAGTGTATATAACAGTAGCTAACGATGCTGTGAGTTCAGATGTTTCAGAAAATGTCAAAAAAACTATACTAAAGCAATTGCCTAAGGATCCAACGAAAACTATGGGACTTGCACATACATTACACATTGCTTTACAGCTCCGTTATGATTTAACTTGCAATGTGGATGTAAATGATGGTTTAACAAATGGCGCAACTGGTATAGTCCAATTTGTTGACATTATTAACAATACTCCATTTCTAGTCTGGGTATCATTTGACAATATTAGTGTTGGGCAAAAAGCAAGGCGAGAATATAAGCATTTATATCATTCACAAATAGAAAAGTCATGGACACCAATACATGCTATAGCTAGACATTTTCAATACACTAAGAAATTTATTACTGTTATACGCAAACAATTTCCTTTACGACAAGCATCAGCACTTACTATACATCGCACACAAGGGGACACTATAGAACCACTTTATATACACTTTAATAACAGCAAAATTCATCATTTACATTATGTTGCTATAAGCAGAGCTAAATGTATACAGAACATATACGTGCAGAATTTTGATGAAACTAAAATTCTAATACACCCAAAAGTTAATGAGGAAATGGAAAGATTAAGGACCGAAATGCAACTTGAAATCACTATCCCACAATTAGATACATACAAAACACATTTCAATATTATAACACACAATATACGATCACTTCAGAAGCATTTCACATCAATGATAGCTGATAGTAACATAATGCAAGCAGACATTATTTGCTTAACTGAGATCAACACAACAAGGAACTCAACTGGAAATGATTTTAATGTAGAACAATATGATCACATGATATTTGATAAATTTCATACATACAACACTAACCATGGGATGATACTCTACTACAAGAAAGCGCTTAGGATATTACCTATTTATGAAACACACCAAGGGATAGACATTTTACATTTTACATTACAGATTCATTCCACAGATTACCTTATTATTATAGTCTACAAACCACCACATAAACTTATTACAGATCTTTTAGAAATTATTACCAGTATCACTAATTTTTACCCAGGACACAAATTCATCATTATGGGAGATTTCAATGTGGATGTCTCTCAAAGCAATTCACAAACTAACAAACTCATTGGGTTCTTTGAGAGTAAGTTGCAATGTACACAACTTATAGACACTTACACAACAGACTACCAATCAATCTTAGATCATATATATACCAATTACATACTTCAAAGTTATGGTATATTAGAATGCTATTACAGTGATCATAAAACACTATGGATTTGTATTTAACATTTGTTGTAACCTATATTTCTATTTCAGATGTTGACTATTGAAGAAATCGCTAACATTACCACCAATGACAACAAACCGTATGAAAAACCCATAAGAGTTAATGTGATCAAGTGCTCAAGTAAAACAAATTACAAAAACGCAAAACAAGAAAATAAAGTTCTTTTTCATTTGGCTCTGGCAGACAAAACTGGAACAATTAAAGCTACGTGCTACCAGGAAAGTTTATATCAGCAGACACAAAAAACATGTGGACTACTTATACGCAATTTTATAATTAAAAACAACACAATTCTGATTACTAAGCAAACAAAAGTAACCAAATTTCCAGCAATGACTATAACTCAAGCGCTAATTCAAGAAGCTGAAAACATTTTGCAGCCTCCTGCACCATCTGCTTCTCCAATAAAAGAAATAAAGCGGGCATCTTTGAGAAGTCTTATGACAGTGTGTGGGACCATTTCAGAAGTAAGTTGTGGTGATTTATACTGTTGGTCTCGCTGCTTGAGTTGTCCATTTGTGTGTGTGGTGTTGGCTATGCCATTGACAATATTTATTTTCCCTTTATCAGAGTGTGTGTCTTTGTGTGTGTGTGTACTATTTGATGCTTAGATGTTCTTTAATTTAGAGTGGGTGCAGTTCTGTGTGTGGTCTCTGTAACACATTAGATATGGTGTTATGTTTATGAGGGGTTCTATCCATCATAAATGATCTGTACAGCAGCCAAATAAGAACAATTAACAATGTGTAAATAGGTGGGCTAAAGCTACACTGCATTTATAAAAGTAAAGTTGATAGCCCTTAATAATTATGTCTTCAATGCTTGGACAATTATTACTTATTACTTCAGTGCTTTTACATTTTTAACACACATAATTTTTTTTTAGGAAGAGGAAAGTAAACTTGTACTCATCAATGGACAAAATACGGCAATAAAATCTATTACGTTAAAAGATGCCACTGATGACATAAAAGTCACATTATGGAGAGAGGCTACTCTATTCTCAATAAACATTGGGGAATATGTGATGTTAACTCATGTCACAGTACATGAATTTAATGGACAGAAAATATTGAACACGACAAGGCACAGCAAATTAAAAGTAAGGAACACACGCTCTCTCACGCACCCCTTACTCTATCACTTCAACACACACACACACACTCTCTTTAAAAAGACACTCTTTAACGATCCAACACACTATCTCTATACCACACACTATCTATATATAAGACTCTCTATGTACAACACACTCTCTCTACAGCCTCTCTCTACTACAGCCTCTCTCTACAACACGCTCTCTCTACAGCCTCTCTCTACAACACGCTCTCTCTACAGCCTCTCTACAACACGCTCTCTCTACAGCCTCTCTACAACACGCTCTCTCTACAACACTCTCTCCACTCTCTCTCTAAAACAGCCTCTCCCGCCTCTCTCTAAAACAGCCTCTCTCTAAAAACAGCCTATCTCTACAACACCCTCTCTCTACAACACCCTCCCTCTACAACACGCTCTCTCTACAACACGCTCTCTCTACAACACCCTCTCTCTACAACACCCTCTCTCTACAACACCCTCTCTCTACAACACCCTCTCTCTACAACACCCTCTCTCTACAACACGCTCTCTCTACAACACGCTCTCTCTACAACACGCTCTCTCTACAACACCCTCTCTCTACAACACCCTCTCTCTACAACTGCCTCTCTCTACAACTGCCTCTCTCTACAACTGCCTCTCTCTACAACTGCCTCTCTCTACAACTGCCTCTCTCTACAACTGCCTCTCTCCACAACTGCCTCTCTCTACAGCAGCCTCTCTCTACAGCAGCCTCTCTCTACAGCAGCCTCTCTCTACAGCAGCTTCTCTCTACAGCAGCCTCTCTCTACAACAGCCTCTCTCTACATCTGCCTCTCTCTACATCTGCCTCTGCCTCTCTCTACAACTGCCTCTCTCTACAACTGCCTCTCTCTACAACTGCCTCTCTCTACAACTGCCTCTCTCTACAACTGCCTCTCTCTACAACAGCCTCTCTCTACAACTGCCTCTCTCTACAGCTGACTCTCTCTACAACTGCCTCTCTACAGCAGCCTCTCTCTACAGCAGCCTCTCTCTACAACAGCCTCTCTCTACAACTGCCTCTGTACAACACTCTCTCTGAGACACACTGTAACATTTTTGTGGAAAAAAAAATAACTATGTTTTTATTTACTACAACAGGTAACAACACCACCACAAGATAATATTGACGTCGAAATATATGGCGTGGAAAGCACAAACGGAGATTGGAGCACCTTAACAACAAAAATAACCAACACAGATATTTACCAATCGATGGATGTACAAAATCAAACACTTATACAATGGTTTATGTTGGACGAAGAGGTGGATGACATTGGTGAAGCACTAATTCATTATTTGCCTCAAACATGTGAGGTTATATTTTGCAATGGCAAAATTACTAAAATTGTTAAAGAAAAGTCGGAGGAAGATTTAAGTGATTAAGTAACAATCCTCACAATAACAATTTGTACAAAGTCCAATAAATAATTAATGTTTTGTGTTTACTGAAAATAAATATACTAATTTGAACATATCCAGTAGCATGGTCATTTTCGTTCTGGGTGGGTATATTTTTTTCAAACAATGTTAAATGTGCCAATACAACATACAGAACAATAGCTGTTGCTGCTACTTTTTAAAAACGACAATAACTATACAAGAGTGATGCTGTGTGGTTGCTCAATAGTACTGTGGGGGTGCAGAGTGATAATGTGGTGTTGCTGCGTGTTGCATTGGTGGTGCTCAGTGATGCAGTTGTTGTCAGAAGTGCTACTGTTGTGGTGCTGAGTTATGCTGTGGTGGTAATAAGTTAACACCAACACAGCACCACTCATCAACAGCGCAGCACCACTCATCATCACAAATGCATTACTCAGCACCACACTAACATCACTCAGCAACACACCAGCATCACTCTACACCACCACAACAGCATCATTCAGCAACAACAAACTATCACTCTACAACAACACAGCACCACTCATAACCACAACACCATTATTCAGCAGACAAACGTCACACAAACAGAACATGTACGCTTTCACCAGGCACACACACCAACAGCTATCAATGCACGCTTTCAATAGGCATACACCCACACTAACAGCCATACGTCCACGCATTCAACAGTCACACACACCACCGCCCGTAAGTGCACGCTTTCTACACATTTTTTAACGGACCACACACAATTACAGCTATCAAACAATGCTTTGGTGCTGTAGAGTACTGCAGTACTATGTATGAATGACACTGTTGGTGTGGAAAATACGGCTGTGGTGGTGCAGAGTGATGTTGTGTTGTTGCTCAATGGTACTGTGGGGGGGCACAATGATAATGTGGTATTGCTGCGTGTTGCATTGGTGGTGCTCAGTGATGCAGTTGTTGTCAGAAGTGCTACTGTTGTGGTGCTGAGTTATGCTGTGGTGGTAATCATTGAACACCAACACAGCACCACTCATCACCAGCACAGCAACACTCATCACAACAACAGCATTACTAAGCACCACAATAACAACACTCAGCAACACACCAGCATCACTCTACACCACCACAACAGCATCATTCACCAACAACACACTATCACACTACAACGACACAGCAACACTATCACCACCACAGCACCACTCATCACCACTATAGCATTACTCAGCAGACAAACGACACACAAACAGAACATGCACGCTTTTAACAGGCACCCACACCAACAGCTATCAATGGACGCTTTCACCAGGCGTACACACACACCAACAGTCATCAGTGCATGCTTTCAACAGGCAAACACACACACACACAGACAGCAGTCCACGCTTTCAACAGGCATACACACCACCGGCCGTAAGTGCACGCTTTCAACACAGATTCTAACATAGCAGACACAATTACAGGTATAAAAGCCTGCTATTTTGCTGTTCACTGCTGCTGTATGTATGAATAAAACTGTTGGTGTGCTAAATACAACTGTGGTGGTGCAGAGTGATGCTGTGTTGTTGCTCAATGCTACCATGGGGGTGCTGAGTGATAATGTGGTGTTGCTGCATGTTGCATTGGTGGTGCTCAGTGATGCAGTTGTTGTCAGAAGTGCTACTGTTGTGGTGCAGAGTTATGCTGTGGTGGTAATCATTGAACACCAACACAGCACCCCTCATCACCAGCACAGCAACACTCATCACAACAACAGCATTACTAAGCACCACAATAACAACACTCACCAACACACCAGCATCACTCTACACCACCACAACAGCATCATTTACCAACAACACACTATCACACTACAACGACACAGCAGCACTATCACCACCACAGCACCACTCATCACCACTACAGCATTACTCAGCAGACAAACGTCACACAAACAGAACATGCACGCTTTCAACTGGCACCCACACCAACAGCTATCAATGGACGCTTTCACCAGGCGTACACACACACCAACAGTCATCAGTGCATGCTTTCAACAGGCAAACACACACACACACAGACAGCAGTCCACGCTTTCAACAGCCATACACACCACCGGCCGTAAGTGCACGCTTTCAACACACATTCTAACATAGCAGACACAATTACAGGTATAAAAGCCTGCTATTTTGCTGTTCACTACTGCTGTATGTATGAATGAAACTGTTGGTCTGCTAAATAAAACTGTGGTGGTGCAGAGTGATGCTGTGTTGTTGCTCAATGCTACCATGGGGGTGCTGAGTGATAATGTGGTGTTGCTGCATGTTGCATTGGTTGTGCTCAGTGATGCAGTTGTTGTCAGAAGTGCTACTGTTGTGGTGCAGAGTTATGCTGTGGTGGTAATCATTGAACACCAACACAGCACCACTCATCACCAGCACAGCAACACTCATCACAACAACAGCATTACTAAGCACCACAATAACAACACTCACCAACACACCAGCATCACTCTACACCACCACAACAGCATCATTCACCAACAACACACTATCACACTACAACGATACAGCAGCACTATCACCACCACAGCACCACTGATCACCACTACAGCATTACTCAGCAGACAAACGTCACACAAACAGAACATGCACGCTTTCAACAGGCACACACACCAACAGCTATCAATGGACACTTTCACCAGGCGTACACACACACCAACAGTCATCAGTGCATGCTTTCAACAGGCAAACACACACACACACAGACAGCAGTCCACGCTTTCAACAGGCATACACACCACCAGCCGTAAGTGCACGCTTTCAACACAAATTCTAACATAGCAGACACAATTACAGGTATAAAAGCCTGCTATTTTGCTGTTCACTACTGCTGTATGTATGAATGAAACTGTTGGTGTGCTATATACAACTGTGGTGGTGCAGAGTGATGCTGTGTTGTTGCTCAATGCTACCATGGGGGTGCTGAGTGATAATGTGGTGTTGCTGCGTGTTGCATTGGTGGTGCTCAGTGATGCAGTTGTTGTCAGAAGTGCTACTGTTGTGGTGCAGAGTTATGCTGTGGTGGTAATCATTGAACACCAACACAGCACCACTCATCACCAGCACAGCAACACTCATCACAACAACAGCATTACTAAGCACCACAATAACAACACTCAACAACACACCAGCATCACTCTACACCACCACAACAGCATCATTCACCAACAACACACTATCACACTACAACGACACAGCAGCACTATCACCACCACAGCACCACTCATCACCACTACAGCATCACTCAGCAGACAAAAGTCACACAAACAGAACATGCACGCTTTCAACAGGCACCCACACCAACAGCTATCAATGGACACTTTCACCAGGCGTACACACACACCAACAGTCATCAGTGCATGCTTTCAACAGGCAAACACACACACACACAGACAGCAGTCCACGCTTTCAACAGGCATACACACCACCGGCCGTAAGTGCACGCTTTCAACACAGATTCTAACATAGCAGACACAATTACAGGTATAAAAGCCTGCTATTTTGATGTTCACTACTGCTGTATGTATGAATGAAACTGTTGGTGTGCTAAATACAACTGTGGTGGTGCAGAGTGATGCTGTGTTGTTGCTCAATGCTACCATGGGGGTGCTGAGTGATAATGTGGTGTTGCTGCGTGTTGCATTGGTGGTGCTCAGTGATGCAGTTGTTGTCAGAAGTGCTACTGTTGTGGTGCAGAGTTATGCTGTGGTGGTAATCATTGAACACCAACACAGCACCACTCATCACCAGCACAGCAAAACTCATCACAACAACAGCATTACTAAGCACCACAATAACAACACTCACCAACACACCAGCATCACTCAACACCACCACAACAGCATCATTCAACAACAACACACTATCACACTACAACCACAGAGCAGCACTATCACCACCACAGCACCACTCATCACCACTACAGCATTACTCAGCAGACAAACGTCACACAAACAGAACATGCACGCTTTCAACTGGCACGCACACCAACAGCTATCAATGGACGCTTTCACCAGGCGTACACACACACCAACAGTCATCAGTGCATGCTTTCAACAGGCAAACACACACACACACAGACAGCAGTCCACGCTTTCAACAGGCATACACACCACCGGCCGTAAGTGCACGCTTTCAACACAGATTCTAACATAGCAGACACAATTACAGGTATAAAAGCCTGCTATTTTGCTGTTCACTACTGCTGTATGTATGAATGAAACTGTTGGTGTGCTAAATACAACTGTGGTGGTGCAGAGTGATGCTGTGTTGTTGCTCAATGCTACCATGGGGGTGCTGAGTGATAATGTGGTGTTGCTGCGTGTTGCATTGGTGGTGCTCAGTGATGCAGTTGTTGTCAGATGTGCTACTGTTGTGGTGCAGAGTTATGCTGTGGTGGTAATCATTAAACACCAACACAGCACCACTCATCACCAGCACAGCAACACTCATCACAACAACAGCATTACTAAGCACCACAATAACAACACTCACCAACACACCAGCATCACTCTACAACACCACAACAGCATCATTCACCAACAACACCCTATCACACTACAACGACACAGCAGCACTATCACCACCACAGCACCACTCATCACCACTACAGCATTACTGAGCAAACAACGTCACACAAACAGAACATGCACGCTTTCAACAGGCACCCACACCAACAGCTATCAATGGACGCTTTCATCAGGCGTACACACACACCAACAGTCATCACTGCATGCTTTCAACAGGCATACACACACACACACACAGACAGCAGTCCACGCTTTCAACAGGCATACACAGCACCGGCCGTAAGTGCACACTTTCAACACAGATTCTAACATAGCAGACACAATTACAGGTATAAAAGCCTGCTATTTTGCTGTTCACTACTGCTGTATGTATGAATGAAACTGTTGGTGTGCTAAATACAACTGTGGTGGTGCACAGTGATGCTGTGTTGTTGCTCAATGCTACCGTGGGGGTGCAGAGTGATAATGTGGTGTTGCTGCGTGTTGCATTGGTGGTGCTCACTGATGCAGTTGTTGTCAGAAGTGCTACTGTTGTGGTGCTGAGTTATGCTGTGGTGGTAATAAGTTAACACCAACACAGCACCACTCATCAACAGCGCAGCACCATTCATCATCACAACTGCATTACTCAGCCCCACACTAACATCACTCGGCAACACACCAGCATCACTCTACACCACCACAACAGCATCATTCAGCAACAACAAACTATCACTTAAGTATACATTGCTATATATTACATTTCTAACGATTACAAGTATTACGACATCTATAGTTTAGAACAGTAGAAAAAAAGATTCAAAGTACATACGCTCGGAAAAAAACAAAAACGCAATACAAAAACATCAATAATACATCCTAATAATTTATACATTTAATAACAATAGAAACACAAGCAATAATACATTCAGCTTCATGGACTAAATGTTACAAAAATGTTATCTTACCTGTCACACTACGCAACAACTAAAACGGAATAGCAAACGCCTTTCACGCACAAACATTCACACCGATCGGGAAATTTCATTGAACGCACGGAAAACACAACGCTACGTCACCAAACTTAGCGCTGCTATTGGCTACATAGTAAACGCGGAACAACACTTTCGATACAATAAATAAATACATATATATATATATATATATATATATATATAGAACAATATAAAGTAACACATTACGTCCAAAACACATCATTGGTCTTACCTGCACAACAAACACGGAAGATATACGTAACTGACGTTAACGTCAAAAACGTCCCACAAAAACAACGTATTACATTCAAATATTCGAATAAAATTATTGGGATAAGCACTTTTTAGTAATAAATAAAATCAACATTCATGCAACATTTATAATAATTAAAATAACTAATATAAAGGAAAATACCAAGTAAAACACAATACATTGAACATCTTTAAAAAAATGCTTTTTTGAAAATCATAACAGTATATTGCACCAACTCGCACATACGCTAAGGGAGGAATAACAATACATCACAAAAATTCAGAATAAAAGGACATAACATAACCATATTCTACAAAAATACATAATCAAAACTTTGGCATTCAAGAAATTCTAGTATTTCAAAACATAATAAGCAAGTACATACAAAAAATATAACAACGTTCTAAATTTAAAAAACAGAACACATACAAAAATATACATTGCTATATATAACATTTTTAAACATTAGAATTAAAATAACATCTATTGTTTACAACACTACAACACTCTATTCTAAGTACAGACGGTAGAAAATACACAAGTCGCAATACAAAAATATCAATAATACATCATATTAATTAATTACTTTAGTAAATATATAAACACAAGTAATAATACATTCAGCTTCATGTACTAAAAGTTATAAAAATTTAATCTTACCTGTCAAACGACGCAGCAACAAGAACGGAAGAAGAACACGCCTTTCCCGCACAAACGTTCACACCAATCTAGAACATTCCACGTTGACGCACGTCAAACGCAACGCTACGTCACAAAACGTAGCGCTGCAATTAGCTAGAAATTACGTCACACTAAACATGACAGCAAAATAAAAAAAAGACTAGGACGATAAAATCCCTTACGTAACAAACGTAAAGGGAAAACATAGCGTACGTCATTTTTACATACTAAAAATAAAACACAGTTTAAAAAAAATCACTCAACACTTATAATCACAATATAAATACACCAATACACACACACATTACATTAAAAATATAAATTAACACATGCAAGACACTCACAGATGCCAATAACAAATGCAACTCCACTCACACATGCAACGCCAATCACACATGCAACGCCAATCACACATGCAACGCCAATCACACATGCAACGCCAAACACACATGCAACGCCACTCAGCCATGCAACGCCACTCATGCATACAACTCCACTCACACACCCCCTCACCCTCAAACAACTTACACTCACACACCCACGATCTACTCACACCCATCACAACACTCTCACACTCACTATACATCACACACTCTCAGCCACAAACCACCTCACTCACCCTCACCCTCACACACACTCACCCTCACACACCCTCACCCACAGTCACACACTCAACATTCAAACTCGCACACCCTCACTCACCTTCACACCCTCACAACACTCACCCTCACTCACCCTCAAACTCTCACCTTCACTCTCCCACACCTATCATCACACACTCTCACATCCCATTACCCTCACCCCCTCATCTTCACACACCCTCATCCCGTCACCCACACTCATACTCACACCGTCACCCTCACTCACCCTCACACACCATCACACACCCTCACACCCCTGAACATCACATCCAATCACCCTCACACCTTCCAAGTCTACCCTCACAACGCTCACTCATGCTCACACAGTCACCCTCACGCACACTCACACACCATCACACACCCTCACACCCCCTGAACCTCACATCCAATAACACTCACACTCACACCGTCCAAGGCCACCCTCCTAATCCACCCTACAACACCACCCTACAACTCCACCCTCCAAAATGACTGCGCATCTATGTTAATGCAAGCAAAGCTTTTGCAGTGCGGCTTAATGTGTACCTTACCAAACAAAAAAAAACAAAAATTTTACATGTATAATATAAAAAAAATTACTAATGTCTTTGCGTTTGGATTCAGCGCTAACAACAGCATCAATAAACATTACATAGGTCTCTTAGCTTCAGAAACAACGCATAACAACATTAATACATTTGAAGTGTACAATATTCAAGGCGAAAATATAAACACTTATAGCCATCATCACAACAACTCTCACTCACACCCACTCACACCCTCACACACAGCCTCACACACCATCACTCATCCTCAAACTCCCTCACAACGTCAAACACCATCACTCAACAACACACCCTCACCCTCAACAACCTCACCCTCACACACCCTCACTCACCCTCCCCCACTCACCCTCACACACCATCACTCTACATCACCCCCTCACCCTCACACCCCCTCACACACCCTCAACCACCCTCAACCACAGTCACACACTCAACCTTAAAACTTGCACACCCTCACTCACCTTCACACACTCACACCCTCACAACACTCGCCCTCACTCACCCACACCTAGCATCACACACACTCACACCCCATTACCCTCACCCCCTCATCTTCAGACACCCTCACCCCCTCACCTTCAGACACCCTCACCCCCCTCACCCTCACAACCCTCACACACTCACTCATACTCACACAGTCACCCTCACTCGCCCTTACACACCATCACACACCCTCACACCCCCTGACCCTCACATCCACTCACCCTCACACTCACACCGTACAAGTCCACCCTCCGACTCCACCCTACAACACCACCCTACAACTCCACCCTACAACTACTAATCCACCCTCCAACTACTAATGCACCCTCCAACTACTAATCCACCCTCCAACTCCAAAAGTAAATAGCATTAGGCAACATTTAATTCAATAACAAAACATCAGATTACACACTTGTAGGTATTCAAAAATGAAAACTTAATGCATCGCAAGGACAGTGCACAAATTAATACATACAAACGCAGGAAAGGATTGTTAAATATAACATTTTTTACAGAAAAAAATAAATCCAAAGAAAAAAGGGAAACATCTGAATACACAGCGAGTAATACACCAATTTAAAAGGGGACAAAAACCTGTAAAGGACACAAATTCACAACATAAAGCAGTCACTAAAGTAAGGGGAAATAAATAAACCATTAAACAATAGTGGAAAGAATCCACAAAACAAAGAAAGTGCGTAATCACAAGAGCACTAAATCTCACATCCTACTTGCAATTCACTAATAAGTACAAGAAAGTATTTCACTCAAACTAAACAACAACAACAATACAATTTTTAAAGGTGGCTTCATACTTATACTTTGCCACAATTAATGCACATCTGTAGTCGGAAATTTATAAGGAGGTAAACATTGTCTCGAATAAGCAAACACAGACAAAATCAATGCGCATCTATGTTAATGCAAGCCAAGCTTTTGCACTGCAAATTGATGTGTACCTTACAAAAAAAAATTAACTTTTAACATGCATTATATAAAAACTTTACTGATGTGTTTCATTTTTGATTCAGCGTTAACAACAGCATCAATCAACATTACATAGGGCAGGATTAGCTTTCTCAAAAAACGCTTCACAACATGAATACATTTGAAGTGTACAATATTCACGGAGAAAAAATGATCACTTATAGGCATCATCACAATGACTCACACCCTCACCCACCCTCACCCTCAGCCGAACACACCCTCACTCATCCTCACCCTACATCACACCCTCACACTCTCACAACCTCACACCCTCAATAACACTCATACCCTCACACACCATCACTCACCAACACACGCTCAGCCTCACTCACAACATCAAACGCCCAGACACTCACATCCACTCACACTCACACTCACACCATCCAAGTCCACCCTCCAACTACACCGTAAAACACATAAATAGCGTTAGGCAACATTTACCCTCACCCCCTCATCCTCACACACACACTCACAACACTCACACCCTCACTCATACTAAAACAGTCACGCTCAATCACTCTCACACACTGTCACACACCCTCAAACACCCAAACACTCACATCCACTCACCCTCACACTCACACCGTCCAAGTCCACCCTCCAACTACACCCTATAACTACTATACCACCCTACAACTTTACCCTCCAACTACAACTCCACCCTCAAACTCCACACATAAATAACGTTAGGCAACATTTATTTTAATACGTACTAATCAGATTACACACTTGTAGCTATTCAAAAATGTAAACTTAATGCAACGCAAGGACAGTGCAGCAATTAATACACAAAAATGAATAAAGGGATTGTAAAATAAAACTTTTCTTTCACAAAGAGCATAAATACACAAAATAATACAACAATTTAAAAGTGGACAAAGCGAGCTAAAGGAAACAAATTCACAACATAAAGCACTTACTAAACTAAGGGAAAATAAACCATTAAACATTGCAAGCAACAATCAAAAACGCAACCAAAGTGCCCAATCACAAAAGCACGCAACTCTGGTGTTGCTCTAACTCATGCTGCTGTTGCACGAAGTGTTTTAGAGGTGCTAAGTGCACAACAACAGGAACAACCTACACCAAAACAGCATCAAACAGCATCAAAAGAGCACAACTCAACAACACAACAACACTACTAACCACCACCCCAACACCACGATTCAACACAACATTATCACTCCGCAACAACACATTACCACAATGCACCAACACAACAACACTCAGCACATTAACATTGTCACACTGCAACACTACAACATCGCTCAGCAACACCAGAACAACACCAAATAACACCACAACACCACTCTCAAGGACCACATCATCACTCCCAAACACCACATTAACACTACACAGCACCACACCAACACTCCAAAAAATACAACAGTACTCAGCACCATCACAACACCACTCTCCATCACCACATGGACAAAACAACAACACCACAATGATACTAATGTTTAAAAATTAATGCGGCTGTGTTGGTAAGTGTTGCTAGGCTGCTGGAAAGTGATGCTGCATGTGTTGTTAGCTCTCGCCCTCAATATACCTATCTAACTATCTATATAAATCACTAATTAACAACAACATCTATACAATAATAGCATTACACCACATTTCAATAAATAATAAACAATACAATGTATTCATGGAATAATGGACTAAATAAGACGGCAAAAAAAACACCTACACAATAAGATCTTGCTAACACGTAAAAAAACTCTTGTAAATTACAATTAAAATACCATTCCTGTAGATACGCCAATAAACAAAATCAATTTACACCCAAAATATGCACTTGGAAAAAGGGACAAAAGTAATACACTCATGTTATTAACAATAAAATACCAATACTGTACATACGATACCTGAAATAATAACCCAACACCTACTTAATATATACCGATTCTATCGAAGCATGACAATACTTTAATACATTACATTATTAATAATTAACAACTCGGAAAAAAAGGGAAATACTACTTGCAAAAACAAAAAAGTACACAAAATCAATAAATGCATAAAATACACACTTTGACTATACCTTAAAATCAATACATTCCTATACATTACATAAAATTACATTACAACATTTCACATTCACAATTTAGAAAGTTCAATACATATTTAATAATATACATACGATAACGTAAACAATGTTGCGATACACAAAAGTATAACATTAATAATAAACTGTATAAAATTAATCTAATACATCTCTACATAGTCTATAATACATTCACATCATACATTAAATAGTTGTAAAAAAAACCTACCTGTCAAACGACGCAGGAAGAAGACAGGAACAACAACACGCCTTTCCCCCACGAAAGTTCCCGAACATCTGGGGATTTCCCAATTAACGCACGTCAAACGCAACGCTACGTCACCAAACGTAGCCCTGCGATTGGCTAAGGATTACGTCATACATCAAACACATTCAGAATACACAAAAAAGACTAGAACGCTAAACACTTAACGTAATTCACGTAAAGGAAACACATAGCGCCCGCCATTTTTATTTCAATAACACTTCATACACAACGTTAACAAAAAATACATTACAACACATAACACCTACTTAAAAATAAATACATACAAAGACATGTTAGAATAAAATACATACATGCAACACAATAACACTCACACATCACATCTTACAATTGCTATAAAACAACAAACACAAAGCATAACGCAACAACATATAATACACTACATAACAAACAAATATACAAAACTATTAATACACACCATCACAAAAACACAACTACTCAACTATGCAAAACACAAACAACACTCAGCACCAACACATCAACATCTCTGCAACAGGACAGCACCACTCACAAATAATCCTGCATTACATGCAACGCCACACACACATGCAACGCCACACACACATGCAACGCAACTCACACATGCAACGCCACTCACACATGCAACGACACTCACACATGCAACACCACTCACACATGCAACGCCACTCACACACGCAACGCCAGTCACACACGCAACGCCACGCACACACGCAATGCCATGCACACACGCAACGCCACTCACACACGCAACGACACTCACACACGCAAAGCCACGCACACACACAACGTAAGTCACACACGCAACGCAAGTCACACACGCTACGCCACTCACACACACTACGTAAGTCACACACGCAACGCCACTCACACACGCTACGCCACTCACACACACAACGCCACTCACACACGCAACGCCACTCACACACGCAACACCACTCACACACGCAAGCCCACTCACACACGCAACTCCACTCACACACGCAACGCCATGCACACACGCAACGCCACTCACACACGCAACACCACTCACACAAGCAACACCACTCACACAAGAAACGCCACTCACACACGCAACTACACTCACACACGCAACGCCATGCACACACACAACGCAACTCACACACGCAACGCCACTCACACACGCAACGCCACTCACACAGGCAACGCCACTCACACAGGCAACGCCACTCACACATGCAACGCCACTCACACATGCAACACAACGCACCCACGCAACACCACTCACACATGCAACACCACTCACACATGCAACGCCACTCACACATGATACGCCACTGACACATGCAACGCCACTCACACATGCAACGCAACTCACTCAAAGCAACGCAACTCACTCACGCAACCCCACTCACACACGAAACGCCACTCATCCACGCAACACCACTCATCCACGCAACAACACTCATCCACCCAACACTACTCGCACACGCACGCAACACACACATGCAACGCCACTCACACATGACACGGAACTCACACATGCAACACCAATAAAAAATGCAACGCCACTCACACATGCAACGCCACTCACACATGCAACGCCACTTACACATGCAACACCACTCACACACGCAACGCCACTCACACTGGCAATGCCACTCACACACGCAACGCCACTCACACACGCAACGCCACTCACACACGCAACGCCACTCACACACGCAACACCACTCACGTTGCCAATAGGTATCGCAGTAGGAAAGTTGGAGCCATTACAATTGCAAATAACAATGCCTTTTATTTTTTTATCATTTTTAAAAAATAAAGGGCTTTGTCATTTACAAAACCAATAGCTCCAACTTTCCTACTGCTAGACCTATTGGCAACGCCAGTGCTTGTTTGACGGTGAGGCCTTGTGACTGAAACCTCCCAAGCACGCATCTTAGTCTTTCATCGTGCTCCTCATGGTTCTTTGCGAATACGAGCACATCATCCTGGTAGCACATGACGCCTGGGATGCCTTTCAAGATGTTGCCCATGATTCTCTGAAATACGGCGGCCGCCGAGACTAGCCCGAAGGGCATCCTTCTAAACTTGTACGCGCCCATTGGTGTCACAAATGCTGTGAGTTCCTGAGACTCCTCGTGTAGTCTTATTTGGAAATAGGCCGAGGTGAGGTCAAGAGTGGAAAATACCTTAGCCCCCTCTAGCCTGCTCATCATTTGGGTGATGTTCGGTAAGGGGTATCGGTCGACCACGACCTCTTTGTTCAATGCCCTTAAGTCGATGCAGAGCCGGACTGTCCCATCCTTTTTCTTTGCTGCCACGATGGGTGCCAGCCATTCTGTCGCCTCCACCGGTTCAATGATTCCGGCTTTGCATAGTTTCTCCAGTTCGGACTTCACCTCCTCCTGGATGGCAATTGGGAGTTTCCTAACTTTAGCCACCACTGGCTTGGCGTTCTACTTCAATCTTATTTTGTGGCAATAGTTTTTTAGGCATCCTAGTTCTTCTCTGAACACTTCCTTGAACTCTGTTACAACGTCAGCCTTGCGTTCTTGTATCTCTTGTATCAAGATCTGGGGATTACTGTTTGGATTCAAATAGACCCCTAGTTCTTTCTGTGCCTGCCAACCTAAAATGTTGTCTCCCACAGTGGACACATACACTTTGGAGACCGTTGCTCGGTTGCTGTATCCAATTCTCCCTAGAAAATACCCTTTCATGGAGATGGGGCGACCAGCATACCCTCCAGGCCTCAAGTCCATTCTCCTCAACGTTATCTTTCCATTAGACACTCGTGAGAACTCCTTTGCGTTGATAATGGTAATTCTAGAACAGGAGTCGAACAATGCTTCTAGGTCAACTTCTCCTACTCTAATGGTGTCCTTGGGGCTACTGACCTGACCGCCCTCAACCTGCACCACTATTTCCTCACACGTAGAGTCGCTGGGACTATGGACTTGTAACTCTTGCACTTGCACCACTATCTCATCGCACACAACATTCGTCCTGTCTCTACCCTGTCTACTGACTCCTTGCCCGCTCTTGCAGTATTGCTTGAAATGCCCCTTCTTCCCACACTTATTACACGTGAATCTGAGCGCGGGGCACTCCTTGTCGTTAGCTAAGTGTCCTTACTTGCCACACCTATAGCAGGCACCCTTGAATGATCCCCCTACTCTGCTCTCTTTCTGTTCTCTTCCCACTAACTTCTGGCCTTTTACCACAGACACTGCCTCACATTCCGTCACCACTTCGCTGACATTGGTCTTTTCTTCGCTTTTCTTTTCCCCTGCGTCCTGCTTTAACTCCTTGACGCACTGCAGCATATGCTCTACCTGTTTAGCTATTATGAGAACCTCTCTCAACGGTGGGTCGTCCTTGAGCCATAACTCTTCACGCACTCGCTCCATCCTACAAGCCAAAACAAACTGGTCCCTAATTCTTTCCTCACTTGCGCCACCAAACTTGCATGTGGCAGCTAATTTCCTCAAATCAGACACGAAATCTTCTATAGACTCCCCTTCCTTCTGTGTTCTTCTCCCAAAATTGTACCTCTCCATGATCGTGCTAGTCTTGGGGAGGTAGTGTACATCTAGTTTCTTTAGACTTATCTCGAACTCGTTCAGCCCCCTAGCTTCCTGCGCCCCTAAATCTGGGAGGTGATCTAGGACTTCCTCACCTTCTGCACCTAGATCATAGGCCAACAACGCAACTTTCCTCTCTAGACCAAGGTTTGGCCCACACACAGTGGCGTAATTTAAAAACACTTTCTTCCACTTTTTCCACTGAATTGTGGGATCGCCTGGGGTGGTTAAGAAAAAAGGTGGAGGGGTCACGCTTTGCATGGTTGGACGCTAAAAGTCCGTACTTGTCCCCAGAAGAATGCACAGACCCTCAGAACCACAGTAGCACTAGCAAAACAGGTCTATAAGCGCAAGCCTCAGGAAGCATACATTCTTATTTTGCCAGTTCCCCACCCAGCACACCAATCCTTTATTACACTTCCAGCACCTACCAGGAAAGACTCTGCAGTCCCCCTTTAATTGCCCCAGGACGCGTTAGGGAAAAACACACAGTCAATGGGGAATTGTGATAGAAATATCTTTTTTCCTTTCACCTACTGACCCTGCTCACATTGCCTAGTGGTAGTGTCTGCGTTACACCCAGTTCTATTAAACTGTTTATAGTCCCCTTTCTATGGCTACTGTTCCTGGTTAGGGGAACCAATCGGGATGAGCTTCCCTTCCTCTGCTGGCGGGGACTTCCGGTCGGGAAGACCTCGAGGGAGAGGCTTCTGTCAGGGCGGCGCTATCAATGCAAGGATTGTCGCTAGGATTAGCAGAGATGGAGAAAGTTCTGCAACCTTCTTCTTCACGTCGTCCTCTGTGAGGTTCTGCCAAAAGCCTGCCACTCTCATATGCCGACACCACCCTGGAGCCAACGATGTGAAGGAAGGGGTTGGGGAAACTAAGCGCCACCGGAAGGGACCCGCTGCAGTTCGCGCTAACCTTCCGCAGCTGTCCCCACATATGGCGGCCCTCCTGACTGGAGACCAGACACCTGGCACACGAAGGCTGTTTGGTGACGATAGCGCTGTGCCCGACCTGGTGAGTGTCCGCCCAGCTCTACCTGCCGCCCCTTTGCCTCGCTGCTCACCGGGTGCCTATGCGCCGCCTCAGACCTTAGTCCCTCTTCTCCACAACGCTGCACAATAGCCGATGGACACCGCCTGTGCCCAACATGGCACATGAGGAAACTTCCTTGCCTACTTCCTTCTGTGCTTTACCACATGACACACACAGTCCCAAGGCTTGTTCAGGCGATCGTTCACACTGCTCACGCGAACTGCGAGGCAAATCTCCTTCCTCACCGATTCACCACCACAACAGCCGTTTCTGCTCTCCCGCTGTCAGCCGTGGATTTTCTCTCACACCACAGTCTGGCAACACTCACGTTCTCGCAGTCGCCTTTTCCTCCATGTTTTTCCGCTTCAGGAATGACCTCGCTGTAGCTTCTATAACAGGAGGTTCCTTAGTGAACGCGGTCCGCCTCTGCCTTTCCGTGCGTTTTTCGTCAGCAGTCTGCTGCTCAGTTGCTCTTCTGCTACTTCCAGCCAGATTTTATTCTTCTTTTGCGCGTGTTGAGGTCGCTGATAGTTCTTTCCCTCGTCGCCAGTGTGGAAATGACAAGTAATACCACTGTTAGATGAACCAAGTGTCTTTATTCACAAGATGTAACTCAGCGACCTCAGCCACAGCCTGACGTTGGACAGCCTCTTCGCGCACTGTCCCCGGCGCTCGCCTTGGAATGCTGGTCGCGGTGACATTCTAAGTGATGTCACCGCGAGCAGCTCCATCACATGCTGGTCGCCGGGGGGGCTTAGAAAGAGGGAGATACCACAATATTCTTTTTTTTGACCTCTCAAACCAAAATGATATCTTTCCATAATGGTACTCAATCTGGGAAGATAATGTCTATCCAATTGTTCAATTGCTATTTCATATTCATTTAAGTTCCTTTGTTCAGATGCACTTAGTTCCGGTAAATGTTCTAATACATCCTGATCTTCGCCTCCCAGGCAATGGAGTAATAATGAATGTTTCCTTTCTGCATTTAAATTAGTTCCGCACACTCTCGCATAGTTAGCAAATATTTTCTTCCATTTCTGCCATTTTACGTTAGGTTCTCCTGGACTAGTTAAGAAAAATGCTGGCTGAGTTACATTTTGCATTTTCTTTTTTTTTTTATTTATGCCAAAATGTTATCCTCTTTTCTTTTAAATACCTCTCCTTTAATTTAAATAATTATATATTTTTTTTGTTTTACTTTTTTAAATTATGTCTCTATATTTCTTGAAGATCCTTATAATCCAGTCAGAATGCGTGTAGAGAGAGAAAAAAATATCACCATTGAGCTGTTTATCATTAGGATATACCATTTAAACGAAGACAGTGTAAAGATAACTCAAAGCAAAAGAGCGCTGATTTTATTTCCTTTCTTTAGACAGAACAGGCAATTGTTGGTAACAGAACGTTGTCTTTTATTATTTCTTTTCTTTTTTGCTAGAGTCAAGTTTCGTACGTCACAATGCTTCTGCTGGTAGAGGGAAAGCTGTTTACGTGATGTGTCATTGACACGACACGCAGACGCTGAATAATGCTCCCAATGAAGCGCACTTTGCTCTCAATGGAACGCAGACGCGAGTGAAAGCAGCGTCACGGAAACGCAAGGCGTTTGAACAGTGTTCGGAACGGCTTCTCCCGATTTTTTGTTAAAATCCAATTAAACCCATTTTAAGGCCTCCCACCACACTCCTCACCGTAATACTTCACAATAAAGAGTCAAACGACTGCCACTGGGAAGACTACACTTCCGTTTAAATATACAGCCGCTGGAGGAGTGAAGAGGCGATACTTGAGCAGGCTTCGTGTTGAGGTAGGAAGGGTTCTCTTCTGATCGTCGCCAAATAAATGTGGTGTTTACCACTCAAATAAGTTAAGACAAATATTAAAGTTTAACGAGGTATGATTTATTAAACCTCATCCACAGAAAGCACAGGCTCAACTGCCAGGAATCCCGGCAGGACATACCTAGCAACAGAACATCACAGGGAGTAAGTTCTATAAGTTCTATATTCTAAAGAGAACAAAGTATGGAGAGAATAGCATACAAAGCTTAGCATTACACTGCTCTGTGCCTTGCCATGGACTGTTGATGCACTTAGCCTGTTCTGTTATGAACACTGCCCTGTTGCTGTTAGGATGCTGCATTGTGCCCTCTCATGTGCTGCCTCTGATGTACCTGCTCTGTTTGGGAACACTGCCCTGTTGCTGTTATGATACTGCATTGTGCCCTCTCATGTGCTACCTCAGATGTACCTTTTCTGTTGTATCCAGTGCCCATGCTCCTGCCCACTCTAGGAGTCATTTACTAATATGTGCAATAAAGCAAGTTATTCGTGTGTAGTGGTTTCTCAGTGTCATTCCTGGTTGTCTCCTTGCATTGTTGATATAGTGGTGCTATCGTAAATGCTGTTTCCCCTACGTGCAACTCCACCTCCCCACATCACAGCCCCAGCAGGTACTCCCCTTCCGACAGCGATTGGTGTGTTTGCGTACCTGCATCGTCGTCGGCGATGGTCCATGACTTGCTGGTGGTGGAGCACGAAGAGGATCGGAAATGCGTGCAGAGCTGGGTCCATGACGGCGAAATGCCTGTGAGGGGTATCTCTCTGCAATATTTTGCCTCTCCGCTGTGATGAATACGCTGTGTTCAGGCTGGTGGTTTTTCCGCTGCGATTTGCTGTGTCTTATCCGCCATCGTGATTACGTGGACGGTCGGAGACGTCATTCCGTACGGCGGGTCTCTGGTTGGTTACATCCGCCGCGGGGTCGGGTGTATTTACGCTGCGGTGCTTGTTCTTCCGCGGCGTACGTAAATTTGACAGTGCTTCCCATCTGAATATGGTGGACGGACTGGCCTCGGCTGGCGGTCTGAAAAAAGGCATTTTCCGCCTACTCCAGGCTAGCGGTCGTCCTTCCGTCCGCCATCCTAATCGACCCCTTTAAGTCTTTGCAAAAATAAAGCCACTTAGTAACGTACGCAAAGTTGCATAACGGCTGCAAAGCTGATGCAAACTTAGTGAAGACAACAATGTCCCCATCAGCCACGTGACAGAGGGCATGTTGTCCCCCAAGTATCTTCTGGAGCCAAGGGGACTTCATCCTCCAACAAGCAGTGTACCAGCAGGCACGTTTGCAGAGTGGTGGAGAAAGGTGGCAGGGCCACGACAAGTTATCGGTCTTCTATGGGCTGACTGGGCCCCAGGGCCGTATCCCCAGGGCCTTGGCCTTTAAAAAAAAAAAGATTTATCTTAAAGGATTGGGTCCGAGTGACCCCACTCCCAGGCCGGTTTCATCCCTGTGACCCCATCCCCCAGGTCCCTGCCTTTATTTACATTTTTTGAAAAAAAAGGGAGGGGGGATCTTATCCATCCCCCAGGCCTGGCCTCTCCATTGGGAACCGCGGGAGAGCCACAAGGCCCCTGCTGTCCCTGCCAGCTCCATGAGTACTGCGGGAATCTGCATTGCTTTGAGATTCAGGGAGCTGCATGTTTAGCAATTTGTCTGTTTCCCTGCTCACTTGAGAGTGGGCAGGAAAACAATGTTCAGCTTTCAGCAAGCGAGAGCATTTGTGAGCTTTAGTTTGCTGAGAGCGGAGTGCTTCCTGTGGCCACAGTAAACTGGAATGTCCAGGGGTAGGCACCTCAGAACATTGCAGGCATGGCCCTCAGCGGTGGCAGTTTCCTGGGCCATTTATGGCTCCAGGAAGGGTGCCATAAATCCCCACTCCAATGCCTACTCTAGCCACAGGGAGGTAGTGGTCCCCGGGGTCTGCTATGGACCCCTTTATTATTTTGTGATATTTGCCCCTGGGAGGTGTTGGCCCCTTAGTCTGCTGGGTGGGCCACTTGGGCCCTCCGCATTTCTTTAAATTATTTGCCAGGGAGTGTTGGCGGTCCCCAGGGCTGTGGGAAGGGGTCCATGTGACCCCCTGCATTCTTGAAACTTAAAGCCCCAGGGAAGTAGCGGTCCCGAGGCAGTGGGGGGTCTGCGCGGCCCCCTGCATTCTTGAAACTTAAAGCCCTGGAGAGGTGGCTGGCCCCGGGCTGCGTGGGAGGCATATGGGAGTTCATGGTCGGTGGGGCAGCAGAGAGCCCTAGGTGGGGGGGTGCCCCGCTCCTTTATTACAATGCCCCCAGGACCTGGCCTACCCAGGGGCTGATTAGAATCAAAGCACAGGTGCCCGTGCTTCGTTTAAAAAAAACATTGGCAGGATCCTTGGATACTGCAGAAAGAAATGCTTTTTGGACCCAGGGACGTCACTGTGTGATTTTTCATTTTTTTAACATGACTACAGCCCAAACCGCTGAATGAAATTACACCAAATTTGGCAGAAAGCTGAATCTTGGTCCAGAAAGGTCTCTTTTTGTAATTTGGTGTAAATCCGTTTAGTATTTTGGGAGTTATTGAGGAAAAATATTTATAGATATCCAGGGCCGCCATTTTCTATATTGGAACACGTTTCTGGGTATGAAAATAAAAGTGAAAACTGATAGAAGGGGGCAGGGTAGAGGTACCCTGACAACATAGGGATCTGTGAGTGACCCCTGATGGCCAAGAAATTGCCCCTAATCCGTTTTTTACCACTTGTGAGGATGTGTGGATCTATTCCAGCACTCAGCGCAGCCCTTTGTGTGAATTCATAACAGATCTGCGGATTCAGAGGTCGATGAGAAAACATACACCCACTCCTAGACCCACACACACACTCTCTCACACCTCCGTATTATTGCTCACACAACCACTCATAGACTCATGTAGCCACTCACACACCCACAAAACCATTCACACACCCACTCAGAGAACCATACAGCCACTCACACATTGACTCACACACCTATATACCACTCATACACCTACTCCCAGACCCACAAACCATTCGCACACCCACTAATAGACCAATACAACACCTCACACACTCACTCAGACCCATACAGCCACTCACATACCCACAAAACCACTCACATACTCACTCACAGAACCATACAGCCACACACCCACCCACTCATTCTTCCCTCACTCACCCATTCACACACTCACAGCCCCTCTCACAGACCCACACAGCCACTCACACATCCATTCACACACTCACAACCACTCACAGACCCACACATCCACTTACACACCCACACAAGCAGTGACATGACCCACAGACCCACCGAGCTGCTTACAGACCCACCCACACACACATGTGGCCCGGTGGGGTTCCGTGAGTTGGTTGTGTTTGGGGTGTTGGTGACAGGGCCAGTCCACAGGCCAGGGCTTTTGACCAGTCCCCCCACTGCATGCAGCATAGGGTTGGCTGCATGCGGGAGGGCTGACCACGGGCCAGGCCCTATGGCCTTAGGACATGACCGCAGTCCTTGGAATAATGTATGGTAATTAAATATTACTGTATGTTAAAAAATAAATAAATTCACCAGAAAAAACAAAGGTTACAGGAACGTTATAGTTAGGCAATAGAATTAAAAACGCCTTAGAGATTCACAGAAAACAAAACAAAAGTTACACAGATATTATAGTTAGGTTCAGATTTTACACACACAAAACCATTGAAATTGAGCAGTAATAGTTATACTTATCTCAAGAAACTATAACTTGTACCCTAAGGTAACTATAACTTGATTGGTTAAGGGGGTGCAAAGAAAAAAGGGGGGGTCCCAAAACAAGTTTTCCACCAATGCATTGTCCAGAGACTTTCTAAACAGATGTAGCTGCAAAAGTGCTTTTGATGAGATTTGGCAGTATTAGAGATTATGGTGTGGAAAGGGTCCTTTTTTGTTAGTATATCTAAGTTGATTCCGTAGTTTTTAAGAAATGAGGGACAAGAACTTAGTGATACATTAGGCCACCTTATACCACTACCTTTTCTGTATACCGAGGTACATGGCGATGACAAAAACATTATGATTGGTTAATGAAATATCATGCTTGTTGAAAAGGCGGCCATATTTTCTTTAGACCACACTTTGCCTGGTTTAATGTTAAATATAGTTAATAACTGCTGTTTTAGCATAGAAGAGGAAAAGAGTCAGATTAGAAAACTCTCAAGAGGTAGGGGAAAATAGGTTTATTGATTAATATATATATTTTGTTTAATTACGGAGTACCGCAGTATTCTCACAAACATAACTAGAAAGTACCACAGCACTTATGAAAATAAAATATATATATATGACAAAAAAACAAATAGACATAATAATATAGATGGTTTTTAAACCACAGCATTATGTGATTGGTTAATAACACCACGTGGTTTGTAAGAACAGCCCAGTGCTACTAAATACCACCAACAACCACAGCTACTCTGCTGATACCATCAACAACCATTGAGACGTTGCGGAGTGTTGGTAAGTAATTGTGCTCTATTTCAATTGAACACAATGCCTTAAAACCAATATCTTTAGAAGCAAAAAAGAAAATTATACTAGAGAGAGAGAGGAGAAAAAATATTGAGCAGAGAAAAGTAGGACTCCCAAAGAAAAACACCAGTAATTGTTGGACTACCAAAATCTTTTCTAATGTTTCTACACACCCTAATGTTATAAATAAAAAGGTTAACAACAAGCAATGGAGAAAAATAGCACCTTTAAGAGTAAGCTATTCCAGCAAAGGAAGTGCTGGCTATTTAAAAAATATTCACATTCACAAGAGGAGGCAACATTAGGAGTATAACTGCAAAGCATTATAAAACACATATCCTGAAAATTCTGCTTCAAACACTTCCTTTCATAAGGAAAAGACGGAGAAACTCATAAAGAAATAATATGTACAACATGTTGCAGAAAAAGCATTTCATGTCAAAAGAAAACTCTTAATATTCATAATAAATCAGGTCAAAACCCTTTACCTTTTAATATCCAACTACAAAATACATGAAAAACGGAAGAATCAACTAACAAGACTAAACTTCTGTAACATTTTTTAGGGAAACTGGACACATTCCTCAAGCACTGAACCATTCTTTCATGAAGAGAGTTACCATCCACACATAATTATGTGCTTTCAGCACACATTAAGTTCCATTTTATGAAGTCTTACATGGAAATGTAGTTGGGCAACAAAACAAATGCACTTCTATTTGTAATATCAGCGACATGTCAATTCTAAAGCTAAGGGTATTTCTAATGACATGTAAAATGTCATCAACTGCTCCAAAACTTAAATGTCTGCCCATTTTTGGATCATTCTGACCATCTAAGGACAGTCTTGAGGTTGTATAAAAAAATCACGAGTAACACCACATTCCAACATATCAAAATGCTCTCCACTCACCATTCAACAGTAAGAAACCTTGTGAGGACATTATACTTTGTCAGAACAACATCATTACAATTGGAGGCACTAAATTATGCTCTACTTCGCTCTAATCCAGCACAAGTCAACAATATCATGGACAATGATGCCTGATTGCAAATCGATTCCATTTAACAGATTAATATAAAAAAGCTGTGCAAACCAACTTATATCCAAACTGTAAATTAGAACTTGTCTCTACACTTCATTTAACAATGGCAAACAAACATGCCATTCTTTTTTTATACCATTAAGAAAATGGGGTATAACCCAGCAGAAGTGAAAGGACCTGGGTATCAGATAATACAGCAAAACGTGGCCCTGGACATACTTTTAGTCAAAAACACTTAAATGAAACAAATATTTTAAATCTGAATTACTTCACGGGACTTAATCCTGAAAAATAAAAGAAGGAAGAAAAAACATACAGAAAGCCAAATGCGTTTAGAGTCTTGTCATTGATATCCAAAATAATTTAGAGCACAAAGTTATGTAAAGCAATATAGGGTTTCAATTTATTTCACATTTATATATACATATATTAACAAGCACTGGCGTTGCCAATAGGTCTCGCAGTAGGAAAGTTGGAGCTATTAAAATTGCAAATAACAATGCCTTTTATTTTTCTTTTCATTTTAAAAACATAAAGGGCTTTGTCATTTACAAAACCAATAGCTCCAACTTTCCGACTGCGAGACCTAATGGCAACGCCAGTGCTTGTTATCTTTAAAAGTTTTTCAATTTAAGCCAATCTACCACTACATTAGAGGTTTTTTCCTTCTTAAAGTTAGGTTGCGACCTGCCACACCGTCCGCTGTGTCAAATTGTGCAGGCTGACGTCACTCCCTCCCCCCTCGAGTATACACACCCCTCCCCATGGAGATTGGTTAGAAATACAATACTTTTAGCTGGAAAACAAAAGTGCGTTTCTCTGAAGTTTTAGGAAGCGAAATTGCCACAACCCATTACAAAACTGTCACCTTTGTGAATTCTAAAGCTGAACAAGATGATGAAAGAATTTGCTTTAAAAAGTAACTTTAAAAACGTGGTTGAAAACAATTAGAATTAAAAAAAATAGAAGGGAATAATTTGTGTAAAAGAACATATTTCACTGGCAGGGCTGGCGCAGAGGCTGCGAGTGGGGCACGCCAGCACGTGGAATCACCGTGGGGCACTTTAGTGCCCAGTGTCACGTGCCTGTCTGGGGCATGTTAGTGCACGCCGCCTCGGAGGCACTCGTCCGTGGGATAAGCACCAGTGCACAGGAGGGGGGTCAGATATGTTATTACATATAGTGTGGGTGGCTTGTGTTATCATATGGAGTCTGTTGGGGTTTTGATGGGGCTTGGCGCGTGGAGTAAGACGTGATTACATGTGTCTGAGTGAGGTCTGATGTTACACAGAGAGGGGGTCGGAGGTGTATTGTGACATCCGGGAGTGTTCTGCGTGGGACATCTTATGTGAATCTGGCTGTAAGTGCCAGTACGAAGGGCGAGGGTGGGTCCAGCTAGTGCTGTGGGACGTGTTACTACCTCGAGTCTGGGTGAGGTGTGTTATGTAGAGGCTGGGTGGGATGTGGCATTACGTGGAGTGTGATTGGGACGTGATGGTATGTGGAGTTTGGGAAGCCTTAGTACATGTGGTCTGAGTGAGATATGTTATTACTTTGAGAGTTGGTGGGGCGTGTGGAGTCTGCGTTGCATGTTCTGTTTATGTGCAATGGGGTGAAACATGGTATTAGGCTGAGTGTGGGTGGGAGTGGGGTCAGGATGTGGTAACTGGTGTCTAGGTGGGATTCATTACTATATGGAGCCTGGGCGGGACGTGTAATAATGTGGCATCTGAGTGAGGTGTGCTATTATCCAGTCTGGTTTGGATGTCTTATGTGGACTCTGGGTGGGTTGTACAAACATGTGAAGTGTAGTTTAGATGTGGTATTAGGTTGAGGGTGACTGGGAGTGTGAGCAGGATATGTAATTTGGGTGGGATGCGTTACTATTTGGCATCGAAGTGGGTGTGTTATTATGCAGTGTACAGTTTGGATCTTCTATCTGGAGTCTGGGTGGGTTGTGTTATGCGGCATTGGAGTGGGTGTGTTATTATGCAGAGTCTGGCTTCGATGTGTTATCTGGGGTCTGGGTGGCAAATGATATGTGACATTGGAGTGGGTGTGTTGTTATGCAGAGTCTGGTTTGGATGTGTTATGTGGCATCTCTGCAGAATTCGAAGGGGGGAAACGGAGGCGTCGGAGAGTGACTAAGAAAGAGGCAGAGGAAGTGAGACAGGATGGAGAGAGGGTCAAGGCCGAGGAATAGGAAAGATAGGCACATGACGAAAGAGAAATTAGGGTAGACTGAAAGGAAAGAGGGGGGAGAGAAGGAAATGTGAACAAATGCGTGCACCGGGAAACTGAGCCATGAATAATTAGGAGAGGAGAAGCCGCAGAGTGCACGCTGGGCGAAGCCCTTTGATGTGCTGTGCGGCCGTTAAAAAAAATCCAATTAGGAGTGAGGGAGGCTGATGCGCGTGCTTGTTTGGTAACGTGATTCACGTGAACTTAAAGAAAACCGCAGTGCAAGAAGCCCTTGGTTTGACGAGGATTTTGAGGACATGAATTCTCGCTCCGCTCAATGCGCTTGCGCGCATTGATAGGTCGCGAGACCTAAAAACAGAAAGATCAGGGGGATGCTGCCATGTGCAGTAGAAAGTGCAAAAGTACGTACTCAAGTGAAGGAGAGAAAAAATGAATAAAAGAAGATCCAATAATTTCAACAGGAGCTAAGGTTCTATTCCCTTAGTACGAGCCTGACCCACATATTTAGTCATATGATTCGCTTGCCGTTTTGAGGGGGGAGCAGGGGTAAAGAATTCACAAATGGGGGAGATCGTCGACGTTTCGACCCTTGCGCTGTGGAGGGAGGGTCAACACCTCAGCTGCGGGTCTTCCTCAGGACGGACAGAGGGTGGGAACCTAGATTGTAGTAAGACAGCGCTCCAGCAATGAGGTTGGCCACTAATTAATGATGTGCTCCAATGTTCCAATATGGACAACTGATCAATAACTCAGCCCTTAATGAAGAAGTATTCAAACGGAAATGCATTCCAGATGCCATTCAGTGATGCTTGATCGATGCAACCCAAGGAGTAAAAGCTAATTACTAAGCACAGCCAGTCGTTAAATTCATGGTGTGGCTCTGTTAGTGAAAACCAGCCGACCTCCTACCCGAAGCATTCATTAAGGGCTGAGTTATTGATCAGGGTGACTCTTTTAAGTAAAAGGGAGAGGGCACGCTTGGCTCCTCCCTGTACCGATTTTGGTCTCAGGTATCCCATCCCACTGGGTCCCAGCATGATTTTTCTGAGGAGGGTGGCACGTGCCCCTACTCTTGGTTGATTTTGGGCCCGGGACCCCCTCCACCAAGGCTCAGCACAAATTACAGGGGAGAGGGTTTTGCGGTCCCCTCCTCAGGCCGGTTTCAGTGGCGGAGATCCCACCCCCCAGGCCTGGCTTTATTAGCAGGGGGAGGGGACTTGCTCAGTACCGGCCAGAGGCAACTAGGGACAGAGCGGAGTCTCATAGTTCCTGAGCCAGGTCCAGGAGAGGTGAGGTCTGGTCCCGGGTCATACAGGATGTTTTGATACACCAACTGACACGGAGGAATAGGAATGGATGTCGGAAAACTATATCCTTTTGTGATTACCTTATAAATATTCACTTTATTTTAATTATTTTGCACATTTTGTATTAGAATCACATGCAGTAGCATTAAAGCCTAGAACAGAGGCCCTGAATAAAGCCTAGGGTCCCTTTCCCATACGGCTGAAACATGTTGGCCCCATGCAGTTATTTGTTTAAACTGCAAGCTCTATACATATTTTTTGCACTGTTCTTGTTTTTAACAGGAAGAGGTCCATTTCTAATAATAAAAAAATGTCCTCTCTGGTCCTCTATCCTATTTTAAATCCACCACTTGTTTATTCTTTGCACTGTACTTGATCCCATCAGATCAGACTCATATGGTCTTAGAGTGATTGTGGGTCGGAACCCTATTCCAACAGATGGTACGATCAACGTCTCAATGATCTAGAGACACACGACCCTTAAAGGATGACCAAGTGATAATATTGATCATTGCAAGACTTTGATGGGAATCCTTAATGAGTTTCATCTACAATCACAGGTGGCCCATTGTTAGAATCTCACGTGCACTAGTTTAGGCATCAGTACTAGTAGTAAGACGTTCCCTAATATCGTCTCTTCAAGACCCCAAGGTTTTTTTTGTGTGGTGTATGGCTTGCAGCACTGCCCAGGCCAATTTTGGGCCCAGCATGCATGTTTGTGCAGGAAGCATGTGGCCCCCCAGGCCACTTTCGGCACAGGGACCCCATCCCTGTGGCCGCTGTGGACAGGGAAACCGATATGTCCTGGGGTGGGCTCCACGGGACATAGCTTGTGAGCCAGTGCAGAGGAATGGGGTCCCGGGGGCCATTAATGGCTCTGTGAAAGGGGCTGTGTGGTCCACCCTCACCTTATAGGAATCGGCCTCAGGGGTGGGCTCCCCAGGGCCTTTTCAGACTTGGGCTGGGGGGCGCACAGCCCTCCTCCCCATTTTCTTACATTTTGGCCCCGGGGAGGAGAACCCTGGGACCTCTCCAAGCTCAGGTAAGGGGACCACCTGGCTCCCAACCTCATTGTTTTATATTTCAGCCTGGGGTGGGCTAATAGGATATCCGCCACCCAGTTTGGAGAGGGACTATGTCCTATGTAGTCGTGCCAAAATACCTATCATCCATCCTCACCCAGCTGCGGTGGCACATTATGTGAGTGAGGTTTCCTCTTCCAAAAATATTGGTCTTTCTTCTCTTGTGTTTACCCCCTACACACCAGAATCTTGGTAATTTAAGTATTAGTGATTTGTACATATAACATTGACGTAAAAAGGACTACATAGCCACCATACCTTTTGTGCTTTGGGCCATCAATAAGATGTCATCAGTGTTCTCATCAATTAATTATTTCATATAACATGTCATGAGTGATCTAATTTGTGAGGTCATAAGCTGTGCATGATGGGGGAGTACGTTCTAAACTATAACTGGTAAATGTCCATGGTCTTTCATTTTCTAAACATTACTTTTTTAATCTCATTTCAACATATGTCTCTTTAACCTTTGATTTTTTCAGTGAATATAGACGCTTAGTGTGGTATTGTAAACGTTGTAGTAGCTGGGTGGGTGGAGTTAGTGGGCTGGGGGAAGAGGAGGATCCAGGGGATGGGCTAGTCAGTTAGAGTAGGGACGGGACCTGAAAGCACATGTTGAATAAAGCTCCTAGATACATAAAGAAGTAGTCTGTCGTTATTACGAGGAAGACACGACGACTGGCGACAAGGGTGGGATGCACAGCTTGCTGTCCCTGAACCCGCAAATGACATTCGGTCCCGTTCCTAGAAATTGGGAAGGAAGTCGCTGTTGCGACGCAGGTGCCCCAAGAAGAATTGCCGCCCAGAGAAGAGAGGCCAGCAGTTCGTATCTGTTCCGTGATCGGGAGATCGCGTAGAGCCCCAGCGAAGAAGCGCAGTCGAGCATTGGTGAAGTTTTGAATTTGGCACCGGTACGCGCCTGAAGCGGTGAGAAGCTAAGAGGCCCGCCGTGGTATGAGGCCTACTGGCAAGCTCTGAAGTCACCTAGTACCACCGTGCTACGAAATCGTAAGAAGTGTGAGATCATGATGAATGAGTGGAAAAGTACTGAACAGATGAGATAGCCCGCCACGAGAGACCCTCACCCCAAAAGCGTGCGAAGTGGCATGCGCGCGAAAAGCCGAAGTTTGAATTGCGGCCCAAGCGTACCTGGTGAAGCGGAGTGGCCGGCGAGAGACAAGCAGACGATTGGAGAGATCGTTGTGCCAGCAGTGTGGTGGCGACCGGTGAATCCCAGTTGCAACGCATCGTGCGAGTGAAGAGTGCATGTCGTCTGACATCGCAGAGTGAAAGCCGTCAGTCAAGCGGCCATTTTGAAGTCAGGCAAGACGGGAAGGACCTCACTGGTCAATAGTGAAGCGGCCATCTTGGAGTCAGGCATCATTGCGCGCCATTCAGTTAAAGAAATCGGAGCACAGTAATGATCGAATAACGGACTGTACCAAGAGCGCATCGCCCCGAGAGGCAAGACAAAGAAGGACACGAGTGTTTGTAGTGTTGCGCAGAATTGCAGACATAAAGTGTCACGAGTACAGTGTAACGACGAGTCACATGAAGGAGGTGACCCTGTTGCATGAAGACAAGCCCGAGACATTCCAAGCCACACGGTAATGAACTGATGAAAACATGAATAACATGAGATGATTGCTCAGCGTGAATAAGGGCATCACTTGAAACTGTGAACAGTGAATTACGCGACTGCCCAGAGGCAGCGACAGAGTTCTTGAACAAGCACAAACAATCCAAATGACCACACGTGGTCAAGAGATATAGAGTGTCACAGGAAACAGGAACATTAGATAAATCATTCATCATGTCAACGCACAACTCACCACAAAGAGAAGCCAAGCCAATCCTGGTGGGCATGACCCACCTGAGGCCCCCAGAGCCATTGACTCTGATAGCTGGTGGAAGCATGGGTCCACGGTGGCAGGAGTGGGTTGAAGACTTCGAGGACTACATCAAAGGGTCCAAGGTGACGGTGGATGAAGATCAGTTGATTGCATTGCATAATTTAGTTGGAAAAGACATTAGCAAAGTGATAAAAGAACTGCCCCCGGCTGAAACCGGGACATATGCCAAGGTTCGTGAGACCCTAAACAAATTTTCCTGCACAAGCGTAATGTTGATTACGTGAGATATATGTTTCACCAGGCTCGTCAGGACCCAGAAGAGCTGATGAGCACGTACATAACACGACTTCGTCGGTTATCCCGATACTGCGACTTTGACACATTTTCTACTGAAGATGCCATACGGCTTCGAATCATTGACGGGTGTCAGTCTGAAGCACTTAGACAGAAGCTGCTAAAGAAAAGTCACAATCTTGACGAAATCGAAGTGATGACAAGAATGCACGATCAGGCAGAGGAGCACGCCATGAAAATGGAGTCAAGGCGTGTAGGAAAAAGAGAACAGGCTAACCGGGTTCAGAATGTCCGATCCCGCCGGCGTTCCAGCGAAAGGCCCAGAAGAACCAGGCCATCCTCGCGGCGCCAACCAGCCAGACGCTGGCGTCATGAAATCAGTTGGCACAACCAAAGGGTGGATCGTGCCAAGAAATGCTATAGATGTGGCTATGACTTTCAACATACAGACGCCTGCCCGGCGATGGGCCAGCAGTGTCGGAAGTGTGGGCGCCAGAATCATTTTGAAGTGATGTGTGGAGATCACCGACGTGAACAGGAAGGTGACGCTGCACGAGCGCCCCTGCCGGGCGCTCGGCGTTAGCATGCGCGAGCAGTGCAAGATCGCACCAAATCCTTGTCCGGATCATCAAACTCCAGCAGGGAGTCGAGACAATCTCAGTGGACCCACAGATCGTCGTCACGAGAGTACCGGTCAGGATCCAGAGAACCTGAATACACGGATGAATACGTGAGCATGGTGACCGACCGAGATCAGTTAAAGAAGTATCCCCGCCTTTACATCTGGGTAGGGAGTCACGACGCCAAATTTGTGTTAGATAGTGGAGCGTCATTAAACTATATATCAGTGAATGAATACAAAAAAATTAAAGCATCACTGCAGTTAAGCCCCGCTTACGTCCGGGTGTACACGTGGATGGCCAAAGAGCCGTTTACCTGTCTTGGAAAGTTTTCCACGACACTTCAATACAAAGCAATGTCAATACCATGTTATCGAGGGTCCAGAGGCGGACTGTCTCCTCAGCCTGCCTACTGCCGAGCGCCTTCCGCTGGTAGAAATTCTGTATAGAGGTGGTGATGACCCAGGCATAGTGCACCAATTTCCAAAGCTATTCTCGGATCTGGGGAAGATGAAACCAGTTTCAGATTAAACTTCGCATAGATGAACAAATCTGCCCTGTGGCTCAACAACCCCGAAAGGCATCTCCAACAAGCTGTCGAAAAGGAGATACAAGAACTATTGAAAGATTACATTATTGAGCGAGCACGTGGTCCTGTCCCCTGGGTGTCACCAGTTCTTATCGTCCCCAGGAAAGGGACGCCCACAAGAGTACACCTGTGTGTGGATATGAGAGCGCCCGGCATGGCCCTTGGCGAGGAGCCCCCTGTAGGGCCCCATCTGAGTGACATGAGATGGACACTAAATAATGCTAAAGTGTTTTCCAGACTTGACCTCAACCTTCGGTATTCCCAGCTAACACTACACGACAAGTCGCGATACATCACGACTTTTGGCACACACATGGGACTATTCCGTTACAAACGATTGAGTGAAGACATCCCTGCAGCAGCAAAGATACTGCAGGAAGCGATTGGCAAAGTCATTCAGCATATACCCAATACTCTGAACCACAAAGATAGCATACTAGTATATGGGTCCAGCACACAAGAACATGACTAGGCACTAGATAGAGTATGCCTCGCTCTGGTGGAAGCTAACTTAACGCTAAACAAAGAGAAATGCGAGTTTCATTGTTCCACCCTCAAGTTCTCTGGGCACATTCTGTCGGAGGCTACAACAAAGGGGGCCAGTGACAAGGTGGTTATGGCCGATTACTTTTATGCAACTACCCTTCATCCCCGGGAGTCAGCCGGCAATGGTGATCATGTGCCACGCTCTGTTTTCATCTCCTGCCACTGATTTAGCAGCAGCGGTAGAATGCTATCATCGTGTGGCAGATCAAGTCAAGTCACCGGCAGTTCCCCTGGAGGATGTTCGGCAAGCCACCAGAGATGATGCTGTTTTCAAAAACATCTTATACTGTCTACGAAACAACCGGTAGAGAGACATTAACAAAGAAGGGGAGAATGATCCACAACTTCGGCAGGAACTGCAAGTGTTCCAAAACATTCGGAGGGAATTGTCTGTCACCCCTGACGGGCTTCTGTTAAGGAACCAAAGGATTATCATTCCCAGAAAATTACATCAGAGAATCATCAATTTAGCGCACACCAGTCATCGTGGTGTGGGGGCCACCAAGAGAACTGTGAGAGAATGGGTCTGGTTTCCCTCACTCAATCACATGGTTGAATTAGCGCTGCAGGATTGCGATCAATGTAAAGTAGTCAATGCTGGAGGTCCACACCAGCCTCTGCCAAAGACTGGACTACCTCAAGAGGTGTGGCAAGAACTAGTCATAGACTTTCATGGCCCGCTACCTTCGGGCCAGTATGTCCTCGTGGTGATGGAAGAACTTTCCAGATTCCCAGTTGCTCAGTTTGTCTCCTCCCCGAGTGTGTTCAACATTATAGCGATGCTTGACGAAGTCTTTGATGCATGGGGTGCTCCCAAAGGGCTGAAAACAGAAAATGGTTCCCCATTCACTAGTCCAGAGTTCGAGGATTTTACAAAGCAGCTCAACATTCACCATCAAAAGATCACCTCGCTGTGGCCACCAGGTAATGGCACTAGTGATCAGTTCATGGCTATCCTTCGGAAAACGTTTCAACAAACCGCTCTTAACCGGAAGGACTTTCAGGTGACCCTTGATGAAGTAGTGAGAGTCTACCGAAAAACTCCCCATGTCACCACGGGCAAGTGCCCAGCAACATTAATATTGAGTCAACCCCTCCCGACAAGAATGCCCACAAGGGAAGGCGCACTGAGACATGTGTCAACGACTGGTTGTGTTTCCGAAGTTAGCACTGCTCAGAAGGCCAAGACTGAAGAAATGAAATTGCATATCGATCACCGCCGGAAGATGAGACACTCCTCCCGGTCCGCAGGGGAAACTGTGGTGATAAAGCAAGAGCAACAACCAGAAACAGATTACCCTGTGGTGATAAAGCAAGAACATTCAGCGGAGGCAGACTGTCGATTCTGGGACGATCCTTTGACTACCACATGTCAGAAGGGCACCCTAGTGACCACAGCACCTGCCGGTCAGAGAATCCCCAACAGCATGTTGCATGCACTCAAGTGTGCCCCAGTCCTGAGAGACGCCCTCGCTACAACAGTTGAGCCATCCAATGGTGAATGCAGTGAGAGTTCTGTTCTGAACATTAACCCTATTCATACGAACACCCAGTCTGAGAGTGAGATTGCCGGTGGAGGAGGCTCCCAACTGCCCCGAAAAGCTGTTCATCGGCCTAAACGACTAATTGAGGAACTGTGAATTAACTCGTTATTCCGTTTTGTCAAGAAAGGGGGAGATGTGGTATTGTAAACATTCTTGTAGCTGGGTGGGCGGAGATAGTGGGCTAGGGAAGAGGAGGATCCAGGGGATGGGCTAGTCTGTTAGAGTAGGGACGGGACCTGAGAGCACATGTTGAATAAAGCTCCTAGATACATAAAGAAGTAGTCTGTCATTATTACGAGGAAGACACGACACTTAGATAGATAGATAGATAGATAGATAGATAGATAGATAGATAGATAGATAGATAGATAGATAGATAGATAGATAGATAGATAGATAGATAGATAGATAGACAGATGGTGTGTGAGATAGTGGGCGTTTTCTAACGTCTTGTGTTTTATATACAGTGTCACACCAACTATATCTATTTATTGCCTTCTAAATGTAGGTATGTGCTGTATTCATCTACTTCTGTGCTGTATTGTTCAGTCTGTGGCAAGAGCTTAGCAGAGATAGCAAGCATTCAGGTAAAGATGGTGTGTGATGACGGTGTCCTCCTCGTGTTGTCAGGGAACATATTGCTGGACACTTCGCTTAGCTTGCGGTTAAGCCTCCTCACCACCCAGACCACGCTGGCATTTTAGCGCTCATGGCCTTGGGAGGGTTGTTCAGAGAGATTCAGAAGTTAGTGCTGGGCAATAGATGTGAAACTGGGGCTTCTGCATGTGCCTTGAGTTCCAAGAAATGGATGTTGACAACCATTTTAAACCCATCTTTTTAAGATGGTGATTTTTCCTGAGAATTCTATCTGATGTTCCCAATCCAAGAGGAAGCAGAGTCTTTTCCTTTGATGTCAGAATCATTTATGAGGAGGCATTGGCAGGTGATTGAAACGTTGCAATGCAGTTCATCACGTCCTTTGCTGCCTCTCAACTTTTTTTCTCCAAAATATTTGCTTCTTGCAGTTGGAACATCCAATGGATCTACTTCTGGGTATTGGTGCTTGTCTTTTTCCTTTTCTCTCATGTCACAGGGACATGGTGCCATGTTATTAACTTATGTGTTAATCTTCATCATCAATCAAGAGCTACAAGATTGCTAAGCCTATTACCCTTGTAGGGAGGTGTGGCTCACTGGTTAGAGGCGGCAGACCCGAGTGCAGAGAACGGCCCGGGACCAGGGTTCGATTCCCGACGCGGCAGGGTCTTGGACCAGGATCAGCGGACTGATAATTCTCGCATCGGTGCCCACTCCGACCGGGGAGCACACTCGGCAACTCTGGGCATTAGCTTGCCTCATCTCTACAACGGCCCCCCACAGACGCCAGGGATGCCTGGTTTCACCCTGGAGATACCCAGAAAAGGGACCATCTCACAGGGAAAACCAGGACGGGTTCCCCAGCGGTCTACAGCGCCGGGACACTCGGGTAGAGTAACTGTGCGCTATACAAGTATCCCACATTTACATTTACATTTACATTTACTTGGTGGTTGTTCTCCTAAGGAGACATTTGACACGTTTCTCTGTATTATTAAGTGCAGTGTGGGACCATGGCTACTTGATGGAATCACTGCTTCCTCAAGCAGACAAGAAGGGGACTCAGCAGACTTTCTTCATATCAAGTCTTTGACAATGGTGGTTATGTTTACAAAATAGCAGTACTCCAGTTATCACGATCACTATACTGCGAACAGATCAATAGAGTCAAGATCAAAGCAATTGGATCAACATCAAGGGGATGTGGTGTAATGGCCAGACTTTGGCATTGGGAACCCAGAATTGAGTCTCCGCTTTGGCTCAACATCCTGTGATTCTGGGCAAATTATTTAATCTCCCCATGCCTAAAAAAATCAACAACAAAATATGAATTTGTCCTTGTGTAGTGTAATTGGTGCTCATGTAAAGCACTCCAATAACTTTGTGTTGAGTTTGAGCTATATAAAACTGTAACAACAAAAAAAGTATTTACTTACATTTAGTAGGTGGGTATAAGTGAGGGAGGAGGAGGTGCACGGCATTGCCTGTTTCCATTCTGCTAGTGACGTGCAAAATAGCGTCAATACAACATCATTTATACAGCAAACACTTCAATAGCAAGTCTTAATGAAACTGAGTCTAGCATGTCCCACAGACTGAAGGAAAGAGGCTATAGTAAAGACATCTTAGACATTGCAAGAACCCGGGTCAATACACAGTCAAGATTTGAGTTGCTATTCAAAAATCCATCGAGGGATTCTAAAAATGAAACTGAACGTAGCTTTAGTACCTCGTACAACACACCACATAATTCAGTGTGTCAATCTTTGCTAGGACACTGGCATATTCGAAGGCAGGAGCCATTGATTGGACAGGAGATTAGCCTCAAACCACCCATCACGTATCAAAAATCTAACTCCATTAAAGACATTCTAGTGAGAAACGAAGTAAATACATTGAGTACCCAAAGTAACTGGCTGAAACCCAAAAAGGGTTCTAAAAAAAGCAGCAAATGCAAGGCCTGTTCTCATGGTATCAATTTAATGGAATACAAAACAGAAATTGGTGGGAGAATACCAATTCAAAAGGCATTCAATTGTAAGTCAGAATATGCCATATACATACTGGGGTGCCCTTGTCCAAAACGTTAATTAGGCAGCACAAAACATCAGTTGCTAGGCACTTCAGAGTCCATCACGGAGGCAACTCTGATCTTCTGACTTACAGTGTACTAGATCAAGTACCACAGTACATGAGGGGACGTGACAGAGAAGCCAAACTGAGGCAATTAGAAAGCAGGTACATCTTGAGGATAGAACTAAAGAACCCCTTTGATTGAACATTGATGAAGAAATGTACATGTTTTTAAATGTGTAACTATACAATCTTAGCCTACATGTTTTTACTGAAACGTTTTAAAAATCTTTAATTGCGCACGTTGAAAGCAATTGACACTAATTGTTGTTTTGTATTATATTTTTTCCTTTTGTAGGTTCGAATTTGAAAAAATGTACACTGAACGGTTGGGAAGCTGTAAGGAATGCAGAAGAGGTAAGATCTTGAATTTTGTTTTGTTTTATTCAAATTTGAATATACCCTATGGGGCCTGATTTATGTAATGATGATAGAGAATACATTTGCCTTGGGTTAGTGAGTGAGCTCACCATTTAAGTGCAACTCACTCCGGCACTTGCCAATGAATCTGCCCAATTGGGCTGTAAAGTCCAATAATTTTGTTGTGAGCTCGGAAGGCATTTCAATCTTAGATTAATTGCTGATGATAAATTGCTTATTGAGTCCTACAGCGCTTGACTTTTGACATGGAGAAAAAGAATGAATTTTTTTATTATTGAGCGGGCTCATCGTTTTAGCATAACTTTATTAAGCACTTGCCACATATTGGCTTGCCCAATGGGGTTGGAGTGCATAAAAAAGCATTATGAGCTCAGTTGACATTTATGTCATACTCGATTGACATTTGAATATTTGTTTATGGAATGTTTTGAAATTATGCCAAACTAGGAACAACCGCCACAGTAAATGTTTAAATGATACAGATGCATACCAGTATTTGCAAATTCTAATATGGCCACCATTCCTGCTTAAGCTGTTGGTCTGTTTTCAGTGTTGAATTTTCTTATAAATAGGAAGCTCTAACGTGTGCAGGTGTTGTGAAAAAGGCTCTTGTAGCCGAAACTCATCTGAAGCTCTAACAAGTTTTTCTGCCATGCGGATTAAATAGTTGTTCTGTAATTAATTTGTTACAGAAGCAGTTTTGTACATTTAGACGTCCGGGCGTGGGCATCCGACGAGCACCCCTGGCAGTCTGGCTGCAAGTCCTCTACACGTAACAAACATTGGATATTTATATTTATATATATAAAAAGAAAAGTATGTCTGTTTGTCCTTTATGCATTATTACACCATTTATCCGATCAGCATGAAACTTTGGGAAGTTGTTGAGTACACTCCCGCGAAGGTTTCTGGCAAAACATTTTTTTGTTAAGTTGTTGAGTATACTCCCGCGAAGGTTTCTGGCAAAAAAAAAGAAAAATTTAAGCAACGGGAAGCAAGATTAGAAGCTGTTCGAACACAAACTGCTCAAGCACGTTCTTCTCAAACGAACGAACAATGACAAACAAGATTGGAAGCCGATCGAGTACGCACTGCTCAAGCCCGTTCTTCTCAAATGAACGAGCAACTAGAAATCAAGATTGGAAACAGATCGATTACGCACTGCTCAAGCCCGCTCAAATGAAACAGGAGAGCAACGAGAATCAAGATTTGAAACCGATCAATTACGCACTGCTCAAGCCCACTCGCATGAAACAGGAGAGCAACGAGAATCAAGATTGTTAGCCGATCGAGTACGCACTGCTCAAGCCATACTTTCAAATGTTTTCCATATTAAAATGAATACGTTTCAATAAAAATGACACAATGTAAATTGAATGTTATCATAACGAGTTTCCTTGAATTTCCTTTCTTCTGAGATTGCAGCAACGCGCGACGGGTAAGCTACTATAAATATATATATATTACCTCTCCTCCTGCACCATGCTCATGCACTTCCAAACGGGTGCTGCTCCGGTGGAGGGTGCATCCGCCAATAATATCGCTCCTCATCTCCTCTCACTCCCAGAAAAGACGCAGCAATCATCGGAGAGAGTCCCTTGATTTTATTAAGACTCTTCAAAGCACCAGACGCGTTTCAGCAGTCGCCTTAATCAATGGTATGAGGGCGCACCAGAAACGGCCATTTATTATACATTGTTTACAACCCACTCTTCCTGTGTCAATGTATTAACATAAAAGAGGGACCAACTTTTCCCCACATTGTAAGCGCCATATTTACATACCAACAATATGTTCAAATGATATGGATAACAGCCATCTCCTAATAACTTGCTCTAGGTTCATTAAATTGTATACATATATAAAAGATAAATAATAAACAGTCTCGAGCAAATGCACAAAAATCCCACCCTGAATGGTCCAATATGCTCACATATCCCCGTCACAATTGATGGAGCAGACCCATGTGCCAAATACCTACACCATCTAGCCCTGAATGGGCAGGTTCCATTAGATTGCAGGAGAAAAAAAAATCATTAATTCATTCATTATAAAATCCTTCATGATCCCTCCCCTTGCCAATTCCACAACCCCCACCCAGTGATATTACTAAATTTACCCAAAGGCACAAAATAGTGACAAAAGAAAAAGGAAATAATAAGTTTAACCTACACAAACAAAGCAGTTAATTTACTTCCTCAGAATTGCATATCAAGCACATATCACTCTAATCAGTTAATTCATCCAATTTAATTCAAAATTCGAATCAAGCCAGGTAATTTAATTTTCAGATTGCAAACCCCGCATAATGGTCAAACAGCAGCATAAATTAAAACAATACCTAGGAAGAGAGCCCTCTATCCTAAGTGTACCACAAGCTCCTCATTGCTGTTCAGTCCCCCAGGCACCTTCGTGCCTAGATCTATAATATACCTTGACTCTAACCTCCTTAACTTCGCTACTCTGTCCTCTCCTCGCGGGTTCACTGGGACATGATCTAATGCAAAGAAGGTGAGTAGATCCCTTTTTCTGCTATGATGTGCTTGGTAATGCCTCGCTACAGGATATGTTATATCCCGAATTTTTATTGCCTGTGTGTGTTCTAAGATCCTCACCTTTATTTGGTGAATTGTGCTGCCGATATATCTTAATAAGCAGGGGCATGTCAAGCAATACACGGTGTAGGGGGTACTGCATGTTAAAAACTTCCTAATCCACTGTGGTTTCTCAATTCCATTAGCTTTATATGATAGCACCTTCTTACTATTACTGCAGGCTTTGCATCTCCCACAGGGGTAAAACCCATGTGGGGCCTCGCCAAACGGTTTGGGCACTGTTCGTACAAAGTGATTCCTCGTAAACGAGTCTCTCAATGCCCTTGCTCTTTTAAAGGTAAGTATTGGACATGCAGGGATATCCTTACCAATAACTGGATCCGATCTTAATAGATAACAGTTTTTCCTCAGTATGGTTCTCACATCCCCCACCCCACTAGAGAAGGTCGTAATCATTCTGAACTGTTCTTTTTTCACCAGGGCACTTTTCTGTTTCAGTAAGTCCTGTCTAGATTTCCCTTGTACTCTAGAAAGTGACTATTCACCATACCCTCTAGCTTTAAATCTCTTTATACTCGCTTCTGCATTTTTCTGAAAATCTTCATCGTTTGTACAATTTCTCTTGGTCTTAAGTAATTCCCCATAGGGGATACTTAAGATCAATTGGGGGGGTTGCTATCCGAATGCAAGATGGAATTCCCAGCCTTGGGTTCACGGTACAATTGAGTGCAAACTTTACCCTTCTCAATAAACATCTCCAAATCCAGAAAATTCACACTTTTCGTACTTATATATGCTGTAAACTGTAAGTTATCTTTTACATTCAAGATCTGCACAAACATAGATGCCGTTTCCACTGATCCCCTCCATATCAGGAAGAGATCATCTACGTATCTGTACCAGGCCAGTATTCTCTCTGTCCACTCTACAGTGGCAGACGACCAGGCCACCTGCTCCTCCCACCAGCCCACAAAAAGATACGCGTAGTTGGGGGACGAAGCAGGTGCTCGTGGTTGTGCCCGTTAGCTGTTTGTAATGCTGATCCTGGTACAGAGAGGTGTTATTCTGCAGACAAAACATTACAAATTCCAACACCATAAGATTATGGTCCACAAATGTCACAGGCCGTGTGTCCAAAAACAATTTTACAGCTCATATTCCATCATTATGTGTTGTATTGGTGTAAAGGCTAGCTATATCCAATACAACCATACAGTCACCATCCTGCCAATCAATTTGTACAATGTGTCCCAAGAAATCTTTAGTATCTCTAATATAACTATGTAAAGATCTCACAAAGTCAGATAAAAAATAGTCAACATATACAGACATATGTTCCAACAGGCTCCCTTGAGAACTGACAATCTGTCTACCTGGTGGCTGCATGCTGTCCTTATGCACCTTAGGCAGGTGATAAAAGCTAGGTGTCATTGGATTCAAGCACCTAAGGTATAGGTATTCATCAGCCTGCATCACTTTCTCAAACCATCTCTTCAATAGCTGATGACAGTTGTTGATGCTATTCAGGTAGACCTTTTTTTCAGTTTTCTAATAGTACAGGGGTTCAGACAGCTGTCTCAATGCCTCTGCATTGTAGGCCTCGTATGTCTGAAGCACTACATTCCCCTCCTTGTCCAAAGGTTTCACAAAAATATTCATGTCTCCTTTAATGTTCCCAAGAGCCAGTCGTTGTTCTTGTGTCAGATTCCATTTCCCCTTTGCGGGTCTCGTTCTCAGCTTAATTAATTCATTAGAAACTGTGTCCACAAATGCATCTATGGTGTTGTTGGGCCTCTATGGTAGGAAGGACGAAATAGGCTTAAAAGGACTTTCACAGCTCATTTGCATAATTCCTGTTAATGCTGTGATGTCCCCACTATCTTGTGTACTATCACCTTCCATACTCAGTTCTTTCAATGCTTGCAATGCTGGTAGATCTCGTCCCATCAGAACATCTGTACTCGCAGTAGACCTGCTTTTGCCCATTTGTTTCTTTGGTCTCAATTTGTGAAATTTGTGCAATTTCAATTTAAGGGAAAACTTGAATAAATCGATTATAGTCTTTGTATACTCCAAGTTGCTTTGGGGACAGAACGATAGTCCTAGTTTTAGAACTGATTCCTCATTTTTGGATAGAATTTTGGGGGTCAAGTTTATGATTGTCAGATTATTTTCTAATACGGGAGTCATCGTCTCCTGTTGTATTGTTTACTTCTTGTTACGGGCGGCGAGAAATTTCTTTTTGCGCCACTCCCCTCCCCTCCGCGTTGGTCTCCTCGCTGGCCTTTGGGGGCTTGCCTCTTGCTCCCTTTTGCCATGACTGTCTGATTTTTCGGAAGTCTTCGTGAAAAGGGAGCTTTGTCATTGATGTCACTCCCGATGCACCTTCCTTGACACTTATGGACTGTTCCGTTTCTGACATTTCCAACTATGTTGTATCCCCTTGATCACTTATGGTTGTCAGTCCTTCTTTATTCCACAAAGCCGGCCTTGATGCTTCATACCTTTTCCCAAAAGTGAGCACCCTTCCCATTGCGTAATCGCGTTCATTGTGTTCGAATTTTTCCTGCTTACGCTGTCTTATTTTTCCTTCATAGGCGTTCAATCTTTTCCCTATTTGGGTATTGAGCTCATCTTGCCTTTTCTTGTCACCATCTTTGGCGATTTCATTCTCCAATTTGTCAATTGCCGTCAGTGCTTACTCGTGATCACTCCACGAGAATTTGAACAAAATCAACAACATCCCTTTACATGAGCCTGCTGTATTCTGCCCACTCTTCTAATAGGTGGGGATCAGGGTTCTCATATGCGGGGATGGTATAAATGCAGAGCCCCCTGCGAACCCGATTGATCTCCACATAATTCTGAAGGGAAGTGGCTTTCCACCACTTCTGTACTTCGCTCTCGAGCAATCTTTCCAAATTCGCTAACTGAGTGCTTAACGTTGTTGTTACAGCTCGAGGCTCTCCTGTGCTACTCGCTGTCGCACCATGTGGTCGCTTTTCGAAAACTTCCAAGGCCGCCTCATGACGATCAGTGTCGTGATACATTCTACATCGTTGCCCAGTTCGCGATCACCAGAGCCCCAATGGAATCTCTGGGTACCCCCTCGTTCTGCTGCCACACTATTGTACTCCCCACCATCCCCTACCTGCAGGGGTATCAATTCAATCCGTGTGACAGCAGTGCATGAGAAATTATAACACCGCTCCTCCTGCATCATGCCCACGCACTCCCAAACGGGTGCTGCTCCGGCAGAGGGTGCATCCGCCAATAATATCACTCTTCGTCTCCTCTCACTCCCAGAAAGTGCAGCACTCATGGGGAGAGTCCCTTGATTTTATTAAGACTCTTCAAAGCACCAGACGCGTTTCGGGCGTCGCCTTCTTCGATGCCACAAGGGCGCGCCAGAAACGGGCAATTTTTATACTTTGTTTACAACCCAAATTTCCTGTGCCGATGTATCAACATAAAAGAGGGACCAACTTTTCCCCGCAATAAGTGCCATATTTACATACCAACATTATGTTCAAATGTAAGCGCACAATGATATGGGTAACAGCGGTCTGCTAATAACTTGGTCTACATTCTTTAAATGTTATACATATATAAAAGATAAATAATAAACAGTCTCGAGCAAGGGCACAAAAATCTCGCCATGAATGGGCCAATATGCTCACATATCCCCGTCACAATTGATGGAACAGACCCATGTGCCAAATCCCTACACCAACTAGCCCTAAATGGGCAGGCTCCATTACATTACAGGAGACAAAAATCATTAATTCATTCATTTGAACATCCTTCATGATCCCTCCCCTTTTTATTCAATTGGGGCCTGGGAGATGGTGTCCCCGGGGCCTATTAAGGATTGAGGAGGGGGATTCTGTGACCCTCCTCCAGTTTTTTTTATTGGTTTGGCCCCGGAGCATGGGTCCTGGATCCAAAATAGGATCAGAGAGGAGGCCTGTCGGCCCCTAAGCTTTTTTGAATTATATTTGGCCCCAGGGAACGGGGTCCCCTTGTCCTATTAGGGATGGGGAGTGAGGCTGCCTGCCCAACTCCCCTTAGATTTTGGCCCCAGGGGATGAGGTTCCAGGGCCCCAAGAAGGTCCAGGGAAGGAGGCTGCTCGACCCCCTCTCCTTATTATTCTACTTAGCCCTGGGGATGTGGTGCCTGGGGCCCAGTAAAGTTTGAGGTGGGGAACCATGCCCTACCCCCTGCTCAATTGTATGTGGTCCCGTAGATGGGATACCCAGGACCTTTTAAGGTTTGTGGTGGGGGCCACGTGGCCCCCTTCCCTTCTTATTGCACCTGACCCTAAGGTCAATGTTCCTGGGGCCAATTAAGATTCAGAAGGGAGGATGCACATCTCCTCCCATTATTATGTATGTTTGGACCCAAGGGATGGGGTACCCAGGACCTGGAGGACAACCCTATGGTGCGCACATCAAAGGCTGTGCACAGCATGGGTTTGGCCACAAGGCCTGGTGGCAGGCCAAGCACTGAGGTTACCCCCTGCTGCACACAGCCATGTGCAGCGTGGGGTTGGCTGCCTATGGGGAGATGGATGCAGCGCCTGGCTGACCCCATGCCACATAGACCAAGGGCTCTTCACAGCATTGGGTTGGCTGGCTGCGGGGTAGATGGCTTCCTCTGGGTGGGTTGGCAACAGGGCCTGGCCACAGGCTAGATCCTGTTGCCAACCACCAGCTGTGCACAGCCTTTGGCCGTGCATAGAGTGGGGTTGGCTTACTGTGTGGGGTTCGCCGCAGGGCCTATACATAACTTTCAATCATGACATCTTCTATGAGATCATTGATAATATAGCAAACACAAGGAGATAATGGACGGAGCGCTGAAACTTTTCCGACACTAACCCCCGATCACAGATCAGGGTTGAATCCATCATCGTTATTTAGCTCACTTTGCCACCCCAGGTCAGACACAGCCACATGCCAATCAGCCTTGACCCTGTGCCTCATGTGAAAAGTCCAGTCCGAACTGCCAAGCCATGTCTTCACTGGACCGGAAACAAGCATCCTGGGACCAGTTTCTGGCTAAGAGTCGTCATCAGCCAGGCTAGCTTGAATCCAGTGGCAAAGTGAGCAAGGGACCCACATCTGGGCATACCTGTCATCTTAGGGCAAACAAAGCAAACACAATGAGATGATGGACGGAGCGCTGAAACTTTTCAGACACTCACCCCCAGTCACAGATCTGGGTTGAATCCATCATCGTTCTTTAGCTCACTTTGCCACCCCAGGTCAGACACAGCCATATGCAAATCAGTATTGACCCTGTGCCTCATGGGAACAGTCCAGTCTGAACTGCCAAGCCATGTGTTCACTGGACCGGAAACAAGCATCCTAGGACCGATTTCTGCCTAACAGCCATCATCAGCCAGGCTAGCTTGAATCCAGTGACAAAGTGAGCAAGGGACCCACGTCTGGGCATAACCTGCCAACTTATGGCAGTAAACACAAGGAGATGATAGACGGAGCGCTGAAACTTTTCAACACTTAACCCCAGTCGCAGATCTGGGTTGAATCCATCATCGTTCTTTAGCTCACTTTGCCACCCCAGGTCAGACACAGCCATATGTAAATCAGTCTTGACCCTGTATCTCATGGGAACAGTCCAGCCCGAACTGCCTAGCCATGTCTTCACTGGACCAGAATCAAGCACTGGAATCAAGCTATCCTGGCTGATCGGGGTGAAACCCCGGAACCGGTCCTAGGATGCTTGTTTCCGGTCCAGGGAGGACCTGGCCTGGCAGTTCGGGCTGGACTGTTCCCATGAGGCACAGGGTCAAGACTGATTTGCATATGGCCAGGTCTAAACTGGGGTGGCATGGTGAGAAAAAGAATGATGGATTTAACCCAGATCTTTTGACTGCGGGGGAATGTTTTGATTTGTTCTGCATTACGTCCATTAATTGTGTGATCATTGATAATATCACTGCAACATTTGCAATTGAATTATTGATGAGAAAACTGTGAAATGCAGCGGCATAAGTTATAGTTACTTTAGGGCACAAGTTATAGTTACTTGAGATATCTATAAAAATGTTACGTTGTTACTGAACATTTCATTAACAATAATGTTACTTTTACATTTCGTTTTTTAGTGTGGTTGGGTGTGTGTCTGTGTGCGGGTGTGTGTGTGTGTGAGTATACATTTATAGGACTCACACATATAAAGGACTATAACAACCAGCATGCACTGAGAACAAACGCGTTTGACAAGTCGGCCAAATTTGCGCTGGAAAGCCATGATCGAACTTGCAGCTGCTTGCCAAACATTAAAAGGTGAAATCTTGACATCGCGTGTGGCGTTTTCTCTGTTGAGCAGCTTCATTTGGAATATTGAGTGGCCTTGCTCTGGCCACGAAAACGCCCCACTGCAGTCAGAGGGTCCTCGCGCTTTGAAATTCAAGCGCAGTGGAGGAGAGATGTTCCCTGTTTGGGAAGCACAAGAGAAGCGGCATGTCAACCATGAACTGTACAGCGACCTGATGGATTTTAATGTTGGACGAAAATGCTGCGATGCCACTATGGCTTATTAAAAGGACTATAACAACCAGAATGCACTGAGAACAAAGCCAGGATGGCTGGGACTATTTAAATTGAACATCGCGAGTGCGAGGTAATTTGTCAAGCAGCATGTCACCAGAAGCCGAGTCAGTGATCAAGGGATTCTTCCTGAATCGGCATAATTTGCGCTGGAAAGCCATGATTGAACTTGCAGCTGCTTGCCAAACATTAAAAGGTGAAATCTTGACATCGCGTGTGTCGTTTTCACTGTTGGGCAGCTTCATTTGGAATATATATATATATATATATATATATATAAACCTAAAGCCACATTGTAATTAACATACTTAATTCATGGGCCTTTTTTTCACATCACTGCATAGCACCATATGCTACTCTCCTCTCTGTGAGCAGATGGATATTGCATTTTTCAATCACTCAGCGGCGACATTTTAACAGATTCCCAGGAAGTGCTTCATGGCTGTGCTGTGTGTGGTTTATGGGGTGCAAAAGGAATTCGTTTTGTGAATTGTTTTTAACGGGGTTCGTCGTCCGCTGTTGGGAGGTTGGTATGAAGCAAGCTGTAAGGGCAGGAGCATGTATTTCTCCTCATAAACCCTCTTCTTATTAAAGAACATAAACAATGCTGTCCACCATTCTTTTCCTAGCAAGGCTCCCAGCGACCAGATAGAAAGAGCTGTCTGCTAAAAAACACAAGGGTATACTAAAAAAAAAACTAGTCAACTTGACAAGCAAGAGTGCATATACATTCTATATAGCACCGAAGGCCTTAGCACTACGAATGCAAACTTTTTTTGTCAGCACTTAATACTTAGGGGGAGATTTACCTACTTTTCATGTAGCGCATTGCAGCAGCTGGTGCTGAAATCATCTGCCGGTCACCACGAGACACCTTTACGCCATGGGGCAAGGGTGTCTCCGTGAGTCTAGCATAGGATTTGTACTAGAAGGGTACCCTTCCAGAACAAAATACTCTGCTGAGACTCACTTCAAACATTTTCCCTCTTTGTATGCATGGTATACAGTGCAGCACATATGCAAAGTCGGAAAAGGAAGGTGAAATGAAAGCATTTCTCCTTCCTTACGTCTTCTTGAAAAGGCTGCAGTTTTGTCACGCTAAACTCAATCTACTTTACTTAGTAAATTGGGGTTAGCTTGAGAAACCTTGGGTGGTTGCATGGAAGCGCCCATGCTCCACCCTTGGTACGCCACCAAGGCTCAAAGTAATGCAAAGTCATGCAAAGCAGCGCTATGGACTGCTTTGTGTTACTTTTCTGTTATTTCCAGCACTCAACAGCTTTAGTGCTGGAAAGTAAATTGGAAAGAAAGATTTTGCTCTGATTTGTGTCATTTTGTGATGCAAACATGATGCAAAATCGTAGTAAATTATCCCATGGTGTGCACTCTGTGTTACTGGACTTCTTATTGTGATAAGGTGTGTGGTCATGGCAAGAGATTTACAAAAAGAGGCCTAGACTTTCAAAACCGCACTTCATCAAAAATGTGGGATATAGTCCAAAAGGTGGTGCACAGATCAGGGAAAAACAGCCTCTTGGGACCCCAAAAGTGGATAAGAAATCCACACACTTATATAGACAAGAGATCGGCACCCTCTATATAGTGTATTAAGCAAATATAATCTGTCCTGATTAAACAAGGTATACTTAGTTGTAACACTGATATAGACACTATTAGAAATAAACATAGCTAATTGAATAGTGTCTATATTAGTGTTGCAACTAACCATACCTTGCTCAATCAGAACGGATTATATTTGCTTAATACACTATATAGTAGGCGTCGATCTCGTGTGTGTATATAGGTGTGTGATCATGGCCTAGGGACGTAAAGCACTTTCACAGGCTCAGACAATTTGGATCAGGGGCAACATCATGTTTTGAACTAGGTCACACCAGTGCATAAGGAATAAGCATGAGCTTAAAATCCGTTCCGCTCGCGGATTTTGCGAATTTTCTGTAAATTCGCGATCCGCGAACTCCTGCGAATTTACCGAGAATTCGCAAATCCGCGAGCGGCGGATCCGGGGGCAAAAGTTGAAGCCTGGCCTGTTGTAACTATTTTACGATGGCGCCAGCAAGCTGCCAGCGCCATCCTAAAATAGTTACTAAGTTAGCTTCAACAGGAAGCTCTAATAGATAAAATAAAGCAGGTGCTCGATTTTATCTATTAGAGCTTCCTGTTGAAGCTAATTTAGTAACTATTTTAGGATGGCGCTGGCAGCTTGCCGGCGCCATCGTAAAATAGTTACAACAGGCCAGGCTGGTGTGCTTTTTTTCCCAAATGTACCGTGGAAAATCAGCTGTGATGCTGGATAGAGGCTTTTGCATCCTTGACTTTCACGAGCGCAATACCCGTGCCAGCCAAACAAGAGCAGAAAAAGCGAAAGCTCACGGCAAATATACCAAAACTAATAAAGAAGCAAAGAGAAGCTAAAGAGCAGAAAGGCTCATGAACCTGCAAGCCATGGAAACTTGAAAGAACTCTATGACACAACAAGGAAACACTCGGGAAAACATAGCAAGCCAGAAAGACCTGTTAAAGACAAAGCTGGGAAGACAATCATGGGTAACGAAAGCCAAAAACGAAGATGGGTGGAGCACTTTGAAGAACTGCTGAACCAGCCCGTGCCACAGTCTCCATACATTCAGCCAGCTGACAAAGACTTGCCAATAGGGTGCATCAGGCCAACCAAGGAAGAAATATGGCACGCCACAAAATATCTGAGAAATGGAGATGCAGCAGGACCTGACAACATTCCTTCAAGGGCACAGAAGGCAGACATGCTCTGCCCCAGGTTCGGAAGGATCTGAGAAGAGGAAAAGGTGCCATCAGACTAGAAGGAGAGATATCTGATCAAGATCCCCAAGAAATGTGACCTGAGTAACTGCCCGAACTATAGAGGGATAACTCTTCTATCAACCCCCAAGTAAAGTGTTCAACAGAGTCATTCTGAACAGAATGACGGAAAAAAGTTGATGCTCAGTTATGAGACCAACAAGCTGGCTTCTGCACAGATAGATCCTGCACAGACCAGAGTGCAATACTGTGCATCATCATTGAGAAGTCGATGGAATGAAATTTCCCCCTCTATGTCAACTTCATCGACTATTAGAAGGCATTCAACAGCGTGGACAGGCAGACCCTTGTAAACCCCTCTACCACTACAGTTTGTCAGATAAACTTGTAAAAATCATCAGGAACTCTTACGACAAAATGGCCTGCAAGATAGTCCATGGAGGACAACTCACAGAAGCCTTCTAAGTGAGGCCCGGAGTCGGCCAGGGTTGTTTGCTCTTGCCTTTTCTCTTCTTTCCTGCTTCCTAATCCAGTCTATGGACTGGATCATGAAGATATCCACAAAAAGGAAATGAAATGGGATCCAGTGGACACCTTGGACGTAGCTCACCAACCTGGACTGTGCAGATGACCTAGCTCTACTCTACTATACCCATCTGCAGATACAAGAGAATACCAACAAAGTGGCAACCACATCAGCACAGTTTGGTCTCAACAGCCACAGGGGAAAATCAAGATCCTGAAGGCTAACACAGCCAGCACAACTTCAGTCACTCTTACAGGCGATGCACTGTCTTCACCTACCTGGGCAGTGTCATAGACAAGCAAGGCGGCATAGACAATGACCTCAAGGCAAGAATCGGCAAAGCAAGGACTGACTTTGCTCAGCTAAAGAAGATCTGGAGCTCCAAGGATCAAACACTGCAAACCAATATCAGGTTTTATAACACCAACATAAAATCGGTCTTTCTGTATGGAGCAGAAACTTGGAGGATAACAGTGATCCCCCACCAACAAAGTCCAGACCTTCATCAACACCTGCCTCAGGAATACCTTCCAAATCTGCTAGCCAAACAGCATCAGCAACAATGACTTACATCAGCAGACTTTACAACTCCCTACTCATGAAGAAATCATGAAAAGTGCTGGGGCTGGATAGGTCACTCCCTCTGCAAGCCCACATCACACCCCACCAGACAAGCCCTCACCTGAAATCTTCAAGGTAAAAGGAAAAGAGTAAGGCCAAGAAACCCCGGGGGCCTTATTTATGAAAAGTGGCGCATCGCTGCGTGAAAACAGCGATGCGTCACTTTTCACTGAGCACTCCTTTCGACCCCAATGATGCGTCATATTTAATGTATGACGCATCATGTCGCAAGGAGTTACAGATACGTCAGTATTTCTGACGTATCTGTAAGCGCAAAAGTGACGCATTGCTGGAGTGTGTCACAAAAGTGCGCAACTCCAGCAATGCGTCCTTTCACATGGGGAAAGCCCCATGTGAAAGGGCTTGCGTCAGTCTTACGCCTGCTGTGAGGCAGGCGCAAGATTTTGACGCAACAGTGTCCTAAAAGTGACGCAGTGAAATCTCATAGATTTCACTGCGTCACTATTACGAGGCTTTTTGCGGGGGAACGCCCCCTCTGCATACATTATACCTGACGCAGGTATAATGTGGCGCAGGGGTTTAAAAAGTGACGCATCTACCTAGATGCGTCACTTTTTAAATATGGCGCAACAAGGCGCATGTTTTACGCCGCCGATGCGTCACAAAAAGTGACGCATCAGCAGCGCAAAACTGACGCAAGGCCTCATAAATGAGGCCCCTGGTGTCGAGGCCTCAAGGCTAAATGAAAGGAAATGGGATACACCTGGAGTCAGATTGAAAGAAAAGACCAGGACAGAGATGGCTTGAAAGTCCTGGTTGATGGCCTATACTCCAGCCATGGTAGTAGGCATAAGTAAGAATCTGGTTGTCAGCCCCTTGACGAAAAAGCACTTCACCATATGCCTGTCCCATGCAGTTGAAGCATTCATTGCTCAGTGCTAACTGGAGAGCGCAGTGCAGTACGTGGATCATGGATATTAGAGGTTATGATTAGTAACTCCACTTAAGGAGTATCCATACAAGTACAGGTTGTGTAATAATGACAATGTCGCAGTCCAATCAGCATAACTGTGTTAGCGTAAGCAATAGTCACTTCATGTCCACCCTTACATTTGTGAACCATGACAACACTTCCACTGCTTCTCCTGGTAATCACCTAAACTTTTGGCAGCCCTCAAGTGTGAAAATATGATGTGGTCATGTCCACATTCTTCAGATTCTGGAAAGCATTGTGTTTTTGTGGACCACAACTCTGTAGCACAAATGTTTTCAACAGGCCTCCTAATGCTGGGGAAAAGTTGCTGCATTGAAGATGAAACAACCACAACTGTTCTCCATGATAAAGACCGTCTCCGCTCTGCACATGTGTGGCACTGCAACGTTATTCAAATTTTTCAATTTTTTTGGTTGACATACATTTTGCTAAATACATATTCAAAAATACATATAGGAAGAAATCCAGTTCATCTTGAAACGTTGCACTTCCTGTTCCAGGTCATCTTTTTTCTTTCAACCCTGGTACATGACCAGCGTAAGAATTTTAGCACTCCTGGCCATATAGAATTTTGACATTGGACCACTCCCTTCAATTTTCTACCCAGCACTGACAAATCCAATAGGCATTACATTCATGTGTTAAACATTTGTGCATGCAACACATCTAAACATCATCTGTCAATGCCTGTATTCAAATGCTTTGGCACATTTAAGCCAGTCCTATAGGCTTTGCCAATGCTTGTTCATAATGTGGCTATTTTGTTTCTCTTCAAAGCTCTCTATCGGTTCTCCAAATGTGGCTGAATGATGATCTGCAAGTTAAGGATGGCAGCCGTATTGGGTTATTTCAGCAAGCATAGTTGCCCTTGAAAGCACAGCCACCACAACCAGTATGGCATGTCCTTTGAGCATCTGGGCATCCTCTTCCTTCAGTGAGATCAATAGATAGTGGTGATGAAAAAGATAGTCAGTCATGCGGGCTGACTATTCAACAAACATGTTCTTGTGAGAACTGAAGCTGTAGTTTCCATTTCCTGATTCTCTTGCTGGGGGATGCAGATCCTTAGAAAGAGGCAACAGAGAGCTGTGATCCATCTTGACTTAGAATTACTATTCTTACAATTAGGAAATGAAGGGGCAAATACACAAGGAAATGGCACAGCACGGTGGCACTTTTTGCAGCGATGTGCTGCGTCTTTTAAAGAAAGGCAGGGATGCACCTTATTTACAGGAATACTTTGCATCCTGTCTTTCCCTTGCGCTGGTGCTAAAAAAGCTTCCTAACACCCACACAGACACCCTTGCGCCATAGTGCAAAGGTGGCTGTGTTGCAGGGATTGTTGTTTATGTACAGGAAGGTATCCCTTCTCTTGGGTACGTCGAAGGAGATTCTTTCATTGAGATATTGGGGTCCAGTGTTGTGGAGGCATTTGTAGGCATGGGTGAGTATCTTGGAAGTTATTCTCTACTTGACGGGGAGCCAGTGGAGGTTTTGCAAATGTTGGGTGATGTGTTCGTGTTGAGGGATGCAGAGGACGAGTCTGGCTGCGATGTTCTGGAGTTTGTGGAGCAGAGACTTGTTGATACCAGCTTAGAGGGTGTTTCTGTGGATCAGTCTGCTGGTTATGAGTGCGTGGGTGATATTCTTTCTTGATTCGGGGGGATCCATTTGAAGGTCTTCCTAAAGATGCAGATGGTGTTGAAACAGGTGGAGGCAATGGCGTTGATCTGTCAGGTCATGGAGAAGGAGGAGTCAAGTATGATGCTGAGGTTCTGCGCGTGGTCAGTGAGAGTGGGGAGGATGCCAAGGGCGGTGGGCCACCAAGTGTTGTCTCATGCAGAGGGGGAGAGTCCGAGGACGAAGACCTCTGTCTTCTCCGAGATGAGCTTCAGGCAGCTGCTGCTCATTCAGGATGCAACATCCTTCATTCCTTCCTGGAAGCTGAGTCTGGTGGTGATAGGGTACTTGGTGAGGGAGAGGTTGAGCTGGGTGTCGGCGTAGGATACTATGCTGAGTATGTGCTGTCTGACGATGGCGGCAAGTGGGGTCCAGTAGATGTTGAAGAGCATAGGGCTGAGCGACGATCCTTGGGGTACTCCACAGTTAATCTCTGCGTGTTTGGAGAGGAAGGTTGGAAGTCTGATTCTTTGGGTTCTGCCGGTGAGCAAGGAGTGAATCCAGTCAAGGGTGGTTCCTTGTATGCAGGCGTTCTGGAGTCCGGCGGTGAGTGTGCGGTGGGAGACGGTGTCAAAGGCAGCAGAGAGGTCAAGTACCATCAGGGCCTTGGTCATTGAACATGTAAAACAAGTAAGAGCGGGGGCGTGGCCAAGATGGCGGCGGAGTAGGACGTGTTTCTAGTCCCCTCCGGCGCCAGGCCCTGCAAAGCTTCGTGCTGCATCGGCCCCGGGGGTCCCCTTGGGCTACCGGCTGCTCCGGATACATTTGGAGGCTGTGGTCGGCGGCGGCGAGCTTTCCGACGGCGTCGGAGCCGGTCCTCGCCGCGTCGCGGCTGACGGTGGGACCTGAGGCCGGACGGGCCGCTACGCGAGGCGGCGGCTCTGAAAGGCCTGTGGAGGACGGAGCGAGGTATTTGGTGAGCCCGCCAGGGCACAGTGGCTGGTGTTGCCGGGGTCCGCCGGCGTTGGAGCGGTGCCGGTTTGCTGCGGCGGCCTCCGCGACTCGGGTGGAGGCGGAGCCTGGCATGCAGGAGCGCCGGACGTCACAGCGCGGCCGACTGCCTACTTGAGGCCGGGGTCTGCGGCCTGGTCGGAGTGCGGATGGAGCGGCCCCGGGATCAGCCTAACTGCCTGGAGCCCTGAGGCGGGGACAGCACACGCAGTAGCACGCAGCGGCTGGGGCGCAGCAGTGAGTGCAGCGGCTTCCGTTGGGGCCCGAACACGCCTGGTGGGCTTCCTTGGTTCTGGGCGAGGCCACAGGGCGAAGCAAACGGCCGAGTTGGGCCGCACTGTGGGGAGGCCCCAGAACAGGGCACGGGAGCTCGTGCTTCTTACCAGAGACTTGGAGGGGGCCGCGAGGTCCTGGTGGCAGGGTGGTTGCCCAGGAGGACTACCTTGGACACATAGCAGAGACTCCCGACACGGGTTTGGCCTTCCCCTCCCCCATCCATAGCGGGAGCTGAGCACCTGTTGGCATACTGGACTGGCCGGTACGGTCTGCGGGAAGAACGACCGTGGAGTGGACACCGGAGCCCGAGGACCCCGCACGCTTAGCGGGGATTGGGGGACGGATGATCACCGGCCCTTGCACTCTTCACGCAGCATTGCGACTGATGCTGCGGCGGCACTCCTAAGCCCTTCTAAAAGGACTGGACCTGCGGATGCGACCTCCACTGGACGCAATCTACCTGCACCACTGACCTTGGGGCTCCAGCAACAGTGGAGCACCAGACTCTAGTGGCGGAATTGGACTTTGTGCGTGCAGCTTCTGCAGGGGCGCAATGTTGACTGGTGGCGGTGCTCTTCCTGGTGGGAAGGCCCCGCGGCGCCATTTTGATCGGGTTGCCCGGTTGGCCCGGCGGCCCCGACCTCACTCATCCGTGGCCTGGGCTGGCTAAAGAGGGCGGCCCTGCATTGCCTTTGCGCACGCTAGCTTGCCCTAGCTGGAGAGTGGGGATTGCCTTCGCCACGTGCTAAGAACGAAGCTTCGCAATGTCTACCACGTTACGCAAGGGGAGGCGGGGAAGGACGGTGCACCTAAATCTTCGCAGCAGGCGGCCTCTCCAGGAGCCAGTGGCTCGTCAAAGCAATCGGATGATGAGGCGCCTGCCACCAAGGCCTTTATGTCCGAGCTCTTCACCTCCATTAAAGAGGACATCTCTGAACTACGGGCGCAACTGGCTTCGGATCTGCGGGAGGTGCGGAGAGATGTGGATGGACTTGGAGAGCGGGTGGCGACGCTGGAGGATCATGATCTGAGTGTGGCGAACGATGTGCACCAGCTACAACAAGACATCATCCGCCTCACGGAACAGAATCTGGATTTGCAGACCCACACGGAGGACTTGGAGAACCGTTCCCGGAGGAACAACATTCGTATCCGAGCTGTGCCATGGGATGGAGAGGCGGGGGACTTGCTTGGCTATGTCCAGGCCCTGTTTCTGCAGATTCTGGACGAAGAGGACTTCCAGGAAGTACGAATGGACAGAGTGCATAGGGTGGGGTTGCCCAGGCCAGGGGGTCCCCCCCAGATATCCTTGTATGTGTCCACGATTTTCAAGTGAAGGAGCGCATTCTGCGGAAAGCCAGAGCTATCTCATCTCTGCAATTTAGGGACCATCGTCCGCAGCTCTACCAGGATCTCGCGGCCTCCACGCTTCAGAAGAGATGAGAGTTCCGCCCAGTGACCTCCTTCCTGCGGGAACGCAATATTTCCTACTCATGGGGACATCCCTTCCGCATCATCTTTCGCTGGCAGAATAGGCTGGCACAGATTGGCTCCCTCCAGGTAGCGAAGGACCTTTTGGGCTTAGAGGATGTCGCACCTTCCCAGGGAGCAAACACTTCGCCATCAAGGAGGCGTCATCGCTCATCCTCCTGGCACAGAGTTGGTTTGTCTCCGGGCCGGCGGCGGCCGGAGCGCGCTGCTAGCCTACAGGAAAGGGGAGATGCGGTGGCTTCGGTGGCCTCAGCAACATTAGCGGATTCTCAGCAAAGCTCTGGAGCGGCCTGATTCCTGACTCGCTGATGGTCTGGCGCCGGAGGGGCACTGGCCTTAAGGTGCCGGGGGTTTGGTTGTACTTTTGGAGAAGACACCCCGGTCCTTGGCCTTAGGGGTCGCCGAGATGGTACCCCTGCCCCATTTTCAGTCCAGACGGGGCCTCACGAACTACGGCCTGCTGAAACTGCTGGGTACTTTGTTCAGGTTCAGTGCTCTGAGTTTTTCTCTATTGTTCTTTTGGTTGTGTGGGGGTTGGGGGGAGGGGGGACCTGGGTGGAGGGTTCATGGGGGGTCAATGGTGGCGACGGGTGTGCTCTGTGGCATGTGTGGCTGAGATGTGTGCAGTCAGTGGTGTTGGGTGTGGGGCGGGAGGGGATGTCTCCAAGGTGCGGAATGGCTTGTGGCTCGGCGGGTAACGTCGGGGGGGGGTTTCCTGGGTCGCTCCCGGCATTCCTTCTGACTGGTGGGGTTCCGGGTGCGGGAGGGGAGATTCATGAGATGGCTGTAGAGGGGTCTGGTGTGTTATTCCATTATGCCTGTTAGTGTAGGGACTTGGAATGTTAAAGGCCTCAACTCACCACAGAAGCGGCAGAAGGTGTGGAAATATGTGACGGATCACCAGCTGGATGTTGTGGGGCTTCAAGAGACTCCTCTAGCACGCAGGGATAAACTGCGCCTCAGGCATAGGGCATATCCCCTTATATATAGGTCTTCTGCATCTACGAAACATAGAGGGGTGGCTCTCCTCTTCCGCGCTGCACTGCACTTCCAACCTATAGAGGTACGCAGTGACAGGGATGGTCGCTGGCTGATGGTAAAAGGGCTTGTTCAGGGGCGGCTGTGTACTTTTGTAGTAGTGTATCTTCCTAATGCTGGTCAAAATAAGTTTCTCCAAGACATACTACAGAAAGTGTGTGACTTTGCTGATGGAAGTTCATCAACAGGGAGGGATGAGGAATTACAGTGTCCGTTTCTTTCCCCAGGGTAGGAGTACAAATTTATTAAAAAATGAAAATGGACACTTGTTACACTTTACAACCTCAGATTCAAGGAAGAAGAGTACCCTCAAAAAACTCAATGCTATTCGGAGTGCGGTATATGTGTTTCATCCGCCCCGCATTGAAGTTTAGGCAGTTATCATTGGGATTTCTTCAGTGCGTTGGCTGCCAGCCTCATCCAGAGGCACCTCTGGGTTGTTTGGTGCAGTGTCCAGAAATTGTGGGTTTCCCCACTTACAATGTGAAAAAAGAAAAGAAAAGAAACGTGGTGTGCAAAAATGGTAATTAAAAATGAGAAAACAACCCCAAGGATTTATTAAGGGGTAGGTTCTCAGTAAGTTTAAAATAATGTGATACTTAATTCAGACCGAGTTACTAGGTCTGTGAGAATATGGGTTATTGAGGATTCGTCGACAAACACATTCTAGACTGTACACCAGTGTCATCACCACACTTTGTACACCAGAGTCATCCCCTCACAGTTTACTCCAGTGACAGCTGGTCACACACCACACAAGCATAAACTGTTCAACCGTACTAGGCCCTCACACTGCTCCCAACTGTAATCTTCTCACACTGTCCACCAATCTAACCTTCTTATACGGTACAGATAAATGAGCCACTCACACCACACACCAGTGCAAGCACCAGATTGTTTTCTTTTATCATTTATAAGTTGAAAGACAACACTCATGCAATGATTTTAGGTTGCTGCACCTCAGCCGTGAGTAGTTTATATGTCTTGTTTTTCCTTACATTCTGGGAATGATATTGCTGCAGTTATGATAAAAAAATTGAAAAACTACAAAGTACTAGAATAGAAAGAGTAAAAAGCATTTGCAATGCAATAGGTGTCACATTGGCGAGCGTTTAAGCTATTGCATTGTAAATGCCAATGCCTTTTATTTTTCTGTTTTGATAATTAACACTTGAATAAAAGGCATTGTCAGTTACAATGCCAATAGCTCAAACTCTTGTAAATGGGATACCTATTTCATTTCAAAAAAGCGACTGCCATGGTCCCGGTCTGCTTGGAAAGTGAAAGCAGGCATGGGGGGCTGAATGTTGCAGGAAAGCATGGCGTGCCTGCAATAGGAGAAACTCATTTAAAAAAAGACGTCTCGTGTAACAAACAAAGTAAAAGGGCCAGTCCTCAGGGGAGGTTATAAATTAAGACAAGACGGTACGAAGGAGGGACTAACAAGCTTATTAACGAATCAGAAGCCAGTAGTTATGAAGGACAATGACACAAGCCGATGACAAATATGGTTGGAGTGCGGGCGGGTATTCAAGTCCAATACTCGAATACAGCATACCTCGCAGAGCCACGGATGAGCTCCCCAGGCTAACCTAAAAACAGTCCTAGCTCGTTACTTACACTTCAGCTGGAAAAATCCATGAGCTCTGTGATTGAATGAAGGTAATGCTATTTTGCAGCCCTCTGTATTGAATGAATATTTGGCCATGACTTGCCAAATCTACACCATCACCTCCACCTGTTTCAACTCCCTCCACATCCTTCGCAAGACCTTCAAGTGGATCCCCCCGAAGCCAGAAAGACGGTCACCCACGCACTCATAACCAGCAGACTGGACTACAGGAACGTCCTCTACGCCTGAATCAACAAATCCTTACTACACAGACTCTAGACCATCCAGAACAGCGCGGACAGGCTCATCCTCGGTACCCCCTCCCGACAAGAGCACATGACCCGACACCTGCGAGACCTCCACTGGCTCCAAGTCGAGAAGAGAGTAACTTTCAAGCTATTCACCCACGCTTACAAATCGCTCCACAACATTGGACCCAAATACCTCAACGACAGAGTCTGTTTCCACGTACCCCAAAAGAAACCTCCATTAAGCTGATCTTGCACTGGCAGAAGCCCTGTGCATCCGCAGATCCAGAGCGGGTGGAAGAGCCATCTCCTATGTCGCCGCTAAGGCTTGGAACAAACTCCCTGTTGACATCAGACGCACAACCACCCTGCACACCTTCAGGAAGAGCCTTAAGACCTGGCTCTTCAGCTAATCCCGGAGCGGCATCCCTCCTCCCCTTCGGCGCCTTGAGACCCTCACGGGTGAGTAGTACACTTTAAAATTCCCTGATTGATTGATTGATTGAGAATGAATGAATGAACAGTTCAGACATGGAGCGGCTTATTGGGTAGATTGAAACAATAATTTATGGAGAAATTATAGTGCCCCCATGTGGTAACATCCTGAGAGGGATGAATGAATGCGTGAAAAATTAAAGTTTCTAATGCTGTCCTTTGGGATGAACAAACAAACAAACAACAACTTTTATGTAGCGCACCCGTCAATTTAAAGAATTAATGAGATTCCTATACTACAGTTAATGCAAACTAATTTCGTTGTGTGCCCTGCATCGCAAAATGCGATGCAGCGCGCACTGCGAAATTCATTTTATTTATTTAATTGTTTACTTACTTCCAATCATCCTTATTCCGGTGTTTACTACCCCCCACTCTGCCCCTGCCCCACCCCGCCTTTCCGCCCCACGGACCTTCCTCCACGGGCCGCAACTGTGCAATGCATTTCTATTTTTTACTTATGAATAGGGCCTACTCAAGCCCTCATGCTAAATAAAGTAGCCTATTTTTGCTACTTTATTTTAGGACAATAGGCATACTATTCAGAGAGTTATTTAAGTATATTTAGTAGGGACTAACAGAGGTCCTGATGAGTATGCAGTAGGGGACTGCTTATGAAACATGTCGACCAAGGAGGGCGCATAATAGCTCTACCACTACCCCCCTTTTTAACATTTCCAGCTAGGGAAGTCAATAAATAATTTTTTCTACTAGCCAGGAAATTTTAATATATCACACTTATACACACACTTAAGTCCCTACACTTTTCTAAACCACCCACACTACCTTCACATCACACGTAGCCTATCGTCAAAAAGCTAAGTGCTTCCGCGTAGCTCGTAGGTCGCAGCACATCCCGCCCCGTAGAGGGACGGGAAGACCCCTATGATGAAGTATAACGTTAAGGGATCCTTAGTGCGTGAGGGGTATTTTAAAAACACATAGTGCTTGCCTTTGCCAACAGCAAAGTGGAGCCTTCTTCACCTTTTTAGATAAAATCAAAAAATCACAGTAAAAATTAACTTTCTTATTCACATTGATAGAATTCAATTGTTTGTATATATATTTTATGGTACACATTCTCATACATCAAAACTGCTGAATAGCACCTTATGTTGATGACGTGGACTATTACAGAACGCTGCTTGGACTTGGCAAGCAGATTTTAGATCAACCTTCCTTTTTGGCAAAAAAAGTACAACAAACTCTTAATTTGGCAATCAATTCAATCAGCTGGTTTACATATCGCAGATAAACACCCCATTAATCAATGATCCCCAGTAAAAACACCATTGTGACTAACATGTAGAAAGCATTAACAGCGTCACATGAAACACATTGATGGCCCAATTCATAAAGGCTTCTGTACAAATGTGTGACCTGCAGTGCGTATACAAGTTTTAAAAAAATTAATGGTTTTAGTTTTCAGCACAACAGCTTCCGATTCATAACATATACATTGACTATATGGAACTACTACACTGCCATGGACACCTGACACTCTACCATCAAAACATACTTGAGATCACCCATCCGAGGTAGCCAATTATTTCTCACGCCTGATGGCTCTACCTTATTTGTTCGGCAGCATCGCGAAAAAAAATGCACCTGGGGATCAACCAATTCATTTTAAAAAATATGTTTTTTTAAGGGCCCCAACCCATTTGAAATTGAAGGGGTTAACTCGTTGAAATGGCATCCACCAGGAATAGAAAGAACTAAAGCAGGTGTGTGCCACTACTGTGGATGCGTTGATAAGCAGTCAGCACGCCTGAGCCCTCCACACACAGGCACACATGCACGCTCTCTCGCACTCACACACACACGCATACTCACACATGCAGGCTCTGCTCTCTTTCTCTCCCCCTATAATACACACACAAACATGCACGCTCTCTCTCTCTTACAAACACACAGGCACGCACACATGCACAATCTCTCTCTTACACGCACAAACACATGCACTCTCTCTCTCTTTCACACACACCCACACACGGACACATGCGTGCTCTCGCTCTCTCACACGCATGCATGCGCACATGCACGCTCTCTCTCCCTCTCTCACACACAGACATAAACACACCCACGCACATGTGCTTTCTCTCTCGCCCTTGCGCACACACACAGGCACTCACACACACATGCATTCTCTCTTTCTTTGGTGTGTAGTGCCGAAGCTATGCACTGTAAGTAATTGATTGGTGCTTTTATTATGATACAAGGACCTCTTGCTCCCTGCCAGGCCTCCTGCACTGGTGGCGTGGTGGGGGTAGTGCATGGTGTGCAGTGCCGAAGCACCATTGACTCCTGCTGTTTACAGTAAGACCTTCACTGGTGCTTTAGCTTGACTATGGTATGATACAATGACCCCTTTTCTCCCTTTCAGGCCTCCAGCACTGGTGGCGTGGTGGTGGCAGTGTGCAGTGCGGAAGCACTTTTGACTTCTGCTATGCATGGTAAGGTATTCGCGAACGTGCCAGTGCCTAATCTGAACACCTTTACAGCTGTCTCTTGGAGTACCGAAACACTGCTGTGAATAGTCACAATATGTTCATGAGTACAACCACACACACACACACAACCACACACACACACAACTACACACACAACCACACACACAAACCACACACACACAAAGCCACACACACAAAAAACCACACACACACAAAACCACACACACACAACCACACATCCAAACAAACACCCACAACCGCACCCACATACAACCACACACAACCACACGCACACACAACCACACACACACAACCACACATCCACACACACAATCACACCCACACACAACCCCGCATACATACAAATACATATGCACACACACACACACAACCACACATACATACAACCACACACACACACAACCACACACTCACAGCCACACACACACAACCATACACACACAACCACACACACAACCACACATACAACCACACACACAACCACACATACAACCACAACTACACATACAACCACACACACACACAACCACACACACAACCACACCGTCAGCGCACTCTTTCACCAGGCACTGACACCATTAGTCGTCAGTGCACGCTTTCACCGGGCACAAACACCACCAGCCATCAGTGCACACTCTTACCGGGCACAAACACAACCAGCCGTCAGTGCACGCTTCCACCAGGCACACACCACCAGCCATCAGTGCATAATTTCTACATTCACACACATCACCAGCCATCAGTACACACAAGTGGAGCCTTCTTCGCCTTTTTAGATAAAATCAAAAAATCACAGTAAAAATTAACTTTCTTATTCACATTGATAGAATTCAATTGTTTGTATATATATTTTATGGTACACATTCTCATACAACAAAACTGCTGAGCAGCACCTTATGTTGATGACGTGGACTATTACAGAACGCTGCTTGGACTTGGCAAGCAGATGTTAGATCAACCTTCCTTTTTGGCAAAAAAAGTACAACAAACCCTTAATTTGGCAAGCGATTCAATCAGCTGGTTTACATATCGCAGATAAACACCCCCATTAATCAATGATCCCCAATAAAAACACAATTGTGACTAACATGTAGAAAGCATTAACAGCGTCATATGAAACACATTGATGGCCCAATTCTTAAAGGCTTCTGTACAAATGTGTGCCCTGCAGTGCGTATACAAGTTTTAAAAAAAATTAATGGTTTTAGTTTTCAGCGCAACATCTTCAGATTCATAACATATACATTGACTATTTGGAACTACTACACTGCCATGGACACCTGACACTCTACCATCAAAACATAGTTGAGATCACCCATCCGAGGTAGCCAATTATTTCTCACGCCTGATGGCTCTACCTTATATGTTCGGCTCATCGCAAAAAATAATGCACCTGGTGATCAACCAATTAATTTTTAAAAATATGTTTTTTCAAGGTCCCCAACCCATTTGAAATTGAAAGGGTTAACTCGTTGAAATGGCACCCACCAGGAATAGAAAGAACTAAAGCAGGTGTGTGCCACTACTGTGGACGCGTTGATAAGCAGTCAGCACGCCTGAGCCCTTCACACACAGGCACACATGCACGCTCTCTCGCACTCACACACACACGCATACTCACACATGCAGGCTCTGCTCTCTTTCTCTCCCCCTCTAATACACACACACACATGCACGCTCTCTCTCTCTTACACACACACAGGCACGAACACATGCACATATGGCCGGGATGCCCGACACCCCCTCTCAACACCAATTCCCCATGGGAGGAGACAGACACAAGTTTGAGCTTTTGGAAGGCGGGGGGGAGTTACCCCCCGGCCGTATTTATTAAAATATGAAACAAAATTTAAAACTTTAAATTAAAAACGTTTCATACATTATGTACAATTTTACTTTCATTACATTTTGATGAAGACATGTTCTTTGGCTAACCTTAACAGATCTCTAATACAAAGGTTTCCTAGCCGAGTCTAGCATCCTGAAAATGCATACATTCTAAAATAAAATTGTACATCCTAGCATTAAGGGCCAACGGCAAGGTCTTAACCGGTGTCAGATCCCTACTACCAAATTCCCGCCCTCATGGTGTGAGTGGCGCATGCGCAGAGGACTTTACCCTCGTTGCCAACTGTAACTTCCCTTGTCGTGGGGGACCCCTTTCACTCGACACCATTTTAAAGGTCGTCCGAGTTCCCGTGTGAGGTATCTGTAAGAAGGACAGCGTGGACTCCCCCCCTTCTCCCACACTCTCTTCCACTGGAGCGGATATCCGGCCCCCGGGAAATTCGTAGGAGTGGCATATAGCCGTCTCCCCCCTGGGAGGGGCCTATGGCCGTCTCCCCCTAGGCGACCCATCCGTTGTGGGTGCCGCCTCCCCTTGGGAGGGGCCAATGGCCGCCTCCCCCCGGGCGCTCCCATCCATACTGGGTGGCGCCCCCCCTAGGGACCTTGAAATTACTGCTCACCGATCATGACCTTACCGCCCGACCAAAATAAATACGACAGTTGTTTTACCTACTAAGGAAAGAAAATACGCCTAATCTGCAACAGCTTGACGATTCATCAACTTTTCATTTCTACAAAGGGAAAAAAAGTCTTAAAGCACAAGACAATTTTATTATGTGATACACTCCTTTACTTTTTCTACAAAGGAAAAAAGGCCTATACACATTTATTCAATCCAAGGCATACATCAATGCTGAAACAATGTGACTGCATCTCTTTAATACATTCCGATATCATCAACAATTACTTTATTCAAAACATTCCAAGAAGGGGCTGGTGGGTGGGTCAAAATTGCTGCTTGTTCCGTCGAGGACTCACGACTAACGAGTGGTGCAGCCTTCAGAGCACTGGAACAAGAGGACGCTTCCTTGGATTCCCGCTCTATTTATCTGTCTGCGGGAGGGCGGGGGCCCTCCTCGAGACACCCCTCTGGGCGCGGTTTTCCGGGCGGATGTCTAGGACAACTCCTTCTGGGCGGGAAGGGCGTGCTCCGGCTACGCCGCTTTGGGCATACCAGCCGAACCACGCCCCCCGCCCAAAACGGTTTCCCGGAGGGAGCGGGGCACCCATCCATACGTTCGGGGGGACCGAGTGGTCTTCGCTTTCCATATGGCCGGGATGCCCGCCACCCCCTCTCAACACCAATTCCCCATGGGAGGAGACAGACACAAGTTTGAGCTTTTGGAAGGCGGGGGGGAGTTACCCCCGGCCGTATTTATTAAAATATGAAACAAAATTTAAAACTTTAAACTAAAAACGTTTCATACATTATGTACAATTTTACTTTCATTACATTTTGATGAAGACATGTTCTTTGGCTAACCTTAACAGATCTCTAATACAAAGGTTTCCTAGCCGAGTCTAGCATCCTGAAAATGCATACATTCTAAAATAAAATTGTACATCCTAGCATTAAGGGCCAACGGCAAGGTGTTAACCGGTGTCAGATCCCTACTACCAAATTCCCGCCCTCACGGTGTGAGTGGCGCATGCGCAGAGGACTTTACCCTCGTTGCCAACTGTAACTTCCCTTGTCGTGGGGGCCCCCTTTCACTCGACGCCATTTTAAAGGTCGTCCAAGTTCCCGTGTGAGGTATCTGTAAGAAGGACAGCGTGGACTCCCCCCCCCCTTCCCCACACTCTCTTCCGCTGGAGCGGATATCCGGCCCCCGGGAAATTCGTAGGAGGGGCATATAGCCGTCTCCCCCCTGGGAGGGGCCTATGGCCGTCTCCCCCTAGGCGACCAATCCGTCGTGGGTGCCACCTCCCCGTGGGAGAGGCCAATGGCCGCCTCCCCCCGGGCGCTCCCATCCATACTGGGTGGCGTCCCCCCTAGGGACCTTGAAATTACTGCTCACCAATCATGACCTTACCGCCACAGGCCGGATAGTTGACCGACTATCCGCCCCCCCCCACACCTCCTAAAGGTCATGCCTCCTCAAACCCACTAGCCATGCTATGAAGTCTCCTATGAGTAAATCATTCCCCGCCCTGGACAGGTGAGCCCCCTCATTCAAGCAAAGGTGATCACCCCGAATACAACCATGGGGAATGCTTTGCAATTGCGCGGAGCGAAACAATTTCCCAAATTTATTGTTGACCCTCTTTACCGAGTGGTTCAACGCCGTCACAGAGAAACCCCCCCGCCAAACTCTCCTGGGGATCATGTGGGACCAGGCAATTGTGCACCCCGGGAGCCTCCTAGCCAACCAGCTGACTGCCGACAATATGTGTTCCACTAACACTCGTCTTCCCAGTCTTACCAAGTCATTGCCCCCCAAGTGCACTATGATTATAGATGGCGGTGACCTTTGCCGCCCTAATAGACCCTCCACAAACGATTGAAATTGGTCAAAACAGAGGCCTCCCTTCCCATGGAAGGTTACTCTGAACCCGTATTCCCCAGATGCGTGAATCGCGTCACCTGCCATGAATACTTCCCCGGCGCGCCTCATGTATGAGTGGCCCACGACCCATACCACTTGCTCTCCAGTCGGTGATCCTCGACCGCTGGTCCTCTGGTGATGGGTTGATCCCAAATTCCGCCCCGCGTCACAGGCTTGCGAAACTGTAATTCAAACAAAAGACAACAAGCGTGAGTGCATTTCGTCAGTCTTTGACAACATGTGCAGTCGCACATACCTCTTGAAACAGTTCGAGGACCAACGGCCTAACTGTTTTACTTCTTCCGCACCTAGACCCCGAGCCGTAGCCTCAGTAGCGGCCCCTATTCTGAATGAGTGGGTCCCAAAATCGCACGGGTTCATGCCCGCCGCAGCGATTGTAAGTGCCAGCACCCTCTGAAACTGAAATTTCGTCAGAGGGGTGCCATCCTTGTGTCTAAGCAGGCTCCCTCCCCATGTTGCCGGCCTCTGTGCCAGGTAGTCCTCTAAATACCTTATCAGACAAGTGGGGCTCCCTCGAGCTCGCTGCACAACAACACTACTCCCTATAGCTTCCTGGTCTGTCTTGGACCTGGCTATCGAGATTAGCATCGAATCACCCCGTATTTGAACGTGATCCCTGCATAAGCCTCCCTCCATATCTTTCTTGTTCCTCGCCACGAGTTTGCTTACCCGCATGGCCCCATGGAATGCCAAGGCAAAAGCTGCCAGGAACAGAACTGCTTCGGAAGGGGAGGAGCATGTCTCATCCAGCTTTGCTAATAGCAGAGACAATCTCTCTAAACCAATCGGGTGCCTCGTATCTTGTCTGCGACCCTCCAGGCGTTGCCAACCGCGGAGCGCCTTCCTGACTAAAAAGGAACCCGTCGGGTCCCGTATGCCGTGGAGCTGTGCCATGAATGATATGGCCGCCCTATGTCTGTTGGCAGTTGCAGCTGATCGGCCTTCTCTATGAAGCGCCACTAAGAACCCCAGGAAGGATTCCTCCTGCCCCCAGCTATGTCTACCTGCCGGGCCTAAAAAGGCGCAGTAAGAACGAAACGCTCCCTCATAGGCTTTCCTCGTCCTGGGCGCTAAGCTGGCTGCCACGAGGTCCTGTAATCCGGGGCACCGATCAGCCATAGTGCTTCGGGGAACGGTGCCGCCACTAGATCCGCTGTGGGTAGATAGCCCCTGAAAGCCTGCATGTGTGAATGAGAGAGTGCATCAGCTGCATTATTCAGTACACCCGGCACATGTTTTGCCCTGAACTGTACATTCAATCTCATGCAACGTAATACAATTTCTTTCAACAGTCTCAAGATCCACTTGCAGCGTGCTGCCTGCTGATTAATGCACTCGACCACTGTCATATTGTCCGACCAAAACACTACTGAGCGGTCCCTAAAATCATCTGGCCATGCCAACAGAGCCACCCAAATGGGAAACAGCTCCAAGAACCCAATATTACCTGTTAGGCCACTGGAGTGCCACCACGTCGGCCATACTTACGCCGACCATCGGTTACCAAAGATGGCGCCAAATCCCACGCTCCCAGCTGAGTCGGTCCACAAACCCAGTTCGTCAGACGATGCTGGGGGTTTGTTCCACGCCACTCGACCGTTGAAGTCCGCCAGGAATGCCAACCAAATGCGCATATCCTGGCGAACCTCTGCCGACAGTCTCGTGCGGTGGTGTCCCTCCTTGAGGCCGGCCATAGCCTGTTCAATGGAACGTGAGAAGGGGCGAGCCATCGGTATTACTCTCAAGGCAAAGTTAAGCTGGCCCACTTTTTGTTGCAACTGGTGCAGGGTCACTTTTTCTTTACCCAGGCATTGTATTAAGGAAGCCCTGAACTTGGCCACCTTCTCCATTGGCAGACGGAAGCATCCTTCCACAGAATCGAGCTCAATTCCTAGAAACTCCAGTGAAGTAGATGGCCCCACTGTCTTACCTGGTGCCAATGGGACCCCAAACTCCTGCATGAGGATGCAGAAGTCCTGCAGTGCCTGTGCGCATTTCGTAGTGCCTGCCGGCCCTAAGAACAGGAAGTCGTCTAAATAGTGCATCACCTGTCTATGCCCTGTGGCCTCGGTGAATGCCCATTCTAAAAAACAGCTGAACATTTCAAAATAAGCACAAGAAATTGAGCAGCCCATGGGCATGCATTTATCCATGCAATACTTCCCCTGGAACGTAAATCCTAGCAAGCACTGGTCCCGCGGGTGTACCGGGAGCAACCTAAATGCTGATTCGATGTCTGATTTCGCCAGCAGAGCACCGGGGCCCAGGTGATTCAGTAGGCCAACGGCATCTTCGAACGATGCGTACCGAACTGAACAGACATCCGGGTCAATGGCTTCATTCACCGAGGCCCCCCTCGTGGTCGACAGATTGTGAATGAGTCTATACTCCCCTGGGTCTTTCTTCGGAACCACTCCTAGAGGTGAACACACGAAATCCGCCACTGGCGGGCCTGGAAAAGGTCCTGCTACCCGTCCCAAGCTGACCTCTTTGGTAATTTTCTTGGCTGCCACTGCCGGGTTGTGTTGAACGGATAGCTGATTTTTACAAAAGGGGCTCCCCCGAAAATTCCCCGCCGGGATGTTGAAGCCATATAGGAAACCATTCCTCAAAATCCCGGCGGATACATGATCAGGGTATTTGTTCAGCCAGGGAGTCAAAGCCATGATGTCAATGGGTGAAGACGATTGCTTCCCAAGCATCACTTCAATCCTGCTTGGATCCCCCCTTTCCTCCCGAACTACCGCTCTTGGACCTACAGCTACTTTCCGGGTGTGAGGAGTTCCCACAGCCCGCACAAGCATGCGGAACCTACATGTTCCCTGGGGCCTGTTACAGTTACCTCTGTTGAAACCCTAACAAACCCCGCGCTTGCCCCCATTTCCGCCGGTCTTGGGCTGTGATTCCCCACCGGCGCTTGCTCGAAAGGGCTGCGCCGGCCTTTGTTGAAATGTCCCAGACCCGCTCTCGCCCGGCGAGGACGTACCCGCCGATCCAGGCAAGAGCTGTTTGTGCCATGATACCGTGTCGAGGCAATCCCACGTTAAAGTTACATCAAACTCTTTAGACTTTCGAAAGTGAACATCATAACCTTTCCACTCATTCCCCCCGTACATGTTATAAAAAAATCCATGATCCTGTTCTGGGAACATGATAGATCGACAACACTTCAGGTTTACGTTCCCCCATTACTGCCGTAAATATAGAGAAGGCCTTCACCCAGTTCGCTACGGTTTCGTCAACCCTAAATTCCGCCATCTTGGCCCGCCATACGCTGGGGTGCCATAAATCTTTCTGGGTCTTTGCGTACTCTATCTCACGATGGTCGGTCAATAGTGAAAATATATTAACATATTTGTCCCCCCATATCATTTCCTTTGTGGCCGCCGGGATGTGCTGGGCTACCCTTTCGCGCCTCGAAGGCACTGAACTCTCCCCTACCATTGGCAATGGGTTCTGACCGGGTTCAACCGCCGTGTCTGCTGTCTTTTCTTGGCCAACCGTCGTCACTCCCGGTGCCACCTGTGGGGGAATAGAAGGAACATTCGCCGTCCCGGCTTCTCTTGACTGCCGTAACTGCTCGATTATTAATCTGGCTTCCTCGGCCGGATCCCCCGCAGCCACTGCCCCCCCTGTTTTCTTCTTAAGCCAGGGTAATACTGCCGCTAACTGAAGGGCCAGTTCTGGGGGCATCTGATCATCCTCAACCGGAGTTATTACAACAGGGATTGCTAAACCCACATCTGGAGTCGGTACCGGGCTGTCCACAGGTGTGACGGGGTCTGCTGGGGGTACCTCCGGGACCGGGCCCTCCCCGGAACCCGCCCTCTTCTTACTACGTCTCCCCCTACCCTCAGGGGCGACTCCCGGCAAGGCCGGACCTATCACTTTCTTAGGCCGCCCCGAAAGGTTGTTCTGGGCTGCTATCTGCTTTTTAACCTCTGCTAAGCCCCGACCGATCGAATCCACTTTACCCAGTTTTCGGTCCATGACCGCCATTCGGTTCGACAAAGTGCGCAGTATCTTCTCCAACTCGGAGCTCTTTCCCGCTTTTTAGCCGGACATGACTTCGTTCACTCCGTTCGATTTGATCGACGAGGTCCTAGATCCTACACACGCCTGATACTGAAAGAGAAACAACAAAGATTACAAGTTCTCAAAATTGCTGCTTGTTCCGTCGAGGGCTCACGAGCAACGAGTGGTGCAGCCTTCAGAGCACTGGAACAAGAGGACGCTTCCTTGGATTCCCGCTCTATTTATCTGTCTGCGGGAGGGCGGGGGCCCTCCTCGAGAAGCCCCTCTGGGCGCGGTTTTCCGGGCGGGTGTCTAGGACAACCCCTTCTGGGCGGGAAGGGCGTGCTCCGGCTACGCCGCTTTGGGCATACCAGCCGAACCACGCCCCCCGCCCAAAACGGTTTCCCGGAGGGAGCGGGGCACCCATCCATACGTTCGGGGGGACCGAGTGGTCTTCCCTTTCCATTCTCTCTCTCACATGCACAAACACATGCACTCTCTCTCGCTTTCACACACACCCACGCACGGACACATGCGTGCTCTCTTACATGCATGCATGCACACATGCACGCTCTCTCTCCCTCTCTCACACACACATAAACACACCCACACACATGTGCTTTCTCTCTCGCCCTTGCGCACACACACAGGCACTCACACACACATGCATTCTCTCTTTCTTTTGTGTGTAGTGGCGAAGCACCATTGATTCCTGCTAAGCACGGTAAGTCATTCATTGGTGCTTTTATTATGATACAAGGACCTCTTGCTCCCTGCCAGGCCTCCAGCACTGGTGGTGTGGTGGGGGTAGTGCATGGTGTGCAGTGCCGAAGCACCATTGACTCCTGCTGTTTACAGTAAGACCTTCACTGGTGCTTTTAGCTTGACTATGGTATGATACAAGGACCCCTTTTCTCCCTTTCAGGCCTCCAGCACTGGTGGCGTGGTGGTGGTGGCAGTGTGCAGTGCGGAAGCACTTTTGACTTCTGCTATGCATGGTAAGGTATTTGCGAGCGTGGCAGTGCCTAATCTGAACACCTTCACAGCTGTCTCTTGGAGTACCGAAACACTGCTGTGAATAGTCACAATATGTTCAGGAGTACAACCACACACACACACACACAACCACACACACACAACCATACACACACAACCACACACACAACCACACATACAACCACACACACAACCACACATACAACCACAACTACACATACAAACACACACACACAACCACACATACAACCACACCGTCAGTGCACTCTTTCACCAGGCACTGACACCATCAATCGTCAGTGCACGCTTTCACCAGGCACAAACCCCACCAGCCATCAGTGCACGCTTTTACCGGGCACAAACACAACCAGCCTTCACTGCACGCTTCCACCAGGCACACACCACCAGCCATCAGAGCATAATTTCTACATTCACACACATCACCAGCCATCAGTGCACACATCAATTGTTACCACATCCACAATTAACTATTGTAGCAATCGCAGTATGGCGCACTTTACTTTAAACATATTCATCTAAAGAGCAGCATGCCACCATTGCTACAAAAATAAATTCCATTTTTTTGGGCCTACAATTTATAGACTTTTGTTGCAATTGGTGTTGCATGCAATGCCAATAACTCAAACTTAATTAATGTGAGACCTATTGCATTGCAAATGCGTGTTACTCATTCAACACATCTCTGCCTAACACAAGTTCACCATATGATTAATGAGCCTTCTCTGACTAACCCTCTTTTTCTGTATACACACTCATATAATGCCACTGATGCTAGGGCTGGGCTGGTGCTGTGTAGCTAGCTGCCTGTATGTTTTAGCCCTTATTACATTTATAATTTACACATTTATCTATCCAGTACCCTCATCCATCACGCTTTTAGACGCTGCATCCCATGATAACCGACCCTCAGTAGTCATCAAGCATGTGGGAACATGCCCCTTTTTGCATGGTCAGCCCCATTTTTTGTGGAATTAAATTGCTGATCTATAGACTCTGCACATTGGGGCACTGCTATCCAGTAGACCATGCGTGTGCTCTGACCCTTAAAACATGTAGAAATTGTCTAATATTTTCTGGCATGTTCACCTCTCCTATATATGCTGTGGAACCTGACATGGAAAGTTAAATGTCACCTGCATGTATTCCGCAATGCATTGTGTAACATCACTGCTGCAGTTTAAACCTGCAGACCAACCTGTAAAAGTAATCTTTCTAATAATTCACTTTCTTACAAGTCACAACATGAAAACATTACCTGGATAGATTTAAATAAGAAGCAATATGTTTCCAATCAGACACCCTACACTGAGTATCTTGCTATCCGTGTAGGTGAGCAAGTCAACTCAGCGGGATTGAACCCCATAAACAAGAGGGTGACACATTGATTCCTGTGAGGGGTGCATTAGTCCACTGAGCCGCCAGACTAGGTGAATAAACAAGCAAGCAGAGACACTCCTATAACGCAGCACTTCTAAATGAATGTATGAATAAACAAACAATACTCCACTTCTAGTGCAGCTCTGTGGGTAGAAGGAGTGATCAGGTGGTTTAAGCTCCTCCCTCTGACGGAACTTCTTGGATTCATTGAAGGGCTGGATCATTCCGACAAGAAATTGTTTACAGCTGCAGTAACGGCGCGCAGGCCAATAACAGCCCGGGAGAGTAACAGGCGCAGATGAATCGTCGGTGGTCTCGTCTGATTCGCGAATCTCAAACCTTCTTCTTGAAGTTGAGACGACACCACACTTCCACCGCTCCCCCAGCGTCCCTACCCTGAGCCCCCACATCACGTCTGCACATCTGGAGCAGCGCGCGTCCAGTAGCAGGGTCGCTGATTGCAAACAGGCGAAGACTCCACACATGGTTTATATTTGACGACCTTCAATCGAAAGCAGATGGGGGCCGCAGCTCACACCATCGGAGGGGGACGGGGGGGCGTGGAGGGGGCCTCGTTCTCGTAAACTGTATTGCCCATTTTAGTAGGGTGTACCTCACCCGGAAACCTCTTCGGCCTGTGTTAAAAAAATCTTGTACCTAACCTAATGCTCCTTGAGGCCTAGGCTTCTATGCAGGTGACCTTTTTACACATACGTGTTTCAACAGATAAACACATGAGTTATTTATGCGCTGGCACGCCCCCCTGTGGTTACTTCAGAGTATTCGAGCACGTGGCTCTTGTGCAATGAGCTGTTCAATATGTACGCGAGGGGCGAGATGTTCCTCGTTTCTTTGAGTCGGTAGGGCGAGAGGATGCTGTCGTTCCTTTCATAGATGTTTTCTCACCTACGTTAGATGCTTGGGGTTCAATATACGTTCTAAGGAGGTGGCCTTCAAGGAGGTCCCTTAAGAGGAGATATCTTATGCTCGGAGGTGTAGAGAGCCACTCAGGCTCTCCACTACAATGTTGCTTTTCCCCCACGCACGCACGCACAACCCCGGGGCGGGCTCGCGCCGGGGTATAAATAAACTGGCGGAAGACCGCTCGTGGTCTTTCCGGCTAACTCATACCTGGTGTCCGAGTGTCCTTATTGTTAGCCCTGAAGCAGCACGTGGTAGGCCTCACCTACCCCATTACACTGGCGACGAGGCGGTCGTTTGCCACGCGTGCCCACCGCCTCCTGCACGTCCTGCGGTGTGTGCTCCGGCTGCGGTGCTCAGCCGATCCTGCATCTGTGCCCCGAGACCGAGACCCGCCCACGCGTCACCCGTGAGGGTGCGCCTTCAGCCGGCGGGACTCGCAACGCTGGGGTCGGCCTCTTGCTTCCTGCGGGTGAGTGCTTCATTCTGCCCCGCCTGCGCGCGCTCACCGCGCCCCCTCGTCTCGTCGGCCGGCGAGAAAGAAGAGCTCCGGCAGAACCACGTGACCGCGGCCCGGAGCAGGCCCGCCTCTCTCTCTCTCTCCCCGGACTGCCTTGGAGCGCCGCTCCTGCCGCGTGTGCACGCGAGGCCCGCGCTGCACTTCAACATCGTCAGTCTGGCTCACGTCACCCACTCGGCCCCCAACAACCATTGGCAGTTGCAAGTCAGGCCCTGCTCTGGCCTATGAACAGTGGCACGTCCAAGTCAAACAAGCATTGGCTAATTCGACTTGGGCCCCACTCTTCCCTGTGCACAGCGTCCTCTGGAAGGCCTGGAACCCTACAGACAGGGCTACACTCAAGTCAAGGGGACACACTAGGGTCCCTCACGACGGCAAGGGGTATCTGCAGAAGCCAAAGCCCCTGGCGCCCTATTCCGAGCAAGGCCACGATCACGGAAAGCACCTAACCTTCTCACTCTAGGTCTCACCATGAGTCTAGACGCCGGTGCGGCTCAGGACGGAGCCGCTCAGCCGCCGCCTCCTGCAATCCTCCCACAGGCCAACGCCCTGGCAGGGAACCAGGCCCCTGCTGGGCCCACTACTCCTGCTCAGCCTGCCCACCTGCATGCCGGCGCAGCGCCCATCCCGCCGTTCAGCGAGACGTCGGACCCAGCAACGGCCGCGCTCCGATGGAGAGCGTGGGTCGGGCGCCTCAATCTATACTTCAAGGGAACCAGAGAAACTGATGGGACAGTAAAGAGATCACTTCTCATCCTCTATGGGGGACAGGAAATCTACCACCTGTTCGAATCGCTCCCAAATACCGGGTCCGAGGACGACTACGATGCCGCCGTCGCGGCCCTAAACGCCCACTTCGACCCGCAGCTCAACAATGACTTCGAGAAATTCAAGTTCAAGCGCGCCTGGCAAACTGAATCTGAGTCCGTCGACATGTATTATGCCCGACTCCGGCGGCTGGCGAGCACGTGCCCGTTCACGGATCCCAGGGAGGAAATCAGGGACCAAATAATTGTCGGATGCAAGTCGAAGCTGCTAAGAAAATTGATCCTCAGGCAGCCGGGAATATCGCTCGATGAGATTCTCGTCTTGGCCAGATCACATGAACTGTCCGATGCCAGGGCCGAAGAGATGGAGGTGGCACTGCGCACTCCAGTCATCACTCCGACGACGGCGCGAACCCCGACAATCAAGGAAGAGCGGGTGGACGCCATCCACTGGCGATTCCCGCCGGTGAGGCAGCGACAAGGCCCTCCACAGACCAACCGCTGTGGGTACTGCGGAGAAGATCACCCGGCTGCCGCCACATGCAGCGCCAGAGGCAAGACGTGTCTCAAGTGTGGGCGTCTCAACCATTTTGCCGCCGTTTGCCGGGGAGGCAATTTCAAATCAGCAGGCCCACGTGCCCGTGCGGTGACGCAGCGGATCCACCAGCTATCACTCGATCAAGACCGGCCCCCGCCGGACACTGAAGCACAAGACCGACGGCCCAGGTACGAGGACGATGAAGATGACGAGGTATACATCGTCTCCTATGTCAGCCGAGCGTCTACGAAACGACGGCCGCCGCCCATGTGCTCCATCACCGTCGACGGGACGAACGTCAATGCGCTGATAGACACTGGAGCATCCGTCAACGTCATGGACTCGGAGCAGTACGACAGTATGTCCCCGAAGCCGATGCTGTCACCGTCCACGGCGAGAATATACACTTATGGAAGTACGGAACCGCTCCCTCTCCGAGGGGTAATCCAAACCACAGTGGTCAACGGAGACTACTCCACAGAGACCAAGTTCCACATCACAGAAGGCAAGAAAGGCACCCTCCTGAGCTGCCATACCGCGGAAGATCTCGGCCTGGTATTCTTTGCCAACCAGGTGCACCAGGCCCATGCTGACTTTATGCTCAAAGACTTCCCCGAGTTGTTCAAAGGCCTCGGCAAACTCAAGGGGAGGAAGTTCAAACTTCACATAGACCCAACCGTGAGGCCCGTCGCACTCAGGCATAGGAGGGTACCCTTTAATCTACGGCCACAAGTAGAAGAGGAGCTACGGAAGCTCGAGGAGCTGGGGGTAATTGAAAAAGTGTCGGGACCGACGCCTTGGGTCTCCCCGCTGGTCGTTGCCCCCAAACCGAAGCAGCCAGGAGCCATTCGCCTATGTGTGGATATGAGACTCCCAAACACCGCCGTCAAGCGCGAGAGGCATATCACCCCCACCATGGAGGACATCATAGCGGACCTCAACGGGGCGAAGTGGTTTTCGAAGCTGGACCTGAACTCCGGATACCACCAGCTAGAGTTGGAGCCAGCCAGTAGATACATTACCACCTTTTCGACACACGTAGGGTTGCGTCGCTACACCCGGCTCAGCTTCGGAGTGTCATCGGCAGCCGAGGTTTTTCAAAACGCCATTCGGGAGGTGCTGTCAGGACTGACGGGTGTCATCAATCTGAGCGATGACATCCTTGTCTACTCATTAACCCTAGAAGAGCATCACACCAACCTAAGAGCGACCCTACAGAGGCTTGCCGACAGTGGGCTGACCTTGCATCGAGCCAAATGCGCCTTCTACCAGGAAGCAGTGGACTTCTTCGGATACACATTCACCAGGGAAGGCCTCAAAGTGGACCCAAAGAAAGCGGAGGCGATCAAAGCGGCCAGCACACCTCGGAACCCAACGGAAGTGCGCAGCTTCTTGGGCATGGCCACGTACTGCGGCCGGTTCATACCGAACCTGGCTGCCATCGCAGAACCCCTCCGAGCCCTCACCCGCACAGATCAGAAGTGGGACTGGACCGCGGCCGCAAACAAAGCGTTCCAAAACATCAAGGCCGGTCTTCTGGATAACACCACCATGGCCTACTTTCAGCCAAGAAGGAAAACCGAACTGATTGTGGATGCCAGTCCAGTGGGACTAGGAGCCGTTCTTTTGCAAGAGTATGGTCCGGAAGAATGGAGACCAGTCGCCTATGCCAGCAAGGCGCTGACAGACACGGAAACTAGATACGCACAGATAGAGAGGGAGGCCCTGGCCATCAAATGGGCCTGCCAGCATTTTCATCTCTACCTCTGTGGACAGGAATTCACCGTGGTCACGGACCACAAGCCTCTCCTTCCCCTCTTCGCTGGAACCTCAAGACTAGCTCCTCCACAGATCGAGCGGTGGGCCGTCCAGCTACAAGGCTATCGCTTCAAAGTGGTGTTCTGGCCTGGCGCTCATAATCCCGCCGACTACCTGTCACGGCACCCAGACGTCGCCTCACAACTGCCGCCCAGCGATGACGGAGAGGAAGTGGAGGAGATCGTGCACATGGTCACGCAAGCCGCGTGTCCCGACAACATGACCCTCCAGGAGATTGGGGAAGCCACGGCAAGAGATGAAACCCTCACGAAAGTCCGCCGAGCACTCGAGGAAAATCAATGGGCCCGTTTCCTCGATGGCGCCGCGAGCCTCCGTCCAGAAGTCAGCCATGCGAGACAGCAGCTCTGGCACATTCGCAGTGAACTCAGCGTGGGAGAAGAAGGAGTAATCCTGCGAGGACACCTCCTCGTCATGCCGGAAAGCCTGCAACAACGCGCATTAAGCCTAGCACACGTGGGACACCAAGGCATGGCGAAGACGAAGGCGCGCCTACGTAGCAAGGTGTGGTTCCCAGCGATGGACAGCCAAGTGGAGGCAATGGTACGGTCCTGCCATGCATGCACGATAACCGGGGGCGAACCCCTTCCAGCGCCAGTGATCACGGAAGATGCGCCCCGGGCTCCCTGGACCCAACTCAGTATTGACTTTGGCAGCTTCCCGGACGGAAGGCAGATGTTGGTGCTGGTAGACTCCTTCTCGAAGTTCCCCATCGTGGAAGTCATTGCGTCCACCGCTTTCCCACACGTCAGAAAGGTGCTAAACAGAGTGTTTGCAACCATGGGACTTCCCGAGGAAATTAAGTCAGACAACGGACCCCCCTTTCAAGGGCGAGAGTTCCAATCATACCTGGAATCTCTCCGAATCAACCATAGAAAGATCACTCCGTTGTGGCCTCAAGCCAACGGAGAAGTGGAGAGGCTGATGCGGACAATAAACAGAGCCCTGCGGATAGCGGTGGACAACGGGGAAGATCTGGAGGTAGCACTGGATCAGTGTCTAGGAGCCTATCGGCAGACGCCGCACTCGACGACAAAGTGCGCCCCAGCTCACGTACTGTTCAAGCGGGCCCCCAGAGACGGCATACCCACGGTGAGCGCGTGGATGCCGGCGGAGAGGGATGCAGAGGCCACGCAAGCCAGGAGACTGGTCACCAATGCCAAAGCAAGCTTGCACCGCCACGCCAAAGAGCCGAGCATCCGAGAGGGTGACGCAGTGGTCGTCAAGGATCGCTACCCAGGATGGAAATTTCGAACGCCATTTGAACCAGAGGTGTGGAGAGTTGAAAAGGTTCACGGGACAATGGTCACGGCCAGGAGAAACGGGCAGACCGTCACACGAAACGTATCCTGCTTCAGAAAGGCAACCGAAGCAGCCGTTTGACACCAGCGAGCAGAGGAGGTGGCAGAAGAAGAGCTGGTGCTGGAAGAGACAAGCTGCCCTAGGTCCCCGAGTCCTCTGCCAGGACCGGCACGCGGAGAGAGTCAACAGAGGCCAATGCCACCCGGCCTCGGCACCGAGCGGAGTCAGCCAAGGGCCTCTGAGTCGAGTGAGGACCCGAGAGCAACCCCGGCCGGGGCTGCTGAACTATCAGGGATCCGGAGTCGTCGCTACAGCCTGAGGCCCAATCCGGTGCCCAGCCAACGGCTGAGGGACTTTGCATGGACATCTCCGTGAACTGCCATTCGAATGCCCGAGGGCAGAAAGAACTAAAACAAAGGAGGGATGTAGAGAGCCACTCGGGCTCTCCACTACAATGTTGCTTTTCCCCCACGCACGCACGCACAACCCCGGGGCGGGCTCGCGCCGGGGTATAAATAAACTGGCGGAAGACCGCTCGTGGTCTTTCCGGCTAACTCATACCTGGTGTCCGAGTGTCCTTATTGTTAGCCCTGAAGCAGCACGTGGTAGGCCTCACCTACCCCATTACAGGAGGGAGCGATTTGTTTGCTTTCAACGAAATCACAGGCCTCTGGTCCGTCCTTGTGCTAAAGCGGTAGCGGGACAACCTTCCAGGTCAGTGGGGTGGGAGATCGGGATGTGGCCCCGGTTTAGGCCTGGATTGTGTCTCTTCACCCAGCCTTCTGATAGCCCTCCACCTGCCCCACGCGGTTGCACGTTTCTTCACTGCTCCGTTGTGCTTACAGCCTACTTTTAGAGTTGATTTCTGTTTCTTGCCTCTTGATTAGTTGTGAGCTCTAATCGGGGCTGGGTTGGTCCATCATATATAGGACCTTTAAATCCCACGCTGCTCTGTTTTTAGAAGCTTTCTGAGTGATACAGCCAGGCTGGATTATGCTGCAGCACATGGCTTTCATAGCCATGGTCCATTGTCTTGGACAGTGCATCCAGGGACAAGACCTCCTTTTGCCTTTAAACCTCACCTGGCACATTATTGGGGTGCTTCTGCCCAGAAGGTGCATAGTGTGAACGTGTTTCATTCTTATGTGTCTAAACTGCTCGAAATTCAATTTATGCTAATTTAAACCAAAATGTACTGTCTTCCAGTTTGAAGTGACTGCACTACACCACCTGATGTTGTTGTTATTTCTTGGTTCTATATAAGGAATTGCACGAATCTTCCCACTAGAAGACATTGAGCGTTCCCAGGAGCTTCAACTCAAGCTGTCCCCACCCAAGGGCATCCCAACTGTCCCAGGCTATCGTTTATACAATATGTCGACTATTGTGCTTTAATAAACTGTGGTAGAGACTGTATTCAATACTAATGTATTCTGAGAGAATCCTCGCATCCACTCTGTAGTAAAATGTTTCTTATTGCTTGTCTCCCATTGGTGCATAACCTAAGACTCATGTACATGTCTAGAAATGTATGAAATCCTTTGTCTGAACTCCCTTAAGATGACATACTTTTCTTCTGTAACAGGAAAACACCCACTTCCCATCTGTAAGGTGAATCTATACTGGATTTTGTATTGAACTTTTCAGAGTTCTCTGTAATTATGATTTATCATGTTAAATGCTAATCATGCTTAGGAGAAATTTGATGTATTATTCTTAACACTACTTTTTATAAAAACCTCTTACATTTTGACCCGTGTCTGTCATTTCTATTGAGAATGCTACAGTTCTGATTCTTGTTTTGAGCTCACCAGAAGTAGACATGGGTCCAATCGGGGAGTACAAAGTCCATATAGGGACTTCACCACTTCCTGTCCGAGCACGCATTTGCAAGCTTATGAGGAGACTGGTTTGCACACCAACAGATCTGGTAGCAGAGCTGATGGTTCTGATTGGATCTTGATCGTGTATCAAGAGGGAGAGAGAGGACCAGATAGCTAGTCCATATCCCCGGATGATATAGAGTTTAATCAAAAAGAGACTAGCTAAAGTTACGGGGGGGGAGGATTAACAAAATTTAATTTTTAAATTTAAGTGACTCAGTTATGTTTCGTCAGGGGGTAGTGGCACCTGGTAGGTGCCACTACCCCCTGACGAAACATAACTGAGTCACTTACATTTAAAAATTAAATTTTGTTAATCCTCCCCCCCCAGTAACTTTAGCTAGTCTCTTTTTGATTAAACTCTGATTGGATCTTATCATTACTAGTTAAACCTAATTAAGTATAGATCTGACTACTGCACCTTCATGGTTCAGCTGGTTGAACCCGAGCTTCAAATTGACCCAATCCCAACTTGATCTTGGTTCCAGAAGAGAACGTGGCTGAAGAAGGATGACATGATTATCAATAGGGATTTGCATGCACGCGAAGGATGAATGAGAAGTGAGCAGTGTAGCAGCATATATTGGGAATTGTTGCAGGTGTACAATGGTGGAATGCAGTGGATGGATTTTGAGAATAATTAATATGTGGCCTTAGCTCTTGGATTCGAGGGAATGATAATTATTGTGTTTTTGTTGATATTCTTGGATTTTTCTAACTTGACGAATGTGCAAGTTGTTATATGAAGAGAAATACCTCAAGTTAGATTTATTAAATTATTAATGCTAAGATGAGTTGTACTGTGAGGTGCTATCAGTTACGCCAAGATGTGGATGTAACTTTACAATAGTACGAGTGTATAAATTGAATTCAGTCTTTCTCGAAATATGAGGGGTGCCCTTACAAATGTAGGGGACAGGGTCAGTATCAAAACAACAAAATGGTGTCCCCAATGTGCCTCAATGAGATCCCTTACACACTATTCACTGTTCAACACTCTCTTTGAGCTATCCCCACACTAAATTACTGAACCCATTTGACAATGTTTACTTTATTGCTGTGTTGATCTTCATACAAAAAGACACAATTTAAATCTTAAAAGAATATTGTCTTACAAGCTATATACACAATTTGACAGTAGGACCTTATACTTTCTGATATTGACCTCCAGTTCTCAATGTCTGAATAAATGTAATTCATGAATCAATACTTTAAAATTAAAAACACATATTATCAAGAAAATCACATCAACACTGCAAAAATTACATATTCGAATCTGACCTTTGGACAATGGAATATAAAAACATATAGTTGTTGACGCGGCGTTTCGGTGGACGATATTTAAAACCACTTTCTTCAGGACATTAACTTTGTGACAACAATCATCTGTATAATTGATATGCATATGAAGCACTCATGTATCAAAAAAACTTCACCGGTGTTTTCCAATCCTCTCTAATGCCTCTTTCTTAACACCCTTCCGAGTTTATTCAGGGTTCCTCAAAATCTCACTGTGTTGTAAAGCAAAATAAATGTATTAGTTGTTTCTCATTTTGAACCCCAACAGTTGCTTAGATCAAATTAATTACACCAGTTGCGCTTTACTATTAAACATTAAGGCACTGTTTAATATGCTTCTGCTCCGACTTTTTAATATACCCGTCCGTAACATTGGGCATTCTACTTCCTTTTTTGTACGTTGTGTACGGGATCTCATTGAGGCACCTGGGGGCACCATTTTGTTGTTTTAATGGAATTCAGTGCCAGTTCATTCCTTGGTGCACGGGAGGGAGCATGCTGGGTATGGGGACTTCCGCAGGTCATCAGTCTACTGTTGTTTGAGAGTATGTATCCTACTTACTGTTATAGAGATTTCTCTTTAGACTTAGCAGGCAAACGAAGAGTTAGAAGGAAAAGTGTTTCTGAATGTCCTCACAGTATTCAGGTGTTATGTCATTTGATGACATGCAGGGATTGGCTGGCAAACGCCATAGCTGTGCTGGAAAAGGGTGACCTTTGACAGAGACACAGTGGTATTGGCAGGCAGTTTGTGAACACAAAAGCACAACACAGTGCCTGAGATTGATTTGGAGAGTGATTGAGAATTAGTCAGCATGGGGAACCCCCTTTCGAAATGGTGAAAGATGTGAAGAAGGTAAATACATTTTCACTCAAAGGCCCACCAGCTAGGTAAATGGCGGCAAACAGGGAGTAGCACACATGCATGTGGCTGAAACAATGGCACAAATACACGTCCAAAGATGCAGAACTATGGTTCCCACACCTGACTTTTCCATATTCCCAAAATAGAAAATCTGAGATGGAGAATGTATGATTTTGAAACCTCCGTCCAGACCTATACAGTTTGAAGCTTTCAATCTTTGGGAACAGGTGGCAAATGGAACGAAAAGGATGAGCGCTGCTTTAAAAATATGTAATGGAGCTTACTTACAGAAAAATGCACAGGATGATGAGAGACAAAAAAGGTGGAGGGAGGAAGTAATTGAAACTTTGCCTCCTAGGATTTTACCTTTTGCCGTGAGAGAGACAGACTCCTGCTGCCTGTTCGCCTGCTTATCCTGTCACCTTTCGTGACACCCGCTTCGCGGGTGCCGCTCATCTGCAGCTTGACCCCCTCCTCCCTGGTGTGAGTGGCTCCACAGTCGGTGGAGAGCAAACACGCTCCCAGGTTGAGCCCCTTGAAACCTACACAGCACATGGAGCCTACCGGGGGACTGCGAGGACCAGCAGCCTCAGCTTGACACAGCTGGTGCCTCTTCCCCCGGCGGCCACGCCCCCAGCCTCCGGTGATATCAACGCCGGGGCTCCTTGGCTTAGTGGGTGCCTCCTGGGATTTTACCTTTTGCCGTGAGAGAGACAGACTCCTGCTGCCTGTTCGCCTGCTTATCCTGTCACCTTTCGCGACACCCGCTTCGCGGGTGCCGCTCATCTGCAGCTTGACCCCCTCCTCCCTGGTGTGAGCGGCTCCACAGTCGGTGGAGAGCAAACACGCTCCCAGGTTGAGCCCCTTGAAACCTACACAGCGCGTGGAGCCTACCGGGGGACTGCGAGGACCAGCAGCCTCAGCTTGACACAGCTGGTGCCTCTTCCCCCGGCGGCCACGCCCCCAGCCTCCGGTGATATCAACGCCGGGGCTCCTTGGCTGAGTGGGTGCCTCCTGGGATTTTACCTTTTGCCGTGAGAGAGACAGACTCCTGCTGCCTGTTCGCCTGCTTATCCTGTCACCTTTCGCGACACCTGCTTCGCGGGTGCCGCTCATCTGCAGCTTGACCCCCTCCTCCCTGGTGTGAGCGGCTCCACAGTGGGTGGAGAGCAAACACGCTCCCAGGTTGAGCCCCTTGAAACCTACACAGCGCGTGGAGCCTACCGGGGGACTGCGAGGACCAGCAGCCTCAGCTTGACACAGCTGGTGCCTCTTCCCCCGGCGGCCACGCCCCTAGCCTCCGGTGATATCAACGCCGGGGCTCCTTGGCTGAGTGGGTGCCTCCTGGGATTTTACCTTTTGCTGTGAGAGAGACAGACTCCTGCTGCCTGTTCGCCTGCTTATTCTGTCACCTTTCGCGACACCCGCTTCGCGGGTGCCGCTCATCTGCAGCTTGACCCCCTCCTCCCTGGTGTGAGCGGCTCCACAGTCGGTGGAGAGCAAACACGCTCCCAGGTTGAGCCCCTTGAAACCTACACAGCGCGTGGAGCCTACCGGGGGACTGCGAGGACCAGCAGCCTCAGCTTGACACAGCTGGTGCCTCTTCCCCCGGCGGCCACGCCCCCAACCTCCTCACACAAAGCAGGATTGGTCATCACCGCACCGCGGGACGCGCGCGGGACGCAGCTCGGGGCGAAGACCGGGCAAAGAGAGAGCCGTTTGAGGCCGTTCGAGTACGTGAGAGTCCGGTCCGGGCTCCGTCTCTTTGCCAGATATACTAAGGTCATCTAAAAACTTGTGAAATGAGTACTAGGGAAACCAGAAGCAAAACATCTTCCTTGGCCGCGGCCGGAGCAGCTAAAGGCCCATTGGATACCTACTTTGCTGAAGCTGGTTCTCTCCTGATTGAGGAAATTGAGGTCCTGGAGCGAAGAATCTCCCAAGAAATAGACTGGGTAAGGAGATCCTCAATGGGCCCAGTGGCCCAAGCTAGAACCCCAGAAAATAGATCTGGTATACCAACTAGTGGCAGCAAAGACCAGGCAACATGCTTAGTTTCAGGTATCTCAACCACTAATCCAGAATCTACCATCGAGGTCCCGAGTGATTTTGAGGATATCAGCCTCATGACCTTACAAAATATCCAAATTCCCCAATCCACAGCTACAGAGAACAGTGAGGCAGCCAAAACCACAGAACCGAATACAGATTCCAATAGGGGGGCTAGAGAAGGGGCCATACAAAAAAAGAAGCGGGGGCCCCAAAATAAAGAAGACAATAGTATTAAATCCCCCAATCCTAAACAACCTAGAGGTAAAGGGGGGAAAGGAGCTACCTCTGTTACCACGCTAGAGAGGACAAGAATGTCATCGCCTTTCAGAACTACTAAATTAACCCCCCTAACACAGCCTACAATTACCGCACCTGTAGATATTACCTCCGATTATATCACACTGGAGGACATAGGTACACTGCTTAGGTCCCTACTGAGTCCCCTCGAGGCTAGACTGATTAAGATCGAAGCTAGATTAGTTATCATCGAAAAGGCAACTGTGCAGTTTGCCGATTCAAGGAAACTCGATAACAGTGGACCGAAAACAGTAATAGAGGGACCAGGACCAAAGGCCATCAAGGGCAATGGACCACCAATAACTATTAACAATAAGCCCCCACCGACAAACCCCAAAGTTCCACAACCCATACCAAATAATACACCGCAACTACCAAAAGTTAATAAGGCCCCCATCCCCTCACAGCAAACATCAACTGCCACCCCAAAAATAACCCCATCATCGAAAGATAATGTTTTGCCTACGACAAATGCCAAGGGCGACTCATCTTCTTTTGGAGAGAAATTAAATACCAACCGCAAACACAAGCCTATAAACCTCCCCCCGGAGGCAGCACCCTACACCTTGGTCCTGGCAGGGGTTCCGGAATTAAATACTCCTATATTCGAATCCACTACCTCACTTAAAAATAAAGTTATCAACTGGCTCTCTGTAAATAGACCACTCCCGAGAGGAACAACCAGTGATATCGCTATGGTTAGAAGGGAAACGTGGGTGGGCTTCACTAGGAAATCCATTAGGGGAGACTGCATTCTGGTCTCTTTCAGAGACCCGAATACAGCCGCATACATTTGTTCCTGGGCTTCCGATGAGGATTTTGGCAGTAATATCCAACCACTTCCTCTCTCATTTTTCTACCCCTCAAATCAGTATAATTTAGAGGACCATAGATGGGGGCATCACCAAGAGTTGTTGGAGGGATGGGAAAATCGTCCTGGGGAAGGTAATGTCTATCCACAACACAGGGGAAGACCTATAGAGCAGTTCTCTTCGTTTGGGGATGAGGCTAGCTGGGAAACCGTAACAAGAAGGAGGGGGGGGGTGATGGCTATAGGAGAGGAATTCCTGGGCCACATAGAACACACTATTCAGCCTATCTATCTACCCACAATAGATATAGCGGTTTAGAGTCAGTAGACTGACTGGTGGCTGAAGAGGGGAGTGACTTACAAGCATCTCCCACAAACGAGAGCAAGCCACTCCCAGGGGAAGATATTCATATTAAGGCACCCAATATAGTTGAACTTAACCAGGTCCCAAGTATGATGGATCCCACCTCAGCCCCTGTCAATAGACCTTCCGGTATCAATTATTCCCTCACAAGTCAACTGACGCCCACTGAGCTTATCCCTAACAACTCTGTTGCTATAAACCCAGCCACTACCCAACTGTCACATATATCTATGATTTCTTGGAACGTGGCAGGTATAGCCAACAAAATAGATTGCACAGAGTGGGGTTCTTACATCAGCTCTAAAAATATACTCCTTTTCCAAGAGACTTGGGCGCGTGAGGAGATACTATTCCCTGGTTTTGTTTCCTTTTTCAAAACCGCCAAATGGGGGGGTAGGGGTAGGCCGTCAGGGGGACTTACGACCTGGGTAGCAACAGACCTAGGCTGCCAAGCCACATGCCTAGAGACCGCTTCTGATGATATATGGGCTGTTTTACTTGAGTGGCCAGACTCCACGAGGTTGCTAGCCATTAATATTTATTCAAGGCCGGTTCCAATGCACAAAGAATCTGGCACCATAGACGAACTAGCTGGATTCTTAGAAGGCTTGCCATGTGAGCTTCCCTGCTTGGTGGGAGGCGACTTTAGTTCCCATTATGAACCACTGCCTGGACTACGCAATGGCCCTTCCCATGAGGAAGATTTATGCTGGTTCATCCCCGAGACGGTGGCTCCACCCCCAAGGGCCTGGACCCCCTTGGCCCTGCAGATAACTGCCCTCACCCTCAACCTAGGTTTAAGGGCGTGCAATGGTCGTTGCAAATCAGATATCCCCAGTATCCACACTTTTAATAAATCAGGTTGTGAATCTAGACTGGACTACATTATGGTTAAATTGTCTATGTGGCCAGCGATAATTGATTTCAAAGTCATTGAAAGAACAGACAGTGACCACAATGTACTGGAACTGACTTACTCCCTGCCCGAGGGTGTGGTCACATCCCATGGAACGAACAAAGATAAGGGGGGTCTCCTACTTGAAAATAATCGAAGGAAAGTCAAGTGGGAGAAATTGGCCAACAGTCCAGATAGAATTCCCCAGCTATACGAAAGGATTATCCCACTTTTGGAGAATGCCTTCCAGTTAGGAAATCATGCGCATGATGAGGACAGGGGAGTAAAGCTTGCACAAATACACCCTAGAACAGGATCTGTTTTCATCTGCAGGGAAAAGGAAAGGCCCCCTGCCCAAGAGGACTTGGCATAACGCCGCTTGCAGGGAAGCCAAGGCCCATTTGTTACTTGCCATTAAGGGTCATTTTAACAGGGAAGAAATCCACGCCAGGAGAAGATTGTACAAAAATCTCCTGGAGAATGCGCGGGCAGAATGGGACCAAGACTACTGGGATAATCTCGCTAAAGCATTAACAACTAGAGATTCCCGTAAATTCTGGCGCGTAGTGGCTAATGGCACGGAGGATTTATCCTCCGCAATAGAGCCTAACATAGCTCCTATGGTATGGCAGACCCATTTTGAGGCACTGTATGCGAAGGGAGGGGGGGATCAAAATGTGGCTGCTATCATAAAGTCACCTAGTCCCAAAGAGGTCCCCTTCACAGAAAAAGAGGCGAGGGAGGCCATTAAAGGCTTGGCATCTGGAAAGGCTCCGGGGCTTGATGGGGTGCCCGGGGACCTGTTCAAACAGGAACCGGGGATATGGGCACCTTATCTCACCCTGATATTCAATGCCATCCTAGGGGGAATGGAGGTACCCGATACTTGGAGGGGAGCAGAGGTGGTCCCAATTTATAAAAAGGGATCCCCTCTGCTTCCTTCCAACTATCGCCCCATCAGTCTTATCGACATATCCCAAAAACTCTTCGGTAGACTGATTTTAAATCGGCTCCAGGCCTGGATGGAAGAGATGGATATCCTGTCCTCCTATCAGGCAGGATTTAGGCAGGGAGTATCCACGATAGATCAGATCTTCAGGTTAAATCTCCTTTATTGGAGAACAGCTGTAATCGAGGGCGGCACTTTGTATACTATTTTTGTAGACCTTCGTGCCGCCTTCGATTTGGTACCCAGAGCGAGGCTCTGGAGAGTTATGGAGGAGTTGAATGTCCCTATTGACATCTTGGCAGTCCTGATGAGACTACACGATAACAACTACGCTCGCGTAAGGTGTGGCAAAGGTGGCAAGTTAACCGAAAGGTTCCCCGTTCGCAAAGGGGTGAGACAGGGTTGTGTGCTTGCACCAACCCTGTTTTGCCTCTTTGTGAACGGGGTTGTTGCCCACCTAAACAGGATTGCCAACATTGATGCCCCAAAGTTGACAGGCAGCAGGGTGCCTGCAATTATGTTTGCTGACGACACCCTGCTGCTGTCTAAATCCCCTATGGGGATTCAACGCATCTTGGATGGTTTTCTTGAGTTCTGTTCTGAACGAGGGTTGGAAATAAACCCACAGAAAACCAAATTCATGATTCTGAATCCCAACCACCAAAATCGAGCCCCACCTAGGCTAGGCACAGTTCAATTAGAACGTGTGCACAACATTGAATACTTGGGGATTACTTTAAATGAACGTCTAACGTGGACGTCTCACCAGACCAAAGTGACCATCAAACTGGCCCAGTTGGCGGGTGGCACTATGCGTCTGGCGAACAAATCTCCTTATCGCCCACTAACCCCAATCATTCATATTTATAAAACACAAGCCCGTGCGGGTGTCACATATGGGGGTGAACTGTGGGGACACTCGCATCTCCCCAAACTTCAGTCAGCTGAAAATAAATTTCTGAGACAGGTCGTTGCCCTCCCCCAGAGCACTCCACTACTTCCCCTTAGATTAGATCTGGGAATTCGACCTATAACGGAAGAGCTTGGACTTAAACCCATAACATTTTGGAGGCGTCTGTGGTGTAGCCCAGATCTCACAAGCTACAGAGAGGAACTACAAGAATTCCTCGAGCTACAGAATGCCAAGAGGATCCCGTGGATGATGTACGTTAAGGGAATGCTAGAGGAAATGGGCCACTCGGAGCTATGGACGGATCCTTTAAACACCTGCCTAAAAACACCAAAAAAGGTCCTTGTGAGAGCATACCAAGATCTGATGCTTACAAAAGCTATTGATGCCACTCGAGAAGGATCCTTGACACACCTGTTCCTAAAAGCGAAAGACTCCTACTGTCCCGAAAGTACTTTAGACGCCATTTCTCCTGTACTAACGAGGAAAATATTTTTACAGTGGAGATATGGAAGTCTTCTCCTAGCTTCATTCACACCGTCCTGGGCATCCAGATCCACCACAGAAACCTGCCCAGTGTGTGCTCATCCGAAGGAATATGATGTCCTTGTTGTTTTCTTTTGTAAAGGATACGAGAGGAGCAGGAAATATTGGCTAGTCCCGTTACTCAGGAACCTGGGTTTTAGAACTTTCCAACCTGTACTACGAGTTTTAAAGACAGACCTCTCTCCCATTGTAGTTTTTGCCCTCTCAAAATTTTTAACTGCCATGTGGTTCACCCGAAGCCGAGCGGTCAAAAGACTTGTATAATAGACTCACTGAAAGTTACAATCTACTTTTCCAGAACCCTATGTTTTTTTAAAATCTTAACCATTGGATCACACTGTGTTTAATCCGTTTTTAATTGTGTATAATGTTATGTTTCTTTTATGATCAGTGATCGAAATAAAGAGTTTTGAAATGAAAAATGAAACTTTTGTACCTTATCCCATACTAGAGAGTGAGAAAACAGTAAAGGAGAAATCTGGGCAGGAGAAATCCAAAAACAAAGCAGAAGCAGAAATTAAGGAGGAGGACCCCTTCATAGAAGCCCGTCTCAGTGTAAGACCACCCACATATAATGCAGCAGCGGCGCCGACCGCTACAGCTCTGATGGCAATCGAGGTTAGGGAAGTTACTGGAGTTTACGCACTTCCAAGCTACACAGAAACTGTCTTTTCACCGCTTGCTCCGCCCTCGACAAGCACACTGCTTTTGTTGGGTAACCCGAATACTTCTTTGCCAAGGTAGTTGTTAGTATCCTCCAGAGTCAGAGCCTTCAAGCTTTCCTCAAGACACCATGCCCAGTATAATAGCATTACGCCCTCAGTATGAAGAGGGTTCAACCTGCTCTACGGCAAAAGGTGAAGTGATCACTGACACTCTACCAGTCGTCCCTTCAAGTACAAGGCCTACTCCACAGAGACTTAATGTCACTCAGCTGAAAGTTGAGTTTGAAGACATTTTAAAGGAATTGTAGGGATGGATTTTATAAGACATTAAAATGACAGCAACTTACACATTTTTTCAAATTTCAAAACTTTATTCGACAGCATGTCATAAAAGCCATTTTTACATCCTACACTACACAATAAATACTACAGCAATATTAAAATCATTATCTTTTAAGAAACTCATTAAACATGATGCTATCATTTTACAGTTTTAAGTACATAATGATTAAAACAAATCAACAATATCAATTATTTCATCAAACAGTGTCTGGCTGTTGTAAAGTGCGGGTGCGTATGGTCCATGACCAACCTAAACATTTTGCAACAGCAATCGCCAAGTAAGGTGTACAGTCCGATTCCAGTATTCTTAGCGACTCTATACACCTGTATGTATGGAATGGATGGATTTTATAAGACATTAAAATGACAGCAACTTGCTCTACATGAGCAAGGAAGCAGCGAGAGTGGCACAAGAGGTGCATGCAAGAATAGAGAGCGTGGTGGATGAATGCAGAGTCGATTTAACACAGAGATAGAAGTTGTGGAAGAATGTTAGGATGATGATGGGTGAAAAGGGACTAAAGTTGCTTAAGCCGAAGTGATTGAGAACCCATGTAAGCGAGTTGATTGAGAACATTGGAGCTAGACCAAAAAGTTTAGAGAGCTGGGGTCATAAAAGGAAAGGGTCAAGATGAAATGAGAGAAAGAGGCTGCCAAGGAGGAAGAGGGAGTGGACACAGGAGAGGCAGTAAGGGAATACCCTTTAGGGATGTGCAGAGAGGAGCATATTTACATGTCCCATGGTCCTGGACAGACCTTTTCCACTTCACATATTCTCTTCCAAAGTTATGGTAACAGGGGCTGTATTATACAAAGTGCACAGTAGGTATTATGGGCACTTGCACCCGTTTTGCTTGCCCCGGGACACTTTGGTATTACAGAATGGGCCACAGACATTTGTGCGGCCCCATCTGTTAGACAGATAGTGCTGGCACACTTAGCACTATCATCAGAGGGCATTCTCTCATTTGCATGGGGGTGTGGCGCCATGAAAATGAGGGAATATCTTTGCCTCCGCATCCGCACCATATTATAGACGCAGGCGCAAAGGTAAAGAAGTTGTTAGGAGGCGTGCTGATAGTGTGTCCGTTGAAATGTGCCCCCCCCCGATGGCAGCCCTCTCGAGTGGGTAAAGGAGGTCCTATGGACCCCCTAGACACCCCTTTGCAGGTCAGTGCAGTCACTCACAACACCCACCTGCAAGGGGATCTCTCACCCCTCTTAAAAGTGCAGGCAGGTTGCTGCCTACACAGTAAAACACGGAGCAGCTGCTTTAAAGCAGCTCCATATTTCACTTGAATGCACTGCCCTGGCGCAGCACAACTTCATGGTTGCCCTGGGGCAGCGCATTTCAACTAATACAGGACACTGTCTTTGTTAGCACCCAGTGCACTTTTTGAAAGGTATGCCCGGCGCTAACAAGGAAAAGTCACTGTTTTGTATAATAGGGCCCCAGAATGTGACTATTTACAAAGTCTTGTGGGAGGAATTAGATTGGTTATTTGAAGTGGTGGTCCCAAATGATTTGTGAGCAGAAGGCAAGAGGGCTGTTGAATGGTTAACTAGGGAGCCCACTTGGGTACAAGGAACAAATGCACCTCCACTTCTGATTAAGACAAAATATGAGGAAGTCATAAAACATTTAAAGACTATGATTTCTCAAAGAGAAATAAATTGGCCCAAGATTTTTCAAACCTCTCAAGAACCTAAGGATTCTGTGCACATTTATTTTGAGAGGTTGATGCAGGTATATAGGAAGCATTGTGGACTAAATGATCCACTTGAAGACAACATGGGAGACAAAAGTGTGCAAGGATGAAGGCCTGAAATTAGCAATCAGATTCTCCAAGGTGTTCTTTGCTGGCAGATTAAGCCCCTTGACGAGATCCTGCAGTATGTGTAATACTGCAGTGATATGCTAGAAGCTAAGCGAATGGGGCTAAAGGAGAAGTACATGATAGCGCAGACCAAATAACCTGATGAATAAAGGGACTTGATTTACCCTCATTGAGGCCTGAAATTAACTCCATGTTAGACTTGGCATCTTTTGGTATGTTTCCCCTGAGTTTTTGCTTTCTGCCCTCCCGGTTTTGACTTTGTTTTTGCTGCCGTAGTGTTTCTGCGCACTTTTCTCACTGCTGATCAGTGGTACAGTACAAGTGCTCTTGTGGTAAATTGTGTTATGAATTGGTGTTTCCAGGATTGGGTATTTGATTTACTTGTTAGTCCCTAGTAAAGTGCACTGAGTATGCCAGGGCCTGTAAATGAAATGCTACTAGTTTGTAACTGCCAAGTCGACTTGGCGAGTGCACCCACTTGCCGGCCCTAAGCCTTCCCTTTTCTACATGTCAGTCACTCCTAAGGTAGGCCCAAGGTACCTCTGTGGGCAGGGTGCAGTGTATGTGAAAGGTAGGACATGCCCTGGTGTGTGTGGCATGTCCTGATAGTGAATTGCAGCCCATTTCGTTTTAAACAGTGGCAAGGCTGCCTGCTCCCCATAGGACAGAAAAGGAAGTTTGTTTATAACATCTTATAAAGATAACCGGCCCGGGGAACTAGGTGGGAAAATAAAGTTTAGTATGCCTGAACTCAGAATCTAACGATGCATCTTTTAGTGAAGGTGATTTTTACATTCTGTGTTTGAAAATTTCACTTTTAGGAAATGGGTATTTTCTTGCTGAGTCATCCCGTGTGACTCTGCTGGAATGTGGATTGCCTGTCTGGGATGACAGAAGGCTGGGGAGCAGAAGTGGCTCCAGATAGTCTAGGTAGGGTCAGGAAAGTGCTGAATAGACCTGGGCTGCAATGGGGGAAGGGTGATGAGATTTGCTTGCACGTCAAAGGGCCTGGTCTGCCTCTGACAATGCCGTCTCCACCTCTTGCCAGGAAATCACACCAGTGAAGGCAGACCTGGTTCTGGCTGGGCACAGACACTCTCTGCCTAAGAGATTACAGGATTCTGGAATATAAATATTGGGGCCCAGACCCCTGAACGTTAGAACTTTTGTGGATCAAGAAGCCTGCCAAGAAGAAGAGCTGGTGAAGCTGTGAGGAGGGACTACCACTTTGCTGTGTGCTTTGCTGTATTGGCCTACAGTGGCTGCTTCTGTCTTGGGCAGTGAAAGGACTGGACTGAACTTTCTACAATCTACTTTTGTGAGTTTCTCCAAGGGCTTGAGGTAGAGCTTGCCCACTGTTCACGAAGTCTCAGTATCATCAAAGACTTCAAGCTTTTCTGCCCTCAGCACTGGGGACTGTGTGTTTTGTGCTGCAACAGAAGAAAACCAACTCGACAACGTCTACAATGCCTCTTCCGACTCGTGTCCTGAGGGCACCGCAGAGTGCACCGCCGCAACGCGATGCCTGCTGACGCCACCACCGAGGCACTGCTCGCACCACGACCTGTGGGCACCGCACTCCGCACCGCTTTGCGATGACAGCTTGGCACCTCAGAGGGCACTGCCTTCATCCCCCACTGCGATCCAGTCTCACCGACGACACCTGCGACACCTGCTGACGCCTCCACTGAGGTGCTGCTCACACCACGACCTGTGGGCACTGCACTCCGCACCGCTTTGCGATGACGCCTTGGCACCACAGAGGGCACTGCCGCACTGTGACCTTGGTCTCATCGACAATGCGTGTTGGCGCCGCCACCGAGTCATTGCTCGCACAGCAACCTGTGGGCACCGCAATCCACACTGCCTCGCTTCACAATGACGCCCTGGTATCTGCCACATCGACGTTCCACGCCGAAATCAATGCAGCTGCTTGCACCGTGGTTCGACGGCACCGCTTGTAAAGTTACACGACGCATCACCCTCATCCCACACCGCAGCCTTGGCCTAACAACACCGGCGCCATCGACTAAAGTTTGTCAGCTGACGACAACGCTTCAGCAACGACGACAGCGCTGCTTGCACCGTGACCTGCAGGCACCGCAAACCCTGGTGTCCCCGAAGACGCCATCTGATGGCGCTACCGAACCGCTGCTTGCACCACAACCTGAGGCATTGCACGCCGCACCGCAGCAGACGATGCCTGCTGACACCAGTACTCCTGACTCCATCAGAGAGGAGATCTACCTGCAATGTGTGTGACTTCGTAGGCCTCGACTCCTGCACCGACCTCCGGAACCGACACCTGCGGATGCCCTGTTTTCGAAAGCTAAACGCGAGGTCATTGACGCCCTGCGTTTCAAAAAGGTACTGTTTGCGGGTCTTCCCAACACTGTAACTGGCCATCGACATTGCGGTCAGCCAGAACTGTTTGGATTTGTTTGCTCATGACGCCGTAATAGCCATCGATTATCAAGGAACTATTTTTAAAGCATATTTCGATAAGTGAACATTTTGAAGTACTGTATATTAGATTTTTAAAATCATTTTTGGTCTTGTCTTCAGTATATAAAAATATTGGATCTTTTTCTAAACTGGTGAGGTGTCCTTTTGTAGTGCTCACACTGTATTACTGTTGGTTATGTGCAAATGCTTTACACACTGCCTCTAAGATAACCTTGTGCCAAGTTACTAAGGGGGTGAGCAGGGGATATTTTAGAAGTGTAACTCCCTTATCCTGACTAGGAAGAATGGTCCCTATTTGAACTAAGGTGCAAACTCTTGCCAACTAGAGACCCTCCTTTCTAACACTCCAGTATAGGGATGAACATGCAAGGAGTTTCCATGGCATATGGAGGGAATCCCCGACTCCATCACAATCTCTATGTGAATCCCTAGCAGACTACTTCTTTGAAAAAGTTAATACGATTTATTTAGAATTCTCCACCAATGCTGAAATCAAAAAACAGTCTACCTCTCCGAGGCACCTCGACTATTGCCTTACGCAATTTAAGGAGGTTAACGAGCAACTTATCATCGAAATAATGGATACTGTAAAATCAGGTTTGACCTCTGATCCTTGTCCCCCTACAGTACTTGGCTCGGTTATTAATATAACAGCCCCAGTCATCTGTAATGCCATGTTTTTAGCAGGGACCTATCCGGATAAGTTAAAAAGCACCTTTCTCAAACCTTTGCTAAAAAAACCTAATTTAAATGCTGAAGACCGTAAAAATTATAGGCCAATAGCTAGTTTACCATTTCTAGCCAAAGTCACTGAGAAGGTCATGAATCGGCAGCTCTCCGAATTTATAGAGAAGCATCATCTGCTAGATGATACGCAGTTCGGGTTCCGTAAGCTACACGGCACCGAAACTGCGCTTATTAAAGCCACGGAAGATATAAGGATCATCAGAGATCAAGGAGGCACTGCCTTGCTTATATTGTTGGACCTCTCAGTGGCATTTGACATGGTCGATCATGTCACTCTGATCGACCGTGTCTCAGCCATAGGTATTCAAGATAGAGCATTAGAACTGCTCTCATCCTTTCTTACGAATAGGGCTCAGGCTGTGAAATTAGGCCCTTTTTTCTCTACACCACTGACACTACCGTGTGGAGTACCGCAGAACTCATCCCTCAGTCCGACACTTTTTAACATCTATGTGTCGGACCTAGCAAGAGTTATCAAAGCCTATGGGATGAGCCTTACATCCTATGCGGATGATACTCAGTTGCTGTTGGCAGTATCTGATGATGGAGAGAAGGTGGCAGAATGTTTTCAAGAAGGAATGTTGGCCATCAGTAACTGGATGGCTAGCAACTGCTTGAAACTTAACTCAGAGAAAACTGAGGTTTATTATTTTCGGAAAGCTTTCCCCGCAATGGTCCGGCTTATAGTGGCCTTCACCACTAGATACCTTACCCAGTCCGGTACATAAGGCCAGGAATTTAGGAGTCATTTTTGATGACAATTTGAATTTTCTATCACATACTAACCAAGTAGTCTCAACTGCCTTTTATAAACTCAATTTGATTAAAAAGCTGATTCCCTATCTTCCGGAAGCCGAAGGTAAAACGCTGGTCAGTACTTTGGTGATGTCCTCCTTGGATTACTGTAATGGGCTGTTTGCCAATGCACAATGCAGGGTGATTAATAAATTGCAAACAGTCCAGAATGCTGCCGCAAGATTGCTATCTGGGACCCCCAAATTTAAACCCATATGTCATCAGGAGCTACCATTGGTTAACGGTCAAGAACCGGGTTAAATTTAAAGCCCTATGTATAGCATTCAAAGCTGCACATCAACTGGGCCCTCAGTTCCTGAAAGATCATCTATCTTTCTACTGTCCCAACAGGCAACTTCGCTCAATGACTGCCTTCCAGTTACAGGTCCCAAGAGTAAAGACAGTATCTTGGGGAGATCGGCGTTTCGTAGTTACAGCAGCCAAACTGTGGAACGCTCTGCCCCCACAGATCCGTTCATGTCAGACACTATTGCATTCCGTAAATTGATAAAAACATGGCTGTTTAACCAATAAGCGGTGGCTTGAAGTGTATTATGGTCATCTATCCTTCAGTTAGCTTTTGATCCTGCTTAGTCCATAGCGCCGAGACGCCCAAGGGCAGTTGTTGCGCTCTATAAGTTTAAAAAATAAATAAATAAAATAAATAAATAAATAAATACACGGGGTGGTAAGAGGTTGCAGTAGTACACTCTGAACTAGTATAAGCGCTTTAAAGAAAGGCAACCCTTGGAAGTGGCAATGTTGCTATAACGGTAAAAATATAATGGGAGACACCCTTTTTGAAGAAAAAGGGAATGGGTTTGTAATCAACAAATGCAAGAAAATCCCTTTTCCTGGTTTTGACTAACAGATAAGACTACAAATTTACAAATATATCATGAGGATTAAACAATTCACATTTAACTCTTAAATACTGATGATTTTGAACAAAAGGTTTTGGGTTTTTATATTAAATTTTATTTCAACGATTTTTATAAAAAAGATCTGATCTGTTATTCATCATTATTCCATAAAAAAACATCATACAATTTATTAAAACATTACAATACATTTTATAAAAACCATTGAAAAAAAGAAACTTGACAGATCAGATCTTTTTTATAATAAAATGTAATATAAAAACGCAAAACCTTTTGTTAATCTTGCTTTGTCCATTTCTGATGCATAGCTCATATTGTTCAAAATCATCAGTATTTAAGAGTTAAATGTGAATTGTTTAATCCTCATGATATATTTGTAAATTTGTTAATTTGTTTTTGGACTCCAAGAATTGACTAAACTTACAGGTCACCATAGAATAAGGTTAAACAGGGAGACTACTTAACGTAGTCTTATCTGTTAGTCAAAACCAGGAAAAGGGATTTTCTTGCATTTGTCAATGTTGCTATAACCCCAATTGAACCATGATCGATGCCCAAGCTGTGGATCTCACTGTGCAGGGTGGGGTTCCTCCAGTACCTAGACTCCCTATGTCAACATCAAAGATCCAGCAATCTGGCAAACCACAGAGTACCCCCATCCCTTTGCAAATACAGGGAGGAAATCTCAACTTCCAAATGAGTAATAGAATTCCCCAAAAACCAGTAGTGTCTTAGAATGTCCCAGTTCCCCTGATGTTCGACAGTTACATAAACTTTGATCAGGCCCAAAAATGGTGCCGGAGGAGAAAGAAGGAGTGCATACTTGGCACACACCTTGAAGTGGACCAGAGTGGACCGTATATAGAATGAGAGGGTAAAGGCACATCCAGTATCTTTCTTGATTGGCACAAGAGTCACTCGCTCAACTTTTGAAACAGTTGAGGTCCTCTTGGGAAAAGAAGTACAAGTTTTAGGCAGTACAAATCAGCAGCATACCAATCAAATTACAGCCCCTTTGTTATGTTATTCAAGCCCTGCACACTTGTTTGTAAGAGATCTCCTTTGCAAACTCAACTGCATCATATACTGTGTGCAGAATAGAGTCATTATTGAGACCAAAGCAGCCGATGCCGAATTCAAGCTAGAAACACCAGAGCCTATTGTTAGGTTGTATCTGGTTGGTACTAAAGAGGACTTACCCATTGATCTGAGGGAGACAGTAAGAGAGGATGTTTGGGATTTTACAGGGAGAGAGATTGGATTGATTAAGTGTACAAAACCTCTAAAAATAATCGTGCACCTCAGTGCAGTTTTTCCTCAAATACTCCCTTACACGATGACCCCTTTCCAAGAATCACCACAATAATTGGGAGTATGATAGAGCAGGACATTCTGAAGGAAATGATCAGGAGTCGCTGTAATTCTCCGATTATGGCTTTACAAAATGGCAAACAAAATGTGGAGGCTAGTTGAGGATCTCTGAAAAATTAACCACATTGTCAGTCTATGTTATCCTGAGGTAAGGAACCCTGCTGTGATTTAGTTTCAAATTTCCCAAGAAACTGAATAGTCAATGGTCATTGACCTCTGTCCAGTGTCCTTCTCAGTTCCTCTTCGCGAAGAGAGTCCATTTCTCTTCGTATTTCGGTTCCAAGAGAACACTCTTGTGTGCTGTTGAGTTCCTCAAGGGTACTCTGAAAATCCATCCCATTTCACTCAGATATTTCAAAAGAACCCAGAGTCTCTGCAGTTACCATGTAGCTTGATTCTAATTTAGTTCATCGATTATCTCCTGATTGCATTGATGACCAAGTACACTTGCAGACAAGAAACTATTGCTTTGCTAAACCATTTGGCTGAGAATGTGCATAAAGTTTCTTCTGAGAATGATAGTATTGTCAAATAGAAGTCATGTATCTAGGACATCAGAGTGAAAAGGGAGTCAGGTGAGTGTCCAATGAACGCATTGAAACAGTTCTTAAGATGAAATTATCAACCACACAAAGAGATGTGCAAATGTTCTTGTGCATGGCTGGCTATTGCCAACAATGGATCTCAAACTCTCCTTTTGTGGTGAAGCCTTAACTGAGGCTGGCGCACACTGATTTCAATGACCCGGTACCAAAGGATGATGAAAACTTGGAACCCTTCCAGGATCTAAAAAATTACTTTGCAGTGCACCCACTCTTGGAATGCCAGAATATACTAAGACATTTGTGCTCTTTTGCCATTAGAGAGATGGGTGTGCTATGTCAGTGCCAGCTCCCTGTGCAACAGTTCTCCTGTCCAGCTTGCCTGTAGTCCACTGTCTTCTTCTGCCTGTCTACAAGCTGCCCTCTGTTTATGCCTCCTCTGCTTGTTTCTAGCTCTGTTGTGACTTTTCTACCACCTGTTTTGCCCCTTTCTGCTAGTTTTCTTGCCTTCTGTTTGCCATTTTTTGCTCTGTTTTGCTTTTTCTGCTAGTTTTTATGCCCTTGTTTTGCTTTTTTTCTGCTTGTTTCTCTGCCCTCTGTTTGGCCTTTTCATGCTTCTTTTTCTGCCCTCTGTTTTTCACTTATCTGCTCTCTTTTGTCTTTTCTACTAATTTTTCTGCCCTTTGTTTTGTCTTTTCTGCTACTTTTTCTACCCTCTGTTTTGTCTTTTCAGATCACTTGTTTGTCTGTCCTCTGTTTAGCCTTCTTCTGCTAATTTCTTTCTTCTTCCCACTGTTTCCGCAAGACCTGGCTTTTCGATGGAGACCTCGCACCCCAGTGCCCAGATACCCCCCGTGGTGACAGTGCCGCGATCTACAACTGCTGATTGGTTGATTGAGTGCTAACACAGACCCTTGAGGAGACCAAGCATCCAACTGACTCTTGATACTGTAGCAGCAGCATTACCTGGTTGTCTCAAAAAGTTGCAGCAGTAAATATTAGCATTCAGCAAACAAAAGGGATAGTGATGAGCTAATCATTAATTTGTAATGGTACCTCATTCAAGTGAAATCCTAATGACTCATACATGCATACATAATTTGACAAACAACAGCTTAACCTGCTATGAGAGAAGCATTCTGGCTGCCGAAAATGTATCTATCAGAAGATGCAATACCCTAAACCCTACTTCTCTATTACCAACTCCAGAGGGAAACAATGAGGGTGACTTGAACCGTGGCTGCCTCAGCGTTACCAAGTTATGCACAAAACCAAGATGTACCCCTTCCCGAATCTTATCATAGCCTTTTTGTTGATGGGTCTTGTCTGAGAAGCTGGAGTGTCATTTTAAGAGTTTCTTATTGTGCACATAAAATTGAGTTGTGGAAGTATCCTACCTGTGCCATGTTATGTCAACAGAAGTAGCTGAATTGATGGCCCTACCAGAGCTTGCTGTACATCCAAAGGCTCAACAGTGACCATTTATGCTGACAGCCTGTATGGATTCTGAGGTGTGCATGATTTCGGGCACATATGATCACATCAAAATTTCATGATCTTCTCTGGGCCCCCCAAGCAGAACGGGGTATATGTCCCAAATCTATTGGAACTTTGCAATTGCCAAAACAATTTGCAGTGGTGGCGAGTGTGGCACAGAAGAGCTGGAATGATTTTGTAACCCGAGGGAACCGCTATGCAGATGAAATTGCTTGATATTGTGCTTTTGAGTCTTTCACTTTTCACACAGATGGGCCATGTAATGCAGAAGGAGAAACTATGACAAATATATTGTTGAACACTGAACACACTTTCAGTAGGCTGAGAGAGCTACAACACTCTGCCCCAGAAATAGATAAAGCCAAATGGGAAAAAATGGGATGTGTGAAGGATGCCAATGACATTTTGGTGTCTAGCGATGGGAAGCCAGTGCTCCCAGATTCCATGCTATTTGCTATGATGCAACACATACATGGTCTAACTCACTTAGGTAGGCATGGGATGGTGTCTACTTTCCAACTGTACTGGTACACACCCACTTTCAATCAATGCCGGAAAGTCTATGTCAATGTTTTGTCACTTGCCAGAAACAGAACGTCGTTGAAAAGGTTGTAGTGACCATGAACCACATCAGAAGGTCTGATGGTCCCTTTAACTGTCTCTAGATTGACTTTGTGGCGAAGCCTCGATGCAACCAATTGAGATACATCCTTGTCATCATGTGTTTATTTTCCCAATGGGTCGAGTCATATACCTCTCAAAGAAGTCACAGTCTGACGATCGCCAAACTGTTTTTGCAGGAGTTTATGCTGTGATTCAGGATGTCAGTTTATCTTGAATCAAATCACAGAAGCTACTTTAAGAATGAGATTACTGCTTAGAATGCTAGGGACTAACCAGAGATTCTATTGTAGTTATAGACCTAAGGCTTCGGGTATGGTAGGGAGACTGAATGGGATGATCAAAGCTAAATTGGCCAAAGCCCGTGCCTCTACTTCTCCTAAATAGCCTTTGGTGTTGATAGGTACCTCCTGTAGATGAACAGGATTATCTCATCACAAGGTGTTGGTGGGAAAAGCCATGCAAATTCCTTCTGTTCCAGCCACTGCTCTTGTGAATATCACAGATGAGCTGGTACTACAAGGATGTAAATGTATATTCTATCTCTTATCAGGAGGATTTTGCTACTCCAGCTGTCCCAGAGTCTCCTGGACATGATTTAAACCAGGTGATTGGGTTCACATAAAGAAGCACATTTGCAAGTTCTGTCTGGAGGAGCCCTGGAGAAGCCCATATCAGGTGATCCTGGATACCAGCACTGACATTAAGTGTGGTGGTTTGCCAACCTTGATACATGCCTCCCATACCAAAAGGGTAAGGTTTGAAGAGGAAGAAGTGAAGCCAATACCCACTAATTCCATGTGTCACCTTAGGTTCAACATTTCCAAGGCTTCTGAAAAAGAAGAAGACCAGTCTGAGGGTTCACAGCCATCCACAGCATGGCATCAACGAAAACGAGAGCCAGGCAATGGTGTATTCATTTCAGAGACAACTGTGGAACTAACTACAAGGTTGAGAATACATATTCACAGAGGCAGCGAAAACTCATGGAAAGCTGAATCAAACCTTCCTGAGTCAAGATCGCAGGAATAAGAAAGTTGTATGGTCCAAGGATGTTCCACCTCTGAGAGTGAATCAGAACCAGAAATCACAATCACTTCTAAGGAATGTGGCTCAACTGAGGAAGACTGGCCAAAGACTACAACAAGCCAAAACAGACTATTGACAACTAAGAAAAAAACAAAGACAATAAGGGAAGTTAGTGAGCTAGAGAAACTGGACCCTGCTGAGCAACTTGACATTGTACATGAGAGCATAGTTTTGATGACTTCCAAATGATCCAAGAGAGAGAAAAGGGTCAATCGAAAGTATGCAGGTCCAGATTGGACCTATCCCGCAAAAATCGACATTGAAACTGATGGCTATCTCATCAACATTGACAGGACTCCTTGAGCAGAGGGCAATCGCAAAGGGAAGACACTTATGCAAGTCACTGACAAACCTTAAAAAGATGGCTAGAGATCTAGGGTAATGTTCAGAGGACACTAGAGTCCTAGGTCTCCCGTTGACGCAGAATAAACACCACCGTATCTTTTGAGATGGGGTAGTGATTGTAGGGTATACATTAGAGGACTAATGACTTCATTCTGAGGTTTCAGCCAATGTTTTTGATTTGATTTCAGCCAAACATGGCGCAGCAATGCTGAAAATTCTTGCTGATGTTTCCTACAGTTTCATTTCCGTTTCTATGGTTGGATCGTTGTTGGACATCCATTTGCTAGGTGGGGAGATTCCTCATACTCCGGCAAACATCACAATTAAACTTGTTGTCAGTAAGTCAGTGCATGAATTCAGAGTTTCACATGACCCACAGCATGAGAGTTTTTATATATTTTGGGGTTGATTCCGATTCGGGAAAAAACGCTCCGAATAGCCTTTTGGAGCGTTTTTCCCGTACGATTCATACCCTGCCACGTCCCCCGCATGTACGACGAAGTACGATTCGTACCGGGAGCAGGACTCAGTACAAATCATACAAAGACCGTACGATTCAAATCTCCGCACGATTCTCCCTCGGAACCCGCTGTACGCGACATCCGTATGGTTCGCGGCTGGTTTTTCCGACCCAGCAAGTACGATTTGTGTAGGGTACACACCGTACGACCCTTTTCCTACGACAGCCAAAAACAGCCGTAAAAGCAGAGTTCACCTCGAAACAGGTACAGAATGCCCACCCCGGGTACGGCGCATACCCCCATGATCGCTGGGGTATGGTGCGTACCCCTGCGATCATGGGGGGTATGCACCGTACCCCGCGATCATGGGGCGTACGGACCGTACCCCTTTGTTCGCAGGGTGTACGGTGCGTACACCCTGCGATCGCAGGGGCACAATGCGTACTCCCCATGATCGCAGGGGTACGCACCGTACCCCGCAATCATGGGGGTACGCACCGTACGGTGTGTATGTAATTGTGTGCATTTCCGAACGAATCGCCCTTACCTGACGAGGACCGTATGAATCGCGTCCTCATAACATGTTCCGAATCATACTCGTCGGGTCATACGGCATGTGTACGAGTCGTGCGGTTCACGGTTTCGCCTTGCTATACGTACGGATCACGACGATTCTGGCGGATTCACGAAATACGGATAGTACTACGCGTCTCGAACGGACGGGTACGATTCGTATGGAGAGGGCTCCTGATGCGAATCGTACGGACGTTTTTTCTCCCGAATCGGAATCGACCCCATAATGTTTATTTTCAATTGCTAGCAAAGTATTTGAAAGTTATGAAGGTAGAGAAATCTGTTCCTCCCGTCCAGCCGGTGTGGCTGAAGGTGCAGTATATGTTCATTTCCCCATTATTTATTTCTTCTCTTGTTCTGTCTTTCTGAACTTATATTATCAGCAGAGCTAAATAAAGCTGTTTTATTCTCATTATGACAAACCTCTACAAAATGTACCAGTTGTGACTGATGCAAATATTTATTTGTGGGCTAATAAACATGTTTCACAATATTTCAAAGCCTTTAAACCAAGGGATTAGTGTGAGAATATGACGAAATTCTTTACTCCCATAACAAATATGAGCGCTACTACGCATGCATGCATAATGTAACTTGTAGAATCAACAAAGACGAAAGAGTTTCTGTAGATCAGTTGAACGTAAGGATAAGATCAAACGAGAAAGGGGAATAGCAAGTTAGTTAAGAACACATTATTGGAAAGGTAAGGAGATTTTAAAGGAACATCACCCTAGGTTGAGCATTGATGTTGCCAAGAAAAGATCTGTATGGATGATAAGGAAACAAGAAGGAAACTAAACTGTTGGGGTATTGGGATGGAGCAAATGGCAACATAGTTACATGGTCAAGTCCAGGACCTTTGCTGAATTAGAGGTGAGTATGAAAGGCATCTATTATGTATGTGGTAATTCAGCGTATTTCAAGTTCACACATAACTGGGTAGGTAGTTGTTATTCAGCTTAAGTTTTCCCTAGAACCTATCAAACTAACAAACTAGATCTTCCTCTTGATAGATACATTAAAACCAAGTACGCGAAGCTTCAAACTGATCCTTAGTGTTATCTTTGGAGCACTTATCCTGTCTATAGAAGTTGCACTAAACGATGTTAAGATTAGAAAACTCTCAACCCTAGTAGATTGACTTGATACTAATACGGCAGGAGAACTAACTGTAATGAATAAAGAATTGCTTGTTATGAGAGCTATCATCTTACAGAACTGCCTTGCATTAGATTTACTGCTTGTGAAGGAGGACTAGTCGGCATGATCATTCATGCAAGAGAATGTTGTTCATACATTCCAACATAGATAACCAGCTTGATCGTTATATTACTAACACTACAAACATTACACATGAATTAACTTAATTAAAAGAGACAGGTGCCTGGGAAGGAATGAGTTCAGTATTTGGATCCATTGCAAGAAGATTTGCTAAGATAGGAAAGTGGTTAGGTAGAATAGGTGGAGGAATATTAAAATTGTTTGTGACCCCTCTCTTGATTATACTAATTGGTATTGCATGGGTGCTTCTCGTCCTAATATTTTGCAAAGGGATTTCATCAAGCAAGATTAGTTGTGGTTATAAAATGCTGCCTGCAAATAGAGGAAACAAGAAACAGAGAACTGATGTGCAGGTTGAAGAAATGCAAAGCGAATTCTACAACACCATGAAGGATTTAGGAGAATGAAGGAGAAGATCCCTAAATTCATGAAGTCTATGTTGTAAGAAAGCTGTAGATGTGATGATTTAGAAATCATTTGGGGTTGTGAATGTTGTTTCTTTCATCGTTATGCTTCTGAACTGCTTGAAATTATACTTATGCTAACCTAAATGAAGATGTACTGATTTCCACTTTGAAGTGACGCTGCATATACACCAGATGATCGTTGCTGTTATTTTTCAGTCCTAAATAAAGAATTGCAATCTTCCCACTTGAAGACAGTGAGCTTTCCAATGTGCTTCTCAACATGTTGTACTGAACCAAGGCCATTTCAACTGTTCCAGGCTATTGTTTATACAATGTGTTGTGTTTGAATAAACTGTGAGAGCAATTGTATTCAATGTAATAGTGTTCTGAGAAAATCCTCGAAGGTATTCTGTAGTACAATGTTTTTTCTTGATGTCTCCCATTTGTAAACATCCTGAGAACCACATACAGGCTTAGATTTTGATTCAATCTTTTGTCTGAAGTCCATAAAAGGACTTACTTTTCCTCTATAAATGGAATACTCCCACTTTCCATTTGCTGGATTTTGCATTGAAGTTTACCAATTTCTCTGTACTTATGATTTGTAATGTGCTAATCATGCTTATGAGATGCTTCATGTATTATGATTATTATGATTAACACTACGTTCTATAAAAACTCCTTAAATGTTGACCCATGTCTGTCATTTCTACTGAGAATGCTGCAGTCCTAATTCTTGTTCCGTGCTCAGAATGCGAGATGAGTCCAGTCAGGGAGCACCATAGTCCATATAGGCACAGCACCAGTCCCAGTCTGAACAATTGGTGTGCTTTTGCAAGATTACGCATGGCGCATAGTTTAATTCTGAATTCTATGATGAGTCAGTAAAAGTCTTTTAGAGTTTCTTCCAAACAGTTGTGTCTTCCATATTTGAGCTGAATCTATCCATTTGATTTTGCCTTGGCGGGTTCTTATTTTGTAACATGGTTAACTCCAAACCATGACGGAGCTATTGGAATGAAGTGATTTTGATAACATTTTGAGTCAGAAGTTACTGCTTTTGGCCACTTTGTTAACTTGATACTTTAACAAAAGGGCAACATAACACATGATTAGATTCTTTGGGGGTTATTTACAAACTCTTTGCGCTGCCGGTACGTAACTTTTTCTCGCAATAAAATTGACACACAGGTGGTGCAAGGGGCTTGCAAATGAGCCCCTTTGTATTTTGTGGCAATAGCACCAGGCTGCTTGGCCACTAAATAAAAGCCTTTGTTTAGTGTTGCTAAGAATCATGATTTTGGTTTTGGACCCCATCAGATATTTGTTTTGCTGTCTATTTCATGGTCCAAGCACAGGTTTTATCTGAATGTCAATATTGCACATCTGGACTTAAAACTGGTGTTGATCAATAATCTGCGCTACAAACAAGACTTACACGTTAAACAATATTGATGAAAGAGAGGATTCCTGTGGTACATCGCACGGCATAGTGACCTCGGATGATTCAGCTGGCCCGATTCTTAGATAGTGGAAGTGATTCTGTGGGAATGATTGGATCCACTTTGGGACAGTTTTTCAAAGACTAAAGGAAGAGTTGACTCTTCCAAGTGTTTAACCAAATTGTTATGGGTGGCAGTGGAAGTGAGATTAGAGAGTGGCCAGAAGGAACTAGAACCATGCAGTGGCTACCTGTGAGTAAGAATATCTAATATAAGGTAGTCTGTTTCAATCTGCAGACCAGCCCCTGTCATATATGATTAAAACCAAAATATTCAAGTCAGAGAATTTGGATTTTTAGTGATGTCTTCATTCACCTGTTGGACAGTTGGGCAGTGCCAGAAGGGTCGGCCTAACAGGTCAGTGTGGATATATTCTGTGTGTCAGTGTGGCTCAGTGTTATGGCCACTATAGATCAATTTTGTTTGGGACAGTGTAGGTAGTAGTAATTTGGTAAATTGTGTAAGTGCATGTTCAGATGTAATAAGGAATTATTGACCTTTTCTGGAGTTCATAGAGTTCATGGAGTTTCTTGCTTTTCCTATGTTTGCTCCTTTGGCATAGGCTTTCCACAAAAATTAACAGTATTCCCTAGCTAGTTGGCACTGTGAGTGGATGTGCCATTTTCTCATGAGTTAACTTAAAAAGCTTTCATAACTGCATCACTGGATGGATGTTGATGGTCTGTTTATTATTCACATCACTCAAAGGAATACGAAGTTTCTAATATCAGTTTGAAAATCTATATGCAGAAAGACATGCAAACAACAGGTTGTTGTTCTCAAAATTTACAAGAAGTTCAACAGAGAAAAAATTCACAATGTCCCACACAACCCTAGTAAATATGCGCTTACTGTGGCAAAAGACTATTGGCATCATTATGAGTCTGGCAGTCCACGGTAACGACCACGGTGGCCGGGCCACACTGGGACAACCACAACCACCATGGATCTGAGATCCCTGGCCGCGGCGCGGCAATCTTGAGGCCACAATATGTTTGGTGAGGCCACTGCAACCCGCCAAGAATGTTATAAGTTTCCTCACTGCCAGACCTTTCATTGCGTTGTGACAGCCATGAAAAGTGCAGCAGTGAGGAAGTAAAAGGAGTCTTACAGAGCCGCCTTGTGCCTCTGCACCATGGGGTGCATGCAGGGGGGCACATGTCGTGCCCCCCTGTCTACATGCACCCCAGTTCTTGAAGGGCATGTACTTAACAGTCCATGCCCTGCGGGAACGGCCTTTGATGCTCCCATTGCCATGGCTTTTTAAAAGGCACCGCCCTGGGACCACCAAAGAACTTCAAGCCAGAGACTTTAAAAGTTGCACTCTGGCGGGTGGTTTTTTATGGCTTTGGCAGCCTCGGAGCGTGGCAGCGGAGTGGCGGCCCTGCCCTGAGACCGCCAATGACATAATAAGACCCTAATGTGTACTTAGATGCTGCATTTAGAATATACTGATCAAATAAGTGTGCTTCTATGCCATTGAGAAAACTGGGCAAATGTGCACATTACTGCAGCATCATAGAAACTGGAGATGTAGCTTTCCATGAGTGTTGTAGAAACTAGCATTGTGTGCTTTAAGTAGATTGAACTGCCAAGCAGTAATTAATTTCGAGTGGTCTGGAAAATGGGTCAATTTCCTCACCACTGCAGTTTGGTAACTCAGGGAATTAAGAAAATCTGGGCCAGTATGTGGTGGACCCAATGCTTGATTTGTAAAAGAAAGAGTGCTGATGCCCGAAGCTCTTCTCTGGTTCCAGCATTCTCCCTTTGCGATGGTTTTTCTGTCTTTTTTCCCCTCTGTTTTTCAGATCTGTGTGTTTTTCCCTGTCTTTCACTCTGTAAATATCTGATGCGGGTAAATAAGTGCCAGTCTCCAAATATAAGTTCCGTGGCCCCCACCGTCAACCATTGACTGCAATTAAGTACTGGGTGGGCCCTGAGTGTCCACTAAGAAATTAGGAATTAGCAGGGATTTAGTAATTCTGGGTTTGAGCCCACTGGTAATTCAACATTTTCCCTTGGACTTTAACATTTTGGCTTTGGCTGTTTTCTACAGTTGAAATCTTCTTGTGGAAGGAAAGAGATCTGTGGTGTTCCAGTGAGTTCATAATTCTGATTTGTCTAGTAACTGCTGTTACAGGCCCCATTGGAATTAAGAGGGTACTGGCATGAGTGTTATAATATTTTGTTTGGCATTAGAGCTAGTAGGTGCCACAGATTTGTGCTGGTAGATAATTGGCAGAGGCAAGAAATGATGTGCTTACATGTGGATCTGGTGTTTTGTGCGTTTGACTTAGGGGAATTGAAAGTTAAGTTTCATGCTACCGTGTGTTGGTAGAAACGATGTGGGAACCTAGAAGTATTATCTATTATGTTACTCTGCTATCAATAAGGTGCAATGCACGTGATGACAGGAGCATCAGATGACTGATAGAGATTGGCCAGTATTTGATCTTGGCAAATGATGAGTGACTCTAGAACAGATTAGGAGTCCCACTGTTGGGCATGGGCTCTGGTGTACCATTGGCTCCAATCCGAAAAATGTACTGCTGGGGGGCAGCCTGAATGCCAAGCGGAATGAATGTGTAGAGTCACAGCTCCGTCCTGACAGACCGACAGAAGAACTTCTTGATGCGGAAGTGCTCAAATGTTTTGCTGGCAACATGTCACTACTTACTTAGCTCTATCCGGTGCAGTATCTCCATATTTTTTTGCGACTATGTCCTGGAATTTTGATGCTCTTCTAATAACATCACCACAGGTATCCATGCGGTCGCTGTCACCACACATATCGCGTCTGACATTTTGAATGGTGGCTCAACATGAAATTTGTGTAAAATGTACTTCCCTCACCTGGGGTAACAACTATCTTTATTGAATACTTCCATGGGCACCTTTATTTATACTTTACATACATCTCATACAGAGCCATTAATGCTTTTTGAAGGGGTCTTCATTCACTATCATCATTTTTGGCTGCCATTTTGCCTATGTTTTCCCCATGTCTTCCTTCATTATCTCTACATATACGTCTTGTGAGACCCTTTCTTTGTTTAGGAGGAACAGCATTGCTTACCACAATTGAGATTTATGAAACAGAAATATAAAGTATTACCCAAGTTTTCTCTTCTTTTTTGGGGGGGGGGAGTTTTCTATAGCGCTGGCTTGACCCAAAGGTAACTGAGCGCTTTACATGTTTAGAGGTTAAGTTTGCACAAGCACATGGTGAGAGGTAAAAAGGCATCTCATTAAATTACATACAAAAAAGATATAGGAGCACATGGTATTCAAACATACACGGAAAAAGTCAATAAAGTGATTTGGTGCTGGGGAGGAGGATAGAGTTGGAGTTCTCTTGGTAAGGAATCCGACTGGAAATTGACCAGGAGAGTTGGGTCTTTGGGAGGTGAAAATAATTGCATGCTCTATCTGAGGTACTTGGTGAGCAGTAGAGACTTGAGGTCTCGTTTGAAACAGGAGAATGAAGGATTGCAGCGTAGTTCTTTTAGGGAGTGAGTTACAGATTTTAGGGGCATTTCCTGAGAAGGATCGTGTCTGGGATTCATTTTTTTTAGTTTAGCGGGTATGAGGAGGAGCGAGTTGGAGCTTCTCCGAACTTGGTTTTACCCTGCTCGCAATGGTTAAATGTATTTGTGCTTATATAGCGCACAGCTACCCACAAAGGGTTTCCCGGCGCTTGCTTAGGGAACCCGTCCTGGTATTCCCCTGTGAGATAACCCCGGCAGGGTATTCACAAGGTGAAAGCCAGGCATCCCGCCGCGAGGGGCCGTTGTGGAGATTAAGCAAGCTATTGCCCAGAGTCGCAGAGTGTGAACCCGTGAGTCGAGAAGGCACCGGAGCGAGAATTATCGAGTCCGTGGAATTTTTGAGCCCAAGACCCGCCGAGGCGGGGAATTGAACCCTGGTCCAGGGCCGATCTCAGCTTCCGGGTCTGCCGCCTCTAACCCCTGAGCCACACTTCTCCACAGAATCCAGGGGTAGATTTACAAGCCCCGTGTGACAATTTTACACTGCAGTTGCGTCACTTTTGTGACGCAGCGGTGGCGTAAACCATGCGCCACATTGCAACTTATTTACAACGTGACTCATCTAAGCAGATGTGTCACGTTGTAAAGCACTGCACCACATGAAACTTGCGTCAGGTTTCATGTGAGCGTTCCATCACAGTGTGGGCTTTCCGTCGTAGGAAAGCCTCGGAAAAGTGACGCAGTGAAATCTACAAGATTTCACTCAGTCACTTTTCTAATGCCGCTGCGTCAAAACCTTGCGCCTGCTTGAAGCAGGCGTAAGGCGTGACGCAGCATGTTGGAGATAGGCCGGGTTGGAACAGTGCTGGAGTTGCATCATGCCCGCGACAAGACTTTCGCACTGCGCCAACCTTACACCGGCCGAAACGTCACGTATCTGCCTATCAGTGCTCTATGGTGCGCCGCATTGTAAATGCACTGCATCCATGGTGGCGCACAGGTAGTTTTGCATGACGTATCTTTCTTCGCGCATCCCTGTTGATTTGCAGGGATGGACCAGAAGTTGTAAATCTGCCCCAAGACATTTGGGGGTTGCAGAATGGAGAGCTTTGTGGGTGATAAATGCAATTTTGTAGATGCATCTTCCTTCAATGGGAAGCCAAGAGACACATGTGGTAGAAGAGTTTGGTTCCTGTGATGAGTCTGGCAGCCGCATTGAGGATGAGGTTAAGGACTGGAGGTGGCATTTGGGGGATCCTGTTAGGGTGGCATTTCCGTAGTCAAGTTTCGAGGGGACTAGCGATTGAACCACTGTTTTAAAATCTTCAGGTGTGCTAAACAGTTTTTTAGATGCTTTAGCTTGTAGCATACACCTCTGGCAGTGTTTTTGATGTGATCTTTCATAGATAGGTCATCATCTAGTGTGATACCTATGGATTTAGGAGGTTTGGATAGTGAGATCGGGTTGTTTAGTGAATCCAAGTTTTTGAGCCATTCAGGGATGGGTAGTGGATTTTTCTTTGGGGAGATGAGTAGAAGTTCAGTCTTGTTTGGGTTGTTTCGGGTGGTTTGTCAAAAGCCAGGTTTGAATCTTGGTTAATGTAGCATTAAGATGGTGTATGTCATTGGGGAATTTTATTCTGTAGTAGAATTGAGTGTAGTCAAAATATAGGTGATATTTGATACCTTCTTGCTTTAGGATGGCTGTGAGGGGTTCCACGAATAGATTGAATAGGGTTGGTGAGATCAAGGAACCTTGAGGTACTCCTTGAGTTGTGCAGGGTTCTAGAGACATCTGTTCATTAGGTCTCGGTACTATCCGGTTCATCAGAACCGGAAGTAGCGAGATCTTATCTTTCTTAGAGGGGCTCTTAATCCCACCTCTAATTTTGGCTCTCTCCCATTGGCTGGCTTCCTAAATGGAGGCCAGCCATTGCAGGAGAGAGCCGTCACTCCAAATAGGCTGTGTCCTTTTCGGATTTGGAGGTGTGTTCAGTGTGCTTCTTTCCACTTTTTAGCCACGCCCACCGAACACGCCCCCAAATCCGAAAACACGGAGCTTGCCGGCGGCGCCATTTCGTTTTGTTCGCAAGGAAGGTGAGCCTCGCTGTCCCTGCTCGCCTCCCTTCCCTTCTGCTTTTAGGAGATGCTCGACTCCCCTCTGCCCTCCTCCGTCGCGCTCTCGCCTCCCCCCCCTCCCCTGCTGCAGCTCTCCTCCGTCGTGTCCATTAACTTGCTAACTTAGCTGGTTTAATAAACTGTATCGTGCGATCAGCCTTGAAGCGGCCGCGCTGTGATTGGGTCGCCCTGGGGGGGGGCTCGACTGGAGGAGCCGCGCTATTATTGGTCCGCCACGAGCCCGGGAACCTCAGGGACATTCCATGACGTCACAGGAAGCGCCGCGCTGTGATTGGAGGAGGCTTTGCACACTGGTGGTCAGCGCTGGTGTTGCAAGCCGTGCCTGTGCGTAGGAGATAGGCGTGGACGCTGCGACTTCCTCCGAGGAAGCCACAGGTGGCTCGGAGGAGCAGGGGCGTAGCAAAGGCCCCCGCAGCCCACACGGTGCGGGGGGCCCCGCCCTCCAGGGGGCCCCCCTCACTCTCAGCAGAGCCTGCCAGTAAGGAGCCTAAATGGTGCGCACTCGGCCTCGTGAATTAAATGGTGGTATGCCGCGCAAGGCATCTTCATCATCAATTAAGGGCCCTGGCCTTTTAATTACATGATGGCCTCACGGACTGCAATAGACAGTGTGTGTCCCGTGATTTGGCCAATGAGAATACTGAGAGAGAAGTTGTAGGCGGACCTGGCGCCTGCGGCGCAAGCGAGCTAACAGTTCATGAGAGCAGGAAGTTGTCTGGAGCCTCCGCTGTTGCTTGCACCACTATTTACAGTGCAGCGAGTATGTTGGTGTCACAGCCTGCAGCTTTTCATTAGATGGCACGATTCAGCCCCCCCAGCCTAATGACGCTGGTGGCCAGGATCGTGGCTTGCCAAACTGTCAGAAGACTTTAGACTTAGGTAATTATTTCCCTATATTTCTCTGACCAGAGGCAGGCTGCGCAGTGGTATGTGCCGCGGCGGGGCTGGGTAGTTCTCCTGGAAGGGTCCGACCCTCACCTCACAGACAGTGAGTTAGATAGGGTTTAGTAATTTTTGTTAGCAGTCACTAAAGTTCTTCAAAATAATATTGCAATGAACTGTATCCCGGTGCGACCGCCCATTATGTGTGCACTCGATTCATAGGAAAGGGCGATGTCGAACTTCAATTTCGCCATTGCTGGTCGATATGCATGTGCGTGTTTGTGCTTTAAGTTCTTGCAAGGTTTAGGTTTGAAACTAGCATGACCACCTCACTCTGAGATTAAAAGCATTGCTCTTACAGATTATTTCTGATGTCTTCATCTAATTAGTTCACAGGAAGACAAAGGTGAAGGAAGGATTGGGGTGCTACGGGCCCTCAAATAACCAATCCTGACTTAAGAAGGTGAATGTGCATTATCGTGTCACGTTTACTGTGTTAAAAGACAGCAGGCCAACAGTGTAAGGCAATCTCATCTAACAAATTACTGCTCAAAATTTAAACATGGGCCCCCATGTCTGGTCGGCATTGGTGTGGGCAGTGTCCGGGTGTGAGGTACAAGCAGAGTACATTTGACTGCGTATAACATAACGGGGGCACACACTTTAAAATGAAATACAATTTAAATATTCAGTATGAGATACATCCTTTTATGTAACGAAGCCTTTACCTTTCCCTGCACGGAGTATTTTATTTTATCATGGCGCCTCTTCCTGCAGCTGTCGAGCACGTGAAGCGGCTCTGAAGACTGCCAGGGGTTGTAGACGACTCACCACCCCAACCTTAGACACTACAGATGACGGGCACAGAGCGGGGGATATGGTTATAAAATAGTGCAGTAGGTGCAGTGAAACCGCCGCCCAGGGCTGTGAGCACCCACTGTACTCCAAACATGGTTGTCTTTTGTTACCCAATCAGAAAGCAGTGGCGGCCATTCTCAGTGCTTGAGCCGAGTCAGGCTGATCTGACAGGATGAGGCCGCAGAATCTGGAGGCTCTGTGTCTTGTTTTCTCCTGTCAGATCCATTCTGACAGTGATGAGTTTTTGGATACCGAGGTAGTCACCTCATTACTCCACATTCGTTTAGAATTTTTTAGTCGCTGTTTCGGTTGTGATAGAGCGCAAACTGAACAAAATGCACGAGTGCACCATAAGCACATGTTAGTCGCACAATTATAATAAGAAGTGCCTGTAAGTGTCGAAGATATATTCACCTATACTTAGACGTGTGTAGTTAACATAGAAAATTCATATAGAAGTGTGACTGATGCAGAAATGTGTGGAAAATGTATTCTTATTAGACGTGATTAATCATGATCCATGTTATGTAGCTGCTAATGGAGGAATGTCATGCTGCAAGGCATCGAAGGGAGCAGGCCTCATGGCCAGGGCAGAAGGGTTTAGAAATGAACACTCATACATAAACATGGATTGCACTAATGTTATAGTGATTTTGTTTATTCGTTAGATTTATATTCCATAGAAGTGTTTTCTTATTATCCAAGAATAAGATGCTAACATGTTATTTCAGTTTAACCTCTGAGAAAAGGGTTGTAGGCCTGAAAAGAGAAAAAGGGTTTTCTTATTTGCACGTGCTGATACATGTCGAGTTGTATTGAGAAATAAGTTGCAAACTTCTGTTAAAAGTCTATGAGAATTGGGATTCAAGCTGCGGATGTCTGTCTGCAGGTGCGAGGGGGTTTCGATTAAAAGTTTAATGAATAGAGCTCTGTTCGAGTAGACTGGTACAGACATGGAGGAGGATTCAGGAATGTTTAGGGGGTATCAGCGGGCCGGAGAAGAGCCTGAGAAGCAAGGTCAACGCTGAACTCAAGGCCCAGAGGAAGATCATCATGGAAAAAGCCAGAATCGACACCACGTGAGGGGCGTCTCGTGAGGGGCGTTTCGACTGTAACTGTGTTTTGTATTAGGGTCAGCACCCCTGGGTGGAGTTAGAGCAGATGCCTGAGGACCCTTCAGAGAGCGGATGAGTAGGCAGAGAGGGGTCATGACTGGAGATCATAGGTTTTCACCTAGAGACTAAGAGTGGGTGATCTTCTTAAGAAGACATTCACAGCTGACACCTTTGATAGGTTGGGACCTTGTTAAGTAGGGATACCATCTAGTACAGGGTAGGGACAGCCTAACCTGATTCCTTCCTTCCCTTGTAAATGTCGGATAGATCGCAATTCGTGTCTATGCTTGCATCCCTGCTGATTCTGGAACTAGTCCTAGTAGTGTTCTTTGCTCGCTTAAGAAATTTCAGAGAACACATGTTTGTATTAGTGCCTCTATATCTTTTGAATCTCATTTTGAGATGTCTGTACTTGCAGTTATCAATGACTCTGTAATAAACCTTTAAAACTTAGAAGTAGTCTGTGGTTTTTCAGAGTCGAGCCCGTTATTGATTAAACTAACCTGGTATTGGATGCACTTTCTTTCCTCAATGACAGGCAATAAAGATTCAATCGACCAGAACGGGGTTTAGATCTAGAGTGATAAGATAGAGATCAAAAATCCCGCCCTCCCAGTTGGTAGCTATAGAGGATGGTTGCCTTCTTGAGGAAGGTGATCTAGGCCAGGTTAGATTACCCCAAGGCCCCTAGTGATCGATGATCGGAAGAACCGCCCACCGAAGAGGGTGCTGACGGCGCGAGAAAGAAAAGCAGCAGTAACGGTCGAGAGTGAGTATAAAGGGTCATGCGTGTTAGATTGCGGTGTTTTTGTGTTGAATCTATGTTGTAATGTCTTGCGGAGTTGAATGCCTGTAGAGAGACTGTGGAACAGGTTGTGAGCGCGCGCAACTGGTGCAAATCTTAAGTTCAGAAGAGAGCTTAAGTGGTTCGGGTGTATCGGACATCCAGAGTAATTGTCAACCAAGTGTGAAGGGGGTCATGAGGTACCATTGATCGCCCGCAGGACCGTGATAGGGGGAACGTAAGAGTGAGCATGTGAGTAACGCACGCTGGTCGGAAGTTACTGTGTGTAAGCAACCTATCAGAGAGACGATTGCCTGGAAAGGTATTTCGTCAGTTGTGGTGACAATTACAGATAGACTGTGGACGTACAGTCAAGAAAAGTGATCGCTTTGTCGGAAGTAGTCATTTTTCGGTGTATGAATGGGACGCATGCGTGACCGGGAGACGAGCTGAGAAAGGAAGGGAACTGCTGCAGAGGGGAGACGAGTGACGTCAGAAAGCGCCGCGCTGGGATTGGCCGGTAAGGGGAGACTGCGCCGTGAGACGAGCGACGTCAGAAAGTGCCGCGCTGGGATTGGCCGGTACGGGTGAGACCGCGCTGAGATAGGCCAGCTAGCAAAGCCGCGCTAGGATTGGTGGATTGTCACCAGGAAGTAAACAGAATAGCGAAGCAGGAAATTGTGCGCTTAATCATGAAATGTTTTAAATGGTTAAGAGCGGCGTTTAAGAGAGAGAGGCGGAGATCTTACGATGGGGAAGAAGCCCCGCCGGAGGGTACGCCGGCAAACTATATGGCAACGAATGTTGGATTGCATACTATATTGTGGATTTCAAATTGGTGTAAGATTACAGAAGGGAATGAGGAACTGACGTTCCCAAAGTACGGGACGTTCAGATTAGAGGTATTACATCGATTAAAAACAGTTATGACCGCAATGAGACCTCTGCCTAGACCGACCCAGTTTGAAGCCCTCAATGCATGGATTAGGGCGGCGCACGATAGAAACCAGAACAGGCGCCAAGAAAGGGTGAAAAGATCGGTAAGAGCAGTACAGGATGCCAAATGGGATGCGGATGCTAAAAGATGGAGAGTACATAACCTTGAAGTAAACAAACTGTACCCAGTGATAGAGGTGGCGGGAAACAAGAGCCCATTCGAGGAAGATGATGAGAGCGAGACAGAGGACAGCCTGATAAATAGGTTGCTAACAGATAGGCCACCCCCGTACAACAGAGAGACAGAAAATGCCGAGCCCAGCAGAGAAGGAGGGGCTGGCATAGGGGAGTATAGACCGCTTCCTAGCACGGATTGGGATCCCACTGCAAGTAAAGTATTGCCTCAACCTGGTCCGGTGCAGAGGGTAGTCGGAAGGTTTGTGGTACAAAAGGTGCCAGAAACGGAGCGTGCCACATCCTATGCACTGCCAGACGCCCTGCAAGTACCGGTTACTATAGGTCCTATAGTATCGATTTATGACCCAGAGAGAGCCAGCGGGGAGGAACTGGTACGAGTGGACAGGGAGAGAGCAGAAATGGTGAGGAGGGACGATACGATCAATTCCCCAAGACAGCTGCCAGGACCAAGAGATTGGAGTACCCCAGTACACACAGCAGTAGATCCCACAAGAGATCAGGGGGGCCCGAGGTGGCCGATGGATCTGAGGGGATCAGGACCGAAATCCTTCCAGGAGTTAAGAGAGTACCTGAAAGAATGGGATGCGACAGTAGAGGCTCACAAGAGCCTGATAGCAGCGGAAGCTGTAAGGGAAAGCCAAGGTAGCAGGACCCAGACTCACTGCGGGGCTGACGAAAGCAGTCCGGAGTGGGTCGGGAAGAATCAGGAAATTAGAGAGGATACTTGTCGTACCAGAAATGGAGGTAGATCAGTACTGGAGAACAGGAGCCAGGAGTGCGGGGGGTGTCCCGCCCCATTCACAGTGAAGGGGATAGGAGAACGCAGGAGTACAGGGACAGCTTTAAGTGTACACCCCATACGTCTGGCAATAGCGGACAAAATGAGAGTTGCGAGAGGTCTCGCCATGACCCCTGTGATCACGGACATGGACGGAACCCAGAGGATATGGGGAGCCGAGAAGGAGCTTACCAGATATTGAGCGACACTAGACAAAGAGGAAATAGCGACAGGCTGGAGAACAGCAGAGAGTCCTATCATGGGGCCAAGGAGAACAGGCAGGAGGGACAAAATGAAATTGGGGGAAACAGGGCAGTGTTTCACCACCCTCCAAGGGAAGATGGCCGAGCATGGGACTTAGAAAGATGGGAACAAGGGAGGACTCTCCTTAACGCCCCTGAGCCTAGGCGTAGGACTCGGAGCTGGGATGGGAGAGATAGCAATGAACACCCTAGGAAAGACATACTGCGAGCCGAGATAAAAGCAAAGAGACTTGATGTCGCCAGTTTAAGATCAGATCTGGATGACATGGTAGATGGTACTTTGCCTTTGGAGAGAATGGACATGTACGAGCAGGACGAGATACTGTTCATGGCAAAGGACGTCACCAGGAAAGCGAGAGCAGCACATGAGAAATTAGTCGAACTGGCAGGAAAGTACATGGTAGACTTGTCAAGGACCAAAGCATTACAGGGTAACCACAGGCTACATTATTCAGATCAGGACCTAGATGAGAGAAGAACAATCGGATTAAAAACACACATAAGGGAACTGATCACTGGAATAAGGACATGGAGAGCACTGGATAAATGGGAAGAAAGATGGTCCAAGAAAGGGACCGTCAGGAGGAGCATGCTTGGGATGTCCCCAGAGGGAGGGCTGCAGAAGATAGAGGCATACCATTTGCGTGAGGTTGCAAACGGGAGCTACGTGCATGTGCCCTGGAGTAGGGGGGACTTAGCTGCCTTTACCAACTCTTTTCCTAAGTTAAGGGAGAATCCAGTGGAGTGGTATAAGCAGGTAGAGAGGTTCGTAAAAATCTCCAAAGTACTCTGGATTGACCTGAACACCCTGTTTGACATTGTGGTACCAGGAGACTTGTGGTCAGCATGTAAGGTCAGTGCTGAATGGCCCACATCAGAACCAGAGAGAGACGCACGGACTAATGGACCGTCCGAGACAGTAATGGCCAAATATGAGAGAGTGATGACTTGGCTGAAGGATAAGGTGCCAATGCAGGATATAGATTGGGTCAAAATAGATCGAACTAGACAGGAACCCAAGGAGACAGTCCATGAATATTATGAGAGGTTGCTGAAGGCGTTTAAACAATATAGCGGGTTGGACGTAATGGATCCTAAAGACATAGGGCAGTTTGTGTCTAAATTTGTTTTGGGCTTAAGGCCGGATATTTGTTTAATGATTCAGCAACACTTGATTTGTTGGCAAAATAAACCTTTAGACGAAATTCTGAGATATGCTAGGTACTGCAGCGACGAGATAGATTCAAAAGCCAAGAAGCTAAAAGAAAAATTGATGGTGGTACAGATGCAGTCAGCTGGTAAGGGTGGACAACAGCAACAGGGAACAGGGACTGGGGGCAGGGGGCAGAATAACCAGAACAAAGGTAATGAAGAGAACTCCAACACCAGACCTAGGATAGATATTGCGACATTGAAAAAGACGACCCGGTGCCACCAATGTAACGAGGTGGGACATTGGAAACGCGAGTGTCCCTACAATGTAGAAATTGGAGAACTAGAAATAGAGGAGGAAGAGGTTCAAAGCACTCCAGGAAAAGGGGCAACAGCATACCAAGGAAAGGTGGTCAAAGGGGGGACCCCAGCACCACGAGCCCAGTTCCCTCAACCACCCCGAATAGCGACAGGGGGAAGGACCTATAGACAGATGCCTCTTTTCGTAGGAGGAGAAGAGTGTTACTACGTTGATCCCCTGACAGGACAGAGAGTGGAGAGAGAAGATTGTACCCTCGGGCCGTCTTAGAGGTGGACCAGAGGGGACCATACGTTGAGGCCGAAGTGGCAGGGTGTCCCACGACTTTCTTAGTAGACACAGGGGCCACTCGATCCACGATAAGATCAGCCGTAGTTCCGGGCCTGCCCATGTCCGGAGAAACGATTCAAGTGGTGGGGGTCGCAAACCGGAGGATGACAAGCCCATTGACAGAACCAGTGCTAGTGAAAATAGGGAAATACAGTGATGAGCATCAGTTTGTGGTTTGTGATTCTAGTCCTGTATGTCTATTGGGAAGGGATTTATTGTGCAAGTTAAATTGTACAATATACTGCACACCGCAGGGAGTGGAGGTACTGACCAATGATGATGACGCTGACTTTAAGGTCGCAAACTCAAGAACGTGTGTGGAGCTGTATCCAACCCTGACAGTGGATGAGCTTCCCTGGGATCTAAGGGAGACCGTGGCACCAGAAGTGTGGGATTTCACTGGGGAAGAGATTGGACTAGTCAAGGGAGTGGACCCAGTGAAAATCATAGTAAAACCGAATGCTGAGTTTCCGAGAACACCCCAGAACAAATTGACCCCAGAAACGATTGCAGGTATAAAACCCGTGATCGAGTCCATGATTAAGCAGGGAATACTGAAGGAAATCGTGGGTAGCCCATGTAACTCCCCGATTATGGGTTTGCAGAAACCAAGTGGGAAATTCAGAATAGTGCAGGACCTCCGAAAAATCAACAACATAGTTGCCTCATGTTGTCCAGTGGTACCGAATCCATCAGTGATATTGTTTCAGATACCGTTCCAAGCTGAATGGTTCACAGTGATAGACCTTTGTCAGGCTTTCTTTTCGATCCCTTTGGACGAGGATAGCCACTTTCTTTTCGCTTTTAAGCTGGAAGGTCGCGTATTAACATGGTGTCGTATCCCACAGGGGTATACAGAGAGCCCATCGATCTTTAACCAGCTTTTGAAGAAAAATCTTGAAAGTCTAGTACTGCCCCAGAATTCGGTTCTGGTCCAGTACATAGACAACCTACTTGTCGCGTCAGAAACTGAAGAAGCTTGCAGGGAGGACTCCATTGCATTGCTAAATCACCTAGCAGTAAACGGGCACAAGGTGTCTCCGAGCAAATTGCAGTACTGCCTGACAGAAGTGCAGTATTTGGGGCACAGGATTGAAAAAGGAAAGCGGAAGGTGTCACCAGACAGAATAGAGGCGATCATGAAAATGAACGCACCTAAAACACAGAGAGAGGTCAGGATGTTCCTAGGGATGGTAGGTTATTGCCGACAGTGGATAGCGAACTTTTCACTGAAAGCAAAACCCTTGCAAAAACTGACGCACAAGGAGGTGAGTGATCCGGTACCATGGGACAAAGATTGTTTTATGGCGTTCCTGCAGCTGAGAGAGGACCTGTGTCGCGCTCCTGCTCTGGGAATGCCAGATTACGACAAACCATTCTTGCTTTACTGTTGTGAAAGAGAGGGTTGTGTTTTGTCAGTCCTGGTCCAAATCCATGGGAATGCTCGTAGACCAGTCGCCTACTTTTCGGCTACCTTAGATCCAGTAGCCGCAGCGTTGCCCGGATGTCTCAAATCCGTTGCTGCAACGGGTGTCAGCATTGAACGGTGTGAGAACATAGTTATGGGGCACCAGTTAGAGGTGTATGTGCCACATTCTGTTGAATTGTTGATGACCAGGACCAAAACTCAGCATCTGACCAATAGCAGGCTCACGCGCTATGAGCAAGTCATTCTTGCTGCAGAGAACGTGACCCTCAAGAGATGCTCTGTTTTGAACCCTGCTACATTGATGCCACTCCCAAGTGACATTGATGATGATGAATGTACAGACCACGATTGCCTTGATGTGACTGAACTATGCACCAAACCGAGACCCGACATCGTGGATGAGCCACTGACTGACCCTGATGAAGTTTTCTTTGTTGATGGCTCATGTGTAAGAGACGATGTTGGGCAGTTGAGAGCAGCCTATGCTGTTTGTACAATTACTGGAGTAGTGGAAGCTGCATGCCTGGAAGGAGTACACTCCGCTCAGGTAGCTGAAATTATTGCATTGACGCGTGCCTGCCTGGCAAGCAACCAAATTCGAGTCACCATATACACCGATAGCCAATATGGTTTCGGGGTAGTTCATGATTACGGGCAATTATGGTCTCAAAGGGGTTACATGACCTTGTCAGGTTCCCCCATCCGAAATGGAGAGTTTGTACGCCTATTGTTGGAAGCCTTGCAATGTCCGGCAGCTATTGCCGTTGTGAAATGTACCGCGCACACAAGAAACCAAGACTTTGTGTCACAGGGCAATAGGTACGCGGACGAAGTGGCACGATACTGTGCCGAGCAAGGATACTCTTTCATGGAGGTGGAGGTGGGTGGAGTCAGTGTAAGGACTGAATTAGCGATGATATTGGAAACTGTAGATACTTGGGACGAGTTAAAATGTGTACAAGAAAATGCACCCGATTTTGAGAAAAGAACATGGGAGACTGCAGGATGTGTGGTGGGAGACACAGACTTTTGGGTCTCAGCCGATGGAAGGGCAGTGTTGCCAAACGAGTTGGTGAGCCCAATGGCGAGACAAATACATGGTCCAGTACACCTAGGGAGAGACGCTATGCTGAGAGTATTCAGACAAACCTGATACAACCCTAAGTTCAGAGTAGCAGCCGAAGCAGTGTGCCAGCGTTGTGTGACCTGTCAGCAGCTGAACATAGGGAAAAGAACACCAGTTGCATTGAGTCACATAGGGAGGTCTGGAAGTCCATTCAATCGAATGCAAATTGATTTCATTGAAATGCCAAGGTGCAACCGCCTTCGATACGTGTTGGTTTGCATATTTTCCAGATGGGTCGAGGCATACCCTACACGCAGGTGTGACACCCTCACAGTAGCCAAGTTATTGCTTAGGGAGCTCATTCTGCGCTTCGGGGTACCGGCCTCTTTGGAATCAGATAGGGGAACGCATTTCAACAGCGAGCTTGTGAAGATGATTTGTGCAGCCCTGAACATAGACCAGAAATTGCATTGTAGCTATCGACCAGAAGCTTCGGGAATTGTGGAGCAGATAAACGGCACCATCAAATCCCGAATTGCCAAAATGTGTTCATCGACGTCTCTGAGTTGGCCCGATGCCTTGCCACTAGTTCTCATGAGCATCCGTAGTACCCCAGACAGAAGAACGGGACTATCGCCACATGAGGTGTTAATGGGGAGGGCAATGAGATTGCCATCAGTACCAACTGCAGCCTTGTTGAATATCACAGATGATATGATCCTGGACTATTGTAAGGGTCTGTCTGACGCCATTCATTCTGTGTCCCTTCAGGTGCAGGCTGCCGAGGTCCCGTCGTGCCAGGACTTGTGTCATGACCTGTGCCCTGGAGATTGGGTACTGATCAAAAAGCACGTCAGAAGAAACTGCCTAGATGTCCGCTGGCATGGGCCCTACCAGATCATCCTAATATCGAACACTGCTGTGAAAGTGGGAGGTCTGCCCAACTGGATCCACGCGTCTCATACGCGGAGAGTTCCAGCACCTCTGGAAGAAACAGCTCCTCTCTCGGATGTAAGTCCAGCTGCGGACAGAGAAGCCACAGAGGGGGCCAGCCAAGCTGTAGAGGTGCAAGAAGAAGCTGGGAGTGTGTCTGACCAAGCTGAGGACGGTCAGTACAATAGTGAAACCGACGACGCCACAGAAGGAGGAAGTAGCTGGGAGTATGAATCAGACGCGGGCCAAGCTGAAAGTGAGCCCGAGCGAAGCAGAAGGACAAGGAGCGGAGGGGCAAGGCGTAGAGAGGCTAGTTGGCCGCAGAGGAGAAGGTCAAGCCTGAGGTCAACTCCAGAGAGGACTCTTGCTCCAATATCCGAAGACTCAGATCCGGACGAAGGTGCTCTGGGCGCTGAAGCAGCAGGTCCAAGAAGGTCAAGGCGAGTACGTGTGCCTAGCAGAAGATACGCCACTCCTGAGTGGACATATCTGGCGACAGATGTCTTGGGAACAAACGACAGGGAGAATAAGGGCGGTGCTAGTGGCCAACGTTGAACCCATCATCACAGTAGAAGTACAGCTGTTAGTGCCTGGAGTCGAAACAGAAGGGTCACTAACGTTCAAAGTCCCCAACCCTCCCTACCTGAGCAAGTTAAAGCACATGTTCTTCACCGAATTGCAATTCCCCGACTTTGGAACAACGATAACAAGTCATGAAGAACACATTCTTCGTTTGGAGCTATTGAACTATGCTATCCAAGCCGCTGGTCCAAGCCTCATTGTAGATGCTTAAAGTCTTTGTAAATAAACAAGAGTAAGAAGATAACCTAGCGCCTAGGAATGCAGAGAAAACTTAGGGGTTTCCTTTAAGTTGACGGAGAAGGGCTAGGGTTGTCTGAGATAAAGTTCGAAAAGACTTTTGCAAAAAGAAGATTGCCAGCTTCCGGTTGTGTGGTTCTAAAAACTGAAGTCGAGATAAGAGAGACTGTAAAGGAACTCAAGAGAAGGAACTTTGTGTTGAAAAAGAGAAAGGAACCATACCGTCTGAGGAACATGGAGGCCGGTAGTCCAAACCGCAGAGCCAAATGTATAATAGGCACACTTATAGTGGGAGTGATACTTCTTATAGCTTTTGTAGTTACTGTATCATATGTAGTGGGACACGAGAGTGAGGCAGAGGTACCAGACGCAAAATCTGTAGTGACACCAAAACCTGCTGCTGCTGGTAAGAAAGGTGAAACCGCACAGGAGAAAGCGATATTAGCAGCAGAAGCCCGTAGGTTACACATGGATGAGTCCCAAGGCGACTAGAGGTCAAATGCTTATGCCAAATTATTATACGAGTATGTAGATGCCATGGAAGTCAAAGACTGTTATGTCTGTATGCAGCTGCCTGCGTCTGTAGATGAAGGCATTAGATATCATCATCTCCCATTGACTTATGGCATTACATGTAGCTTATTGCTTAGCATATTTTATGGTAGAGATAGTTTTGAGTATTATTTTTCTAATTATGATTCAGTGTTACCTGAGGTCCCAAATTATAAGCAAATGAATAAGTGGGACTATTATAAGAGTGAAGACAGATTGGCCAAGTTCTTCATTCCTTGGGATACTTTAGATACTTCACATGCCCGCAGAAATAATCTGACTTGCAAAGTGTCAGAAGTCGAGAAGAAGTTTATAGGGCAAGTGGATGATCGTTATAGAAGGCAAAAGATTCTGAAAAAATCAGGACAGTGGAAGACAGATTGGACCGAGGAGGAAAAGATCACAAGAGGAAGGGTAGTAGTGGTCCTATAGCTTTGGATAGAACTCAGAAAGGGAAGTTATGCCTTCACAGAAGCAAAACGTACTACGAAAATGTATTCGTAGGGGAGGTCAGTTGCGAACATGCTTTTAGATTAGAATACTACACAAAGGACTTTTTGAAGGGAATGCAAGTGATTCCAAATGTATATTTTGTCTGTGGAAGAAATGCCTACGTGAGACTACCTGACAACTGGTACGGATCATGTTATTTGGCAATTGTCTTCCCCAAAATATACCACGCTCAAGACTTAGAGATCATAGAGGGCAAGGTCCAAACAAGAGGAAGAAGAGACGTAGGGGATGCAGAACTAGTTGGAGACGTATTTGGAGCTGCATTTCCTATTTTAGGACTGATCCTCAATGATGTCAAAATTAGGAGACTGGCAACAGTCGTAGACAGATTGTCTGCCAGTACTGCTACATCCTTAATGCTGGTGGAAGGAGAGATGCAATCGATAAGGGCCATGGTGCTTCAGAACCGTCTTGCGTTAGACGTTCTGCTAGCAAAAGAGGGCGGAGTCTGTAAGGCTTTGAAGGTCCAGGAATGTTGCACTTACATTCCAGACAATTCAAAACCTCTGGAGAAAGTTATCATGAACATAACTAACATTCACAAAGAGATCGAAGACCTGACTAAAGTAAATGTTTGGGAAAAAGTGGGTCATGGAATGGGTGAAGTTGGAGGTTGGATCGCCAACATAGGGAAGAGCTTTGTATGGTACATACTGAAACCTATCATCATAATAGCGATCTGCGCGATCGTGTTGTGGGGATTGGTGAGGTCGTACCAATGGTACAGATCAAATAGGTTGGAGAGATCCAGGAGAGAACAGGAACGAAGATTAGCTGCCATGCAGGACAATCAGTACAAGAGTCTGAGGGCTCTAGAAATGCTGAAACGAGAGAGGATGGCAACTAGTTCAGTTTGAATTTTGGTGATGACCACGAGAGGTCATCAAAGGGGGGAACTGATAGAGCGCAAACTGAACAAAATGCACGAGTGCACCATAAGCACATGTTAGTCACACAATTATAATAAGAAGTGCCTGTAAGTGTCGAAGATATATTCACCTATACTTAGACGTGTGTAGTTAACATAGAAAATTCATATAGAAGTGGGACTGATGCAGAAATGTGTGGAAAATGTATTCTTATTAGACGTGATTAATCATGATCCATGTTATGTAGCTGCTAATGGAGGAATGTCATGCTGCAAGGCATCGAAGGGAGCAGGCCTCATGGCCAGGGCAGAAGGGTTTAGAAATGAACACTCATACATAAACATGGATTGCACTAATGTTATAGTGATTTTGTTTATTCATTAGATTTATATTCCATAGAAGTGTTTTCTTATTATCCAAGAATAAGATGCTAACATGTTATTTCAGTTTAACCTCTGAGAAAAGGGTTGTAGGCCTGAAAAGAGAAAAAGGGTTTTCTTATTTGCACGTGCTGATACATGTCGAGTTGTATTGAGAAATAAGTTGCAAACTTCTGTTAAAAGTCTATGAGAATTGGGATTCAAGCTGCGGATGTCTGTCTGCAGGTGCGAGGGGGTTTCGATTAAAAGTTTAATGAATAGAGCTCGGTTCGAGTAGACTGGTACAGACATGGAGGAGGATTCAGGAATGTTTAGGGGGTATCAGCGGGCCGGAGAAGAGCCTGAGAAGCAAGGTCAACGCTGAACACAAGGCCCAGAGGAAGATCATCATGGAAAAAGCCAGAATCGACACCAAGTGAGGGGCGTCTCGTGAGGGGCGTTTCGACTGTAACTGTGTTTTGTATTAGGGTCAGCACCCCTGGGTGGAGTTAGAGCAGATGCCTGAGGACCCTTCAGAGAGCGGATGGGTAGGCAGAGAGGGGTCATGACTGGAGATCATAGGTTTTCACCTAGAGACTAAGAGTGGGTGATCTTCTTAGGAAGACATTCACAGCTGACACCTTTGATAGGTTGGGACCTTGTTAAGTAGGGATACCATCTAGTACAGGGTAGGGACAGCCTAACCTGATTCCTTCCTTCCCTTGTAAATGTCGGATAGATCGCAATTCGTGTCTATGCTTGCATCCCTGCTGATTCTGGAACTAGTCCTAGTAGTGTTCTTTGCTCGCTTAAGAAATTTCAGAGAACACATGTTTGTATTAGTGCCTCTATATCTTTTGAATCTCATTTTGAGATGTCTGTACTTGCAGTTATCAATGACTCTGTAATAAACCTTTAAAACTTAGAAGTAGTCTGTGGTTTTTCAGAGTCGAGCCCGTTATTGATTAAACTAACCTGGTATTGGATGCACTTTCTTTCCTCAATGACAGGCAATAAAGATTCAATCGACCAGAACGGGGTTTAGATCTAGAGTGATAAGATAGAGATCAAAAATCCCGCCCTACCAGTTGTCTTATCGAAGTGTGACTCTTTGTCACAGTTGGGGTAGAATCTGGACACGTCAACAAGACTTTATTTATAGCGCCCGCCCGGCTTTGCACCCGCGCGCAGGGGGCCGGCGCTACCATTGTGTGCCGCTGCAGGGAACAATTAAAGGACTGAAGTGGTAAGTGGAGGGCCCAACCCCGCCCTATGCCACCCCCCCCACTGTGCCTGCAGTAACCTCCCTGCAGGATGAACTAACGGCCCATGCTGGGAGAGCACAACACTTGACAAAGAGGAACAGCTATGTGTCCAAGCGGCCAAAGAGAAGCTGGAGCAGGCATAGCGGGAGGTTGTGAGCAAGCACTGCGCAAGAGCTGCAGGAGCACCCGGAGCAGGCACAGAGATGCTGAAGCTGGAAGACGGAATCAGCAGTAGACTGGGGCAGGGCCAGACTAGCAGTGCAGAATTAAACCATTTGGAGCCTCCTAGGCAGTCAAAATTTCGTCCCCCCTACCCCCTGAAAATTATCTTCTAATGCCCAATGCACCGGACTTTTTTTACAAACTGCCAGCTGCTAGAAGATGAGCTTCAAAAAGGCAAACTGTTATGTAAAATTGATGTCGCTGGTTTTACATTGTGACAGAAAATGGTTATTGTTAAAAATGCATATGTTTTATTGCTAGACACTGATAACACTGACATCTATATACTATGAAAAAAATGACTGCAGAAAAGTGCTGTTTAGCAGCTAGAGCACCCATTTGCTCTTGTTTAGTAATGAACATTTCTAGTTTGAGTAAATGTCGTTAAATGAGACTTCTTTGCTTTTGATGTGCCAGTTTTACTTTCAAAAATGTTCCTGCAGTTGACTTGCCGTCTCTAAACCATAGACTGCACATCTGACCCCAGGGGTGCGAGTCCACACGATCATTGTATTTTGCATTGTAGTGTTGTACACTTAGTGAAGGGATGATATTTTACAGTCTAGACGTGCTAGAATAAAATAACTTGGCAGCACGCTAGTTTCGAATGTGCGTTGAGATCCAGCAAATTCACACGGGATTATCCGCCTGCCTAGTATTGATTTTACTTTTGTCTTCTTTTATATTCATCCTGTTTCGGCTTCTTATTCATCGTATTCTTGTTGACCGCACCTGCGTACAAAGTAAAGATGTTGCCCGTTCCACAAGGTGTAAAAACTGGAGTGGGTGTGCAGAATGTGGGAACTCCTGGGAAATGGCTGAAGGGAGAACATGGTTTGGGAATGGTTCAGTCACAAGAGTTATGCATCCAATTTCCTGACGCCTTTCTTTTCACGTGTTCTTACCCTAGCTTTCAGTGTAGACCGTATTTATGAATAAATGATCTTACAATCATCTTTTCATACAATTGTAACTACTCCAATGACGGTTCTCAACCAAAACCATAGTAATGAGACTAAAATAAATGCAAGGGGCTAAGCAGTGACACCATTTTATAGGAATATGGGTTCTCTGCAGATTGTTAGGAATATTGGGGGGCGACCAACAAGCTTTTATTTATATTACTGGAATTCATGGCAGTCAATATAATAGGCAATATGTGTGTGGGGCTCTGTGCATTTGCGAGCTATTAAGCTATTGGCATTGTAAATGACAATGCCATTTATTTATGATAAGAAAAAAAATTTAATGAGCAATGCCATAGCTCTACCTTTAATAATGCCGAGACCATTGCATTGTAAATGCTTGTTATTTGTTGGGAGCGATGTTGAAGATTTGATGTGAACCATCTCAGGAACGGGCCCATTGATATCATTGCGTTTCTGGAGTGTCTCCAGTAAGGCCGGGTGATGTACTGTTTCAAATGCCGCTAAGAGGTCAAGTAGTATTAAGAGGGAATAGTCACCTTCATCCACGGGCTGTGTATGTTGACTGTTATATTGAGTATAGCCGTTTCGGTAATGCAGCCTTTCCTGAAACTGGAAGGTGTCCTGGAGGTTGCATTTTTCTATGTGTTGATTAAGTTGAAGTAGGACGCATTTCTCCAGTGTTTTGGCAAGGAAAGGGAGATTTGTGATGGGTCTGAGATTGTGAAGATCATTTGAGTTGGTGCCGGGTATTTTTAGTATGGGGGTGACTTGCCCGAGTTGAAGGGAGTCTGGTACAAGGCCTGATGATCGAGAGGCATTTATGATTGTGGTCCATATTTGGTTTGAGGGGAAGGGGTCCGCAAAATGGATGTGAGTTTGAATATGGCAATAATTTTGGACATTTCACCTTTTGTCAAGAGTTTGAAATCTGACAAAGTAGCGCTATTTATTGGTTCAAGTGTTGGTGGAGTTGGTGGGTTGGGTTATGGAGGTAATGTCAAAGGACAGGGAGCAATACATTTTGGCTACTTTGTTAGTGAAGAAGTTAGCTATTTAACATTGTTCTGTGGTGGATAGTGGTTCTTGTTGGGAGGTAAGCGTGGTTTGTTGTTTTATTATACTGAAGAGCTCATTGGGTCGGTTCTTTGACCAGTCGAGTTGATTATGAAAGACAGTGGCTTTTTTCTTTATAAATGTGTTTCTTATAGGAGAGTCATTTGGATCTTAAGAGTACGAGGTTGGCCATTGAGGGGTTCTGTCGCCATAATCTTTCAGTCTATCTCAGTTGTCTTCTTTCCTTGTTTAGGTCTAGACTGAAGCAGGATCTGGATTGGATTTTTCTCGATCTCTTTAGTTTGAGCGGTGCAACCTGAGCATCGGATACGATGAGTTGTAGTAGGTAGTAAGTTCGTCAACGGTTTGGGGGAGGGGTTGCAACTGTAACTTGTCTTTGATCCTGGACTCTAGTTCCAAAAGTGGGACATGTTTGATGTTTCTAGCCCAGTGTAAGGGTTTGTAGGATCTTGCCAGGATGTCTGTGCATTGTAGGTTGAAGAGAATTTGATGGTGGTCCGGCCAGTCTGTCGGCAAATGGATCGAATGGAAACAAGTTTATCTTTGGTGATGACTGCATCCAGGGTTGAACCTTTTTTGTGGGTTGGTTCCTTACACAGTTGCTTGAGGTTGTTTATTTCTAGTAGTTTATTCAGTTTGGATATTGTGGGGTTGTTTGTGTCGTTCCAGTGTAGGTGGAAATCATTCAGGAGAAAGCTGTTGGAATGGGTAAGTGAGAGTTGGGTTATTAGGTCAGTAAGTTCCTCAATGTATGGTGTGAGTTTACTTGGTGGGTGATAGATGATGTGAAATTTGATAGTGGAGTTGTCCTTCATTTTGGTTTCTAATCCAAGGTATTCAAAGGTGGTGTAGTTCATGGTCTAAAGGTGGTAAATTTGTATTTCCTTTTTGTGGATGACCATCAGTCCACCCCCTTTTTGCCCTGTTTGGTCTTTTCTGGTGATGGAGTAACCAGTAGGAGTGAGTAGGTCTAGTATTGAGGTTGAGTGACCATTAAGCCAAGTTTCGGTAAGGTACGCAATGTCGTTTTATTCCGCAAGCAAGGTCCCTGCATTATCTGTGGCATGCTTAGCAGCAGACCTACAGTTTATGAGCATACAGGTTAAGTAGGGAGGGTTCATTTTTTCAGAGTGTAGTGTGTGGATAGTGGCGTATTGAGTTGGAGGTCTGGGGGTTAAGCAAGGAGGAGGGATTCTATTTGTGCCAATGATTACTGCAATTTTGTAAGGTGATTTTGAGGCTGCTCGAGGAGATTCAGGGTTGTGTGATTCGATGAGAAGTTGTGTTTCTATGTTCATTAGGGTGTTGAGTGCTCGATGGGGCCTGTCGGATCTGCTGCTCTGTGGGATGGTGGGATGGTCGGCGAACTTTTGAAATGTTGTAGGATTTAACTGGGTGGGCCAGTTTACTGTTTTCAGAGCTAAGTTGCGTGTTAAGTTAGTATGGATCATAAAGTTATTTTTTTTACTATTGAGAGGTCTTTACCTAGAGAATTGAGTTTTTGTTCTAAACCCTTCACGAAGGTAGTATGAGTGTCGGTGATGTTGGTTAATCCGTGACTTGGTAGGCCAGTGATGGGTTCTGAAATTGGAGTAAGTAAAATGGAGGAAGGAGGGGTGACATTGGGGTAGGATATGTTGAGTGATTGGGTGTGTAGGGAGGGTTGGTTGATGGGAATTCGGGTCTGATTTTATGGGGCTCATTGTTGTGAGAAGTTGGCCTGGCATATGCTGTCCACTATTCTAGTGGGCACCTTGCACCAGTCCAAACAACCCTTATTGATGGTAGGTTTAAAGATAACCTATATAGAAAGCTATACTAGTGGTAACTGTGGAGAGCAGCCTTCAGGCTAAGTCTTGAAGTAATGTAAAGCAGCTTGTTTTACCAGTCTATAATCTCATGAATTACCAAATGAAAGGAGAACCACAATAGGTATATATAGAAAATATATGTATTTATTCTAAACACATCTCTCTAGTCTCTTTATGAGGATCGAGGAAAAAGTACATTATTTAGCACACAGTAAATTAGCACAATATATGATTAGCCCTGGGGGCGTCACAAACCATATACTAAGAAAGTGGTATAAGAACCACAACTGACATAGATACAAGGCCTAGAGCCTTTAGAACTTCTCGGGCCACCAGGAACCACCCAAGATAGTGACACAGGGGACCCACGGGGGACGCGTGCAGTGTCTAAACACAGCAGCGAATCACCATTAACTTCTATGGGGAAAGTCGCGATTGGAAAATTACAAAGGAAGGACATTAAGACGAGGACTTGGAGCAAACCCTTTAAAATTAGACAGTTCTAGAGTCAATACCCACGGGAGCACCGGAGTACTCGAGTTGCCTCACCCACGGAAGCCGGGTGCATAGGTGTCTATTAGTGTCTGGTCTACAGGAGACGGGCAAAGAAAAGCATCGGTTGCGATCACAAGGTGAAATAAAAGGTAGGACCGTCCATAAATAGCCACGATAACATGCACTCGGCGAGATGACGTTAAAATCAGAAACACACTATTCATTTCTCTCATATAGACTCAATAAGCACACAAAGCCATAACGCAGAAGCGATTCAGTTTGAAAATAAACACGAAGGATTGAAGATTGATTAAAATACTATCAACCGCCATTTTCAAGTAAGTCTCTAATAGAATAGTGATTTCAATACGCAGACACGTGACATTAAAATATCTGACAAACTCACTTATCCTGCACAATAGATAATGTCATCCTTGCCCGACCGAGACTCAAAGACCTGTGTGACAAGTGCTACCCAGAAACAAGCATGATTGCTCCATACCAGAATGGAACTAAAAAGCAGTAAGTCCCTTATTGCCGTATTATATAAATGTACTATAGTGACACGCAATGACACAGCCGAATTATATAACCTGAAACAATTGTTTTTTCTCTCTTAAACATTTAGGACTACAAGGTGTTATGGGATAACGCCAAAAGTACTGGATAAAGATACAAAGAGTCTTCAAAAGACAGACGTAACCATTCTTAATGGTATAGACAGAGTGAGACAGATAGAAAAGAGAAGGTCCCCTCAATTATTTCATTTCCCCTTTTTTTCAACAGGTACACAGTCCAGCCCTGATGAAAACCCCGCTAAATCACTACCGGGTTTAGAAACACGTTGGCTTTCTTCCATTAAATAGTATATGGTATATGGGGCTCACAAAGGGTTATTAAACCCACAGTGTGCATCCCAGTGGTGTACACTTAAAGTAAAGCGATATCCCTTGGAAGGTATCCCTTGTGAGCATAGTCCTATTACTTGGTGATATACATATCAGACAGGACTGATTTGCAAAAAAAGAACTGGGGTACTGTTGTTATGCAATGTTACACATGTTGTTTTGTATTTAATTGTTTTGAATTATTTTTACACCTTTCAGGTGCATATAAATTGTTATTATTTGTTTAAAACTGTGTTGACCAATCCAAATGTCATGTAGTGTGTCAAACTTGGACATATTGAAAATTGAAATTGTGTAAAAATATATGGTGTAAATAGATAAACAAAATAAGTGCCTAAGAATTAATTAGTTTAGGTACTGAGTCTGCCCAATTAAAAAGCAGCAATACAAAACCGAGACCAGGTATTTGTTTTTTTGATTAATTCAAGATTGATAAGGCCTGCCATAGGAGTGACTTATAGGCTTATATGTGTCAGTGATATAAGGTATATATAGGTAACCTATATCTCTGTAAGGGGTACATGCAGCTCCTTACCCAGGGTGCAGTAGCAGACCTGTGGTGACATTTTGGAAGGTTTCCCATGGGTGGCATAATACAGGCTTTAGCCCCTGGTAGGCCTCTGGGGTACCTATGCCCTTAGTACCTAAGGTACCATATACTAGGGACTCACAAGGATAACCCAGTAACCAATCCTGAGTATACCTAATGTACATGCAATCAATTTAGAGAGGAAGCAGCTAGGCTGGGGTCCTGGTTAGCAGGGCCCTAGTCAGACTAAAGTCGAAAAACAGTGAAACACTAGCAAAAAGTGGGGGTAACCATAGTACGCAGATCCTGCTCTCCTACAATTGTTAGTTGATATTGCCTTAGAGCTGGTGTTCTTATGTGCCCTGTGCACTGCTATGTATTGCACTGCAGACTGACATGGCTACCTTTATTTATCTTACTGGATCCATACATCTCAATTATATTGGTGTTGTTTTATGCTGAAGAAATGTTCAAATTCTTTCTATTTGTCAGCCATTTATGGAGGATCTATTTTTGAATGTGTTGACTCTTATGACATCCTATGGTACCTCTAAGTCTCATTTAATTCTAGCAAAACTCTAATAACGGAAGAGGCAGAGATTCTAGGTCCGGAGGTGACGCCTGTAGTTATGCCTAATTCTCAGGGATCACATAAAAATGTACCCTCATCTACTAACAAAAGGCCTCAAAAAGACTCACCTTCTCCAGTTACGTCTCCTACACCTCTCTCTATGGAGCTCTTACTAGATAAAATATGAGCTTAGAAGCTGAATACAGGAGACACTAATAAAGCTCTACACAGTCTTGAAGAAAAATGATGTTTTATGGTCTAAAGATTCTCACAATTGGAACAAAGAGTTAGTGATAGTCAAGCTTCTACCACTAAAAGAGAGACACTGCAGTGGGAAGTTAATGAACTAAAGAAACACACTGAAAACCTTGAAAATAGAAATCACAAATAATCTGAGAATCTACGGTTTGCCAGAGAACATGGAAGAAGATGATCCAATACATTTTTTCAAATCATTTCTTCCGACAATCCTGGACTTTATATCTGCTACATCTTTGAATAATTAAAGTGGCCATATATTGGGTCAAAAATCATTTTCTAAACCCAGATGAGTTATCCCCCATTGTCTGCAGCATACTGAACTCATTAAAGTCCTTAAGTAGCCAAACTGAAGAAACAGATCATATGGTCAGGTCATAAACTATAATTTTCTAAATATGTGACAAAAGCCACAGCAGACAAAAAGAAGCAATTTCTGTATCTCCGACCACAGTTAAGAGCTATCAATGCAAGATTTGGCTTGACTCATCCTTGCAGATGTATGGTGACTTACAAATATAAAACAGTTACTTATGAGGATCCTGTGCAACTTAAGAAATGTGTTCATAATTGTAGAGAGGAAGTGATGAGACTGCTATGTCATGATTTGTTTTCTACCAGTAAGATTGTCTTATTTCTGTTTTCTCAAGGTTGTTTCTCAAATGATATTATCTCTTTCTTCACTGTTAATTTCTTTGAATCATCTTCTTATATGGTGTTGTGAACGTTCGGGATAGAATCATGTTCGTCTTTGTTTTGTGCTGTTTCCACTCCCCTGAATTGGAAGAAATAACAGAATTTCACCTATCGGTATATCCCTCAGTCGCCATTTATTTGGCTTTGACTGTCTTCTCTTCATTGTTATCTGGTCTTTTCTCTTTTTTCCTATCTTCTTTCATTTGGTCTTTCCACACATCTCTTTTCTATATTGCTTAACCCAACTTATTTTCATGCATATCTTTAACTATATTGCTCATGCTATTGCTTTTTCTCTTTATAATGCTATTGTAAGCATAGATTTGTTTATGTTGGCTACTTTACTCAAGTAAGTGTAATGTAATGGAAGTTAAGGGTTAAGGTAACCAAATTAAGAAATATAGAGCCATATGTAGGTCACCCAATACCGGTCGGTAACGGCCAAAATTACCGAATTTCGGCCGTTACCGACCGGTATTGGCCTTTTTAGATGTAGGTGGCATTTTTTTAGGATTCAGTATTTTACCGAATCGGTAATTTAAGGATTCGGTAAAATACTGATTTATTAACATACCGATTCGGTAAATTACCGAATCCAGGATGTAGGGAGCACTCAAGTTGGTGCATTCCTCAGTTAAGGATTCGTTATTTACCACCAACTACAAGTTAGTGATAAATAATGAAAACCTTTGAAAAAACATTTTTTTTGCTTTTCCAACAGTGCGATGTGGCCGACATACATGCCCTTAGGGCATGTATGTGTGCACATGTGCACCCATACACAATTGAGGGGTGCAACAGGGTGTCAAAGGGACACCCTGCCACCCTTCAATGTTTTCTCCCTTTTACCGATTCGGTATTTACCGATTTGGTAATTGTCATTCATTCCTATGGGCCTCCAGGCCCATAGGAATGAATGGCAATTACCGAATTGGTAAATACCGATTCGGTAATTACTGAAACTTACCGATTCGGTAATTTTTAATGAAAAATTACCTACATCCCATTTACCTATTCTTAAATACCGAATCGGTATGATTCTGTATTTAAGAATAGGTAAATTGAGAAAACCTACATCTGGCCCAAAGTCTGTTATCTTTTTTGCCCAGATTGTAGGCTGATATTGTTCTTTCACACAACACACATTTGCCTGAGTCAGAAGCATTGTAACTCAAGCAATATTGGGTAGGGCAGCTTTGTGTGTTCCTTGCCTTAAAAAATGGCATTGTATGATTATCTTTATAAATTTTATTAGTACAAATTTGAATATGCAGCTGTTATCACAATCCAAAAACACAGAAGGTAGATGGATTGCAGTAGAATTATTGATTAGTCAGATCTCACTTATAATTTTCAATGTGTATCGACCTACAACAGTTAACAACGCCTTCTGGAATGATATTACAAAGCAGATTTCATATTTTAGTGGTTATTATTTTATTTTGGGTGGAGATTGCAACCAAGTTATGGATGGTATTTTGAATAGGAATGTTCAATACATACCTGAAAGAAATGCATAAATCTTTTTGTTTGCGATCTCTCAGACAACTTTGGTTGACTCATTGCAATTTTGCAATCACTCCTTTTAAGAGTACACTTTCTATTTCCTGACTCATCACTCACAATCCAGACTTGATTACGTATTTATGAGTAAACCATTGACACAACATCCTTTACATGCAGAAATAGGCTCAAGTCTGATCATGCCCCCTTTTTTACTGATATCTATTTAATTCCAGTTCAACCTCACCCTGGTAGGTGGAGACTTCTTAATCTGCTGCTTTTATACCCTTATTTTCGACACCAAATTCAAAGCTTTCATTACCAAATTGTTTACGCTTAATACCGTTTTGCCAACAATATGGAATGCTTTTAAAGCATCAGCAAGATGCCTAATTATTGAATATGGAAAAACATAAGCAACAACAACTTAACAATTATCTGCTTTATTTATTTATTTGTTTTTTATTTTTTTGAAAAGCTTTATTCAAAAATTAAGGAGATACATGCGCAGGCCCACAACCATCATGGCCGGTCGCAAAGACAGGCAATAGAAGCAGGAGAAACTTAGGCCAATCAGCAATCAGGATATGTTAAGGTACAACAGACGCGGCTGTGAGGCTCGCAACACAGGATATGAGGTTTTCATTTTTAAATTTTAGATGAAGAGTAGGGGCTGCAACAGCAAGGACATCACACCTTACATTAGTATACAAAAGAGACGAGGGGGACGTACCCCATTTACAGTCGGAGATAGGCTATGACTACAGCAACTATGTAATCTAGGCAGCCGCGGCGGTAAGACTGGACAATAGGCAATATGACAGAAAGCAACATTTCTAAGTATCACCCCAGAGAGCCCACCCCCCAAGAACAGAGAAACAGAGGCTTGTTGAGATGCCGGAAAAAGAAATAAGGTGCAAGACCAAGAGACAGCCAACCCTACTAAAGAGGAAAGAACCCTCCCAAAGCCGGAAAAGAGCGATAGGGACCATAGAACAAAACAAACTAAAATAACAAACCCCCCCCCCGCACCCGCCACCCTGCACCCCTGTAATGGCTACGGCCTAACCCACTAACAGCGTGCCTGTCGCCCCGGAACTGCCCCACAGAAGGGAAAAAGTACAAGAAGTGGAGGAGGAGAGAAACAGACACACCCCCGGACACCCGGTACGCCCCGCCGGCAGTGACCCCCCCAAGGCACAATCATCATCAATCAAAGCAAACATTAGGCATTATCACGGGGAGGACAGTCACCAATAAACCCCCCCCCCCACCCCACCCCTGGCCCGGTGAGATACTCGGTGCAGTCCCGGCAAAAGTGAACTGAGCAATCCCAGGAAAGTAGAAGTCAACCCTGCAAGTTTCACGGGGAGATATATCGCCAAAGTCACAACAAATGCAATCAAAGGGAGCGTCTCAGGTGGTCCGAAGCAGTGGCGAGGAGCAAGAACAACTCAAAGTCAAAATCAGCCCTGACCAGTATGAATCCGTTCCGGAGCACGCGCCGACCAAGCCACAGCCGACCAGAGGCAGACAAAGCGTCCATGGCAGTCCGAGGCACTGAAGGTGGAACAAAGTCCGGACACAAAATGGCGGCCTCCGTTATACAGACGGGCCGGGACGAAGAAAAATGGCAGTCCCCTTCGACAGGACCCTGAGACTCGGCAGTGACGAACAGAACCTCCAGCGACGATACACCATTGGATAGGAAACGTGAAGGGAAGACCAGGCACTGTAGCGGGTGAAGGAGAAGTGAGGCCCACTCCCAAAGAAGCGAAGTCGGGCTGCCGCACGGGCACCTTAAGATGGCGGGTCAAATCGCTCGACTGGACCGCAAACTGCTGTTCAGGTGTTGCAGCGTCAGTGGCCGGTCGCGAGCAGACATCATCCAGCTTTGCCGCCAGGGAGACACATGCGACGGTGAATTGTGAGCGGAGCGCCCCAATTGCTGCCATTACGGAACTCAATGAATGTGCGCTATCCATCCCCTCCATCCCGGGGCCCAAAGGACAGGGGGGGACACAATCTCCAGCCCTCATCGCCGGGCTTCGGGCACACATTTAGCGATCTCAACAACAGGGGCGCCCCGAACTGGCACGCTCAACACAATCACCGCCCGTGGGTGCAGCCCGTCAGCCCCCGGAACGAGGGTCAGGCACACAGCCCCCAGCCACGGTGCAGGAGGATCGCAGCACGTCACAATGTCTCTTCTCCGGCACCATCTATCAACGAGGTCACAAGTTGAAAGCGGAAAGAATTATTCAAATCCGGAAGACCGGCCACAATCGCAGTCCCACAGCCGATGTTGATCAGTTCCCGCTCGGACAGTTCAGAAATCGAGGTCCCGGCGGCAGCCCAGGAGTAGGCCGAAAATGGGACACGACATAACTCCGTCGCTGAATAAGGTAGGAAGTCCGGGACGGCACCGTTGGCATCAGGTAACCTTCATACATCCAGGCACAGGGCGTGGGTAGAGGATAAACAACAGGATAGACGAGCCGCCGGCGGAGGTCGGCGGAGCCGGGAGCTTATGCGGCCATCTTGGTTCGCGGCGTAGCTCCTCCCCAATCATCTACTTTATTGAAGTATATTAAAAATTTAGAATACACATATAAACACTCCACCTTACAAATTTTATTTCAAAATAATTTTTATCAAAGCAAAATTAAACTTTAAAAAATATGACATCTGAACAAGCTTTATTCTTTTTCTTACACTGAAATGATAGATATTATGGTGGACAAAATAAAACAGGCAAATTTTTGGCAAACTATTTTAAAAACAAAGAAAAGAAAGTACTAAAATTGATTCTATTAGGACATTGGATGATGACATTGTTTGGAAGACTAAAGATTTTTTTGGGTAATTTGTAAATGTGAAACAATATTCACAATCTTCTGAACAGACCCCATTACAATGATCAATCAATGAGTATTTGAATTTAGATAATGTTAATCTTTCCCACAGGGAGGCTGACATATCTCTTAAATAAATTGCGCAGGCAGTTAAAGAATTAAAACATATTAAAGCGCTTGGAACGGCTGGATTTACTGCTCAATTTTATTCCCATTTTTCTACCTTCTTATTTCCTAAAGTCCTCAAATTCGATAACTTTTTGACATCTCTATAATATTGCTTTGGCAAAGAGGACGATGTTGACAAAAAGAGAGATATTTTGTTTATTTTTAGTCAACTTTGTGGCCTGTGTACAATCACTTAACTCAACATACACCTGCTTAGAGTATCAAACAGCAGATCTCCAGCCACTCTATGCTACCCTTTCCTGTTATGCACCTATTTAGGAAACCTGGGTCACAGCAAAAATTTCAGCTATCACTTCATGGACACCTTTGGGCTTTGCGCTCCTAAATACTTAAGACTATGAGTCTCTTTGATTGCTTCACAACTTTCCTCTATATTAAAACTCTCAGTTGCTATTGGTTGAATTCCTAAGCAGTAGAAACAAGTTCTAGCCATTCCTTTTCTAAAAAAATAAAAAGCTAGCAGAGACCCGGGCTGAGATGAGCGACTGTGTCCTCAGCCAGCGAACCTTCTTTCTTGAAGGCCAGTGTCAGGCAGACATGATTCCTCCATTTAAATCTGAATTCAAAAACATCCAGTAGAGTGTTTCTCAAGGTTTGGTGTTCAGGTCCACACTTTTTAATTTGTGTCTCACCCCATTAGCTTCAATGACCCATCTTTTGGTTACTCCTGTTTCTCTTAAGTGGATGGACCCCAGCTTATTCTCAAGCTGGTTCGGAATCAGGTACCTACTCAAGCAAGGTATGTATGATCTTAATTGCAAATTGAATGATCTTCAATTCTGATTGAAGTCTTCTAATTTGGAAATTATAGTTTTTGGGAACCTGTTCATCTGGCAATCGAACAGGAGGCCAAAGCAACTCTCTCCCAGGTCCCCCTTTTCCCTTCAGTCTGCTAAAAATCTTGACATTTTCTTTTTTTCATGCACACACCTCAAAAACCTCAGCAATCTATTTTTTTCCTTCTGAAAGTATTGGTAAAAAGTCCTTCCATTCATACCACTAGCTCATGGAAAAACACTGTTTACTACTCTAATTCTATTTATCTTGGTCTCCCACCAGCTGTGAATGATTCAAAAGGCAGCAACCCAAATTCAAGATCAGGAAGTATAAGTCATTGTTGTCCCTTCTGCTATACCTGCACTAGCTTCATTTTGAGAAAAAGTGCTTATTTAAAGTTTGCTGCATTTGTGATTAGACAACACACTCTTGTGGCCCTCCCTCTTTGCAAGATATCTTTCAGAGATATAATCCAGTTCACAGACGTCATTCTGCGTCAGCTAGGATCTACTAGGAGCAGAGGCTGCAAAAATGTATACTTGCAATATGCTTGGCTTCTCCATTGAGGATTAGCATGTAAATAAAAGTTTAAAACCACAGTAGAGATACATGGAGTTGGTCCTTATAACTGCAAAAACAAACAATTATTCTGTATTTGTTGCCCAGTACCCTTTGTAGCGCTCTAGTGAAAAGCGTACAATGATGAGATAGTTAACTGTGAGGTAACTTAGAGATTAATGCACTAGCTTTTCCATCTAGTGCATTCATCTCCATGTTACCTCACAGTTAACTCATTTACACAGAGAATTAGAGAACAAGCATTGGAAAAACGAATAGGTCGCGCTTTTTAATGGTGTTACCCGATCTTTTCGCTTTGCCAATGCTCTATGCTGATGCAGATGGCCTCTTATTAGATCGGATTGGGGACTGTGGTGTTGGGGGATGTGCTCTGAGGTGAATGGCCTCCTTTCTCCAGGACCGCTCTTTTCCAAGTTGCACAAAAGCCTTTCTCCTCGGATCCGCTGCCTCTGCAACAGGGGGCCCCACAGGGCTCTGTAGGAGAGTAGGGTCTGCTTTCCTATGGTCACCCCACTTTTAGCTTTTTGCTTCACTGGTTTTCAACTTAATGTGGCTGTGGCCCTGCTAATAAGACCCACAGCCCAGCTGCTCTCTCTCTAAATTCACTACAATGTACTTTAGGTGCATTCACAATTGGATACTGGGCCACCTTATGAGCCCCTGTACAGTGTACTATAGGTACCCAGGGCATAGGTGCACCCAAGGCCTACCAGGGGCTGCAGCATGTATTATGCCACCCCTGGCTGGCCACTCACATTGACACAACTGGCTGATCAATCAGCTGGGGCAAGGTTGTGTAATCACCCCTTGATTAGATATAGTATTCCTATATCTAACCTTATATCTAGACACATATATACCTAGAAGTCACTCCTATGGCAGGCCTTAACAATCCTGGAGGCAGAGTGCTTGGTTTTATGTGAGATAGTGCTCTAGCATGAGCTGAGCCTGTCTGCAGCTTTCTGAACCATGTCCTTATAGCTGTTCTAGGATATTGCCATACCATATACTCTTAAGTGCATTATGAACCTCGTGGTTAAAAGCTAACTCTGGTTTGGCTTTATCAAAACATGTCGAGTAAGGTGTCATACGTTTTGGAATACTACCCCCTCGCCAGTTCTGGCGACGGGGTAGCATTCCACCCTTCTAGAGGGAGAAGACATGTTGTTCCCACTATTCCCGGTTAAAGTTAACCAGAGCCTCATCATCACAAAATGGATGCTGCTGCTGGGAGTCCTTCCAGCAAGGAAGGCTTGGACAATAGGTTTCTTGTCTTGGTAGGTGCAAGCACCACCCCAGACAGGCTCTTGTGTATTGGGGCAGGGAGGGCTGAAAGAAATGAGACACTGCCTGGGGCACAAAAGATGTCCCATGCATAGTCCAGTTCAAACCGGTGCTGGGGCACTCCAGCCCCAGCTCTGGCGCAAAACTGTACAAAGGGAAAGGAGTGAGATCACCCCCTTCCCTGGTCCCACCCATAGGAGGGACCTAGCAGGTAATCCAGCCCCTAGATTTAGTATATAGGTAGGAGCTGAGTCCCAAGACTTTAGATTTATCCTGACTGAAACTCTGAAACAAAACTCTGGACCTTTGATGATCTACTTTGCAAGAAGACGACTGAAGAATCTCCCTTGTGGTCAAGGAGTGACCACCCTGCACAAGCAGGCACCATCCAGCGATCAACGGCTTGCTTTGTCGACACTCCAGCCGGAGCCAAAGCACAGAGCCTGACGAGAACTGGACTTCCAGACATCCAACAGCCTGATCCACAGTCCCAGCAGAGCTTAGACCCGTGGAAGCGACGAGAGACGTGGGACCGGCCATCTTGAAAAGTCTGCGACTTGCTAACTGTGCAACACCCGAGGCACCCTCGAAGCTGTGCATTGGGGATTAGGAAGCCCCAGCCCCGACCATCATCTGCACCCAAGATCAGCCCTGCACACTCCACGAGTTCTGCGTGGGGCCCTTCTGCATTTTCCTGCTTGACGCGTCTGCCCGGTCACTTGCCGTTGGCTAGTGGCCATCTTGGCGATGAACCTTTGAATTTACACTGCTGGTCTGGTTGCTCCAGACTGGCCCCTGCTTCCCTGAAAAGAAGCAGCCCATCAGACCTTGCTGGTCTGATTAAGAAGCCAACTTCGTTTCCTGGGTGGGTTGCCTTTGCCAAGGCTTGTTGACTCCAATCCTGAAGCCGACACCGCCGACAGCGAGAGCCTTTGTGAGACAGTCCGTGCCTGGCTCCGGGTCATCGTCGACACCTCCGGGTCCACGTGGCTGCAGAGACAAGCTTCATGACAGCACCTGATTTCTTCATGACATCTCCTGGTTCCTTCCTGGTTCCTTCCTGGTCACCCCAAAGTTTGTTGATTCCTCTGTCAAAGGCGGCAAGGAATGTTTGGGGAAGATTCACTCTTACAGGGCCTTGGAGGGTGCACAGCGGTGTTACCCCTGTGGGTCAGCATGTAGTAGCATAGAGGTTACAAGAATACTGGAAGGGATAATGGCAGAGGACAGTTTTATGTGTAAGGTGAAAGCTGCCCATTGGCCTTTTGGCAGCTCTTTTTCAGGAGACCCATCGAAAAAATATAGGTCATGTCTTAATGTACAATATTGCACAATATATTGTATGTCTATATTATGTTTGACTCACAATGGCATCAATAAGTATTTTCTAAGTCTGTGTTACAGAATCATTGGTCAGGACTTCTGACTACCAGACAGAGGGTCTGGAAGAGAGTGTGTACATCACGAGCACTGGTGCTTCCACCACATCAGGTGATCTGAAAGGGATACAGAATGCTTAGAATCTCAATTTATCTTTTCTGTATTTTGCAGCCCGGACTCTCGCATTCTGGGTGGTAATTAGACTACTTGAGAAGAACTCACTGGAAGCCACCTCTTCCCACAAGCCGGTAAAATGGCTCGGTGAGTGAAAACCTTACTGCTGACATTTGGTGAAAACTGCAGGTTACAAGATTGAATTTAGCCCTTTTAGCTCCCCTGGGTTGATGTACAGCAATTCTGCTTCTCAATAAAGATGTGTCTTGACAGAAGGCAAATTGTGTTTTGGCAAAACGGATAAACCGTGAGGTTTTATGGACCATAAAAATATTTGTCTGCATTACAATTACAAAGTTTGTTTCAGTGCTCCACATCCTTATTAGCTCAAATTATTTTTGTATTTTGTTGAGCACCTGTGTGTGTCAGAGGAAAAGTTTGCCATGTCTGCATGACTTAAACATCGGAATTATGTTTCCTGCGTTGTGTGGTTTATGCATGTTGAACTGACACACATGACAAAAGGCTTCAATAAAAGCCTCAATGTCCACCCCCATAGAATTTAAAATATCGAAAATGATCATATATTAAAGAGACAAAAACTCAGGTACGTTTATAATGTCAACAAGATAGCTCAGGATGTTAAGTCAATGCTGCGGAGATCAAGGTGTAAACTGTAGCTTAATAATGTAAATATCTGGGAGGCAAGTCAGCCTTGTATCCTTCAAATACAAGTAAAATGAGTGCAATTCAGTTCAATTAAAATTGCAAGATGTGCGGAAAAATAACGAGCAGAGAACCAGACATGGCTAAAGGGATACAGACTCAGAGGTGGGGAACTACGCATTGGTCATTCAAGTGCCAGCTAGAGACTTTTGTGTGGGACCCGACGTCGAGCACTCAGTTCCTACAGGAGCCGCTCACTCTTTCAGTCTTCGATAGTGATCACATCTATTAGTCACAGCACGCGGCAACAACACAACATATTGTGCCATGAACAGAGTAATTATTGTTGTGCACTAATGCCACCAATTACCAATGTATTTTGATGCAAGTCCCTTTGCTATTTAGGTTGTCTGAAGAGTAACTTTCTAGGACCTGGCAACAATTTGCAACAATAATGAAAGGTCATTTCTTTTGTGGAAATCAGGTGAACACGTATACAAAATCAAAACAATTCTACATGGAACTTCACCAGTGAGCTCTGCAATGTAAATTTTATTAAGCAGAATAACACAACTGCTGACTAATTGAGTGCTTGTGGAGTAGAATATCACGTTTGGGGTAGATGGCAAAGCCACTCTCTCGTTCCTTCTTCTTGAAGCTCTTTTTGGTGACTACATGAGTGCTGGCAGAAATGAAAGATCTCATTAGCCAAACATAACAAGCACTGGCACTGGCATAGCCAATAGGTCTCACCTTATACGTGTTTAGCCATGCAACAGTTTGTGTTGTTGCACCAAGGATATTCTGCTGCATAACTAAATACTTATAAAGTCCCAAAAGCGAGACCTATTGGGTGTGCCAATGCTTATTTTTGGAAGATGTATCTAGGTAGATCATAATCTATGTGATGATACAGATGTTGCAAGTTGAGTATGAGATCTCCTTTGGGTATGTAGAAAAGACAGTGATCCAGAATGTGCAGTATTGCAAATGCAGTGTGTGCTTATTGGGTGGGAAATGTTGGCTACTCACCCAAATATTGCCCATGTTTTGCTATTTTCCCAAAGCCTTCGTGTTTCCCAGACGATTGCCGAAAATGTGAGAATGGGATAAGCAGGTCCTCAAGTTGTGCGTGGTATGTGCAATATCATTACAGGTTTGAATGATTACAATTCATAAGACAATTATTTTGTAATAACGGAGGGATGTTTAAAATGAACAGTAAAAGGGGTTATCATCTTCATGAGCATGACTCATAGGATCGCATAAAACATGCAAATGTCACACATATGCAAATACGAAGAGTGGAAATGCCTCCTATAAGCAAACGGAGAAGTCGGCAGCTGGTAAAACACACTCGCCATGAAGTATTGTCAATAAGAACCTCTTCTGTCTCTTTTTCGGCTTGGGAATCAACAATCCTACCTTCTGCCAAACAACGACTGGAACCCTTCAACTGATCTTTATTATGATTTATTTTGCAAACACAATGAGAATGTCATTAAAGTAAAGGTCACTGACTAACTCCCGTTGTCACTCGGTGAAGCTCTGTACTAACATGCCGTTGCTACAGGGACAGCACAGATAACCAAACACAGAAAAAGGACCAACACATCTACGACCGTGGACAGTGACGATGGACTATCAAGAAAACAAGTGTCAAAAGGGAAGGTTAGGCGAGGAAAACACCAATTCGTAGGATAGCTGGAAAGGTATAAACAGTACACAGAATTTCTAACATAAAAAGTACCGTTCACACTTTAGCCTATCTTTTTTTTCAAAGAGATCCAAGTCCCCTTTCTTTATCCATCACGTTGTCTTTCCTCTATGTTCATGCCTCTACCAGCTCTGGTAATTGAGCAGTTGACAGCCGGTGACCCGGTTCTGTCTGTGCCCGTCAAAAGAAGTGACGCCTGGCCGCTTCCGACTTCAGCCTGCAACAGTCTGTTTTCATAAGATGGCGCCCCTAGACCTGGATAAATATGTGGAGATTGTGCGGCAGTGCAAGTACCTGCCCGAGAACGACCTGAAGGTGAGTTGCCCGGGCGTTCCCGTGGAGGCGTGGGTTAGTGGAGGCAAGGATTGAGCAGGAGGAGCTGGGGTTAGGAGAGACACCTTTATAGGGAATGATTTGGTGGCAAGAAAGGGACAAATGTCTGCATTCACGACGGGCTGGTGATGAGTGCTTGATGGTCACTACAGCATCAATGGAGCGGGGTTCTTCCTTTGGTATAGATCCTGTGAATGGGTGGATGTAGACAGCAGGGCATCTCTGTTGCCCTGGGAGTAGACTGGATGGTGGTGAGAAGAATATCCCGGTGTCAGGTTCGCGTGGTGACGCGGTGGTGCACACGTGCACAACAGGAAAAAGTGCTGTGCATGGTGCGCACGCTTGTGCGCGTAATAGCGAGCTGGTGGCCGGCAAGGTAGCACTTTTGAAGCAGCTACTAAATGTCTCGCCAGAGTAGCGCATGTGCTGGCTGAGGCGAGACCTAAAAAAAACTTTTATTCACACACAAGCACACTGAGCATTAAACTTCACAAGTACACAACTAAAACGAGACCACTCAGGCCTCTTCTGAGCTAGGGGTCTGTGTAAGAAGGCTTCTCAGTGCAAAACAATGTAATGCACCTTCCTATGGTGTTTGCACATAACATCCACAATGTAAACTGCCTTAGTATTGTACTTATCAAAGAGCGTATAATATAAAAACGTTTTGTATTGCATTTGCCAGAGTTAGCTAAAGTAATCCTTTCTTGTTGTGTTTCTGAAAAAGTTCCCTATGTAAAACCCCTTCCTATTGTATTTATAATTGGGTTACACCATTCAAAGCTCATTATTGCATATGGCACAGGGTCGGTGTTACCAATGTCTTTATCAGTTATGAGCAATGAAACTGTACACTACCAGCACAACTGCTGCCCAAACCAATGTGTGAGGAGCTGACAGACAAGGGGGTGGAACCTAAGCCCGTTTTCCCCTTACTATTGGACCCAAACACACCAGTTTAGCCATTGACTCCCGAATATAGTGTAACAGATGCAATTCAGTCTAAGGCTTATTCAGGGAGGCGATGTCAACTAATAAATCAAAACTCCGCAGAGCACATGATAGCACATACTAAAGAAAGGTAAAGCCAATGCTTTTATATTAAAAAAGACAATGTACCTTAATTTGACTACTGGCTATCCTGACACAAACCATAAATGTAATTAGTGATGGTTTCCCCTCAGGTATGGACCCAATGATGACGCATGCCATTAACTAAACTTGTGAGGATTTGGTGCAATTTTAATGATATTTATCAACACCTTTTAAGCCCTGCCATTTAATGCAATGATGAATGAATGAATTAAACATCATTTGTAATGCGCACCGATATTCCAATGAGTGTCCTGGTGCTACATAATAGTTTGACCCCTGTCTTTAGTCATACGAAATGGCACTGTACCAACTAGTAGGTATAGAGCCAGACCGCACATTCTCTCTCTCTCTCTATCTCTCTCTCTCTCTCTCCCCCCCCTCTCTCTCTCTCCCTTCCTCTCTCTCTCCTCTCCCTCTACCGTTCCCGCTCCCTGCCCCTCTCCTTCACACTCTCCCTATCCATCTAAGTTAAAAGCTGTTTGGTGCTTAAAGGGAGCTGGGTCTCAGTCTTTCGGATATGTACTTGAGATCAAGTTGACCTGAACTATTTGGAAATTCCAATCAGTACACAAATGAGCAGGCAATGAACAGTGTGGTAAAGGAAGTAGACTGATCCAGTAATAGTGATGGAGTTATTGGAGAAGTAACAAGAGCGGACCGCTCCTTACAAAAGCAACCAGTAACTGTCATAGAACAGAACTGCACTTTACAAGCAAACAATGTAGGGAATACATTCTGAGTGTGAAGTAATTACACTCTACAAAGACTAGAACACACACTTATGTACTACACATCTTCTTCCTTTCTATCGTTAAAAAAAACCAAAAACAAAAAAATGATTAACATGCATACATTTCTAACAAACTAAATCTTGTAGATCAGTTGGTGGTCTTCGATGTCTTTAAGTGCGATCACTGAGTAAACCACCATTGGTTAGATTAGCTGTTTGTAAACAAAGATTATCAGAATTAGGAGCATCTCCACCTCCCACATCATGTGGTTCACCTGTTGGAACTTGTAGAGTAGTTTCAACAGGCGTGTGTGCTAGAAGATAACCACTATTGCAAAGGGGAAAGGATGCTTCATTATCTACATTTTTGATAGAAGTTAAAGCACCTCTTTTATACAGTGCTACTTTCCTGAATTTCAACATTCACCATTTTTAAGAATTACACAATGATCAAGAACTTTCTTGATAGTAAAAGGTCCTTTAAACTTGGGCAAACCTGTTTGTACTCTGCCAGTCTTTATTTTGAGCAGATCACCTACTATAAAAGGAGATGGGGTTTTAGTGGGAGAAGACAAAACAGATGTCTTTGTTTGTAAGGTAACAAACAACCTGCTTCATCCAGGGTGGTACTAACTTCAACCCTGGAGCCCGTCCTCTCATAAGTTGAAAAGGAGAAAGTTGACTATCTAGCAAGGGAGTGGTGCGATAAGCCCATAACTTCTCATTAACCATCTTTCGCACAATAAATCCATTGGCAGAGGCCATTTGTATAATACTTATTAGCTCTCTCACACACTCCATTTCCTTGGGGATTGTACAAGGAAGTGCGATGGTGTGAGATACCACAACTCTTTAGAAATGCTTGCATCTCTTTAGAGGTAAGTTGTGTACCGTTATCTGTGATGATGACTGTGGGAATACCTTTGTCTTTAAAAAGAATGCCTAGGAACTTAATAGTTCTTTCAGTTGTAACCTCGTTGGTGAACTCTACAACCAACCATTTGGAAGAAATGTCAACCATAACAATGGCAAACCTGTCTTTTTCATTTAATTCCCCCATAGGACCAATAAAATCTAAAGAAATTGTGTGCAAGGATGAACCTGGGTTTGTTATGTGAGCATCTTTAGACTTTGGACCCACTTTGAGCCTCTTCTCACCTTCTCTACAAATGGAACAGTTTTCCACCCATTCCACAACATGAGAATCCATTCCTTGCCACCAGAAGTGATTCTTGAGTCTCTGTTGTGTAAGAGTTTGACCAAGGTGCCCCTCATGTGCTAAAACTAGAAGTCTGCTTCTGATACCAAAAGGAGGTATACATTTCTCACCTTTAACTAAAATAAAATTGTTGATAATAGCAAGATCATAAAAGTTTTTAACAAAAGGTCGGACAGCCAGAGGGACCGAACTTTCTCTCCTTGGGCCAAGCCTGAGAAGTTTGAAAACCTCTTGAAGAGTTTCATCAGAAACCATTTCACGTTCCCAGTCACAGGCTGCAAAAGCACCCTCACCAACAAACACAGCATCAACTACAGAAGCAACAGCTATGTCATCAGCATCATCCGAAAGAAGAGAGTCAGGAATGGTACGCCAATCAAGAGACAGTCTTGATAAACAATCGGCCTGCACATTTTTCCACCCCTGAATGTATTCAATTGAAAACTGGAACTCTTGAAGTTTAGCAGCCAGTTTGACCAGCCTAGCTGAACCTTTGCCAGTACCTCCCGGAGAAAGGATCTTAAGCAGTGGTTTATGATCTGATCTTAAAATGAATTTCCTACCCCAGAGGTAGGTTTTGAAATACTCCACAGCCCAAGAAGCAGCCAGTGCTTCTCTTTCAATAACCGAATAGTTCTTCTCGGCATCAGTTAGGGTCCGAGAAGCAAAGGCCACAGTATATTCAGAACCAGCTTTATTTTGAGAAAGCATAGCTCCTAAACCAGTAGAACTAGCACCCACTGTAAGAACAGATTTGTTGTGTACATCAAAAAGTGATTGAACATTTGCATTACATATTTCTTTTATGATATTCTCAAAACGTTCTTGATGTTGAGAGCTCCATGAAAAACTCATCCCCCGTTTCAGTAAAGCTCTCATACATGATGTTTTGTCAGAGAAATGTTTTACAAATTTCGAGTAATACTCGATGAGACCCATAAAAGAACGTAACTGATCTTTGTCTTTGGGTTGGGGTGCTGAATGAATGGCTTTGCATAAATCTCTCTTCGATTTTACCCCAGAAGAACTAATCGTGTAGCCTAAATAATCAATCTGATCTACTAAAAATTTGCATTTATCCTTACATAGTGTGAGACCAACTGCAGACAGTCTGTCTAAAACCATTTTGAAAGAAATGTTATGTTGTTCTACTGATTCCCCATAGACCAAGATGTCATCTTGAAAGTAGACAGTATTATCCAGACCCTCAAAAATGTTGGACACCATTCTCTGGAAGACACCGGCCGCAGAATTGAAATCAAAAGGGAGGCGTGTGAATTGAAAAGTGCCATAGGGTGTGATAAAAGCTGTCAAGTATTTTGAATCTTTGTGTAAGTTGATTTTATGATAGGCCCTCCTAATATCTAACTTAGAAAATACCGTAGCGCCTTTTAGAGTAGTGAGAAGTTCTGAAATATTGGGCAAAGGAAATGTGTCTGCAACCACACACTGGTTTAATGATCTTAAATCCACACAGAAGTGGAGTTTGCCATCCGACTTCTTAGTGACCACAATGGGAGAAACCCATGTTAAAGACTCTACAGGTTCTATGACACCAGATGCCAACATATCTTGAATGAGCCCTTTAACTTCTTCTCTTACGACAATGGGAATCCGTCTAACTTTGTGTTGTACTGGAATGGAACCCTTTTTTAATCTTGTGAGAATAACCTTTTAGTTGACCTAACTCCTCTCTAAATACACTCTTGGCATCAGAGAGGATAGAGTCTAAATCTGCATCTTCAACAACCATGACCTGAGGATTAGAACAAGGATTAACAATAATGCACAAGTCATACTGATGAACCCAGCCAAGAATGGCAGGTCCGGATACTGAAACATAGACTTTGCCTTGAATACGTCTGTGTGAGAATATGATATCTGCTTCAAAATAACCTAAAATATTTATGGATTCCCCTTGGTAACCTTCAGGGGAGATATCTTTGAGAAGAAGTGGTCCAACGCCACACGTCTTTGTGAACAAATCATTAGGAATGATATTGTACTTTGGCCCAGTATCGACCATCAAATTCATGTCTTGACCATTAATTGTAAATAGGGCTTTGGGTCTATTTCTACATTTGTCAAGCTCTAAATCAGATGATAAATTTGACTCAATCACCAATATTTTGTCATTCTCATCAAATATGTGCGGCAAATTTTGTACATAAGCCACACTAGACCGAGGTTTAGCTATGCAGACTCTGGCATAATGGCCCATGCGACCACATTTAGGACACTCCTGTTTAGCTTCAAAGCAAAATTTAGAATCAGAGGCATGACCAGTGCTGCCACATATATAACACATTCTAACATTAGAACTCTTTATAGCTGAAACAGCCGTCTCTGCTGCCTGATTCATTTGCGCTACAGAGTCCACAAAACGAAGGAGTAAAGAACTCACCAAAAATTGAAATGTTCAATGTTCTGTATCTTTGGGTGGAAGTTCGATGTGTGCAAGCTGGGAATAGGCAGGGCTGTTCTTGTCCACTCTTGTTGAAGACTGGAGGTTCCGTAAATAACTTAACTGCTGCACGCGTGAGTGAAAGACCTCGTCACCAAAATTGTGGTAAAGGAAGTAGACTGATCCAGTAATAGTGATGGAGTTATTTAATAGGATACGGAGAAGTAACAAGAGTGGACCGTTCCTTACAAAAGCAACCAGTAACTGTCATAGAACAGAATTTCACTTTACAAGCAAACATGGAACAATGTAGGGAATACATTCTGAGTGTGAAGTAATTAAATTCTACAAAGACTAGCACAAATACTTATGTACTACAAACAGCAAACCAGATATACAGCTGGCACTCTGAAGGAATCCGATATCCTTGCAGGGCTATCCTATTTTTCCGATAATGCGCTTCAGCACTTTGATATGAGGCCCTTTTGGAATGCCCTAATACACACAACTAAATACTAAACATAATGTTATGGATGTACGGAATTAAAACCAGACCTCCCATGCCCCACCTCAATGAGAGATCAATGCATGAAAGTCGCTTCGCATTAAATAATGTAAAGTCTCTTCCCATGATATTTGTCACCAAACTCACAATGTAAAACCCCTTCATATTGCATTTGTCCGAAGGAGCACAACATAAACCATCTTGCTTTGAATTGCTTTAGTCAAAAAGATCACAGTGTAAAACCCATGTCTACTGTATTTGTCACGCTGTTACTCCAAGCAAAGACCCTCCCTAATGGGTCAGACATGAGGGTCTGTGTTAACAATATATGTAAATTATGAGCAAAACTACTTAAACAGCCAGGTAACACAACAGAAGTCCAGCTCTGTCTAAGGAAGTCTCTCAGTGTTAACAGTAACAAGCCCTTCCTATGGAGTTTTTCATAGAGTTCACAACATAAAAACCCCACTCAGTTATGTTTGTCATGGGGTTCACAATTTAAAATGAATTCCTGTTGTATTTGTCAAAGAGCGCACACTGGGCAGCCCTTTCCTGTTGCACTTTCGGACAAAAACAATCTTATTTTTTTGTTGTTGTTGCAGTTTTATATAGCGCAATCCCGCCCGAAGGTATCAGAACGCTTTACATGAGCACCAGTTGCATTACAGATGTACAGATTAATTTCTAGGCACTGGGAGATTAAGTGATTTGCCAAGAATCACAGGATGTATGAGCCTCCCGCCAGACTCAAACCTGGTTCGCCAGCTACAAAGTCGGCTACTCTAGCCGTTAAGCCACACTCTCTCTTAACAGGGGACATAGACTACTTTTTGGCCATTTGAGAAAGCAGTCTTAAAATCAGCAGCTACCTACTTAAAATCTGGTTTAAGGAATCTTCCTCTGCAGGCATGAATTAACTTCAAAGAGAACCTTATCTTCTTTTAATTTTCCGACCTTCCGAATGGCCACCACCGCATTACGTGAGATGAAAGAAACACAGGAAGAACAAGTATTTCCACTGCAAAAGGTCTCGCATTAGTTAAATGTAGAGCTATTGGCCTTGCAAATGGAAAAGAAATGCGATGTCAGACTGCCTTTGTTTTTTTTATTTATTGACTTTTGTAGCAATAGCTTTAGATGTTTAAAGCTGAAGCGCAGCGTAACCCCAGTGCCACAAAAGTCAAAAATGTTTGCGGCAAAAACCAGGAAGGATGGCAGCAATAATGGGAGTGAGAGTGTGTGTCTACAAGTGAGAAGGCAAAAGATGGCCAGAGATGGGCAACTAAAAGAAACAATCAGTGATATCCTGTCGGAGGGAACCAAGCACCCAAAGGCGGGACAGATGGACACTATTGGCAACCACAGTAAAGGAATTTCCAAAAGGAAGGCCAGCCAACCAACCAGAAGTACTGGGTGGAGCTTAAAGCTCATATTCTGAATACGACATGTCTCGAAGAGACAACTTAAGCGCTGCCTAGGCGAGACCTAAAACCTCACCTACAGTTTGGAGAGACAAAAAAAAGCATCTAAACCAACCTTACCGTGGAGGCTCCAGATTAGTTAGTCTTGTTCCAGAACACATCAGAATCAACTCAGGTCTCTTGTCTTTCAAAAACACTTGAAAACTCACCTCTTCGGATACCATCTGAGGCTGCACAGCACTCTTTTGCCCATGTGACTAAGAAAGTTCTATAACAGTATCAGTAATAAATACATGATAAACAGTAAAATAGCGAGACACAGGAGCCGCAAATTGTGGGCATGGAGGTGGTGAATGCAAGAAATGAAAATGAGGGTGAGGTGCTGAATCAAATTGTGGAACATTACGACTTAACAGGAATGAAACAGACAGAAAGGAACATTGTGTCAGATTATGGACTGAGAGAGAGTGATTCTAAAATATAAACGTCAGGAAGAAAGGGGTGCACAGATGATGAGGTAGGGAAAGAAACAAAGAATACGAGGCTGTGGAAACAATGTGGTGTACAAAGAGTGAGCGTGGGGTTTTCAGAGTACTGAGAAGGGACAAAGAGTAAGGTACTGGGACACAGTGGGGAACATAGAAAGACATTGAGCTACTGAGAGACACCATCTGAGGTATTGAGAGATATTAAAATAAGCGTGAAGTACAGAGTGAGAGTGAGAAAAAGAGAGTATATTCTAAAGTAGAGACTGAAATGCCAAGGGTGCCAGAGATATTCGGTGAGTAAGTGCGAGGAAGTGAGGGGAAGACTGAAGTACCCAGTGTGATAAACCGAGAGAGTGGGAGAAAGAGGTGCTAAGGCCTCGGGCAAGGCATCCAATAGGTAGGGTGAATAGGGTACTTAAACATCTAGTGACATTCATATAGAGACATACTTTGAAGAAGCAAACATACTGAGACAGGAAGTGACATAGTAAAGCAGAGAGTGTGGTACAGAGTAAGAGTTTAATACAAAGAGTGCAGTACTAAATCAAAGAGAGTAGGGAGTGGCCAGTAATGATGTATATACTATGAGGAGTCTCTGATGAGCCCATTAGAATTAAATCTCTGGAAGGGGCGCCTCAGATGGAGCATGGCTGAACTATGGCTGAACAGTGGGAAGAAGTGTTCCTCTGAGATTGGGAATCTCAGGGGGGTTTCCTTGGGGGTCTTCTTACCGGGGGCATCTGGAAAGGGGCACTGCGATTTCACATCTGGGGTCAGGCTTACGTGATACTATTTGTTGATGGAGCTTCTCTGAGGCACCATGATTACAGTTGGCTTCAATGAGATGACATTCTCAAGTTTGGGTTCTGAAGCCCGTTGATCCAATGCTCTCACCTCTTCTGGGATGTGGGGTTACGGGGTATTACTGCAATGAGATTCTCATGTCTGGTTGTCGATGCGATGTACCCCCTGAAGGACACACTGGTGCAGGATCACCCTCTCGTCCACGAGTCAGAAGACTTACAAAAGAGAGATCGGCATTGGAGTGAAGTGAAACAAACCAAGTCTATTAAATGCTCATGAGCAGGACTGCGTCCGAACAACACTCTCAAGTGTTGTGGGATGAAGTACATTGAATACAAAGACCATCACCATTATATACTGTTTATTGCAGTTATCCCATGGGATGGAAAACTGGAGGAAACAGGTTTAAACATGGAAATAGCTATAGACAAACAAGAGCAGATGGGTGACCAGGTGGACAGGAGATGAGGAGGGGGATTAAGGAAGGTTTATGGCGGCAATAAGCAATTAATAGATAACATCTAAGACCAGGTGCACTGCACTGACAGCTGCAGCCCCCCCCCCCCCAGCAAGTACATCAGATGTCAGAGAGGTCAGCTAAATTTAGAGGACACAAGCTGGGAAAAAAGGCAAACAGAGAGCAAATGAACACGACAGAAATTAAATGGACGCGACAATCAAAATGGCTGCCGCTTATGCTAACATAGAATTTACACGTTTCCACACGTCCACCCACACATCCATCACTTTATACGTTTACTAGACAGATTTTAGTTTCACAGCCCCCCTCTCGAAGTAAGCAACCTAGCAGCGCTGTTCCCATTAATGAGAACATTTATTTAAGATTTTTTTGACTCGTGGCCGCTTCTGAATATTTATCAGGCTGGTGTACCTTGCAACAATGTGAGTTCAGCGTTTTGAAGGTGCCATCTAAAATTTAAAGTGCAGCAGATTCTGTACTGCACCTGAGATCATCCTGATTCAAAGGGGTTCAGTCGGTTCTGATTGGAGATGTGGATCATATGCAGTCCTAGGAACCCCAGATTACTCCAAACCATTCTTCCTCTACACATGAAAGGGAGGGTGTGTATTGTCCGTCCTAAAACAATCAATTGGTCACAAACAACGCCCTTGTGCATATTTCTCTGCCACCCTCGATCCAGTAGCCAGAGCACTGCCAGCGTGCCTGCGCGCTGTGGCAACTGCAGCAGTATCAATACGCCAGAGCGAAGGAATAGTGCTCTCCAATTCAGTCACTGTTTTAGTACCCCATGCAGTTGACACACCACTGAACCAGACCAAAACCCAACACTTGACTAGCGCCCGACTTACAGGATATGAGTTGACCCTGGTAGCACCACACATTACCCTAAAGCGATGCACCACCCTCAATCCAGCCACACTGTTACCCCTACCAGAAAATGATCCTAGTGTGGCTCCACTAAATGACTGTGTGACACTAACCGATGAACAGACAAAGAGTAGAGTAGACCTCAGAGACATCGCCTTTCTAGAGCCAGATGGAGAACTATGGGTGGAAGGCTCGTGCATCAAACTCCCCAACGGCACCACCTCAGCTGCGTACGCTGTCACCACAGCCCGAAACATTCTAGAAACAGCCCGTATTGCCCAAGTTTCCGCCCAGGCAGCAGAACTCATTGCCCTCACACAAGCATGTATTTTAGCAGCCGGCACAACCGTTAACATATACACTGACAGCCAATACGCCTTCGGGGTGGTTCACCATTTTGGGATTCTATGGAAAGAGAGGGTTCCTGACTTCACATGGTACACCCATCCTGCATGGGGATTTAGTCTCCGCCTTGACGGAAGCAGTCCTCCTCCCCAAAAAGCTAGCAGTGATAAAATGCCAAGCACATAGGAAAGTGACAGATCTCATTGGACAGAGAAATGCACTAGCAGATGTTACTGCCCGAGCCACGGCAGAAGACAGAACTACGACACAAATGTATGTGACCAGGTAACAAGCTGAACAATGGACTGATGCTAGGACCACTGTAAGGGACATACAGATGACAGGCACACAAGACGGATTGACCGAGTCGGAAAGGGTGGGACTAAAAGACGAAGAAAATTGCTGGAGAACTAAAGACGGGAACAAATGGCTGTTACCCAATGCCTATCTAATCCTCATTTTGACCATGGCACATTTACCAGCACACATAGGCTCCACCCCCATGATTGAACTAATCACCAGAGTATGGCATAATGTCAAGATAACAGAATCTGCAAAACGCCTACTACAACAATGTATAGTCTGCCTACACCACAACTCAGGGAAGGGGACAGTAGTACCACAGGGAGGGTTTGGATTCCCTGACCACCCCTTTGAAGTCCTTCAAATGGATTACATCCAACTAGAGAGATGCCATGGTCTAAAATATGTTCTGGTGGCTGTGTGCGCTTTTAGCAAATGGGTGGAGGCATATCCCACCCGCGACAATACCGCCTTAGCAACTGCAAAAGTATTGCTGAAAGAATTCTTCACACGGTACAGCCTTTGTAGAATTTTATGGAGCGACAACAGCCCCCACTTCGTAGCCGAGGTGATACAGAACATACTGAAAGTGTTGGGGGTAAAACAAAAGTTCCATGCCGTCTTCCACCCACAATCAGCGGGCCTGGTAGAAAGACACAATGCAACATTGAATTTAAAACTGGCCAAAATAATTGCCACAACTGGGGTGAAATGGCCCGACGCCCTCCCATTAGCCTTGCTATCAATGCGCTCCACCCCAACTAAACACAGACTGACCCCGTATGAGGTAGTATTCGGCAGGCCTATGAGCATTTGGGCGGCGCCAAAACCAACCTCCATTAACAATGTCCCGAACATAGTAATGTCAGATTATTTGTATAAATTGACAAACGAGCTAACGGTTATCCACCAACAGGTGCAGCAAGCCTCACCAGACACTTTCAGGGGCCCGGAACACGAAATAAGGCCTGGTAACTATGTCCTCGTCAGAAATTTCCAGAGGACGAAGAGTCTGGAGCCCAGGTGGACGGGCCCCTGGCAAGTCTTGATCACCACCCGAACTGCCCTTTGAGTGGAAGGAAAATAAAATTGGCTGCACCCACACCATTGTAAAAGAGTCCCCAATGCTGGCAACCTGTGAATAAGTGGAGGTGCAAGAGGAAGTACTGGCAAAAGACCGACCTGCTCTGAGTTGCTACCCACAAAAAGAGACACTTGAACTGACAGAGTTTCCCAACCCCACGGTGCCATCCAAGAAAGGGTACAACCTAAGATCGACGAAAGGAGGGTGCTCCAACGACCAGGCCACTAACTGAGTCAAGGTCTCAGATCGGTAGCACAATCAACCAACGCTACCAGGAAAAGCACTAGACAAAAAGTCTGTGGCCCTGTCCGTCAGTGAGCCCCTCAAAGATGATGGAAGAAACTGAGCACCTGAAGAGTACCCGAAAAGACACTAAGACTGCCAACCTGCATAGCACAAAGACAATTGCACTTGTAGCAGCATTTCTCACCTGTCTCCTACTAATGGTCACCTTCTGGATCATTGAAGAGAATGATCCTGCATAGAAAACAATGTCACCCACCATGCAACCAACCACCAAGAAAGAACACTATCTGGTATCACTGTCGCCACATCTCCGAGAACGACGCAAAGAATTCTGGAATAATTATTTTGTGCAGATGCTGCACCAGCACAATCTTGCCGCAAATGCCACCAACTGTTGACTCTGTGGGCTGCTACCACATGCCACTGAACACTCCATCCCTTTCATTCCTTCACCCTTTTCTGTTCACGGATCTTGCCTTGCCTGGATGATGCTCCTACAAGAAAGTTACAGAGACAATGCCACTTCCGATGGGACAATCGCTCAGTTCTACAGCGAGTTCTGGTTAAACAAAACAGGAAGAACAGCCGCTCCCTTTTGCCCTCACACCTCCAATGCGACATTCCCAATGAATGTCTCCTCCAAAAAATTGAGTGGAAATACAAGTGTTCAATAATCCTGTCAGACCCACATTTTCCTACCTGAAGAAAAGAACTGCTGCATCACTGACTCTGGCCCTATCTGTGGTGACCGTCTCTGGCCTTGTATGCATTGAAGGCTGTGGGACTAAGAATGTGGGTCAGAGCACTTGTAACATTGTAAGGACTTTGAACACTGCCAACCCTCCAGCATTTGTTGCATCGCCCAATATGTACTTTGTCTGTAGAACCAAAGCCTACACCTGGCTCCCAAGAAACTGGGGGGGCACGTGCTACATCGCCTTTGTTTTGCCACCAACCTACACAGCCCCTGCAGAGCATCATCGAGAAAAGCGTTCTAAAGACACTGATCAAGCAGACTCTGCTGCATCACAGTTCCAGCAAAAGGGCTTGTGACGCTATGGGGTCCGATGGCAAACAGCCGAGCCATCAGACATCTGTCTCAAGCGGTAGAAACTGCCCTGAACGTCACAGCTGGCATCCTCACCAACAACACTGCCGAGCTTCAATCGATCCGTCTGGTGGTCCTACAAAACCGAATGGTCCTGGACGTGGTACTAGCGGACCGTGGAGGATCATGTTGCATCATCGGTGTCAGTTGCTGCATCTACATCCCTGATAGTTCACCTTCTGTCTATGAATCAATCGAACATCTCCACAGACTGTCTTCAGAAATGCATCAAGGGTCAGAGACTTGGACAATTGGAAGTTGGCTTTGGAGCATCTTGAAGGAGTGGGGTTGGAAAATATCAATGGTTCTCTTGGTCCCAGTATTGGCAATATGTGGTTGTTGTTTGGGTGCACACTGTATACTCCCTTTGTGTTCTCTTTGTATAAGTGCCTTGCGCCCTAAGACTATGGACACTCAGCTAACAAAAATGAGAGTAATATATGAGCAAGAAATACAGGACATTATGGAGATCGAAATAGACTGACAAGCTGGCTAGTTATGTTCAAAGGGGCGACTGTTAAAAGCAAAACTACAATTGTGAACATTACCTGCGCCATCTTGTCTGATGGAATTTCCTACGTGCACATAAACTGCAGTCATTCTGACCAACCGCAGCCATTTTGTATTCCGTTGGTCACCTTTTGTTTCATCCTGCCCTTACTAGCATCCCTCTGACCAACCTGGTATGTGAGCTGGGGGCTAAAAACTATTGCCACGACAAACATCAACTTGCTGCCACAAACTCGTTTTTCCTCTCATCTCTGTTTACAGGCAAACCCATGGACACCCTTACACAAACAGGTTCCAAATACCAAACAGACTCTTGGAAACATGGTTTATTGCACTGCACACAGCAAGACTTGTTTTTGCCAACAATGGGACCTGTTTTTATCAACAGAACGGACTCTTAGATCTGGCCGGTCTTACATGTTTAAGACCCTGAAGCAAGGTCCAGCTGCAAGATTAAATTGTCTGTTTTGACCTGGGTGGGAGGAGAATTAATGCTGGGCTTATGTAACCATGTGGATGGGACAATGTTGGGCTTGTGTAACAAACCTGCCCGGGGTGGAGACTCCAAGCCTGTAACCAGGATAAATAAATAAATGCACTGTGTCAAACCTGTATAAAAGGAGAGCCAGAAGGAGTTGCCAGCAGAACACCTCCCTAAAGACATCCTGGTGTCTGCAGTTGACGTGCTCTCCTCTAGAGAGTAATACACCTTTTTCTTGTCTTCCAGTTTCCAGCGCTTGCCTCATTATTTTTGATAACGAACCCAAGGTGAATTAGAGGTGGGACCCTGCCCCCGGGCAGCATTGGGGGACTTAGGAGACTCGCTGCTTTTCACATGCTGAGTTGTAAAAGACATTTTGATAATTTCCCTAGGAAGGGAAACTAGGATACTGGACCAAGGTTTACAGGGGTTCCAGGTTCATGGTTAGGTTTATCGAGGAAGCTGGGCTTCTGGTCAGATGGGAGTTAATTATTTTGAAGATTAGATTAAATGCATCCATTGTGCATGTTTTCCCCCAAATGTTGCAGAGATGGGATTATTGAAGTTATAACTTGTATTGTAGACTGAGAGCGGAGTAGTTGGAAGGATTGTCATTTTATGACGACTGATGATTTTTGAGAGTGTAACTTCAGTTCCTTGTAGATTGTCTGCAAGTTTTAAAAGCAAGTTGGCAATACTATTGACAATGGCAGCGGAACTAAAGATTCTCCTTTGTGTAGTGGAATTTGTACAATGCTTTATGGTCTGCAAAAGAGATCAAGGTCGGGTTCAGCTTGTTTGATCTGCTTTTTGAGGCACTTTGCTTGTGTCATCGGGATGAGGTCTATACGCATTTTCCTTTGTTTTTACACCTTGGAACAAATCCCCTCGGTTTATTCAAGTTTTCGTTTCGCCTCTTACTGGCGTTTAGCTCTCCAGTGCTACAGGAAACGGCGAACCCATCTCTGCTGGATATTGTAGTGAGTAGATCGAGTTTATTTATGGTTCACATGGCGGACTCCCATAGAAGTTAGTGTTACATTCAGTGTGGATGGGATGTTTTTTTGCTGTGAGAGCGATTGGTCTGAATTCTTTTGAGAGCTGTTGTAAGACATTGAGTTCACACATTTTCTACAACTTTTCTTGGCCTTGATTTGGGCTGTGATGAGAATTATGATTTAGGCCATTAAGATTCACTTGCTTACAAAACTATTCCGTATGACGGTGCAGTACAAAATGTATACAGCGCTTCACCCCAGGCTCCGGACGATGACGAGTGGATTGAGCAGTGAATACAGGACGCAAATTAGGTAATAACATGTTTCTACCATGGTGTGACTTGCTCAATGTTTCCAAAGTTAAGTCAAAAAGACAAGTCCGCGGACCATAAAGAAAAGGTACATTCATCGACCAGTCATGGTATACCATTAAACGAACGAAGAAGATGGACAGCGGTGCACCACTGACACCTAGTGGCCAGTCACCGTTAAGCACTGAGTACGTTCCTCAAAAGGGCAGACAGGCGACAGGCACTGTCTGGTGCAGCAGTGGCACCCATTGGGCAGTCTATGTATGGCTCTTAGCTAAGGGTAAGAGGTGAAGCAGACAGACTCTTGCATACTGCCACTTTCCCAGGACCATGCGTGATGTTTTTTTCTCTGTAGTCTGGAATTTGTGTTTTTGTTTATTCCGTTATAAAAAAAAAGTCCACAAATCACAGAATTCAACGAAAAAAACCTTCGTGGTAGTCATGAAAGAGCACTGACTGAGGTCCGGATGAAAAGTTGCCTGTCGAAGTATGTCATTGGCTGAGGTCCTGGAGGAAAACCAAAATGGCTTTCTTGGCCCCAGGGGGTTTGTGTTGGCCCATGCAAGAAGCACCCACACCTGTTACATAATGGTTTGTACACCGTTCGACTAGCAATTTAGTAAAAAACTGGATATTTTCCTGTTATGACCCTTCAAACGAAGTCTTCAATTCGGGGCTTTTGAATGGAAACTTCAAATTTGACAAGAATGCTGACGTCTATGTGAGCACTGATCGAAACTTTGAGTGTGAGGTTAAGAGTAAGACTACAAAAGAGGCCTAGACAGCTGTTTCCTTGAGGTTTCATGTTAGGAAAGGCTGGAAACTGCACCCTAGAACTAGACTGACTATCATTTCACCTGCATGTGCGGGGGAGACTGCTTACGGGTTGCTGCATTTCTTGGTCGTGTCTTGTTCCAGATGCCGCCTCGATTAACGCGGCGGCAGATTTGTTTACCTAAAATTAAGAAAAGGGGAGTGCTGCGTGGGCAAGTAAGGTCGGCAGACGAACGTTATCGCAGTCCCTCATTCAATAAAGTTATTGCTAGCAATAACCATGGAAGTTGGTACTTCTGAAGGCTGCACTCATGATTACAGTGATACCGAAGTCAGCTCAGAAGAGGCATAAAAAGAAAGATGAGCAGATTGCTTTTTATTATCATTTTCCAATACATAGTTGTGCCACCCTCAGTTTTGGATTAAGGGTTTTCAGTGCCGCAGGCAAAATTACAGCTCAGCATGTGGGCACTCTTCCTCCACAATGAAACAAGGATGCAGTTTAGGCCGGTTGTGGCGCCACCTTGTTGTGGCAGTGTATGCAGCTGCCTAGAGTGAACGCAGTGTAGCACTGACTCTGTACAAAGCACCCTAATTACAGCTCGCCCCTGACCATACTGCAGTTTCTATATCGCATTACATGGTGGCTTTGGTAGTTCGAGTTGTTTAGGGGGAGACATGTCTTTCTTTTTGCTTCGAAAGCACTCCCAGACCATCACTTTTCGGCAATCCATAATTACAACGTTTCAACCCATCTTTAAAATGCTTTGGGGATTTTTAACACAGAAGAAGGACTATGGCAAATGTGTTGCAGTTAAGATGGCCATTTGTTCTTCGTAATTTGGGCTCCCGGTTTTATGGGATTTATATGTTTGTAATTCCCATCTGTACTTATCCATATTTATTTTTTGCTAATTTTACCTGTATTTATCCATATTTATTTTAGGTTTTGTAAAAAAAAGAAGCAGAAATGTGTATATTTCTGCATTTATTCAACCAGGTAATGTACACTCATGCCCGAATGCCTGGCAGGTTTCAATGATATATACACACTGAGATGGTAAAATATGCACTTATAAGAAAATATGTACATTTTGGTTTCAAGGTTGTGCAAATCTACTGCTGTTTAAAGCTCTTTATTAAAATCCCTGTATTGTTTTAATCCCCTTGACTGTCAATCCCCACTGCTAATGGCCTGGCCGTCATGAATGGCAGCATTTAGAATTATTCAAAAACAACCCAATTTCCGTTTTGTTTTATCCACATTTAAAAATAAATAGACAGGAAAATAAATGGTTTTCTGTCTGTATTTATCTGCAAAAATCAGTAAAAACTAAAAACAGGGAGCCTTATCCATAATGTACTGAGCATGAGTTGAGCAGGTTGTCAACAGTGCCAGGGAGAGGAGGGCGTCATCAGGAAATCAAAACACAGACACTATCCGAGATTCAATTCGGACCAGGTCCTCCATAGGAATGGATTTCAAGAATCATTTACTAATGTTTATAGGTTCTCTCCCAGTCAATTTGTGTGAATAGAGGGGCAGCTAGCAGACGTAAAGCACGTTTGCCCAGTAACATGAGACATGGCTGAAAGGGATTTACCTTGAAATGGGTGAAGGTGTGAATGGCGTTCATTCTAATTGCTCCTGCCCTAAAGTCATTTTGAGGAAATGTGCTGGCAAATGGAGAGTGAGGCCTATCTCTCTTAAAGAAACACACATCCATATTTTGCCAAAATGCGTAATTTAAAGTTCACTGTGGCAGTGATATTTGTGAGAGCTCATGTTGAATTAAATACCATTGTAGAATGCAGACTGCTAGTCCCAATTAAGTTGTTGGGAAATTAAAAGCAAGACAATATGAGAGGAAAATAAAATGGAGGGGAGGAGAAACAAAGAAAATTATGACTACAGCCAGTAATTTTGTGATAAAAATAGGTAGTCTTGAAAACGGAGATCCTGTAAATAACTGGGAAAATTTATTGGAGGAATTAAAGGAAAAACACTCAGGCCAGTCGGGGGTGACTAGAGACGGAAAAGGAAACCCAGCACCATGGTTCAACGTGGAATTAAAACTAGAAAAGAGAAAATTAGCCAGGGTACAAAGATCGGTTGCCAAGGGACACAACTCAAGCAACACAGACATCAGAAGCATGAGAAAAAATACCGGAATAAACTATGGATGGCGAAGGTACATTACAAAGTACGGATCTGGGAAAAGTTACTGATCACAAGTAAAAAAGTATCTTCCAGAGAGTTTTGGGCTATCATTAACAAATTAAATTCAGGAGCAACACTGAAACAGGACCCTGGAATCAGCGACAAGGCCTGGGGGAACCACGTGAAGTCCCTCTATTTAAAAAAGGAACCACATAGAAATAAAAACAAACAAGGTTCATCCAATGACACAGAAGATGACAGTTTTAAATATATACTCGTCAGTCCAAGATTGCACGAGAACGCAAACCTAGAAACAAAGGGCATTTATCAAGACGTTTTGACCACCCGTGCCCAAATAATTTGTTTGCAAATAAAAACGCTGATTCAAAAATTAAAGCCAGAGGGGGCACCAGGACCAAACGGTCTTCCAACAGCAGTTTACAAAACAAACGAAGACTTTTGGGCCGAACACTTAACAGTGTTATTTAATCATATTTTCACAAAGGGAAACCTTCCGGCTACATGGAAAGGAAACATTATCCATCCAATCCATAAGAAAGGGGACAGAAAAAATCCAGGGAATTACCGACTGATCTCCTTAATAGATGTCAAAGCCAAGCTGTACACTTCGTGCCTACTGGAAGAGCTACAGGACTGGGAAAAATCAACCAACATAATCCCTAGGTTTCAAAGCTGTTTTAGACTAGGGATGGGGACAACCACAAACTTGACCACCTTGGGCCTGCTAATGGAAAATGCCAAAAAAAGAATCAACAACTATATGGATGTTTCATCGACATAAAATCAGCTTTCGACCACGTTAGTAGGTCAAGGCTTTGGAGCAAGTTAAGAAAGTGGGGGATGCCAGACAATTTAACAAACGCAATCGCCAGCTTGTACAGCCAAACATTGGCAAAGGATAAACAAGGGAACGGGACCAGCCTTACAAAAAAAATCGAGACACAGGATGGCTTAAAACAAGGCTGCGTCCTTGCCCCCAGTCTTTTTAACCTATACCTAACAGACATCGGACGTAATTTAGAAGTAACGGAGAACCACACTCCGAAACATGGCAACGTTCCTGTTCCAATTATGCAGTATGCCGATGACATTGTATTACTAAGCAAAACCCCAATAGGTTTGCAACGCTTAGTAAACACGTTATCGTCCTACTTAGCACCAGAAAACTTGGAACTGAATAAAGAAAAAACAAAAGTTCTCTAGCTTGTGGAGGGGAAGAAACTGAACTTCAGATAGTCAATTAACATCTCAGTCCTTGAAGAGCAGGTCTCATATAAATACCTGGGGATGACCATTGAGCAGGGCAATACAAAAAAAGGCACATTTTGGTACTAAGAGGGAAGGTGCAATCATTAATTTACGCATACAGGCAACTGCAAAAAACAGTGGGCGGCTCAAATTACACGCACCTACTTAAAGTAATGGCAGCACAAATTATACCTACTTTATCATACGGGTTAACTGCATGGCTAGGAGGGGAATCAACAATTTTAAACAATTTACAAAATAAAATATACAAGGTAGTGTTCAATCTGCCACACTCAGCTGCGCCAGCCCAAGTCCGCTTAGAATTTGGCTTGCAGAACCAAGAAATCCGATCAATGTCCACGTTTGCAAAATTGTGTCACAAGCTCCGTTCCGCCCTAAGTGAGTCAATGGACAACATCTGCTGGAAGGAAATAAACTACCAGGAAGTCCAGCCCAGCACCACTCAATGCGGAAAATATCTCAGCTCAAGTTTGACCTCACTGACCCTGCATGAAGTATGGAAAAAAAACAGACCACGTGCATTTCTGTAAAGTAGTAAATGAACTAGCAAAAAGGATTTCCTTGCTAAAAGACAAAATAACCCTAACTAAACGCCGACATGCTTGGACAGTAGTAAACTCATACACCAACCAAAAACCGCAAGGATATCTAGCTTTGCACTGCAGTCAACATCTAAAAAAAGCTTTAAAAGCGTACCGAATGGGCATGCATCACTCAAAGGATTTAAGGCCCTCTTGGAAACATCAAAACGAAAGTTCCAACTGCAGACTATGCGGACACCAGAAAGAAACACTGACGCACTTGTTATGTGCGTGTCCGGCCTTATTGGCTTTAAGAAGAAGGCATCTACGGGCAATTTTCATCACACTAAAGAGCCGCCCCTGCAGACAAGCAGTGATAAGTTGGCTTGGAGGTACCTCATCAATCCTGTCATGCCGGGGAGTTACATTTATGGCCAAGGTAACAAAACTTACAAGAAACTGATCAGATAAAGGCACCTACCACCTAGTACAAACAGTGGTCTAGGGAAAGAAGAACGTGGTGGTAGAAATGTCATTTAGCGAAAACCTCGCCACGGAAATATATACTGTGTTTTTTAACGAAAGAAATATGTCCAGAGAGGTCCTTTTCTGGGACAGAACACTTTGACACTTTATTGTCCTCAAAACAGGTCATTTTACTTTTACCTTCTCTTCCCTCTTCTTCTTTTCTGTTTTTATCCTGTTCGAATATTGTAAAGATTTTTATTAATCAAACAATAACCAATGATGATGATGACAATATGGGAGCTTTTTGGGTAATGGTGCCAAGGACAGTTGTAGGAAAGTGTCACTTTTTGACATGGTCACCCCCACGTTTTGCTCCCTGGTACTGATGTTGTTGATTGGTAGTGCACTCTGTCCCTTTTAACTAGGCCCCAGTGCCAGTGCTCATACACTGAAAACAAGACAAATGTTCTACTGTAACTAAATTGGCAGTTACTTTATCACCTCTGTAAGTCTTTAGTAAATGGTACTCCTGGTAACCAGGGCATGAGTACTAAAGAGGGTTCCTAAGGGCTACAGCATATATTATGCCATCCCAAGGGACCCACACGCAAATTGCATGAAGAATGCCATTGCAGGATGCGTGAAATAGTCCAATCCATTCTGAAAACACGAGGTACGCTGCATGTACTATATGTAAGTCACCCCTACAGCAAGCCTTTACGCCCTAAGACAGGGTGAATTATATTACATGTTAGGTCTGCAGGAGCAGATGTGTCCCTATTATGCCTAGTTCCTTTACTAAGCATTGCAAGTGAACAGGTAGCCATCTTAAGGTATGTACCGGGCATCGGTCATTACGAGTTACCCAGCTACATAGTGGCTTCACTGAAAATACTGATGTTTGGTATTAAACATCTTGTCTCAATAAATCTGTACGGATGTCAGTACCACATTTATTCTGACATGCACCCAGAGGGCACCTTAGAGGTGCCCCCTGAATCTCTACTACTCACAAAGTGTGCTGGATAACTAGTATCTTCCAGCCTGCCACCTCAGATGAGTTTCTGACCCCCTGCAGGTGAGAACTCATGCTCTCCGAGGCCAGAGAAATGTCTGTCTGGCAGAAGGCGATCACTCCTCCTCCAGCAGGATGTGTAGCAGATTTGCGTCTCAAGAGCAAAGGCTTCAAAGCCTATACCACCTTTGAAATGTGACCACGGTTTCCCCCCAGACATTTGGAATGCCATCTCTTGCCCTTAAGCCCATTTGGTACTAGAGCAGGTGGGAAATTAGAAAGTTAGAAGGCGTGTTCACTTGCAGGCTAGGCACACCCCAAGGTGGGACATCTGAAGTGGATAGTTAAAGAAGGGGTTCACTCTCTTTGTTTTGGTGAAACTAGGATCTCTGGGGGTCAAGATTATACCCACAACTCACAGGAAGTGGTCATATAGGGAGTGTAGACACCCCAGGGGTAGGCAGCCAATTGGCTACTACCCTGCACTCCCCTAAATGCCCCTAAATTCAGTATTAAGTGGTCTCCTGACACCAGAACTTCAGATGTGTCTACCTGGGAACTGAAGAAGGACACATTCTACAAGAACAGAGGACCTGCTCCAAAATGTGTGCAAAACTCTGCCTTACTGCTGTTAATCTCGAGTAGAGGATGTGGCCTAATGGCTAAAGCGGTCACCCTCGAAGCTGGAGAATCAGAATTGAGTCTCGGCATGGACGACAACATCCTGTGATTCTGGGCAAATCACTTAATCTCCCAGTGGCTAAGAAAATGAATACGTCTGCCTGTAATGCAACTGGTACTCATGTAAAGTGCTCTGATATCTTCGGGTCAAGTTTGCCCTATAAAAAGCTCTGAATCTTTTTTTTTATTTTATTTTCTTTTAAACCTCAACTATTGCTGGACCAACTTGCCCAGAAGCTGAACATCATCCTTAAACCCTTTCGAAGTCCGTCCAGTGCTTCAACAACCTCTTAGTATCTCCCTTGGGGTGGAGGAGCCATGCCCCCTGCATCTGCAGGCACTGACCACACTTGTCTGGTACTCTGTCTTGCTGGCCTTCAGGACCACCGAGGAACTATCTTGCCAGGAGGAGGTCACGTGGTTCCAAGACATCAGCCCCGTCTCTCCAGTGAGTTTCAAGATGCTACACCCCAAGGACCCCCCTGCACTAATTCCCAGGGTACAGGAGCATTTGCCGCAACCAAGGATAGTTGACTGTTCATCTAGGACACCACCTCCACCAAAACTGACCTGCTCATTGAGGAACATCAGGAGGCTGCCACTGAGAGTGACCCTGTTGTATGTTTTCTTCCCCTCTGCAGGTCAAGAGAGAGAACCATAAGAGTCTCCAACGCAAATGGCCAGTCGGCCAAAAACCTCTGCACCTGAGCCCCACAACCCAAGGTTCACAGAAACCCACTGCGTCCCATTGCTTCCAAAACCCTCATGAGCCGAGCCCCGTTTTTTTGGTTCTGCCGGACTTGTCCCCAGGTCCCCACTTGCACTTTTTTGTTGCAGGTACTTTGGACTAAACCGTGTAGTGCTCGAGACTACCAACACGATCTGCCCCTCTGCACCCGGACACACCAGGGCAGGTAAAGCCAAACTGGTGGTGGTTCTTTGGACCTTGGGTCCCAAGCACCTTAAGTCCAAAAGGGCACACTCTGCAACTGCTTGCAAGTATATGTATGCTGTTCATGTCTTTATTACCGTAGAATAACATTACCGCATTTGAGGCTCATACCTGTTTGAGCACCTTACTGTTTCTTTGTAAAATTCATAACTCCAAAGGTACTTACCTGATTCTGATGGTCTTGGTGTTTAAAATATATAAAAATCTGTGTTATTTTTCTACACTGGTCTCACATTTCTTCTTGATTGTGTGTACCATTTATTAACTCTGTGTGTGCAACAAATGCTTAACACTTCCCTCTGACAAGCCTCAGCTGTTCCACCACACTACAACAATTAGAGCACTTGAGATTATCAAAGCAACCAGCTTCCTACAAAAGTTACTTGGAGTTCAAATAAAAATGCTTAGGAGGTGGTGATCTGCATAATAAAATACAGTTTGTATTTTACCACAGCTTACCCCACAATCACTTCCTGAAATCACACCCTCTGCTAGACCACCCAGTGGCTGCTCTGTTTCTGTCCTTCAGTAACCACCACAATGAGTAAATATACTCCTCAGAGGTGCACCAGGCCTTTTATAAACCAACACTTACAAGCTTAAAGTACCACATAGGGGTAGTTTGGTGCTCAGGAGCAACATAAGCACATCATTTCTCCATCTCCTCTGCACATTTTACCAGATGAAAATGTCAGCTACGAATTCCCCCTTGTCTTCAGTGGATAGGACCATAATACATAGTAGCCCCAGTTTATAAATAATAATATACTCTTATTAGCACATTACTTCTCAGTAAGGCCCTACAGCATATATTACCAGTTACTGCACTTTAGCAAAATTGCATTGCATGGATTTTTCTGGTTTCCACAATACCTGCTTCTACCCTGCCACCCCGATGTATCCACTCAACTCCGTATTGGCTGATAGCTGAGTGGCTCAAGTCTTCTGAAAGCAGCATGGACAAATTGACATAGGTAGGGCAGCAAAACATTTGAGAAATCCATATGGCTTGACTGCTCAGCCTGGGGCAGAAAATAGTCCCTACCACTAAAATAAAAGTGGTCCCCATTAGTTAACCCGTTAGCTGAAAAAATGGGTGGCATTTGTAAATCGGACCGTTTTTTAATTGTAAAGAGAAGCTGTATAGGTGTGTTGAAAAGTATTCTTAGACTCTATGCATTTGTGATTGTTGTTGCAGTATTTGTGGTAAAATACCTCACCTGGCCATGAAATAGCCCCTACAGACCAGTCCGGCCCAGAACGTCCTTGATTGTTGTCTTCAGGAGGCTACAGACACATCATGATGGGCAGCTTTCACGACTAGTTCACTCATATTCTCCAGTCCCCCCCACCCCATTGGCTTCACTCTTAACTTCTCCTTAACGTACATACTGCTCACTGCCCCTATGAACTCAACAGACTGGCCAGAGTGTGAAGACCCAGAAAGCATTCTACCCACCGTGACCTACCTTTGAAGCTCAGCCTCTCAGGCAAAGCACCATTGTCTTCTAGGCTCATCCAATCCTAACCCTCTTGGAGGAGGATCATTCTTAGCTTGATCATGGTCTCCTGCTTCCTGTTAAGCTGGTTCTTGTTGTGCAATAGGAGCAACAAAAATAAAGGAATAGACTGCACCCAAACAATTACAAGTGATTAATCGTAATTCAAGCGTTTCCATTCATAATTTTTTTTCACTTCCTCCCATACTTGCCTTTAGTTTCGAGAGCATTTCCAGGTATGTGCCCCTTAGCTTATTGATGAAACGAAATAAGGCTGAAACATGTTTGTGATTGATTATGTTCCTATTTAGAGGTGACATAGACTAACAGCTTGTGTAGACTGTCCCTTTTGGGAAGGGGCCAAGACTGATTTGCATATGGTTGGTCTCTGTCGTGGCACAGTAAGAAAACAAACAAATGATGTGTGCCTACAGCAATTTACACTGATTAGATTTATGGGAGCATCTTAATCCATCACTTTTGTACTTCTCCTGAGTTGCCCTAAATGACACAGTTATTCCAAGGCATGGATGGCATAGGCCACAGTTCATCTGGGCAGAAGCTGTACTTCACTGTTGACGCCCAAACATAGGTTGAAAAAGAAAAAAGGCTGCTCACAAGTTTGACAACAATCATAAACCCTTACAGATCCTATACATCATTATGAAGTTCCTTTTCATGTGCAGCACTTGCTACAGGTTTCATTATTTCAAAACCCACAAATCAATTCGTCAAATAAATACATATATAGAGCAACTGCACAGGTTCTAAAGTATGTCCATACTGATGTTGTAACATGGACTTTCTGATGAATGTACGACAATTCTTGTTCTTTTGCATAGGTGTCCTTGAGCTCTCCAGTGCCATTACTAAGGCGGTTTTCTGGCAACCAAAGATTTCATGAGTATAAATAAAGTCAGTGTGCGATATGAAGAAACAATCGCAATGGACCGCACACCGCTAGCCCCTCCTCCGGATCGCCCCTAGGGACTCTGGTACATGGAGTTCTTGAGTGGTTCACCCCAGTGGGTGCCAGTAGGTACTTGTTGAACTGATGATCTCTAGACCCGATACATGTCCCGGGTTTTTGGATATCGCCCGAGACATGGCTCGGGTTTCGGGATAACTCCCCTCCTCAGTAGAGAAAAATAGTTAGGGGTGGAAGAGAAGGCCGCCAAGCAACCGTCAACGGCCTCGATGCCCGAACCGGCACGCAGGTGCGTCGTCCAGGAGCTCGTCAGATCAAAGCTCAAGGGAGCCAATTGTGCGATATGAGTCACGCTTTAAATAGAGATGCCCTCAAAATATTTTTGAATGGGAGATACCCATATATATGAACACAGTGATAGAGCTTTCCATAGACTCTCCGCCTGCACTGAAAATAATCTACCCTCTAATTGTGCCCTTTTAAGTAAGGGCTCTAACAAGGGGGCGTGGCTTGGCCGCCAACGGGAATGGACGCGTGAGCACGAAGCTCCGTGCCCACCTCCAGATTTATCCTGCACACCTTTGCCCTGCTGTCCCTAAAGAGTCGGGCATAACTGTCTCCTGCTGCGTGGGCCCTGCTGAACCGCCCAGTGCAAAGAATGCCGACCTGCATCTGCAAAGCGCTGCACTTCTGAGGGACCCGATAATCCGGCGCCGGCCATCTTTTGTGGCCTACACTACTGGGCTCATCCTCGACCTCAAGTGCGGAGCTATCCGGGCCGGAGTGCGTGCAGACCGGCCACAATCCACGGCAGCGGCCGGTGCACCGACGGAACATCTGAATTGAAGGTACCGGAGCTGCAAGTGGTCTTGGGGTGCCAGGCGACTCCGGCAGTGCCTTGTTGTGGCCTCAAGCGGACAGGAGGGGTGCTGTCTGCCTGTGACGCTAGGGCCTGGAGGTGAGGCGGACGCTACGGCCTCTTAGGCCTCGGCGGTCGCGGAGACCTCCGGAGGCCCATTCGTCTGTGTGCCCTGGGCGAGCGAGGTGGTGGTGAGGACCGGCCGCGCTGCAGAGGAACCCCGCAGCTGCCTTTGTGGGGCAGCACTGTGCACTTGCAAAGCCGGAGAGATTGACCTAGGCCCTGACTGGGCACTTGTGGGGCCTATCTGGCGGAGCTGACTGGCTGCCCCGATTGGACGCGGTCTTGGCCGCTGAACCAGGATGCCGGCGGACATCGGGTGTGAGGAACACACATTTCGCCCCACTTCCCCAGTGCTGCCCCCTACGACTCCGGTTGCGGAGGTGGGCGATTTGCTAGCAGCCCTTGACGGACCGCGCACTGGTGGCGGGGGATCCGGGGGTGCCAACGGAGCTCCGACTCTTTGACTGGGGGGCACTATCAGCAGGAGGCGATCTCTGGACCCCACGACTGGGCAGACATTGGTACTGTGAGTGCTGAGACCCCTACGAGATAGAGCGGGCCCACTTGCGCAACTAGAGGATCGGCTGTAGTTCGTGATCACGTCTGAATCGTGGCACTGTTGAATAACTGAGACTGGCACTATTACCGGCGCAGCTTGGTCGCCTCTGGCTCCGCTTCTGGGGGCCCTGCAGGTCCTCTGGAGCCTGGTATGGTCCTGAGTTTTCCTGAGACACCCGGTGAACAGGGCCACGTATGGACACTTTGGAGTCCTGAAATCGACCGGCGCGGCAGCGGGGAACCTGCTGGTAAGAGTGGCCCTTTCGCCTACAGGCTCGAAGGTACGAGCCGCTGCTGCAGGGAGTGCTCCAGATGAACCTATATTGGGGGAACCTACACAGACACAGGGGCGGCACATTGAATGAGCGCTGGCACGATGGGGAAACTGCGCCCGAAACCGGGCGCGTTGCCCCCTGACCTTGCGGCGGACCTTCCTGGAGACCGGGACTTGGACCTGCCTTGGGACCCTGCGGCGGGACAACAGCAGCGCCAGATGGAGCAGATCCTGAAGGCCATCGCCGGCATGAGGGAGGCCTTACACCACGACATGGCCCAGGTGTCCAAGGGATTGGGACTCTTGCTAGCGGACCACGGGAAGTTAGTACACCGTGTCACGCAAGCTGAAACCACGCTAGATTCACTGGTACCAGCTCAAAAGACGACGGATGCCGCCCTGGGTGACCTGCAGAGGAGAGTACAGTTCCTGGAAAAAAGGGCCGAGGACGCAGAGGGCCGCAACTGGCGTAATAACATATGCGTGGTAGGTTTGCCAGAAAAAGGCCCATCCCCCAGCGCCTGGGAGTCCACCTCGACCAGTTGTAGCGCTGCTTCTACACTATAAGGATAGAGACCTGCTCCTGCAGCGAGCGAGGACGATGGGGCCCTACCAAGTGGACAATGCACGCATTTCCATCTACCTCGACTATTCTTTTGAGGTTCAGCGCCACCGCTCCTCGTTTTTAGCGGTAAAGAAGGCTCTTCGGAGGAAGGTATCCGATACTCTCTCTTGTTCCCAGCCCGCCTACGGATAATGTTAGATGGCAAATCCTCCTTCTATAATAGTCCTGAGGAAGTGTGGACCTGGTTGGAGTCTTACAAGGCTGGTACAGATGCTCCCATGACAAATGAAGAGTTGCAGGACGCGGCACCGAAACCTAGGCGGAGCCGGCAGAACAGGAGACAACCTGCAAGGATGCCCTCTGAGTCACAGACTGAACTGAAACGCAAGGAGGCCCTCAGGGCGGTTTCCACTATCTCCAGGGCAGTGACCTCTACTTCTGTAGTGGACTCCAGGTCCCGCAGGGGATCGGCTGATGCGACATCTGAGGGCTCGGGGGGCGGTGACCAAACACTACCCCATGTCACACCAAGGACTGCGGATGGCCTTTTGGACGAGTGAATCCTATACTCCTCGCATTGTGGTATAGTACGAGAATGTAATTCCTGATATGGGACAAGGGGGGGCAGGTGTGGTTACTGGGGTTGGGGGTCTAATTTGATGATGGAAATAATTCCCTGGAAGGGCTCTGTGTTGGTTGCCTGGGGCTATGGGACATCAGAAGAGTTATGTGGGAGGTCGGGTTACTTGATCACGAGGGAGTCGTTGTCCACGAAGTTGTATTGCCGGACCCCCTCACTCTCACACTAGTTATGAGACTGGTGGCTACCGGAGGCTTTCTTTAATTGGGGATTTTGACTTTGGATGGGTTCCTGCGGTTTAGTGCCTGTTCTGGGGATGGGTGGGAAGGGGGTTTGTTGGGCTGTTTTGGGGGGGTTTCAAGGGACTGTCAGTGCGCCGGGGATCTTGATGTGGAAACGTTTGGAATGTACAACCTTAGATGGGGATCCGACCTGAATTGAAATGTATCACCTGGAATGTGAGGGGACTGAGATCCATGATAAAGCGACACAAGGTACATGCCTATCTGGTTCGCAGGGGGATCCAGGTGGCTTTTGTGCAAGAAACACACATTGATCAAACTGAGGCGCGGGCCCTACAGCGCAGATGGCGGGGCCAATTGTTTTATACTACCTTTTCTGCCTTTGCACAGGGTGTTTTGATTTGGGTGAGGGCGGGAGTTCCATTTCAACTTTTAACTACAATAGTAGATACCGAAGGGAGGTTTGTGGCTGTACAGGGCCGGCTAGATGGGAGGGATTTGACACTATGTAATGTTTATGCCCCGAATGTAGAGCAGACTGCCTTTTTTGCACGATTGTCTGGGAAACCAGCGACAGTCTTAGCTGGCACGATACTGATTGGAGGAGACTTCAACTCTGTTGTGGATGTTGAGTCGGATAGGTCCCACCCACCGCTAGCTCATTCTGCAGTTCATAGGACAACGAAAGGGAGAAGGGATTGGCAGGACACATGGGGTCTGGTTGATGCATGGCGAAGGCAACACCCTGCTGAGAGGGATTATTCCTTTTATTACGCTCCACATGATGTACATGTCCGGCTCAACAGTATTTTATGTTCGCCAGATGTTCAGGGGTTGGTCCGTCACAGTGAGTACCTAGCGAGGACGATCTCTGATCATAATCCCTGTTTGGTAGTGCTCTGGTGGACGAAACAGCTTCAGGCAATTGCCACTTGGCGCTTGAACCCTCTGGCTCTGGAGGACTCCACATTTAAGACAGCAGTGCGGGAAGGCATCGAACGCTACTTTATCAAAAATGAGGGGACAGCGTCGAGTAGGGCCCTTGAATAGGATGCCTTTAAGGCGGTGATCCGAGGGGTTTGCATCTCCTCCACAGCGGGGGCTCGCAAGACTCTACTGCAAGACCTTGCACAGAGTGAGGATCAGTTACGCCACGCGGAGCGGGTCAGCCACACGGATTCAGAGTCTCACAGGGTGGTTTTGACCGCACGTAAAGAGGTTGCTGCACACATGGAGAGGCTCTGCTGTTTTGACCATAAAGAATACCTTATTCGGGCTCACGCTGAACGAGATAAGGTGGGCTCCCTGCTGGCCTGGCTGGCTAATCCTGCGGCCCGTGGCACCCCGATTCTGACCCTCTCTACTGTGGAGGGCCACCTGATATATACCCAGAAAGAAACTAACAACCAATTCTTTGCTTACTATGATCACCTCTACAGGAGTGTGATGCCAGATGAACCTGAGGCACTTGATGACTTCCTGACCACAGCCCGTCTACCGCACCTTGAACCAGAGGTGGCGGATAGATTAGGGGAAGAAATATCAGTAGGAGAGATCCGCGTGGTGATTAAACATATGGCTCTCCGTAAAACACCTGGCGCGGATGGTTTACCGGTCGAGTTCTATGCAGCGTATGTTGATATCTTGGCCCCACGCTTGCAGGACATATATAGAGAGGCCTGGGACGCTGGTGTGTTGCCTGTGACCACCCAGGAGGCAATTATAATACCCTTATTAAAACGAGGGGGAAACGCCAGCTCTCGATCTGCTTATAGACCATTATCTATGCTTACGGTTGACTATAAAGTATTGAGCAAGATCCTCGCGACGCGACTTTTACTACATATGAGGGCCCTGATTCACCCGGATCAAGCGGGCTTCATTCCACAACGCACCACTGCGACATGTGTACGTCGCCTCATCCGGCTCATGGGGGAAGATTTCGGAGATCTCCCGGAGGCTGCTGTGCTTTTAGTCGACATTGAAAAAGCCTTCAACAGTGTGGAATGGCCCTACCTGTTCCGAGTCTTGAAAGAATTCGGATTGGGTGACCGGTTTGTGAAATGGACTACATTGCTCTATAGTGCATCCACAGCCAGAGTGAAAACGGGGGCCACGATATCGGCTGCGTATCGGGTGAGCCGCGGGATGCGTCAGGGGTGCTCCCTGTCTCCCTTGTTGTTCGCGTTGGCCATTGAGCCATTAGCCTCTCATGGTCGGGCGGGTCAGGCGTACGAAGGCTTAGTACTGAGGGGAGAGACCCATTATATATCGCTTTACGCCGACGACCTGCTGATGTTCCTGGCCGATACGAATGACTCACTTCACTGAGCCGAACTCCTACTACGAGATTTCGGAAATATCTCGGGGCTGAAGGTGAACTGGGGGAAGACTTGCCTTTTCCCAATGACTCCAAGAGAACATGCACCCAAGAATTCGGGGAACCTTCAGTGGGAATGTCACTGTCTCCCATACTTAGGTACCCACATTTATCACTCCCAGCCAGACCTGCTGTAGGACAATGTGAATAGGGTGATTAGGAACCTACAAAGCAACATGGGGTTTTGGCGCACCCTGCCATTATCGGTGGCGGGGAGGGTAGCTTTGCTGAAATTGGTAGCGCTTCCTCGCCTATTGTACTTTTTTCGCACATTGCCTGTATGGATACCGGCGTCGACTTTTCGGAGGCTTCGGTCCTTAACCACGGGGTTCGTTTGGGGCTCGGGCAGACGACGAATCGCTTTGACCACCCTGATGCGTCCCACGGCGGAAGGAGGACTGGCAGTCCCTGATTTCGAATGGTACTACCTGGCGGCGCAATTGCAATGGCTTACACAGGCGGTGGCTCGGGAGTTCAGGGGACCGGAGGGGCCACAGGGCAGACTACTTCCAGACATGTAATATCCTTTATATTACTGCACCAGAAGATTGATTTAGATCGCCTCACGCTTGAGGAGCGCACACTTCGTCTTTGCTGGAGTAGGAGTCACAAACAAACGGGTACCATTCACCCATATGCTCCAGAGATTCCTCTAGGTGTATGTATGGCTCTTCCGCACGGCGGTAATTGGTCAGCATAGGCCCTGTGGGAAGATCTTGGGCTGCTTATGATTGGGGATTTGTACGGAAATGGGGCCCTCTTGACCTTCCAAGAGCTGCAGAACACGTATGGACTTCCGAAGGGTGACTGCCTGCTACATGCCGCTTTGGTAGCGGGTATTCAGAAGCACTGGGGTATGGGGCTCTCTGAACGGGCGACCTCGCTGGGCTGCCAATATGTGGCTATGGCTGCTGGTAGTTACAAAGCCGTTACGTGCCTCTACAGGAGGTTGTTAACGAAAAGCTATCACCATTGGATGGTTTGCGAGTTAAATGGGAAGTGGATATCGGAAAACCCTTCCTAGAGACTACGTGGCCCCAACTGGTTTGACGCGCCTGGAAAGGCACTCGGAACGCCAGATTTCAGCTAGTCCAGTTCTATACGCTACATCGGGCATACTTGACGCTGGTTAAGATATCGCAATACCCAAGATGCCGAGCTGAAGGAGCTGATTTCTCCCATATGTTCTGGTCTTGTGCGAAATTGTCTGACTATTGGACGGACGTGGTAGCATGCCTAAATACTGTGACGGGCCGACATGTAGAGGCGGACATGGGCACTTGCTTATTACTTTGGTTCCCACATACCTCCCAAACTAAAGTTACCAGTAAATTCTATGACCTGGGTTTGATCTTGGCTAAGAGGGAACTTACCATGTACTGGAAATCTAATGTAGGCCCTAATTATTTAAGGTGGAAAGCGACTCTGCTACGTTGGGCGATGGCTGAGAGTACACTCCGACTACAGCAGGCCAAGCGCTTAGATAATGATAAACCCCTAGAAGTGGCTAGGGCATGGGAAGCACTAGTGACAGCACTCCGGAGCCCCGCTGAGAGCTCAAGCGAGGGGGAAGAGGACTTGAATTAGGAACTAGTAGTCAATAGGTTCTGATGGTGGAGAAAGAAGACAGTTTGGGGGTTAATGCTGTGAGTATTTCCTAGCGAGGTGTCCCCCTTTACATTACCAGGTACGAAAGGCTTACGTTAAAGGGTAGGCAACCATGCATACTACGTTTTATTTATTTTTTGATCTGTATTGCTTGTAGGCGCACTGACAGGGGGGGTGGGGGGCGGTTGGGGATGGAGGGGATTGGAACTTTATTAAAGGGCATGAATATCATTGACTGTCGAATAGTTGGTTGCTAAAGCGACATGGTGTACTACTATATATGATGCTCTATTGTTGGCGAAAAACAATAAAAATTCTGTTTACAAAAAAAAAGTAAGGGCTCTAACAAGAGTAAGACCTTTATAAATGTACAAGTTCAACGGGGGGCATAATGGACCACTGATTTCTACCAGAATATGTGGGTAAGTATGGCCAAAGCCTGATGAATAATGAATGCAAAGCCTTATGGGTTCTACTGTGGCGACAGCATCATGGACAGACATCACTGAGGCTTCCACAGACGTCTAACATGTATCAAGTGCAAGGAAATCTTTATGTTGTAAGTGGCATTGCAGCCAGTGAGTGAAACTACTGCAGCAGCAATGACATATGTGACGTCACCAGTGATGTAATCAGTTATGTAATTCGTGATGCTATCTGTGGCATTAGGTGTGAGGTCAAGAGGAGTGCCTTTGATAGTTGCGTAGCTAACCAGAATAGATTTTGTGGTTTTCAGCTTTGGGTGATAATCAAAAATTCAATTCACTGAGTTTTTGACAAAATATGTGTCATAGTTTGTAATACATGTTATGTTGTGATCAGATTAGTTCGGTAATGGTTTAACGCTTTAAAATAAACACCAGAGCTTGTAATTGTATACATTTCCTTCACAAAGGCAATATATTGTCACAACCTATTGTCCGTTTGAATAAAAATATAAATGAAATGAATTTCCAACTCAAGCCTTTAACACTCTTTGGCACTCAACGCCTTTCATACGCTTTGTAAGGAGTGGACACATAAACATGGCTCATTTGAAATAACAACTCTAATTCACTATAAACTATCTGTATAAGTCTGCAGTGCTTAATTTAAAAAAAAGTTAAAAAAATAGTACCAAGGCACTTGTCGGTAGGGCACTGCAGCTTGCACCACCCATTGCTCCCACTTTCGCTGCTAATGACAGAACTATCACTACTAGCCACCACACTCATACAAGTACGATTATCCAGACTTTAAATATACATTAAAATGACTGATACATGCCGCCCAAGCTATTCTTATACCTTTTGGTGGCAGGTACACATGATTTCAATGTATATTTAATTATTAAACAACAGCTGTTGTGCTCCTCATAAAAGAAGACACATCTGGTGCCTTAATTGGCCAAATACTTCTGTTTGTTAAACAGAGTAAAACAATAAAGATAGCTAAGATTCTTTTCAGGAAGATTTATTCACAACCACAACTACTGGGGAAACTCTTTCAGAAGTACTGGAATGCATAGATTATAAAAAATAAACTACAAAAATCAAGGTTCATAATTATATAGCGCCAAACTACCCAAATATGCTGAGACTAAAGTTTTGGTGAGTCAAAATATTTGTTGGAGATTTGTATGTATGGCAAATAGTTTGTTAGTAGACATCTATGAGCCTAATTTGGATGCCGGTTAGAAAGCCTCCGACCACAGTTTGGAGGCTTTCCGACCAACATACAAGGTATCAAATCCAACCACTGTATTACAATGATGGCGGTCGGATTTGACACCTGCCGGTCAATCCGACTGACTTCTGACGGGCTCAAAGAGCACTCCTTCTTCCCCGGCCTCTAATTGGAGGCCGAGGGGGCACCTATGGTGTCCCCCTTAAATTCCTGCACAGTGTGGCAGGCACCGCAGGGTTTTACAGTGACTCCCATTTCTCTATCGGAGCCTGTGCAGCAGCCCATTTTCGACCACAGCACAAGCTCCCATAGGAAAATGGGAGTCTGCGACTGCTTTATTATTGAGTGATTTGTCCCTATTAAAAATTATCGTGTGGCACCAGTGCCTATTTAGGAAGGCTGTGGTGTCTCAAAACGTGTGGTATATCTAAAAATAGCGTAGTGTGCTATGTGTGGTTTAAAATTTAGGTCTACATGTTTCAACCATTTCAAAAAGATTCTATTGGTTTTCTTCAGGACCGTGTTTTTGAACGGGGTGGTCCGCACACGCTAAGGCGCGTCCAGCCCTCGTCCAATTTGAAGACCACAAATTATGTTCTTGTGTAAAAAGTGGTGTTTTATCCTGGATCAGGAAAAAACACATGAAGCATTAGAGTTTTGCTTCATGGGCAGCGGGAGTTCCAAGACGGCAAGTATCCGTCGCTTGCGGCTTCTGCTCGTCTGTCTTTAAAACCTACTTGGTTTCCTCTCTGTCCTGCCCACGGGAACTCCCGCTGCCCATGAAGCACACTACGCTATTTTTAGATATACCACACGTTTTGAGACACCACAGCCTTCCTAAATAGGCACTGGTGCCACACGATAATTTTTAATAGGGACAAATCACTCAAGGATAAAGTCTTTGCAGTGAGCAGTTTTGTCCCTTTTTAACACACTTTTCACAATTTTTTTCTCACATAAAAAAAAAACAAAAGAACCCGCTCCACTGTAACCAGGTGTCGCAGCACACCCCATAGGCATTCGGCTTATGGGGTGGGACCCCGATGATGAAGCATGTCACCAACCAGGTTGGTGAGTGAGGGGTCTTCTCAAAAAGACAATTATTGTCCGGTTCAAGGTTGGGACACTTATTGCTAACCTAAGCCTTATGCTTTAGATACAGAGGAAATCCCTACACTGTATACCTTGCATCTAGGGGGTACTCCTCCATTGTTGTCAAACTCTTTACTAGGGGACCAGGAGTTCCCACTACACATAGCCTGTGTAATTTCCCTTACTCTCTCCTTTGATTTACACAGTCTGCGACTGCACCATGTGCCATCGCCTCATACTTGCAGTTTTGGACCGCCGACCTGAGGTCGGTTGGTTCTGAAACCAACTGGGATGTCGGTCGGAGGCAACTCCAACTGACATCCTAATGAGGCCCTCAGTGTTTTTTTAGTGTATTTTATGTGTACAAACAGTATATTGTGCTACGCAAAGAAGTACTACTGTAAGTGCTCCTTCTTGCAAAATGCAAACCTACGATATAAATCTCCACCTCCATCTCTCTTATATTTTTTATGAGGAGATCACTGCACATGTAAGTTTACTACTGAGTAGTACATTTGGATAAGACCAGGGGAGTTTAAAAACGGGAATACTTATGACAAAATTGGAGGGGTAAGGACGGTTGGGGAGGGATTCAGAGTGAAACATGTGCTCACCAAAAAATGAGTAAGCCCACTGCAATTCACAAACTTCACTTTTAAAGTTACTACAGCTAAAATGGACTTAAAACAGTAATAGATATACTTCTGCTCAAAGCTACGTAATTCCAGCACCGAAGATGGCCAACCACTGATCCTGTAACACTCTTCCAATAGAGGTAAAAAGATTCCCTAGAAAATAATGTTACATTAAATTATATCATGTTTTTTTAATTTAAAAGGTAATGTAATAATAATTTTCATTAACATATAATTAAATTACTTCATAATTCTATACATCCTTTTTTATTATTATAGTGCATGAAGAAAAATAAATCTATTTTGCTTTTGGTAGGATTTCTTTCAAATTTAAACATAAGGAAAATCATTTTTTATTTAGTTTAATATCTTCAAAAAATTACATTGAAATTACATTTAAGTTAACAGACCTGTACCATTTTTATTTTGTTCTACATTTAAAATAAATATATAGTTCCAAGTTACATTAACATTTAACATAAAAATATTTTGACTGTTTTTTTCAAGTGTAGTAATTGCTTTCACTTTTCCCTATACTTTACCACAGGGAGAGCTCCACCATCAGTAGTATTAGTAGAATGAATCACAGTAGTACTAATACTAATACCAGTACATTCAGTACTCATAGTAGAAATATTAGTAGTAGTAGAAGGCCATTAGGACTAGTAGTTGCTGTCTAGTTGTGATCTATTAGTAGTCTCTGTCACTGAGAGCAAGGACAAATACTGTTCAAAGAACTAAAACATTCTGCTTTGCTCAGACCTTAGACTTCTTCTGCACCACACTCCACACCGCACCAAACACACTTGCAAAACCTGTACTGCAAAACTCCGTTTACAAAAACAGACTTCAAACTATAGACTGCCTCTATCACATCCTCCTTTTATATCTTCCCCCCCAAAAAACAGGAAAACTGAACTCCTCGATGTTTTATGGAGGGTCATTTTATGATTCTATCTCCAGCCCAAGTATGTTTGGGTGAAGAGTGGGACAATGCACTAAGTTTAAGTTTGACATTTTTGCTTAGAGATGTTTATGTAAAGTTGAGATTTTGTCAGTGACTATCCAGCGAGGTGATCTATTTTTTCATATATACCTCTTTTCCTAGAGTTACACACTGATGCTTTACACTTCAGGCACTTCATTGCCTTCCTCTACCAAACTGGTTCTCCTACAAACGTCCCCCTCTTTGGTTCACCGGTTACTATAATAAGCTGACAACAGCAAAGGGGCTCTCAATTTCTCAGTCTCCCTGGGCTAAGTTGGCTTCCTAGGTTCTGGCTTTCCCTCATTGGGGAATTAGGAATGATAAACTGAATGAGCACTAGATTTATGGATTCAGAATAGATTGTTATTCATACCTCATAAAGTGGTGGACTTCAAACGCAAGGGCCCCCTTCGGTCCAAATAACTAGGACCTAAACAGGCAACAGGGGATCACCTGTACTTTGTGTACATATTTCAGTACCAGTCAAACACATGCTGTTGATATCATTTTCTTGGGTGTAAAGCATTCAGTTGTTTACCTCACCGAGGAGAGTAGTGTCTGCAATTTAAGTTTTAAAACAGCAAAATTATGTTTAATCATATTGTAAATAGTAAGTGAAAACCAAACACCAAGATATTTAATTCTGGATGGACACCAAGTGAAATTAGTGTTTACAAGCATACATTGATAAAAGGAGGACAGAACGTCATCAGCCTATGCAGAAAGTTTATGCACCAGGGAATTGTGTTTAAACCCAGAAATAAGGGCATTACAGTGAATCTGCTAAAGGAAGGGTTCAAGACAAAAGATAAAAAGTAAAGGGGAGAAGGGACAACCTTGTCTGGTACCTCTATGTAGATGGAAATAATGAGAAAAATTACCATTAACAAATTCACTACCACAGGGCTCTGAATATAATAATTTTATAAATGAAATTAATTTGGACCAAAACCAAACTAGTGGAGAGTGGTAAAAATGAAATGCCAAATAATGCGACATAAAACTTTTTCAGCATCAAAGGATAGAGCTTCAAAAGGGTCCTTATACTTTTTAGTCAATGCAAGAATATTAGAAAACATTCTAGCATTATCTGAAGCAAATCTGCCCTTAACAAAAACCTGATTGATCAGGTTTAACAAGAAGAGGCATAACAGTTTCTAGACGAGTTGCAGGAATCTCAGCAACAATTTTGCAAGCATAAGTTATTAACAACATAGGTCAATAATTCATGCAAAGGGTATTATGATCTTTCTCAGGTTTAGGTATAAGAACAATTAGGGCTTAAATGAAGGGGACCACTAGTCCTTGAATTTGTAAAGAAATATTTAAAAAGCTCTAGTAATTTAGGGGCAAAAAAATGATGAAAAAGAGCGAATTAATTTGATGGAAAAACCACCTGTGACAGGTGCCTTAGCTTTCTTTAAGGGATTTGATAGCATCTATAATTTCTTGAAGGGTAATATTAGCTTCTAGTTTTTTAAAGGTATTTGAAAGGGAAGGGGGTTGAGGAAGACCATTAAAATTTTTTTGTAACTTAGGGCCTGATGGAGTAGTATCCTCTGTATGTAATGATTGGAAGAAGGATTAGAAATAAGCAGAAATATGAGAGTCAAAAGTTGCGGTGGTGTTGGTGAATTCAATATGAATGGGCCCAATAGTTATACGCTCTGGTTAATTAATCAGCCAGCATCTTACCATCCTAATTTTGACCTCTGTGATACTTATATTCAACAGTAAGAACAATGTTACATGCATCCATATTAGCAATTTTGTTACAATTAAATTTAGCTGTAATAAATTCATGTAAAACAGTGTCAGATTTAGAGGTAAAATGCTTTCATTTGCTGAAGAAGGGCAAGATATTGGGAATTTAACTTATTTTTCTTTGTAGCAGAAAATGCAATGGTAAAGGCCCTAAAAGAAGCTTTACAGGCATCCAAATTATTTGGAATAGAGGTATCAATAGATTTGTTTTTTTGAAAATATTCTGAAATAGAAGCAGTAACTTCTGATTTAAAATTACAGTCTGATAGCAAAAGATTATTAAATCTCCATCAACCAGTTCTAGAGGGAAAAATCCAAAGAAGATAACACCGGGCATGATCCGAGATAAAATGGAATACATTTCTGATGATTGTATGAACAGTAACAGAGATTTGGCAACTAAAATATAATCAGTTCACATATTTCTGGGTTCATGTTTTCCAAACATCAAATAATGGATTGGAGTACCTTATGGAATTTATCCAGAATGAATTTGCATTTAGATCTTCTATCCATTAATTGGCCCAACCACTAATTAAAATCACCCCGTACAATGATATTGGGATTGTCACTAGAAGTGAATTTTATTTTGATACTGTGCCAGAAATCATGATCAGGTTTAACTAGGCCATAAATACTGAAGAAAAAAAGATACATTTATTATAAATGGTGGCAGTGACCAGTAACCATCCTCCATTAGTGTCACATACAGTAGATACAATCTGTTTCATTAATGATTTATAGTAGAGGATTGCAACACCAACCTTATGATTAACAGTTGGGGAGAAGAATACCTGACCAAACTGTTGGCGTTTAAATTCAAATGACTCAACATCATCACAGTGAGTTTCTGTAAAAAGGCAATATGCGGATTACAGTTAGACAAATGAAAGAGTACCTTTTGTCTTTTAACTGAAGGTCTCAAACCACAAACGTTCCATAAACATATTGAGGAGCAAAAATAGAGAAACAGGACCATGGATGACAAGCTGCAAAACGAAAAAGGAGACAAAATTACACCATTGGCTAACAGCAACAAAATGCATATAAACTATACACACAATAATATCAAATAAACAATAAGCACTCACATATTGGCAAAGGAAAAGAAAATAGAAGAAAAAAGAAAAAGATAATAAAAAGATCTGGAAAGAACAGCAAAACAAGGAAAGTAGTCCAGATCTGAATAGAAGAGCACGGAGAGGCATTGTGTCGCGAGTCAGCACCAGAACAAGAATTACAACAGAGAGATAAAAAATAATTTAGGATACCAAAGCCATATATTCAAGAAACAAAAACAAAAAAAGTATAAGCACAATAACAAAATTCCTGGGATTATTGAACAGTAATGTCCATAGTCTGAGAAGAAAGAGTCTGAAGAAATGTTTTTAGCTTCGCCGGATAATCAAAAGATCTTCTGGTGCCCTTATAAGTAATTTTACATAGGCAAGGATGAAGAATAGCACAGCGGATGTTTAAGAGACATATTTGAGGTCAGAAGGCATGGGGCTCCTTTCTTCTGGCATTAGTAGTGTTACAGAGATCTTGTGTAATAAAGATAGTTGTTATAGCCAGATCAGATGAGACAATATTTTTCTTTGCAGCTTTCAAGACAAGTAAGAGATCTGTGATTTCCAAAAACAGCAGGATTATTCCTCGTGGTTTGGTAACATGAGGGTGGGGACGACCAAGATGATGTGCACTTTGAATGTTCAAAGAAGGAGTATGCGAAATGGCAAGTAGATCTGGGAGAAATATCTATAGAAATTTAATAAGGTCAGGACTTTCGATGTCTTCTGGCAAACCATGTATGAAAAAATTATTCCGTCTATTACTGTATTCAAGGTCCTCAGTATGAAGTTTAAGTTTTAGGATTTCCTGTTCAAGAGTAGGGATTTTAGCGGCCACATCCTGCATATTACTAATGCGCTACTCCATTTCTATCATCTTACTCTCCATGACAATCCAGCAAACCTCAATCTGTTGAAGCTTTTCATTAGAGCTCTCCCTTTGGCTCCATTGGTGTCTAAAACAGGGTTTTGAGAGGACAGAATAGGCAAAGGAGGATCATTTTTTGCTCTTTTAGGTTTTGTAATAGAAGAGGTTGCCTTAGCAGAGGTATGAGGATCATACCCCATCTTGCTGAACTTAATAGTATAATGTAGAGTTTTCTGATATGACTTAGTCCCTCCCATACAAAGTGGGATGAAGTGCGAGGAACGATTTAAGGTTGACAGTTACAAAATATAATATCTTGTGAGCTAGTACGCAAATAGGAAATATAGGCACCTCAACAAATAACCGTATAATAAACATTAACAATGGAGGATATTGCTAAAGTATACTCCCAAGAGAATGAGCAGGTGAGAGAAAATTCACCACAGCATTTTTTAGTAATGGACTTCAACCAACATGTAGACCTATTTTAGCAATAGGAAAGTTATTTATGAAGTAATGTCCGGGTCTTATAATTGCAACTATCACCAGGAGGTCAGAAGTTGAAGAACCGGGTTTTAGAACCCAGCAGCGCCAGGGAAATCGCTCGAAGTCTTCGGATTCCCCTGCCTCGGCAAACAGAGACACGGGACACTTCTTGATGACGTCAAAGACCAAAGTTTATTGGCTGGAACCAGGAACAGAGGTCTACGAAGCACAACACGGGTGGTTCGCTAGAGACTGCACAATTTCAATGAGCGGACCATGGTCTTTTTTGCCAAAAATCACATTCCAAAGTAGCATCGGTTACACACAAACTGGCCAATGGCGATGTGACATTTCAAAAGTAGCGCATGACGACAATCCCATTTTCCGTTGTCCAGCCCACCAGAAATGACCAGGCAAATTCCAATATCCTGTTCGATCAGGCTGGACAAAACCCATCATAAAACCTCAACCCAAATCAGTGATTATGTCGTAAAGGAAGGAGCAGAAACAGATTGGAAGCAAGATAGAAAGTTGGGTGCAGTTTACTATAAACTTCGGCATGTCCTGCTCTTTGATCTTTATCTGACCAGCTGCTTAACAAGGAAACTGGCTCAGCGAGGTCAGCCTCGGGCAAGGGAGTCAGTTCGGCCAGGTCATTCAGAAGTCAGCTAAGGCGTACGTGTCCCAAGGACTCGTTCGGCCGCAGTCATCGGCCTATGTGAGGGCAACCACACAAAATGGCTGCCGTACACAAAATGGAACCCGAGGGTTCAAACGGAATCCCTGAATACGTAGTGTTCTCATTGATCGATTAAGACAAAAACACCCTGTTGGACTTGGCCTTTTTCCCCCAAAATTTTTCGCTTTTGACCCCCTTATCAGGATGTCTCCCCCATGGGATTAAACCTGTATAGGCCATGAGTGGTGTGAGACCCCTTTTGAAAAATGTAATTACCTGACATAATGTGAGCACTTGTAAAAACCCCCATTTTAAAACTGCACCTGACTGAAATGTATTGCTTTTAAAATGGATGCCATGGCCATGGGTTTTGCCACTGGACTGACATAGGTCAGCGGTCTAGTTAATATTACCCAGCTACCCCTAGCTTTTGGAGGGAAAGCCTGGCACCCAGGGTGCTCACCCCCTCCCCTAGAACCAGTTTAGGCTAGATGTGCCAACATTCTAGAAGGTCCTGGCACTGCCTGGGAGGAGGGTATAAATAGGGGGAAGTGTCACCAGAGAGTCAGTCAGCGCTGGGACAAGGAAGGGAGGGGGACCTGCTGTGAGGTGCTACCGCCACATGGGCCTGTGAGCTGGGCCCTGCACCCCTATAAACCCCCCCCGCTGCTGTCCCCATGGGCCCCTGACAAGGGAGGACCCTTCATAGGTCCCTGACGCCGTGGGACCTTGAACTACGCCAGCGCTGAGGGAAAAAGGTGCCCAGAAGAGGAGGAATGCTGTGGGCTTGAACCCCCCAGGAGGTGAGGAGTGTGCCCCTGGGGCTGGCTGTGGAGCTGTTCGCCCCCCCTCCGTGAAGAGCCCATTTGGAAGCCCTGGTTTGCCTACCTGAGCGCTGTAAATCCCAAGACTGTTGCTGCCCTGACCTGAACTGTCCTGCCTGGGAAGCGCTATAAGTTGGAAGCGCTAGAGAAGGACTGGGAGGAGCTGCGTGTCCCTAGAAGCCCTGAACTGCCTCTATTCTGTTGGGCTAAGAGGGAGGAGCAGTGCGCTGTAAATAGCGTCATCTGCTGAGGAGAATCGCGCTGTGGCCTGAGGGCACTGTGAGGAGGATCGAGTGTGAGGAGCCTACCCTCGTTTTGGCGCTGTCCGCCATTTAATTAATTAATTAAGAAGGGAGCCTACCCCTTATTGACGCCTCACGCCGGTTGGAACTGCCCGTGAAGTAAATAAATAATTAAAAAGGGAGCCTACCCCTTGTGACACCAAAATCACCGCCGCAACCCGGCGCTGTGAGGAGACCTTCCCCGCTGGGCGGCGCATCGTTGCAGCGACCCCCGGTATCAGGAGGGGGCCGCCGAGGTGGAAAGAGGGCCGCGCCAGGCCCTGAGGCCGCTGTGTTCCGCATCACGTGACGGGGGCCTGACCGCGTCATCGGCCCGCCACCGCCGCGAGCGGATTGGCCTGCGCGGCCGTGACCCCTGGAGGCCGCGCAGGGATTGGTTGACGGCCGGCAAGGCCAGAAGAGGCGGAATCGGAGCCCCGGGACCCCGTGAGGAAGGAGGGAGACCCGGGTGAAGAGCTGGTGTGGGGCCCCCGTGGACGAAGGGGGAGCCCCAAGGAGAGAAGCGACCGGAGCGGGAGGCCACCCCGCCGGTCTGAGCCCCACGCGAGGGGCCGGTGAAGAAGGCGGGGCCGGGGCACACTGTCGGTGCCAGCCCCGCCTCCCGACTAGAGGCAACCGGAGAAGGGAGCCGTGCGAGGTGAGAGGAAAGCCAGGCAGGCTTCCCCCCACGTGTGTTGAGACACTGCGTGTGTCCCCTGAGGCCTCCCTGAGGGTGGATCAAAACCCCGGGCCCCTGTGAGGAAAGGAGGCCCGGGTGAGGCGAATATAGTGGCCCCCCAGGCCCCCGAGAGGAGGAGGGGCCCGAGTGTTGCCACAGAGAGGAGAGGCCTCGAGGCACATTGCCGGTGCCTGCCCCCTCCTCTGGAAAGGAGTCCTGCGACTCGAGGCACATTTTCGGTGCCTGGTGACCCCCCCCCCCCTGCAGAGGACGCCCCGCAGGACCTATTGAGCCCCGCAGGAGCCATCGAGGAGAGCCTGGTGAGTGGGGCTTGGATTTACCTGTGTGGAGGTCGGGGCACAGGGTCGGTGCTCGCCACAGGACTTGGGCTAGCCCCTGGAAACTGTACTGAGCTTCATTGGCCCTATTGATCCCCTTTTTAAGCCTCTAGACTGGGCCGGGACATTACTGAGGCCCCCCCGGGATTGGTACAGGGACAAGTTAACCCCTAGCTAGGTGTTAGGCCCTGCAGAGGGAAGGGCTGGGTATTTTAGCCTGGTTGTTAGTGGCTTGGTTATCCCTGGGTCCTGCAATGGTTAATTGCCATGTTTAATCCTAATTAGGATACTGGTTGCCTAGGGTAACGCAGCGTCTTCATGTTACCTGTCAAGGTGTGGTGCGCTTCCGTGCCTAGTTTGAGTTGTAGGCTGTTTACCCTGCTAAAGAGAATATGCTAATGCTATGCCTACACTAAGGTTTATAAGGTCCAGGTATACTGGAGATTTATACATGATGGGTGTTGGTGTGCTTTCGTGCCCCTTTAGTGCAGGTGTGCCTAAGCTGGCCTGACAAGTTATTCCAGGCCCCTGTTCATGCCCCATGTTAATGAGCAAGCCTCGCGGATTTATTCCAGGTGTTCCTGTTTATTGCATACTGTGATAACCTGTTGATTCCCTTACAGGGGTGGGGATTGGCGTACTACGCCTGCAATGTATGTATGTTAATGCGGGAGTTTGAAATTACAGCAACCCCCCGAGGATGAGAGCCTGAGTTGGCCCCGCCAGATTGGCCCCAGGTCTAATGTTCATTTAACCAACCACTTTTATTACAGCATGGACTTTGGTCTCAACCCTTTTTATCCCCTGTAAATAATCCCCCTTTGAAATACTTGGCTCTGGTGCCAGTTGGCGCCGTGTTATGATGACACTGTTAATGCATTTTTGCCTTGCAGGTTGGAGATACTAAACGGCTTAATTTTCCAACTCAAATTGGTGTCCTGCCTCTTTTGTAGTGTGCCTGGTGTGTTGACTGTGGGTACTGCGTGAATGCTTCACATGTCCTCGAAGTTTGGCCTGCCCGCTTGATGCCATGCTACCCCCTTTGAGACTTGGGCAACCCCCATTTCCAACATTTGGTGGCAAGCGGTGGGATAGGACTTGTGTTTGCGCAGTACCACAGCGGCCACGGGTTACACTGCAAATAGAGCTTTGGATGTAATCTGAGCCTTGTTGTGGGGATTATTGTGTTTTTTGATTGCTTCCTCCTGAAGAGTGTTCTGAATTGTCCCCTTGTTCCACTGGGAGGGTGTGTCCCGGGTGTACCTCGCCACGATGGGGTTGATTTACCAGGAAGTGGAACTGATGGAGTATACCGAACAGGAGGTGATAGACTTCCTCCTGGAGAGAGGGATACCCCCAGTAGGGAACATTAGGAGGAACCTGTTTCTCTATGAGGCCCTCAAGAGGGGAGAGCCCTTAGAGATTGATGGGGACTTGTCTGACTACCCCCCCCGAGGTTTTAAAGGGTCAGTGGGTTAGAGACCAGAGAGAGGGCTCCCCATCCAGCACCCTGGGAGGTAGTTATTCCGATGAGGAGGAAGAGTTTGAGAGGGCGGAGACGCCAGTAGCTGTGGAGGACACCGAAGATAGGGAGTCTCGCACTGGGTCCAGTCCCGGGGGCACTGCCCCATCCCTTTCCCTGTCCCCAGAAGAGTGGGTAGATAGGAGAGAAGAGAGGGAGTATCAGCTGGCGCTGGCAAAGCTCAGGCATGCCGAGGGCTTAGCGCAGCTGAGGGTAGAAGAGCAGCGACTAGAGACTGAAAAAGTCCTAGCGCTGGAGAGGATGGCGGAGGCGGAGAGGGCCTTCGCCAGAGAGAGATCAGCTCAGGTGGGTAGGTTGACCCCTGAGAGTGGTTTCAGGAGTCTGGATTCACCGAGGTGGGTGGGATCCAGTGGTGGCAGCGAGTGTAGGTCCAGTGCAAGGTGTCCCACTCCCGAAGCCCAGGAGACTGTGCCTGATTCCCCGGAGGAGGAGGACGGGTTAGTGTTGAGGGGCAGGGGAAAGCTGTCCCATCAGTCCTGGGGAGAATTTGAGGAGGAGTGTTGGACTGTACTGGAGGATTGGGTGGTGAGGAGAGCAGTGGAGGATTGGGAAGGGCTGTGCCATGCCGTTATCCGGGAGCACATGCTGAGGAGTTGTTTCCCAAGACTGCGTCACCATCTGTTGCAGTGCGGGTTCTCAGACCCCAGGGAACTTGCACGGGAGGCAGACCTCTGGGTAAGTGCCAGAGCGTCTGGGAAGGCTGAGGGGAGTGATCCTGAAGGGAGTGAGACGGGGAGGTGTCCCAAGGTACCCCAGCTGCGGCCACCAGGCCTGGAGTGTTCTTTAAGAGAACCCCAGCTTGGGAGGCTAGGCTGCCCCGATGTGTCATCCAGAGGGAGGGATCCCCTTATGTCAGGAGAACCCGGAGCATCATTAATCAGAGCTTCGGTGGTTCGGGGGTCTGACCAGTCACAGGGTCTAGATCTTGGACTGGGGTTACAGGTTCAGGAGTTGCCTGGCCTGGAGGGTGGGGTTCCTGTAAGGCAGGTCCCTACCAAATTGACTCCCAGGGGTACCACTTCCAGTGGGAGGGTGCGGAACTCTGGGGGGGGGTGCAGAGGGAGGAAGGTCTCTTCTCTGTCACCAGCTCAGCCACAGGGCGCAGATCCCGGGTTGGGTGGCCAGGGACAGGAGTTGCCTGCCCTGGTGGGAGGGACATCTGTAATCAGAGTCCCCCCGGAAGTGACTCCCAGGGGTACTTCTCCGGGTAGGAGGGTGCAGAATTCTGGGAGGGGGTGCAGGGAGAGGGAGGACTCGCCCCTGTCACCGGTTCAGCCTGTGAGTTTCGACTCCAGGTTGGGGAGAGAGTTGTGTGAGGGTGTCCCCAGGCGTAGGAGATGGAGGAACCCAAGGAGGAGAAGTAGGGGGAGGGGAGCCTCGCCCCTAAGGGCTGGTCATTCTGAGCGTGTAGACCCCAGGTGGGTGGACCAGTGGAAATTTGGAGAGAGGAGAGTGGTTCAAGAGAGTTCCAAGCCTGAGGCTAGAGCCTCCCACTCTAGGAAGGAGAAACATCCCACTAGGGAACACCAGTGGGGTGGTTCTGTTGGTGAAGGGGGGGTTGCGAAAGAGAACCATTGGGTTCCAGAGTGGAGGAGAGACTGCAGGTGCTCCTGTAGTTGCAGGCCTGCGTCCACCTTTTTCCGCCCCATGCAGGGAAGCCCATCAAGGCATTGATGTGTCTACCCTGGCTTTTGGCTGGGGGGGAGTCGTGGTGGACTTGGCCTTTTTCCCCCAAAATTTTTCGCTTTAGACCCCCTTATCAGGATGTCTCCCCCATGGGATTAAACCTGTATAGGCCATGAGTGGTGTGAGACCCCTTTTGAAAAATGTAATTACCTGACATACTGTGAGCACTTGTAAAAACCCCCCATTTTAAAACTGCACCTGACTGAAATGTCTTGCTTTTAAAATGGATGCCATGGCCATGGGTTTTGCCACTGGACTGACATAGGTCAGCGGTCTAGTTAATATTACCCAGCTACCCCTAGCTTTTGGAGGGAAAGCCTGGCACCCAGGGTGCTCACCCCCTCCCCTAGAACCAGTTTAGGCTAGATGTGCCAACATTCTAGAAGGTCCTGGCACTGCCTGGGAGGAGGGTATAAATAGGGGGAAGTGTCACCAGAGAGTCAGTCAGCGCTGGGACAAGGAAGGGAGGGGGACCTGCTGTGAGGTGCTACCGCCACATGGGCCTGTGAGCTGGGCCCTGCACCCCTATAAACCCCCCCCCCGCTGCTGTCCCCATGGGCCCCTGACAAGGGAGGACCCTTCATAGGTCCCTGACGCCGTGGGACCTTGAACTACGCCAGCGCTGAGGGAAAAAGGTGCCCAGAAGAGGAGGAATGCTGTGGGCTTGAACCCCCCAGGAGGTGAGGAGTGTGCCCCTGGGGCTGGCTGTGGAGCTGTTCGCCCCCCCCCCTCCGTGAAGAGCCCATTTGGAAGCCCTGGTTTGCCTACCTGAGCGCTGTAAATCCCAAGACTGTTGCTGCCCTGACCTGAACTGTCCTGCCTGGGAAGCGCTATAAGTTGGAAGCGCTAGAGAAGGACTGGGAGGAGCTGCGTGTCCCTAGAAGCCCTGAACTGCCTCTATTCTGTTGGGCTAAGAGGGAGGAGCAGTGCGCTGTAAATAGCGTCATCTGCTGAGGAGAATCGCGCTGTGGCCTGAGGGCACTGTGAGGAGGATCGAGTGTGAGGAGCCTACCCTCGTTTTGGCGCTGTCCGCCATTTAATTAATTAATTAAGAAGGGAGCCTACCCCTTATTGACACCTCACGCCGGTTGGAACTGCCCGTGAAGTAAATAAATAATTAAAAAGGGAGCCTACCCCTTGTGACACCAAAATCACCGCCGCAACCCGGCGCTGTGAGGAGACCTTCCCCGCTGGGCGGCGCATCGTTGCAGCGACCCCCGGTATCAGGAGGGGGCCGCCGAGGTGGAAAGAGGGCCGCGCCAGGCCCTGAGGCCGCTGTGTTCCGCATCACGTGACGGGGGCCTGACCGCGTCATCGGCCCGCCACCGCCGCGAGCGGATTGGCCTGCGCGGCCGTGACCCCTGGAGGCCGCGCAGGGATTGGTTGACGGCCGGCAAGGCCAGAAGAGGCGGAATCGGAGCCCCGGGACCCCGTGAGGAAGGAGGGAGACCCGGGTGAAGAGCTGGTGTGGGGCCCCCGTGGACGAAGGGGGAGCCCCGAGGAGAGAAGCGACCGGAGCGGGAGGCCACCCCGCCGGTCTGAGCCCCACGCGAGGGGCCGGTGAAGAAGGCGGGGCCGGGGCACACTGTCGGTGCCAGCCCCGCCTCCCGACTAGAGGCAACCGGAGAAAGGAGCCGTGCGAGGTGAGAGGAAAGCCAGGCAGGCTTCCCCCCACGTGTGTTGAGACACTGCGTGTGTCCCCTGAGGCCTCCCTGAGGGTGGATCAAAACCCCGGGCCCCTGTGAGGAAAGGAGGCCCGGGTGAGGCGAATATAGTGGCCCCCCAGGCCCCCGAGAGGAGGAGGGGCCCGAGTGTTGCCACAGAGAGGAGAGGCCTCGAGGCACATTGCCGGTGCCTGCCCCCTCCTCTGGAAAGGAGTCCTGCGACTCGAGGCACATTGTCGGTGCCTGGTGACCCCCCCCTGCAGAGGACGCCCCGCAGGACCTATTGAGCCCCGCAGGAGCCATCGAGGAGAGCCTGGTGAGTGGGGCTTGGATTTACCTGTGTGGAGGTCGGGGCACAGGGTCGGTGCTCGCCACAGGACTTGGGCTAGCCCCTGGAAACTGTACTGAGCTTCATTGGCCCTATTGATCCCCTTTTTAAGCCTCTAGACTGGGCCGGGACATTACTGAGGCCCCCCCCGGGATTGGTACAGGGACAAGTTAACCCCTAGCTAGGTGTTAGGCCCTGCAGAGGGAAGGGCTGGGTAATTTAGCCTGGTTGTTAGTGGCTTGGTTATCCCTGGGTCCTGCAATGGTTAATTGCCATGTTTAATCCTAATTAGGATTCTGGTTGCCTAGGGTAACGCAGCGTCTTCATGTTACCTGTCAAGGTGTGGTGCGCTTCCGTGCCTAGTTTGAGTTGTAGGCTGTTTACCCTGCTAAAGAGAATATGCTAATGCTATGCCTACACTAAGGTTTATAAGGTCCAGGTATACTGGAGATTTATACATGATGGGTGTTGGTGTGCTTTCGTGCCCCTTTAGTGCGGGTGTGCCTAAGCTGGCCTGACGAGTTATTCCAGGCCCCTGTTCATGCCCCATGTTAATGAGCAAGCCTCGCGGATTTATTCCAGGTGTTCCTGTTTATTGCATACTGTGATAACCTGTTGATTCCCTTACAGGGGTGGGGATTGGCGTACTACGCCTGCAATGTATGTATGTTAATGCGGGAGTTTGAAATTACAGCAACCCCCCGAGGATGAGAGCCTGAGTTGGCCCCGCCAGATTGGCCCCAGGTCTAATGTTCATTTAACCAACCACTTTTATTACAGCATGGACTTTGGTCTCAACCCTTTTTATCCCCTGTAAATAATCCCCCTTTGAAATACTTGGCTCTGGTGCCAGTTGGCGCCGTGTTATGATGACACTGTTAATGCATTTTTGCCTTGCAGGTTGGAGATACTAAACTGCTTAATTTTCCAACTCAAATTGGTGTCCTGCCTCTTTTGTAGTGTGCCTGGTGTGTTGACTGTGGGTACTGCGTGAATGCTTCACATGTCCTCGAAGTTTGGCCTGCCCGCTTGATGCCATGCTACCCCCTTTGAGACTTGGGCAACCCCCATTTCCAACACACCCGTACACACCGCACTCGTGATTTGCGATCCGCTGACACTAAAATCGTCTATTTCCGACGACCTTTATAGAACAGGTTCGGAACCACCAAACCTCAGACCCTCAAACTACGGAACTACAGACCCTCCATTTGCCCTTACATAGGCAATAAACCCAAACCCATGTCAGTCTGAATCTAGGTCTATCTTCATCAGATAATCGATATGTTGCTGTAGCATCATCCTAGTACTTAGTACCTCTCTCTGGACAGGTCTCCTTGCACACGAAGTAGCACAAAGGCCACAAATAGCAGGAGCACACTGTACACAGAGACAGAACAGGAAAAGGATAGCTAAGACCATCCCAATGACCATCAGAATCTTCCATTCCCAAGTGGATATCAATCCCCAAAACCATCCCATCAACAACCATTCTCCTTTGTCTATATGTACAGAATCGGAGATCTTATGTAGCTTGGAAATGGCCTGGAAGACTGACGGAGCGTTGTCTGGAATGAAAACGCAGCAGCTCGATTGAATCAGTTTACATACTCCACCTCGGTCTGCAAGTATGACATCAAGAGCAACTCTATTCTGAAGTGTCATAAGTCGATCCGACTGGAGCTCAGCAGTCAAGTTACTAAGGGCACCAGCAGTTTCGACTATGGTGGACTCAACCACTCTCGTCAACTGGCGAATGTTCCTGCTGTTAGCCATCGGTCCCCAGAACGGCAGAAAACCGTAAAGAAATCTCCCAACTCTTGCCCTTCCGTATCTTCCTGACTGAAGACACCTCTAGCAACTCTCGTCTTGTGGTAATCTGCTGCAGCTGTAAAAGTGGGGGGCAACAGGAAAGAAACAAAACATGTGCCCGAAAAGTCAGGGGGCAATCATGTATACGCTTTGTCGTAGCAAACAAAATAGGTACCCTTAGCTGCTAGAAACGCTGGGGAAGTCTGAGACGTAAATACATAAGTCTCAGTGCAAACACTCTTCCCTAACTGAGCTTTCGGATTCTTGATATTACCCTGCAGACAATAGCGACCCTGATGGGGCACTATCCAAATCGGTGGAGAACTTTTCGCTCGCTGGTTAGCACTCAGACTAACTCCATATCCAGTAACGTCCCAACCACTATATGGTTCTTTCTCATCTTTCGGAATAGACTCAACCACATTAGTCCCTTTAACCATGTCGACTATGCCTCTAGCTAAAGCACTATTCTTCGGATTGTCCTTCGGCGAACGAAAGGGATAGACACTATGGGCATAAATGAACATTGTTCTATATGCCCAAATAGAACCATTAAGGCTGAAAGGTAAAACCAAATACGGAATACCTTTACCGGTCGTATGGGGCATTAACCCACAAATCCAACAATTTGTTGTGTTCATAACTAACTGGTATTGGTGCAAAAGTTGAATAAAGGAATTATTGGCAAATTCCAATCTTCTGAGTATTTCATGTTCGGGCAGAGGGTGAAAAGAATGAGAAGAAATAGTAGGAGGAGGTGTAGGTTGCACAGTGGGGATAAACGTCACTTTAAAAGAGAATGTCACATAACCAATTAAAAATATCATTAAACTCAGTAGCAAAAATAAACATGGTATTAAAAATATTTTCCGTGTTATCAGTTTGTGTATCTTATTTTTAAAACTCATTGTCTCTACAGGTCTCTCCAACTCGAAGAAATCCATCCTCACTAAATATGCTGCTCGCGGTGGTAGGGTGTTCTATGCTAAGGAATCCCTCTGTCAACCCAGGGCAACTCCCTTAGGCCAACCAAAACCGTCGACTTAATGTCTCAGGCTTGCACTCCAAAGACTTGTCTACAGCGACCCTACAGCTGAACCCGGATGGTGGTTCGAAAAACAAAAATAAGTAGTTCCTCGGAGGAGAGTTAACCTGTAAACAGAAAAATCATAAAAACGTCATTTATTTTTTTATTAGTCCCACGACTCTCGGTCGCATATTATAACGATCTTTCCCAGGCAATGTCTGTTCCTTAAACAAGAGTTCAGGTTCAGTAGTGTTCAATCGATTCAAAGGAGGCACAGCTTCTTGCAGAAGATCGTCACTTTCTTTCTCAGTGTTCGTTCCAATCAAACGGGCATCGCTAAATGGCAAAAATCATGGCACAGTTTCAGTTTCAGAGTCTGGAAGTCCCTTCTGGACCCACCGGTCGTATGGTAAGGGCAACGGAGCCCGTCTGCAGTGTACGCCGTGGATCCAGTTTGTCTTGCCTTGTACTCGAACTGCAGAATGTGTAGACAGGAGTAAGCATGGGCGAATTTTGCGAATCTCGCGTTCGCGAATTTTGCGGATTTGCGAACTCGCAATCCACAAAATCCGCAAATTCTCGCGAATTTGCGGATTTTTTTTTGTGTTCGCGCGGGTTTCTGCCAGGTCGCGAGGGTTTTTGTACAATTTCGCAAACGCGAACTTACCTGTCGGGCCGCAAGTTTTGCGAACTTGTTGTTTCTACGTGTCCAGCCTGTTTGGGACACTCTTCTTCATCACTGCCACCCTCTGTCACCACATGCCACCCTCTGGCTCACCCATGCCACCCTCTATTTCATCACAGCACCCTCTGGTTGTCCAGTGTACATTATTGTGGCAAAGCAAAGCACACCTTCCCTGCCTCAAGTGACCTGAATTAATTTGGGGCTGATTAATGTGTCACAGAATATTTTTTTAGCTGGCACCTGCTTCCTTAGTGCTTCCTGATTAGTGATCTTTTGCACTTGCTAAGTGCTTTCATTGTTGCAAAATTAGTTACAACACCTGCCCTGCCCCAACTGACAATAATGAATTAGGGGCTGATTAATGTGTCACTGGATTTGAACTTCCAGCCTGGCTCCTGCTTGTCTGCCTTAGCTGTAATTCAGGACCTTTGTGTAACTATTCTGAGGGTCAGAGCAGGGTCACATAATAGTTGCAAGTAGGCAACTGAACTCTGGAGGGGCCCCTCAGGAAGCACTACAGGAAATGGCTACTAATAATGAGCTTGAACTTTTGAACCTGGTAAGTAGTTTCAGTTTTGCTAAGATCGTATTTCTGTAATTTAGCGCTTATTCGCTGGGCGCGAAGTTGAACTGGGAAGCCGCGAACTCATGCAAACAGTGCGAGCAAGCCCTAAAATCCGCTGCTCGCGGATTTGCGGATTTTGCGGGAAATTCGCGAATCTCGCGGATTGCGAATTTACCGAAAATCCGCGAGCGGAACGGATTTTCCGCCCATACTTAGACAGGAGGACCAGGTGCGGTCCTGTCCAGCGGGGCTGCTCGTTCTTGCTCCGCTGAAAATTCTTCACGAAAATCCAATCACCGGGTTCAATGGTGTGACCTGGATCTTCAGAAGCCTGTGGTAGGCTATCATGAACCTGTTGGTGTAAGGCACGCAGTTTAGCCGTCAGTTCGTACAAGTAATCAAGTAACACAGGGTATTCGAGCTCACTGAACTTTGTTGGTCTTGGCATGCCCCAAATATTCGCCGGGCGACCAAACACAACCTCATACGGACTCAAACCCATTCGTGAATGCACAGTCATTCTTGTGGACAAAAGGGCTAAAGGCAAAGCATCTGGCCATTGTAAACCAGAGCTCGCTTGGATTTTGGCAAACTTTAATTTCAAAGTGCCATTATAGCACTTGACTAAACCAGCTGATTGGGGGTGATTTGCAGCATGGAACTTCTGCCTAATACCTAATCCATCACATACTCTCTTCATCACTTGACCCACAAATTCACTCCCATTGTCACTCCAGATAATTCTCGGCAAACCGAACCTAAGGAAAAACTCTTTGATTAGGGTTTTCGCTGTGGACAAGGCAGTATTTTCCTTCAAATGGTAAGCTTCCACCCATCTAGAAAAGGAGCAAACAACCACCAAAACATATTTCAGGTTGTTGCACCTCTGCATGTGGATGAAATCTAGCTGCAAAGCCTCGAACGGATACGTAGGAGGAGCAAAATGGCCAGCCGGTGTTGGAATTCCCTTACCAGGATTGTACATCAAACACACCATACAGTTCTTAACCAGATTCTCTGCACATTTGGGAATTCCTGCATTCTGACAAACCGGAGCCAACAACTTGCAAATCCCTTTCACGCTAATATGTGCCATCCCATGAGCCATTGTAACAACTGGAAGCACATACGCGTCGGGCAACAACCATCTTTGATGCTCAGACAAATCAGTCCAACAACCATTCGAATCCAGTTTACCCTTACTTTCTCTCCATTCATTCAACTCTTTCTCTGTAGCTTCGGCTTGGATGGATTTCACACTCTCAATCGTATCTTCACACATACTTTTCTCTCGAACCCATCTCGCCGGACCTGCAACATACATTCGGCTCATCACATTTCTCGCAGTTTCTTTCACAACTTCATCCGCAAACGCATTTCCACAACCAACATCATCCGTAACTTTCTTATGGGCACTGCATTTCACAATCGCTACTTGCAACGGCAAAGTAAGTGATTCAAGAAGTTCATTCACCAACTGTCCATGCTGGATCTTCGTCCCATGCGAAGTCAAGAATCCACGTTCACGCCACAAACGTCCAAAACTATGAGCAACACCAAACGCATACTGACTGTCAGTGTACACATTCACTCGTTTTCCGTTCGCCAACATAAATGCCCTCGTTAATGCAATCAACTCTGCTGCTTGCGCTGAATTATGTGGGATACGTGCAGCTTCAACAATCATATGCAAAGTCGTAACAGCATATGCCGCAGTCGTATCACCATTCGGCAACTTGAAACACGAACCATCAACCCACAAAGTACCATCACACTCTGGAAGGGGAGTATCCCTAAGGTCTATCCTTCCTTTCGTTTCTTCCTCAGTTCTAAGGAAACAATCATGTTGTTCTTCAACATTATCTGTCTAAGCTGAAATTGGCAACAATGTGGCTGGATTCAACGTGTTGCATCTCTTTATGTGCATGTGACTCGCTAACAAAGTCAATTCGTAACCCGACAACCGAGCACTAGTTAAATGCTGTGTCTTGGTACGATTCAACAAGGTATCCACTGCATGTGGAACCATCACGATCAATGTATTGTCCATAACCAAACCAGAAGACTGTCAAATCGAAACAGCCGCTGCTGCTGTTGCTCTCAGGCAACTCGGCAACGCTCTAGCTACCGGATCTAAGGTCGACGAAAAATAAGCACATGGACGTTGCTTGTAAACTTGGGAATTTGTAAACTTGGGAATTTGTAGAGCGCAGTTGTTGCCCGTGGGCGTCCAAGCGCTAGGAAAATCGTGAACCTACAGTGCACAGGGAAGGGAGAAAAAAAAAAGATAGCGGATTTAGCAAGCAGATGTGAAGAGATGGGTCTTCAGTTGTTTGCGGAATATATTAAGGTTCTGGGTGGCTCTAAGATGAAGTGGTAGAGCGTCCCAGGCCTTCGCTGCATTGTACATGAACGTTCTTCCGCCGGTTCTGGATCTCTTTATTCTTGGGACAACTGCCAAGAGGGTCTGGCTAGAACGGAGATTCTGCTTCGGGATGTACTGACTGATCAGGTTACGGGTAATGATAGGACCCATGTTCCAGAAGGCTTGGTGGGCTATACATAGCGCCTTGAACAGAACCCTCTGCCGGACCGGTAGCCAGTGGAGGCTTATTAGGCCGGTCCTAACTGAGTGTCTGTGAGGGATTTTAAGTAAAAGGCTAATCGCCGAACTGTTGAGTCAACACTGACAATGCACATCCCTCTCTCTCGTGGACATACAATGTGAAAGGCTTACTGTAGTCGGGGGTACCGAACACAGGAGCCGAACACAACGCGTTGCGTAATTCGGTAAAGCTCTTCTAACATTCGTCAGTCCAAGGAATAGGATTTGTAGTGTCCTTAACAGTAAGAGCTATCAAAGGTTTTGCTAACAAAGAAAAATTAGGGATCCACCGTCTACAGTATGACGTAATACCCAAAAACGCACGTACTTCTCTCTGTGTCGTAGGAACGCTCATTTTTGCAATAGCTTGAATTCTTTCTGGGGTCAGTTTCCTACCCTCCTTCGATAAGAGGTGACCTAAGTAGGTTACTTCTTGTCGACAATATTGCAACTTGGAGAGAGAAACTTTGTGATGAAAATCAGACAAGTGGCGTAACAACGACAAGGTAGCTTCTCTACAAATCTCTTCGTTGTCGGCAGCAACTAGCAAGTCGTCAACATATTGAATAAGAGCAGCACCATCTGGTAAAACCAACAAATCAAGTTGCGTTTTCAAAGCTTGGTTATAGATCGATGGACTCTCGCAATAGCCTTGAGGAGCGTGCTTAAAGCGGAAACTTCGTCCTCCTAAAGAGAATCCAAAGATATCTCTACTCTCCACGGCAATCGGGATGCTGAAGTAAGCATTCTTCAAGTCAATCACCGAAAACCATGTGGCTGTAGCCGGAATCAAAGTCAACAAAGCGGTGATATCAGGCACAACAGGAAATTGCGGAACAACGATCTTGTTCACTTCGCGAAGATCGATCACAAACCTATATACAGGAGGCTGTGAAGAATCAGTTCTCTTCAGAACAGGCAAAACCGGACTATTGCACACATTACCTCTCGTTTCCTCAATCACACCCTTTTCAATCAGATCGTAAATGATTGCCAAAAGTGCTCGCTCACCATCACTCGAGATACGATACTTCGGAATGCGAGGTAACTTAGCATTCGCCTTCAATGTCACAACATATGGTGGAATCTCCAACAGGCCTATGTCGTTCGGACCAGTAGCCCAAAGCGAATCGGGTAGGGAAGACAATTCAGGTGGAAGTCCATCTTTAGATATATACATCGGAGAGATCACTCTCTCACCCAACGTAAGATGTACTCCTGATGGAGAACAATACAGCGTTGCATACAATCTCTTCAACAAATCCAATCCCAACAAGTTCTCACCACAACCTGTAGTCAAAATGAGGGGTGCTTCAAATCTACGAGGTCCAACAGAAAGAGACAACGGCGTAGAAATTGGATTCGTAACCGGGGCGCCAGAAAAACCTACTGAAACATTCTTTAAGCCAGACAAAGGTGCGCCAGGGAGTTTAGAGTGCATGATAGAACTCTTCGCAGCACCAGTATCCAACAGAAAAGGCTCTGACACACCTGATGCAATCACTTCAACATAAGGTCCACTCTGATCTACTGGAACTGAAACAACTCCCTCTCTTTGCCCATGGCTGTCCTAGCAATCATTACCATCCACTTCCTCACCTTCGACGTAGTAATCGTCCATATAGTACTGAGCTGTCCTACCAGACGAACCATTCTGCTGATCAAAACTATTCATTGAGTTCTGTGGAGGTAAAGAACGCCCATTCTGACCACGACCTCTACCTCTAGGCGCTTGTTGAGCACCTCGACCTCTCACACCAAAAGCACCATTTGTGCACTGTAACAAAACCGGGCAACCATTTTTGAAATGGCCCTCTTCTCTACTATACGCACACTGATTAGGCCCATACGGAAAACGTTGTTGACTAGACTCGTTCCTTAGTGAGTTTCTCGAATATTGCTGATTCTGCTGATAATCGCGTCGATTATTAATACGGGGTGGATAAGCTTGTTGTAGAAGAACTTTAGTCTTCAATTCCTTAGTCTTCTTATCCGCTTTCTCTACATCATCTTTGTGCCTATTTTCATAGTACTGGGCCGTAGCTAAAATCTGCGCTGACGTGGAAACAGCCCAAGCACTCTCAGAATCTTTCAACTTATTACACAACTCAGAAAGCAAATTATGTACGAATTTGTCGACGAACAATCTCTGGCCACCCTCGGAAGCCATGTCCTGACCACTATGGTCTACAAAAGTCTCTTCAAACTGCGTGAAAAAGTCGGACACAGTTTCATCTTTCTTCTGCTTGCACGAAGACAACTTGTCCCAATTGACACGCACTTCAGGCACTAGAGACTTAATATAAGCAATAATCCTATCAGGAAGTTCAGTAATCAAATCCTCAGGCTTAGCGCCACCTACTTATCTATTATCGGCATCTCTAAGGTGTGCCCATGTGTCACCTAATTCATGTGCATGATCTGTGTGACGAATCTTGACCCCAAATAGGCTGTGGAACAACATTCCCAAACAACATATCTATATCTGCCAAATTCATGACACACAAACCCACAGTCTGAGTCAGCTCTTTGTAATATCCCGCCGGATTTTTGCGTGGATCAGGCAAAGACTGTTTAATGGCCAAAACTTCAACACGCTTCCAAGGAACATGTAACCAAACACGCTGAAAGTGTGCAACAACAGGTGGCTGAGATGTTGCGTCAGCAGGTCTCCAAACTGGAGGAACCTCACGCATCGGATATTGACGCGCTGTTCTCCTAACTGACGAATCAGGCTCAAACAGTCGCTCAGAAGGAGTGTCACTACGAAATGACAATAAAATAGCAACTGCTTTCTGAATCTCATGAGGACTCACAATGGTCCCTTTCGCAAATTCGGAACGTATTCGGTACAACTCAGAAGGAACTTGACCTTCTTCGTCAATCCATTGTTCATGAAGGAACACACACATCATCTCAAAGACGTACCGTTGCTTTGGTGCTTCCCATTGATGGAAAACATCCATAATACCCTCAAGATCATACTGTGTAGCATACGTAACCCATTTACACGCCATGTGATCCAAGACTGTACGCTCATTAGCATCAGGCAACTGACTACGTGATTGTCTACGCTCGACATCAGGAGACGTACCCAATGATCCCAACAAAGGAGAAAGGAAACTAGAAACTGCAGCAGTCATTCTCTGTCTAGCAGAAGGAGAAGGTGAAAGAATAAGAGAAGACGGAATGATATTAGAAGAATCCAAAGTCGTAACAGGAGGAATATTATAGATAGGCGTAGGAGTAGCAGACGAAGAAGGAGAAAAAGTTGGCGGCCCCTGAGGATGCTGCGCCAAAGGAATAGTAGCCAACGGAAGAGGAGCTGGCTGTGGAGGAATCGCAGGTGGCAAAGCAACCGGAAATTGCGCAAATACAACTGGTGGCGGTGGTGCCGTAGCATCCTGTGCATAAGGGGGTGGCGAACTCAATAGATGCAACATTAAAGGATCTTTCGCAAGATCTTTCTTCTCTTCTTGCTCTTTAGGTGGAAAAACTGGGTAGCACTTATCTACCGCTAACTTCCTAAGCATCTGTTCGCTCTCTTGCTCTTCCTCATTATCCCCTAAACGCTATAGCAGCTTGCACCATTGACAAACCTCGTTCTCTTTTATTCTTCTTTGCTAATTTAATTTCTTTCTGTTTGGCTTCTTTGCGCCATATGCGGAAAGAGTCAAACATTGCCGGCCGGGCTTTCTTTTTGAACAATTTAACTTCGAGATTATCTAAAATCTCTGTTTCAAAGCTACCATAACAGGGCCACTGTAGGACACCGTCTTTCTTCGTATATTTTACCCAGATGTCATTATATCCAATGGGACCCACTCCATGTTTTACGTATAGCTCATAGGTCGGAGTTCCAATCGGAGGAACCGGACACGAATCCTCCAACCGGGAATCCCTAAAACAACCACAACCAAATATCTTTCCAAGTCTGCTAAGACCAGGCATCTTCGCTCACTAGTCTAGCTTCAAACTTCAAGGGAAATCTCAAAACGATAGTCTCGCGAATACACAAGTCCCTTGGCTTTGGGGCCTGCAGGTACCAAATCAAAGCGATCCTCGAAGGGATACCAAAACAAACTAAGGACTGGGAGACGCTCCACTCATACTTAACTGAAATGTCGATGGTGTCACCAGAAGACCCATCTATCGTCTCGCTCTACAAATCGTCTATGGCTCCAAGACAGGGCGACAGTCAGCGCAGCAGTCCTTCGTAGCCGTCGGAAAGCGGGGAACCTCGCAGCAAAGACTTTCTGACCACCACGACATACAGGGGTCGATGAAGTGGCAGGCCTTCCTCCAGAATTTCCACACGAACTCTCCACGATCTTCAGGCTTGGACCGGTACCGCTGAAGTCGCCACACGTTGGGCGCCAACTGAAGAACCGGGTTTCAGAACCCAGCAGCGCCTAGGAAAACGCTGGAAGTCTTCGGATTCCCCTGCCTCGGCAAACAGAGACACGGAACACTTCTTGATGATGTCAAAGACCAAAGTTTATTGGCTGCAACCAGGAACAGAGGTCTACGAAGCACAACACGGGTGGTTCGCTAGAGACTGCACAATTTCAATGAGCGGAGCATGGTCTTTTATGCCAAAAATCACATTCCAAAGTAGCATCGGTTACACACAAACTGGCCAATGGCGATGTGGCATTTCAAAAGTAGCGCATGACGACAATCCCATTTTCCGTTGTCCAGCCCACCAGAAATGACCAGGCAAATCCCAATATCCTGTTCGATCAGGCCGGACAAAACCCATCATAAAACCTCAACCCAAATCAGTGATTATGTCGTAAAGGAAGGAGCAGAAACAGATTGGAAGCAAGATAGAAAGTTGGGTGCAGTATACTATAAACTTCGGCATGTCCTGCTCTTTGATCTTTATCTGACCAGCTGCTTAACAAGGAAACTGGCTCAGCGAGGTCAGCCTCGGGCAAGGGAGTCAGTTCGGCCAGGTCATTCAGAAGTCAGCTAAGGTGCACGTGTCCCAAGGACTCGTTCGGCCGCAGTCATCGGCCTATGTGAGGGCAACCACACAAAATGGCTGCCGTACACAAAATGGAACCCGAGGGTTCAAACGGAATCCCTGAATACGTAGTGTTCTCATTGATCGATTAAGACAAAAACACTCGTACACACCGCACTCGTGATTTGCGGTCCGCTGGCACCAAAATCGTCTATTTCCGACGACCTTTATAGAACGGGTTCCGAACCACCAAACCTCAGACCCTCAAACTACGGAACTACAGAGTGCATCATAAAGGTGTACAAAATGGCGGCTGAAAATAGAATCAATTCACTGTCACACCACCAGGTTCAAAGATGCACAATTCAAGAAATGTGATGAAGCAATTGAGACCTATCAAATCTCCATGGTGCATATTTACAAGCCCCTTGCATCTCCAGTGTATCACTTTTTGTGACCCACCAGTGGTGCATTTTACTACCCCATATTTACAAGGACACAAAAAGCCACCCTGCGTGGCTTTTCATATCCTGGTAAATATGGCCCCTTTACGCACAGCACTTTGCGGGAAAGGGGCATTCCATGGGAGGTGTTGTGGGTGTTCCCACGCAACACCCATGGAATGTGACACATTCCCAGATTTAAGAGCAATCGTAAACTTGGGAATGCATTAGCATGCTACGCCTCCCCAGGAAGGCATAGGGAGCCACAAGGAGGAGAAAGTTTTAATTTCTCCTCATTTTTAGCTCTACCTAAGCATGCTGTATTTTAGAAAGAGGAAATCACCTCTTGTGATTGTTTTTGTGCAGGAAGGTATGCCTTCCTGCACAAAAACAATCTACCCGCAATGCAGGCCCTCTTGCACCGTGGTGCAAGAGTCCCTGCATCAGCACATGGCAGCCAATTGTGCGCCAGTGTATGGCATAGCACAGGGATCCGTCATATTGTTGCAGATATCACATCCCTTTGCTTTGAAAGTGACTCAGTGCGGCTTAGCAAAATGGCTTGTGGCACCGCGCTGGGGCACTTTGTTGTAAATAAGGCCTCATATGTTTACCTTTGATAAAAATGAGAAGAGAAGGAGAACATTACATATCGGCAGGAAGGCCGGGAAGATATCAGGCAGCGCGCATCTAAAATGGCCGATATGCAGACCATTTTAGTCTGTGTCGTGGCACCTAGAATAACGGAGGTTTCAGGCATGGCACCAGCGATAACCTGTAGGATGGAGGAGGTAGGCGGGGTCACTGGACATGCCCCTTGCAGAAGTGTGCCAGCTGGATACGGCTGTTTAGGTGAAAGAAGCCTGGCTTTGAAAGAAGCCTGGCTTTGCAACAGAGCTCAGGAGTCTACCACCATCTTGCTTTGCGTGGAAGCCATGTCCCCCCGTCTGGGTATGTTGTTAACCTGGAAACTCTTTTCTTGGAGCAACTACATGGTGTGCGGATCTTTCCGATCTTCAGAAAACATCTAATCTCTCCCACCACCGACCACAAACACAGCTTTCAGTCAGCTTCAACATCAACACTGTGTGATTCTATTACAGGCATTATGCAACTTCTAACTGGCTGTGTTTGGGTGAGCAAAAGTACAAACAACATTCACAACGGCAGGCCCCAGTCCAAATGTAAACACCTGAAACATACATATCAGGAATCCGATCTGAATGCTTACTTCAGCTAAAGAAAAATAAAGGCACCATCCATCAGCTGCAGCCGTATTCTATTATGACAAGCAAATTTATTGATAACACACTGCATTGCTTGTAGACTAACCTAACTGCATGTCTTTAAGTGCTACATATTTTTGGACTGTATGCAGCTAATTCACAAAAGCATTTATGAGTACATGAAGCAGTCCTTTGTGAATTGTCCCTGTACTGTATGACTCCATATTAGTAAAAGAGCAAAGAGGGACCAGTCTTTCTAATTGTATCAATTATATATGATTATTCCCCTGGATATTATATTCCCATTTTAGATGTTTGGAGCCAATTCACAAATGTGTATAAGAATATATTAAAGACTAATACAGGCGTACCACTTTACCTACTTCAAAGTGTGTTTTAAGTATGTGCCTTATGCTTTTGCATCAGGCATTTTTGTAATTTATTCTTTTGCACGTGCTGCCATAAATACAGTGGTAGAAAGTATAGATTACCAATGGCATATGCTCGGTAAAGCCTTCCCACTCCCCAATCCAAATCGAGTGTGAAACGCTCTAGAAGAGCCAGGATTCTTGAAGTGTTATGAAGGGCTACCAAAAGGCCAAATCCAAATAATAGGGAGGATACAAAGCAAGGCAGACTAAACACGACTGTGGAAGACAACACTAAATTCAAAATAATCTGTGTGGGGCCAAAAGGCTACAAGGACAAATACCACACTTTTTTGCACAGGTTTGCCCATCACCCTCACCCAATTGCACTCTTTCAAAACCCAGATTGCTGACTGACTAACAACATTTACTTATACACAACTGGAAACTCTTTTGGCACTGGTCTGGAAATAAAGACCTGTTCCGATAAAACAGGTTAGTCTTCACAGCTTTCTTTAAGACAGTCAGACTATGTGAAGGATGGAGATGAATGTGCAATTTATTCCAAGGATTTAGGCCCTGGGCAGAGAAGGCGCCACCCTTTTTAGAAGAGAGTTTGAAGCAAAGTGGTAATCGTTTTGGACTGAGCTTGTGAGGGCCTATGTAGGAGTGGGTGTAACTCGTATAATTCATTATTGCGTAATCACACGGAATTAACCAAAAATCTGCAAGATTACATGGAATTACACAAGAAGAGTAATTCTGCATTTAGCACTATTTTATTAGTGCAAAAACATACCCTGGCTTCCACAATTAACACAACTATGCATTTTGCACTAAGTTATTGAATTAGATGCAACAGAACATGAATAGCGAGCGCAAGCAGTCACTTGTGCCCACTAAATGTGAACTTGGGGCAGGATTATCTCTGAATTTACTTCCAGTATTTAGTGCTAGTTTCTTAGCACAAAATGCACTTTTGTGTCCAAAATGGATGCAAAGATGTAATTTGCGCTAAGAAAATTGTGCTAAATGCAAAAGAACATAAACAGTAGCACGTGCAATCATTCCTGCTTACTAAATGTGCTCTAAAAGTAGGATTTTTTTAAAACTACATTTTTCTTAATTACGTGAACGGGTGTCATTGCGTTATTATCCATAATTTTCGGGCAAGGAGTAATGCAGAATTACCACAATCACACAGATTTCTCCGCTGTAATTGAAATTCTACCCAGGCCTAATCCTATATGGGCAAGTGAGCATGATTCTATGTTTAAGAAAGGTTTGTGATGGGCTATTAATACACTAAAGGTTAAACTGCAGATTTTCTAGTGCAGCAGTTCATAACCTTTTGACTAATGTGGATTCCATATTTAATCACTGCTGGAAGCTGGGGACCCCTGCCTAAGCAACTACTATGATTCTAACCTCAAATGTATGTACAAAAATACACAATCAAGTATTCATCAAACAAATACACTAGTTATGATATATTTAATTTAATATTTTCTCCGAATGCATGCTCTCTTTTTGTAAGTGCATACCAGTGTTGCATCAATTGATGCCACTAATCATCTATACTATACTCCGTTTGCTGTATTTGCACTGTTTCCATCAAGTCAAGATAAAAATACCAATTTAGCTTCCAAATGTCAACTATCTCTTTATTGTTTCTAAAATATGTTTTATGTTTTCTATTTCTGGTCTCAGAAATAACACTATATCATATAGCTTTATTTTTGCCAACTCTGAAGAGATGTAGAAGGTACTCGTAGTTCTCTTTGTGACTGAAAAAATTGAGCAAGGACACTCAGTAAAACAATCAAGGTATTGGGGAAATTTGGCAATCCTGACGTGTTCCTCAACTTGGACATACATAATCTGCAGATTGGTTAATTATTATGACCTGAGTGGATGTTCCTTGATATAAAGCAGTAATTGCTCTCTTTAACTTTTCCCAAAAATTAAGGTATTTCAAAATCTTAAACAAAACCTTTCCAGTTCATGAGATCATTAGCATTTTTGGCATCACGCCATACTTTAGCAGCTGTGATCAATACTGTAGCAGCTGAGATTCTATCAGTTGTCACTAAATCAGTAAGCTCTGCCATGTAATATGTGTTGGTTGCTAAACTGTGTCCTTTTATAAATATGTTTTGCTCTTAATGGATGCCATGTTGAATAATATTACTATCCCAATTATTTATCAATTTTGTGCAAATGTTATGATCTGCATTTAATAAGTTGATTGGTCTAAATGAAGAGGACACTTTAGCAGATTTACCTGATTTTAAGAAGTTTATAAGAATTCCTCTTTCAATACAATAGTTAACATTTCCATGGTTTAAATAATTCTGAAATAGAGTTTAAAAAAAAAATCAGTTCCATAACCATTGTACAGTTAAACAGTTGTTTAATTGTAACCTCTAATTCTTTTTCTGCAATTGGATAAGTAAACAGATTTGCCACATTGCCAATAATTCAATTTCCTATTCCAGCAGGTGATAAACCTTCTGTACTTCTTTATATAATGATTTATAATAGTCTAAAAATATTTCTTGAATTTTACTACTTTCAGTAGTTTCTTGGCTCGTTATATTATCCCTATATCCCTTTATTAGATTTATGTTCTTTTCCCTGTTCACCACCCAAGCTAGCAGGTGGCCAGTTGTCTCCCCTCTTCATTTACTTGACACTGATAATTTTGAAAGTGTACTATTTTTCTCTGGCGAAAAAAATCACTCCTTTTTTCCTTGATAAGCCAACAATCTTCTTAATCTTCTCCAAGTTTTTGTAAGGTCTTTCACAAATGCCCTATCTGTATTTTTCGGAGGAGTACTCAAATGAATTAAACTAAATCAGAAGTCTTTGCGGTTTAACACAGCTGAATACGTCTTGCCAACCATCTTAAGATATAATTACAATGAAAATCCTAAGAGATAGTTAGATCATTATTTGAAAAAAACAAGAGGATATGTTTTATCAGCAAACTTGCACCTTTAATTAAAAAGATGCATAAATTATTCTAGACATGGAAACCTCTCCCATTATTTAATATGGGACAAACGGCTCTGATTAAATTGTTGATTTTTCATTCATTTTTTTACGCCTATACCATGGAAATTAGAACCTTTTTTTAACAGAGTTGAAAAAGCTATATCTGGACTAATAGGAGCTCACGGCTCAAAATACAATTTTTACAATTATCAAAAATATATGATGCTTTGGTTTAGCCAGATTTGCCTTAGTAATTTTTTTTTCTCTTACTACTTAAAAGTTCAGTGTTTAAGAATACGGATTTCCCATTTTGACAACTCCTTAATTCCAATTCTGTTAAGGAGATTTGATATTAATCACATACCCTGTTACTAGGTGTCCCTCACAAGTCAAATGCAAAAGCATTGAAATTATTACATCAAGCTGCAGTTCAAATAGTCGTTGCAAGGTGTCCCTCAAGTCAAATACTTTTGCATTTGACTCATGAGGGACACCTAGTAATGACTAGTGGAACTGCAGCTTGATGTAATAATTTCAATGATTTTGCATTTGACTCGTGAGGGACACCTAGTAACGACTAGTTAAACGGCAGCTCTTTGTAGAATTATTTTGATATTGGATACTATAATATTCACTGTTCACTGCTAATCTTTGTGGAAAAGTAGGTCTGTTATCTTGCCATTCACTCCACCATTTTGTGCTATACCCTTCATGACTGACCTTCTCTCTGTATCACGAACACTCTGGAGCTCCACTTTTGACATGCCACATTCCTGCATGGACACTCACACCCTGTTCGTGTTTTGGCCTGTGACAAACTGACCAGCCCATGCTCAACCAGTCGGAGAGGGAGTTTCCCAGATGTTTATCGTCCTCACCCTGCACACTACGCCCTGCAGGCGTCCGACAGCTACCATCAACAGACCTATCAGATTTATCTTTGTTTGCTGTGTAATCATACCTCTCACCTGTGCCCTACAGTGGTCCAAACAACTACCATTTGCGGAATTATTTGTATAAACTTGCTTTTCGCCTACACCCTGCAGGGGCCTCACCGCTACCATCTGTGCTTATCAGATTAACCTTTGTTTGACATATAATCATGCCTTTTTCACCTATGCCATGCAGGGGCCAAACAGCCCACACCTGCTGATTGTATCAGAACTGAGCATTATTTGTCTGTAAATTATCGGTGTTTGTTGCTGTTCACCAGGCACGCACAGGGTGGGGATGAAGGATATATAAGGTGCAGAACCAAAGCACTCAGAAGACTTCCTCCTCAGACAGCTATGGGTGTCTGTTGCTGATGATCTCTCCATCTCATGAGATTGTAATAAATATACTTTCTCTCCGTGCTCCAGAGTTGGTCTCAGTTTGTATTCTGGACCCGTGGACTATAGGGTGACCCTGCACCTTTTGGGTGGTCCCCCTAAAGACCCCAAAATCCTCAATTGACGCCCAAACGTGGGGCCGATCAGAGACGCGGCTGCCCAGTCGAGGGGTCCTGACGAGGAAGTTGAACGGACGGTGGTGGGGCATGCCTACGTGAAAAAGACCCTCATCCTCGTAGCCACCACCGACCTTCTCTACATCCGAAAAGACCCCAGCAAGTGGCTCCGGTCCTGACTCGGGCTCCCGATAGACTTGGATGATCGTTGCAGTAAAGAGACCGCCTGGAGAACGAGGCAAAGGATTCTGGTAGGGTCGCTGGTTGCGACACCTTTTTCTTATTTGTTTGGTTATCTGTTTTTCTTTTGGTAAGAAGTCACTCTTTGCAAAAAGTGATATTGGGCGGGTAATGTGGACTTTTTGTCCAAACTAGAAATTTGTAGAGACGTCTTTTAACATATAAAAACATGCCCGCTTTTAGTAAATTTGCACAATGGTTTGGTGGTTCTATATCTCGATCGAGGGTGCTAGAAGATAGTCAGCCGGCTTCCCCGGAAGGTACCTCAAGTAACGATGTGTACATAAAATACGGTATTTCTCCCATAAAGTATAATTCATTATGGCATAAATACACGTCCAAGGATAAACAGACTCAGTGGCCCATATATGGTTCTTTTGTGTCTCACAAAATTGAAACTGAAGAAATACAGCTCTTTAAACGAAGGTCGCTGCAAGCTATGTTTGACGCCTTAGGCCAATGGAAAAAGGAGGGAGCTGAAAGAGAGAGAAGGGTTACAGAAAGAGGCTCAAAAAAGCGTTAAACAGACATTAATAGAATTACAACAGGAAAAAGCTACATCCAACCATGAGTGTACAGATAGAGAACACAGGTTGAATGTGTCTGGTCAGTATTCTGTGCATCATACACCACTAGCGCGAGCAGACCCCCATGAAGAGGAGCTTCTCCTCCAGCCATTACCACCACCATACCATGTCCCTCCCCATCATTTCCCACTTCTGGCCGATGGAAATGTACCCTCCGAAAATGCCCAACCCCTACCTCCCGATTCCACTGTCCCGCCAGCTCAATCTGACCCCGAGACCACATCTTCTGCTCGATCCCACACACCCCGCATTACATCTGCACAGAAATAGGCCTTGGAGGATCTTTTCAACTCTAGCCAGATCCGTGCTATCTATGAGGCCGATGCACCGCCTCAAAAGGGCTACTTCCTACAACAATTTGCTTATGAAATATTCTCTCTTCATAAGAAACGCCACAAAGTGGCACCAGCAGACCATGTTAGATGATTGTATCGTAAGTTGACAGAGGGTAGAGTAAGAGCTGAGGAAAGCAACAATTTGTTAGCGCTCACGCTACAAATGATGGAGGGTCTAAGGAGAGACCAGGAGGAAGAGGAAAAGTCACTAGTAAAGGAGGGCGTGACTGGAGGTCATATGGCACAAATAAAGGAAGCAGCTCCAGTTTTTGTCCCTGCTCGGGGGCAGGTACTGTTGAGGGACTGGATAGTCCAGATGCCAAAAGTAGGACGTTATATAATTGGGTGTACACTCCGTGACTTTGAGCTGACATCTTAGATTTCAAAAAGGACTTGCCTGAGCCCCGGAAGAATCGTACGGCACTCTACGAAGGGTTGGGCATGGTTATTACTACTTATACAATGACACTGACTGACATAGATCAGTTCTTTTGGTTAATTCTGCCCCCAGACGATGAGGCCATGTTCAAGCAAAAGTGGGAGGATTTGACGACAATGGATAGGGATAGAAAAACAGGTGAAAGGCCTGCAGAAGATATTTTGAAGCTGCCAGGTAATATAGTAAAACAATTGAAGGCCACAATTCCAGGTAGGAAGGTAGATTGGACAGCTATCACTGCTTATAAACAAAAATCGGAGGAAACTACATCTGACTACTTCTTCCGCCTCAGCCAGGTGTTTATTGACTATAGTGGACAGGACTCGACGACTGAGACAGGTCGACACTTACTTGTTCAGGCTTTTGTTAAAGGATTGTTGCCACCCATCTCCACAAAGCTACAGAGTAGCAAAAGCACGTGGCCTGCTGCAACACCAACATACATCTTGACTACGGCCCAATATTATGAACATCTGCAGAATAAGATAGAGGAGAAAAAAGATAAGAAAAGAAAAGAACTCAAAGAAAAAGTAATGCTTTCCCAAATAAGCATTAGAGGGGGAGGAAACGGTAGAGGTCCACAGTATAATTATATGCCCGCAACTACTGGAACACACCCACCCCCACGTCAACTCTCCCAGGACAAATGCGCGTATTGTAAGGCCACTGGCGCGCAGATTGTCCTCTTTTACAGCGCAATACAATGGGTCGGGGAAGGGGACTGAGTACAGGTAGAGGTAGAGTCCCACCCTCCAACGGCCAAAACACCCCATTGTCTTCGATAACAATAGACAGGCTTTTGCACACAATTCTTTTGGTGACCACTTTCCGACAATGAATTTGCATGAGACAGCCAGGGACAGGAACCAGTGGAACTTCCAGTTGATCAATCAGGCCCCAATGTCACAGCTTCAGTGGTTGGAACTCAGGGCAAATTCTTAGTCGGCACAGGTCTAGAAGTGCCCTCTCACATAAGCTGATTCCTAGGGCGCCCCTGTCTGGCTTATCGGTCACATCTGTAGGATTTGACAGCATGCCCTCCCCCAACCCTCTTTCTACTGAGGTGCCCCTAGACATACAGGGGAACGCAGTGATGGCCTCTTTTCTACTCTCCCCAAGTTGACCAGACAATTTGATGGGCATTGATCTCTTAAAGTATTTCAGAGCCACCATTCACTGTTCTCCTCAGAATTTCTGAGTCATACTATTTGATAATGATTGCCCCCTTGGTTATGAATCCCGCCTTTACTTCTCACTGATTCCGAACAGCAGGATTTGTCCCAGCTACCTGACACCCTGTGGGCCATCACGGACACAGACTTAGGGGAGATTGTGGTGGATCCTGTCCACATAACAGTAAAACAGAATGCACCTCTTCCCCGCCTCCCTCAGTATAAAATTTCTGTAGACGCCGAAAAGGCTCTCATGACTATAGTACAGGATATGATTGCAGCTGGGTAGTTGAGGAAATTCAGTCTAACATTTGCAATAGCCCCATCCTTCCAGTTTTGAAACGTACGTCCACTTCTGAGAAAATATACTGTTTTCTCATTGACCTCCGCACAATTACCAAGATAGTGGTGCCACAATATCCTGTGGTCTCTGACATAACATATATATTGACAATGATACCCTCAACTGCTACCACCTTCACAGTAATAGATCTCAATAATGCTTTCTTCTCCATACCAATACATCCTGATTCACGCCATCTTTTTGGTTTCACCATAAAAAACAGATCGTACAGATTCTGTCGGGCTCCTCAAGCGTATACTAAAGCCCTAGCATCTACAGCCAGGCCCTTAAACAACAACTCAACCAGATCCAGTTACCACCCGGCACAATTCTCATCCAATATGTCGATGACATTCTGTTGGCTGCAGACACTCTGGCCCTGACTCGCACTGCCTCTCTTACTACACTACGCTTTTTGGCATCACAGGGCCATAAGGTATCCAAGAATAAGCTACAGTATTGTTGACAGAAGGTGACCTACCTCGCTCATCTACTGTCTAAGGAGGGACATACTCTCACACCTAACCGCATCCAAACAATACTTCACCTTTCCTCTCCCACCACCCAAAGAGATGTTTGTGCACTAATTGGTCTCACTTCCTTTTGTCACCAATGGAAACCAAATTGTTCCCTCATAGTTAGGCCACTCCTTGCTTCGCTTACAAAAGACACACCAGCACCTCTTCCTTGGACACATGAACACGACCAAGTCTTTCAAGACTTACGCCATGCTCTTTGCTCTGCACCAGTATTGGCCACACCTGATTATTCTAAACCCTTCTGCCTCTACACCCATGAGCGCTAAGGGTGTGCTCTCTCGGTCCTGACCCAAATACATGGCACAAAACAACACCCATGCGATTACTTTTCGGCCACCCTAGACACTGTGGCCAGAGGTCTGCCCTCTTGCCTTAGAACGGTTGCAGCAGCGGCCGTCTCCATCTGACAAAGTGAAGGGATTGTGTTGGGATCTAGATTGACGGTATTAGTTCCACATGCAGTCGACATATTAATGAATCAGACAAAAACACAACACCTCACTAGTGCACGACTAACAGGATACAAACTCACGCTGTTAGCACTCCATATCGCGCTAAAGAGACGTACGACACCGAATCCTGCTACACTCGTGCCCACACCAGATTGTGACATCCCAGACATTCCACATGACTGCCTCTTTAGAACAGAAGAACAGACTAAGGGATGGGTGGACTTAAAAGACACCATTCTCACGGAACAGGATGGGCAATTGTGGGTGGACGGGTCTTGTATTAAACTATCAAACGGTACCACATCTGCTGCCTTTGCCATCACCACTACCAATACCATTGTTGAGACTGCACGCATACCTCAGAAATTGGCCCAGGCCGCAGAACTTCTAGCTCTCACCTGCGCTTGTATCCTTAGCCAGGATCTCGCTGTCACCATCTATACCGACAGCCAGTATGCCTTTGGAGTAGCCCATAGTTTTGGTATCTTTGGAAGGAGAGAGGGTTCTTAACGTCACATGGTACGCCAATTCAGCATGGGGACATAGTCACTGCATTGCTCCAAGCCTTGACACTACCCAGAACATTAGCTATTGTTAAATGCAACGCACACAAGAAGGTCACAAATGAAATAGGATTAGGAAATGCTTTTGCTGATGAGACAGCCCAGGCTACTGCACAGGAAAGAATATATACCTGTATGTACATAGTAAAATCCCAAGCAGAGAAATGGCATGATGTTAGACAACAGATCCGGGACATTCAGTCCACTGCCACCTCTGAAGAACTTCAAAATTGGAAGGAGGGCATGCTTGATGAAGAAAATTGTTGGAGATCCAAAGATGCAAAACTTTGGAAATTACCAAATGCTTATCTCCTCCCATTGTTGAACATGACTCATTTGCCAGCACACACCAATGCTGCCACCATGACGAAAATATTACAGGAAGTGTGGGATAACAACCAACTCCGGTCTACTGCCTCCAGGCTGGTCCAACAGTGTTTGGTTTGTCTCCGCTACAATGTAGTAAAGGGACTCGGGTAATTACAAAAAGGCTGTGCTGTTCCTAGAAATTATCAGGAATGTACAAAACTCTAAATGTGTGGGATATTGTAGGGTCTCGTGGAGTCCTACGATTGGGTATCCATTTTGTTGCATGTAATGCCCTCACACACCCTTTCATCTGGGCTTGTTCCTCGTTGGGTCGGCGGTGCAATACCCAACGGGCAACACCTCAAAGAGAGGCTCTTTGGCGGAGATCTTTTATCCAACAGCCGTTTAGATGAAGTGCAGGTGGGGGGCCAGAAATGCGTAGACGTGTCTAAGTAGTTTAAAATAAAGCTAGGGGTACCGGGAATTACTTTATTCTGGAGGTCCCCTACTTTAGTTAAAATCAAACTAACTAGTACTCGCTGGGATATTATGCTCCCAAGTCACGAGTCACAAATTAGTGTGTGCTGTAGTTGGTCGACATGTTTCTTGCTCTGGTGCAGTGGCTAGCGATTCTTCAGGACCTACAAGTGAAACTAAGTATTCTAGTCAACTGTCTACGTCAAAGTGATTGGTTTCTTTTATTCAAGACATAGCACTATGTAACAAACTGCATAATAACAGGTCAATAGCTTTGACAACAGTTCTCCTCATCACTATTATCTTCGCCATTCTCTTCTGAATCATAGAGGAATGGGCACCAGCCAAGGATACCATATTGCCCACTGATGCCACGCCTCCTGAACACTCCCATGTCTGTTTGTCCTCTTATCTCAAAAATAGGTGACAAGAGTTTTGGAACAACACCTTCATCCAAATGATGAATCAACATAATGAGGTATTGAATCAAACAAATTCTTGGGTCTGTGGTCTCCTGCCTCACTCCACAGAGAATAACTTACCCTTCCTACCTACTCTTACTCTATACACACCTCTTGTGCTGCCTGGATGTCGCTCATCATGAGCGCCCATCGGTCCAACAGCCTTGCCGACATCGCTCTACAACAATTGCAAGATGAGTTCTGGCAGAACAAAACGGGCAATGCTGTTTGTGCAAAGAACAGTTCTACACGCATGTCTGAGGACGAGAAGGAGGAAATATTGGTATTCGACTCTACCAGTAGAATATGCTTCTCCAGCTTCAAAGCAAGGACACCCGCCAAGCGGACCCCACCGCTAGCTGTTGTTCGCATTCCTGGACTAATGTGTATCAGAGGCTTAGGTATTGAGTATGTTGGGGACAGCTCTTGTGCTGTGACAACAACTCTGAATACGACAGCTGCACCGCCCCTTGATGCTTCCCCAAACACCTACTTCGTGTGTGGAACAAAGGCATACACTTGGCTTCACAAGAACTGGGGAGGCACATGTTACATAGCTTTCCTCCTTCCGCCAGTCTACATTGCTTCTCCTCTTCATCATCGCGCCTGCCGCAGCAACGATGTGGCCAAACAAACAGACAAAACCTCTCAACAAGTCCTGGATGCCATGAAGGGCATCCTTCCCTTCTTGAGACCAATGGCAAACAGCGGAGCCATTCGCCACCTCACCAGAGTCATGGAAGCCATGGTCAACAACACAGCTGGTATTCTGGCCAACAATACAGCGGGGCTCCAAGCGGTAGGCCTCGTCACTCTTCAAAATCGCATGGTCCTTGATGTCATCCTAGCTGACCACGGAGGAGCATGTTGCCTCATTGGCACCAGCTGTTGCGTGTATGTTACAGATCATTAATCGTCTGTCTACGAGGCTATTTCCACACTCAATCGAGTAGCATCTGACCTCCATCAAGGTCCCTTGGTTCTTGAATATGGCAACTTCTACTGACATGGGGATGGAAGGTCCTAATGATTATCCTAATACCTCTTGCATTATCTTCTTTTGCTACCTTTGTCTTCAATGTGGCCGCCCACTCTGCAGCCTATGCGCAAATGCTATCAAACCAGTCCCCATAAATGCACGTGTCGAGAACGACAAAATAATGACTGAACGTGAGACACAGCTATTAATTAACATTGTAATTGATTAAAAATGGTTTCGCTTGTGGCAAAAGGAGGAACTGTGGAAAAGTAGGTATGTTATCTTGCCATTCACTCCACCATTTTGTGCTATACCCTTCTGTGGTAAATGATTTCTATATCTTTTCCCTCTCTACCACTGCATCAGAATGTCCTGTGACATCATGGAATGTTTGTGTGCCTTACTGTGGCTAGATTGTCAGTTGGTCATCTCAGGCTGAGGAGCTGGTAGCTCGCTCCTGGTGGGGTTTCTCCTTTGTATCTTCTTACCTTATAACTTGCCACCTATCTATCAGACGTGTTGATTCGAAGAGCAGTCAGACATCATCAAGGCATTCATTTTTGTCCATCTTGGTTTTTTTTTGCTACAAGTTGTACCTTTCCTTTAGGGACGTGGTCGTAGCCTCGTTGCTCATAGGTACTTTTCCCTTGGACATCTGGATCTGGCGTGCATCTTATTGTGCTTACTTCCATCTGCACACATTTTGTTTTATTAAGGAGGGTGAATGGGCATGTAATGTAATTTGCATTCTTGTGTTTTGACCAACCATGACCAATTGTTCATTTTATGAATATCTTTCTACATGCCTCTTTTAGTTTTCTTTGTTTCTGCTTCCACGCTTAAGTTTCCTGCTTTTCAAATTATCTCTTTGCCTTGCTCTTGTGTCTACAGTTACCTCTGAATCCTTCTGCTCCGTCTTAACTTCTTACTTGCTGTTGTTCGCTAACGGAAGAGGATGTGTGGTAAATGATTTCTATATCTTTTTCCTCTCTACCACTGCATCAGAATGTCCTGTGACATCATGGAATGTTTGAGTGCCTTACTGTGGCTAGATTGTCAGTTGGTCATCTCAGGCTGAGGAGCTGATAGCTCGCTCCTGGTGGGGTTTCTCCTTTGTATCTTCTTACCTTATAACTTACCACCTATCTACCTGCTAATAAAGAGGGATCTACTACTACACCTGGACTACGGATCATCATTTATGTACCACACCTTCATGACTGACCTTCTCTCTGTATCACTAACACTCTGGAGCTCCACTTTTGACCTGCCACATTCCTGCACGGACACTCACACCCTGTTCGTGTTTTGGCCTGCCACAAACTGACCCGCCCATGCTCAACCAGTCTGACATGGAGTTTTCCAGATGTTTATCGTCCTCACCTGCACACTATGCCCTGCAGGCATCCGACAGCTACCATCAACAGGCTTATCAGATTTATCTCTGTTTGCTGTGTAATCATACCTCTCGCCTGTGCCCTGCAGGGGTCCAAACAACTACCATTTGCTGAATTATTTGTATAAACATACTTTTCACCTACACCCTGCAGGGACCTCACCGCTACCATCTGTGCTTATCAGATTAACCTTTGTTTGCCATATAATCATGCCGTGATCAACTATGCCCTGCAGGGGCCAAACAGCCAACACCTGCTGATTGTATCAGAACTGATCATTATGTGTCTGTAAATTATCAGTGTTTGTTGCTGTTCACCTGGCACGCACAGGGTGGGGATGAAGGGTATATAAGGTGCAGAACCAAAGCACTCAGAAGACTGCCTCCTCAGACTGCTATGGGTATCTGTTGCTGATGCTCTCTCCATCTCATGAGATTGTAATAAATATCCTTTCTTTCCGTGCTCCAGAGTTGGTCTCAGTTTGTATTCCGGACCCGTGGACTATAGGGTGACCCTGCACCTTTTGGGTGGTCACCCAAAAGACCCCTTAAAATCCACATCTTGTCCCATAATGTATTGCAGGGTCTTTGGTTGGGATTGCATTTGTGCCTATAACTGTGCTTGGGGTGGTCCTAAGAGGATGGGACCACCACCGAATCATTCAGCAAAATGTGCTCATTGTTTTCAACGCATCTGCTTGGTTCTCTCCCTAGGTTAAGGAGGATCCTAAAATCATCACCTCTCTCTCACTGCTTGCTAAATTTTCATTTTCACTTTTGTGAAATGACTATATGCATTTTAGCATGTAAAGACAGAGATACTTGTTATTTTACCAGAAGTATATGTGGTTTCTGTTTTATTAATTGGGAGTCCAACGGAGCGAAGTTGCAGAGTTATTGTTCGATTACTGTCGAAAGGCGATGGCAATTGATCAAACCATTCCAGGATGAAAATGCACAAGCCTTCTTGAACAATCCGGCTCAGTTGAAAGTGATTTGGGGGTGACAAACACGATTCTTTGTATCTGAAATCAAGGCTAAGGAATTTTTAGAAGGTCTTACAGGGTAAAGCTAGTTAGTACAAACTAATCAGAAGAAAAGAATTGAGCATAAGAAGGTTTATTAAAGAAGAACATTCAAAAGGTGTGGGGTGAGGGAGAGGGGTATTTCCCTTCTTTTTATTCTGGGTAGGGGGGTTTCTCTCTCTTAAGGAAGCATGCAGTAGGGTATTATTTGGAGCACAAGATTTGAGGATTAGAGGGCTCTTGGTTCTGCACGCTGTATCCATCGCTCACAGACCACAGTCTAAGTGCCTCTAAAGGATGGTGGTGAGTAGGGGGAGGGGGTCGGGGATGGGGGATGGGAGGATTTGGGTGGGGGAAGAGAGGTTGTAGGGGGCGGAAAACCACAAGAACAACATACCCAGAGGTGAGAAAAGAGCAGAGGTATTTCAGGTGGTCACGGATTTAAGTTCAAATGGGGAGGTTAACTATCTGTTCATTGAACGTAGGTGGACTGGATAATAGAGAGCAAAGTATTAGGCTGGCCAAGTTTGTGGGGAATAATGTCTTCGATATCACATGTCTGCAGGATACTCATATCCCATGGGAGAAGAAGGAGTGGCTGGGCATTGGGGGCTATAATTTGCTGGTTGGCACGACTCAGAGCTCACACATTAGAAGGGTGGAAATCTTACCAAAAATTGTTTTATGACAGGCTAAACGAAAGACCGCAGATGCAATGGGAAGGTAGGCAATGGTAGAGCTAGATATAGGGCTTACGGTATGTGCGGTGTATGGCTCAAATCAAGATGATCCCAAAGAAATTGAAGATCTTGAGCTGGAGCTTGCAGCATGGCCTTGTCCAGTAATTATGTGTGGAGATTTTAATACCTCCCTGAATTCTGTCCAAGGGCAGTTAGAGCAAGGGGCGTACCAAGGCGGTAATCCCAAGGTACATAGGGCGCTATCATCTCTTATAAGTAGCCATGGCTTGGTTGATATCTTGGCTTTTAAGAACCCCACTAGCCCAGGGTATACATTTTATTATTGCCCCCAATGAAGTTTGTCAGGATTGATTACTTCCTAGGTGCGAGGGACATAATTAATGGAGCTGGCATTAGGAGATTTTCCAAAGTGATCTCTGAGCACAATCCATTAATTTTAGATATTGAAGTCAAAAGAACTTGGAATAAATGGACTTTTGATCGAAAGCTGCTTGTTAATGAAGTCTATATTGAATACATTAAGGAATGGCCCCAGGAATTTTTCGATATAAATAGATATAGTGCCAGCAAGGGGGTTGTGTAGGATTGTTTTAAGGCAGGTCTTAGGGGTGCAACGGTTAGCTTCCTTGCCAGGGCAAGGAAGGAGCGAGAGGCAAAAAATGAGCAATTTATGAGAAATCTAGCAGAAGAAGAGTACATTTTCTTAATAGCACAGGGTCTGGAGGTGGTTCAAACTCAACATCGAATAATCGCCCTTAAAGCGGAAATAAATAGCTGGCTCACGCAAAAATCAGCAGAAGAGTTTCAGTCCAAGCAAAATAATTCTTATGAAAATGGGGAATTAGTGGGTAAGAGATTAGCCCTTCTAACCCGCCAGACATCAGCTCGGAATAAATATACCAAATTAAGGAAAATGGCCAAATATACACCGACATAGATGATATATTGAGGGTGTTTCAGAATTATTGTCAACAGTTAATATCAGGATGACATGGGTGCAGTTGGAGCAATACAGGTTATATCCTGAATAGTAACTAATGCAGACCTTGGTGAGGTGCTGGATAGCATAGCTAAGGATGATTTAGAAAAGGATATCTCACTAGAGGAGGTCTTGGCAGCTCTGCAACAATTGGGATTAGGGAAAGCTGCTGGAAGTATATAGGATATTGCAAATCCAGATCGTCCCTCTTTTACTTGACCTTTTTAAGGGCACACAATATAGTGGCCGTCTTCCAGAATCTTGGAAAGAAACGGACATCATTATCTTTCCAAAGAAAGGAAAACCGACAGATAATCAAGCCTCATATCGGCCGATATCCCTGATTAACTCGGATACTAAAATCTATTCGAAAATATCGGCCACTCGGCTAGGGAGGATTATAGGATGTCTGGCCTTCCCATGGCAGCATGGGTTTATTCCAGGAAAGGAAACAACGGATCATATCCGGAGGGCTATATCCCTATTTGACATCATGGCTGGGATGGGGGGCAGATGGCTATGATCCCTCTAGATGCAGAGATGGCATTTGATCGGGTGTTCTGGAGCTTCTTGTGAGGGATACTGAAATTAAAAGGCTTTGGACCAGAATTTATAAAGGCAATTAAAGCTATGTATTCGGACCCAAGAGCCCAACTACAAGTGATGGGGAAATATAATGATAACCATGGAACCAGAAAAGGATGCCCCTGTTCACCCATTTTATTTGCTCTGTATATCAATCGCTTGGTGGTAAAACCACTGCAGTGCCAGGAGATCAAACCAGGTATAAGTAGGGGATACTAGACTAGACTAGACGGGATTAGGGTATGCCGACGATGTTGCAATGATAACTTCTGACCCAACAGAGGCAATTAGGGAGATTGTTCGTATAGCTGAGGGATATGGTCATGTATCAGGCTATGCACTAAATAAGGGGAAGACAATTGTTATTTGCACTGAGAATACTATTTTTAATGATTCTCGTCGAGCTGAGTCAGCAGTTTACCTCAGAGTTCGTATCAGCCCGAAGCTGGATGAAATTGTGAAAATTAATTTTGACCCCCTGGTAAAGACGATATCTGTAGGGTTAAAAAGAGTTAATGGATTGCACTTATCTAAAATTGGGAGAGGTAACTTTTTAAAAATTACTCTGCTACCCAAGATCTTATACCTATTTCGCACAATCCCACTAGCGGTGGACAAGCAGATATTGAAGACTTTGGAGGCTATCTTTTCTAATTTTATCTGGCAATACGGGAAAGTGAGATGGTCACTTAAATATCTAACTCTCCCTCAGGATAGTGGGGGACTTTCAATCCTTAACATTACATTATACAATTGGGCGGCTCTTCTGCACCAGATGACCTCCCTGTTGGTGGCAGAAAGGGCCAGGGAGGTTGAAAGTGCAGGCAGAATACTAACAGTATATGAGCTCGCCATAGGGAAGGTGGCCCTAGGGCTTTTGTTGAGACAAATGGAGCAGAGTTATTTTAAACAGGTTTGCTTCAAGACCGTAGATGATACATGTAGGATATGGAAAAGAGTGTCAAAACATATGGCGATACCTAAGCTTTGTCGATATACTCCCCTGTGGCGATCCTCGCTCTTCCCATCCCTCTCTTACAATGCTATGGGAAGGCAATGGGAGGAGCTAGGTGTGGCTACAATTGGAGATCTCTATGGGGAAGAGGAAATCTTCTACTTTTTCAGGATGCAACAAGAATCGGGGATCCCAGTTAATCACTATTTTAAATATCGGCAGGTTAGGAATATCCTTACCACATGTAGACCAGCGGTAAATCTGGATAGGAAGCCAATGTTAGATGTAAATCCCCAGGAAGTCTAGTAGAATTAGAAATATTTATAGCCTGTTGATAGATGAACTACCAGATGATTTAGAAATGACCGAGACAGGCTGGGCAAGGAAGCTGAACAACCCAGATGTGGATATTTACAAGATACTATTATTAGCTGTGAAAATACTTTTATCTTATTGTTTAAAGGCTCAATTGTATAAAAGTGTATTCAATTTGTATTTTACCCCATCTAAATTATTTGAGTGGGGAAAAAGAGCAGATGATAGGAGTCCTAGATGCGGGTTCGGACATGTCACATTGATTCATATGTTTTATCAATGTGATAAACTATCTACTTTAAAGAATGGGTTACTCAACTTCTGGGAAAATATGTTTGGACTGAGACTTAAATTAACCCCTACCCTGTTGCTCCTAGGATATGATAGCTCCTTGGAGCTTGAATCTGCACAGCAATATTGTATACTTGTGGGAACAGGAATATTTAGGATAATGCAAGCTGGTAGATAGGAGGATGTGGAGCCACCTACATTTCAGATGTGGCTAGCTAGACTTCTTGGAATATATAATCAGGAGAAGGCCTTGTATGCATGTAGGGGCCGGCAGGCCAGAATCCGTGGGGGGGAAATCTGGTTACATGTTTCAAAATGGTGTAAAGAAGCCTGGGGGCCCTAAAGCATGGGGATAGGGGAACAAGAGTGGTGATGGCAAGCTTCTCCTCAGATAGGTTTCTGACAGGCTGGAATAGGGTGGCTGTAAAGGTTCTATTCCCAATATAAATTAATTTTAATGTTTGTTTTACCACAGTCTTAAAATCTTTCTAATTATAAACTGTATATGCTATAGTTAGCAACTGCTCTTATTTTGGATTAGCTCATATGTGGTGTTTGTCTCTCTAAGTAATATAATTGTATTTTTGCACAACCCTAGTAGATTTGCTACAATCACCTATGATCTATCGATACCTATAAAAAATTATCTATTGCGTTTTTGCACAATCCTACTAAAATAGGATGTAAGGATCTCTTTTTCTGAAAGAAGGACCTTGTGATGCTTTTTTTAAGGCTGGGGCAAATTTCTTTAGCTTTAAATTGCATATACTATACTTAGCAATCGCTATTACTGAGGTGCTCTTTGCTTTGTCTTCCTTTATTTAAGCGATCTATTTGCATTTTTGCACACTGTTATCAGAACTGGTTCTATGTTTCATGATCTATTGATATGTATTCTTGTATGTGACTCTATATAGGTATGAATAAATTTTTTTTTTAAAAAGGATTGGCAGCCATATCCAAGATTACTTTTAAATATAGCAATTTTTTGTTTTTTAAACACAGCCCGTTTTAAAGAGTAGGCTGTAGTTAGTATTTTTTAGCATTCTCATTTGTGAATCGGTTACCACCAATTTTTTATTGGTGGTATAATATGAATGCTTTGCAACTGGAATTCAGTTGCAAAACATTAATACATAAAACGGTGATTTAGTATTTGGAAGGCACTCCATAAAAACACCCATTCTAAGTACTGAATCACAAACCCTAATTGCAATTATGTAGAATCCAGCTATTTACGACCTCAAAAATGCTTGGTACATCTGGCCCATAGTTCTTTTGTGTAGGCAATGTATATAGTCAACACTTACCTGCCATGTTTACAGCTGATCTATATATATATGAGATTATTACAAGTCTGGCAGTCCATGGACAGCAATACTCACGGGGGTTCGGCGTTGGCGGTCTCCCGGCCACATTATTATGACCAGGGCAGTTGAGTCACCCTGGGACCACCGCAACCGCCAGTGATCATAGATCCCTGGCAGTGGCGCTGACGTCTTGAGACAGCAGTCCATGCCGTGCAGGTACACCCTTTGACTTTTCCATTGCGGTGCCTATTTCAGAGCCACTTCCCTGGGAATGCCAAAGAACCACCTGCCAGAAAGGAGATAACTCCTGATCTGGCAGGCGGTTAGTACATGAGTATGACGGTCGGGAGCGCCCATAGTCTGCTTACCATACATCTATAAAGATATATTGTATTCTGACTTAATAAATTATATTGATAGTCTGTCCGTATTGACCCTGTATACATTGTCACATGCATATTCCATATAAAGTCCAGGCTCAAAGATACAGTATAGAGATCCTGTTCACACATGTATAAAGGCATTATACAGAAGGGTTTGTGTCTGTATAATGCCAGTCAACATAAATCATGAACACAGCTATTTTGCACAGATACTACATGTAGTAAGTCCATAGGCATTCTGTATAGTCCACCGACAAAGACAGTCTGCGCGCACCTAGACTACATGCATCATATATTACTTTATATGAGCATGAAATCACACAAATTGTTCTTTAATATTCCAAGAAAAAACATTGGATGAAGTGTGTATTATGAGCAAAGGTTTGCCATTTGCATGACATCTAAAGATAACTGTACTCAGCTTTTGCATATATTTGTTAAAATTTGCTCGAAAGTGCACATAAATATGTTAGTCTCTTTTCCACCCAATCTGACAGCAAATATAGTGAGTCATTCCATTTTAACACAGTTTAATACATAGAGAGAATTCACACATTGCTTTCCCTTTCTTAAAGAAAATGATAGTCCTATTTTGATAACCATCCATCATACATGATTATCTTGGTGTCACCTTTCCTAAAACACAAAATGGTGATCTCCTGAGTATGTCAGCCTTGTCTCCTAATTAAGTTGCAGTTAGTCCCACTCCATTAAAGGCCATACTGTACTCCAAGGCTTGCCGCTATTGCTCCCCTGGCTCTGGATAGTCAGTACATCTTCGTACAGAGCAGACCCTCTAGATGGATTCCTAAATGCAAGGTTCCCATCCACTACATGGTTTGGCCACAACCATTTACCATGAAAGGCCCATTTCCCTCAGCCCTGATTGAGAAGCCAACTTTCAGCAAGCCAGTGTGTTGACAACATCTTTACCAATCTCTGCCTGGACCTTTTGACCTTTTGACCTTTTTGCCTTAAATCTGTGGATATGCTACCTTAACATGAACCTCTGCTTGGAGTCTTGAATGTACCTACCTCTGCATAGGATGTTAGTATTGCTTACGTGGATACCAACACCAAACTAGACTTTTTGGCTTGCTTGTCTTTTTCTGTACTGGTGTGTGAACAACTTGAACATGTATGTGTGTGGTCTCTGGACTGCACAAACCTAGTCGAAGGCAGTGGAGCACTGCACATGGCAAAGGCAAAGAATGATTCAATGAGTGTCTGGAGGGAGCGCTGGACCCTGAGAGTGAAAATGAACTGTTATTTAACAGTGGTATATTGTTCTTTGAAGAGTTGTGTCCTTCCCTTCTTTCCTAAATTAGAGCAGAGTTGGAGTGGTCTTAACGGATGAGGGCAAGTCTTACCAGATTCTGGGTGACAAACTTGTCAGCCAGATATGCAGTGTGCCATTCTCCATGGCTTTGTAGGTGATGCAGCTGATTGTGAAGGTGTTTTGAAGGTGGCCGAATTACATATTGATGAGCCATGCTGCAGCGTGTAGTGTTCCCTCAAGGGAGTGAGGGTAAGTGTGGAGTCTGGAGGCTGCGCAACAAAGCATTGCCACCGTTCAGGGGCATCAGCACATGGACATGAACAGAATATCTTCTCTTCCTAGAAGGAAGGATTTCCCCCTCTAACTTCTTACTACTGGCAAGAGACTGTGGATTACCTGAGCATGAACGCTAAATTAAGGTTTGAGGCCATTTCATGTTGCTCTGCTTCATGTCAAATACTCAGGGCAGATTTACAAGCCCCTTGCTCCACTTTTCCGTCACTTTTCCCATGTTAAACGTGACGCACAAGTGACGCAAGGGGCATGTAAATCTGCCCCTCTGTGACAAATTATCGATCTGCAGCAACATCAAATGCAGAATGTCAACTACCACTATATTCTCAAGGTAAATAAACGTGGAGTTAAGAATAGTAACTCTACTCCTAGTTAAATATACTTACATTGGGGCGTGGCTTGGGTGCCGCGCAAGATGGCCGGCTAGGTGCTAAGCTCTGCCGCACCTAATTACCTCAAGACGACTTCCCCAATGTGAAGGGGACTGTTCCTGCGCCTCTTTCCTGGTTTTTGACTCCGGACCTCACAGGGAACAAGCGGAGCGGCTTTGCGGCTTTCGGAGTGCAGCCGGCATCTCAATACGCGACGTGGAGGTCGAGCCTGACTGACCCGCCATTACTGGCGCTTCTCACACTGTCGGACCTCCGCCTCCACCTCCCAGAACTGAACTGACAGGATACGATTATCCTACAGTGCCCTGTCCTGCACCGGAGAGCTTTGGGGTGACCAACCAGAGTTTTGAAATTTTTCCTGTGCATTTGTGTTGCTCTGAGGAAACGCTGCTGGATAGCTGCGTCATTGCGCCGCCTGCGCATGTGTAATTCTTTCTTCAGTGCTACTAGCTTTCCTGGCTTGTGAGTCCTTTACCTTACTGGCAGTGCTTGGTGCCACTTGCAATGCACTCCTAATGAATAAATGTTGGAAGCTGCCAAGTCTCATGTGCCCCAGCTAATGCACCTTATGTCACGTTTTTTTATTTTTTATTGCCCATTATAAGCGCTCTGCTTATTCAGCGCTGCTGGCCTTCCTAGCTCACAACTAACTCAGACCACTGGAGCTGTTCTGGTGCACCTTTTCAGGAGACTCTTGCTGAATAATTATCCCTGTCACACTTGGATATCCCAGGTTGCTGCACCTTGATGCTCTCTGTGTTTAGTGTATGCCCTGCCGGATTTCATGAGATGCATGGTCCCTGTGGCACACCGGAGGTGTTCTGGGGTACCTGCGAGAGACTCCTGATGGGCAACTGAATATTATTGCCACTCTCCATGTGACCCGGGGTATTGTGCCTTCAACATGCTCTTTTCAATCTGCGCGCACTGCCGCCCCTTTTTACCAGTGTCACAGCCTTTTTAGAAGCTACTGCATACAACAGCTCATTGAATATTGAGGCTTTACACTGTGTCTACAGTCAATATAACTCTGAGGTCCCATGCATTCCACTCTATAACGCATGAGCATATGGATCGTCTTCATTTCTTCACACTAAGGATATGAATGACTTATTTTTCTCTTTTAAATTGGTGAAGCCCTGCGCTTTGTCCTAGCCTCACTTCTTTATTCATGTTCTTACTTCTCAACAATTGAAGGTTTTACACGCTGACCTTTTTCTTACTGCTGGCGCTAGTCAAGGATATTTAAGTGTGATACGTTTCTGGAGCATCTTGCAGTATAATATATTGGCCTAATTATTCTAGAATGACTCTCTGAGACACATTTACTCTAATTACTGCAGCTTTAGCTTTCTACGCATTTTTGATTACTTCTCAGAGCATTGTGATTTGTCAATGGATTAGAGTGCACACTTCCTATGGTGAGGTTATGCAAACCTAAGTTTGTTTTTACTCCCTCTGTCATTACTCCTGTGAGCTCTTCAACTGGTATAGCTACACCTGTTCAAGCTCCCATGATGGCGACTTCTTCTTCTCAACGCTCCCCTTCGGGACATTCGTCATCCAATAGATCTTCACCTCCTGCTACATCCAGCAAACGACCTAAACAAGATTCTCCCACACCAGATAACTCCTCTTCTTCATCCTCCATTGATCAAATCTTGGAAGAAATTCGTGCAATGCATCCGTTCAATATGGAGACAAGCAAGGATATGCAACTTTTAAAAGATAAATGGGAGACCATGGATGCCCGACTATCCTTAGTTGAACAACAGATCCCTGAAGTTCAATCCAACACGCAACGCATTGCAGCATTGGAAAAGACTGTACTTTCTCTACAGCACCATACGGAAGATTTGGAAAATCGCAACAGAAGAAATAACCTTCGTATTTATGGTTTGCCAGAGAATCTTGAGGGTGAAGATCCAGTGAATTTCTTTACTTCCTTCCTCCCGAAACTTCTAGATATGCCCCCTTCTACATCCATCAGTATTCAAAGAGCTCATAGACTGGGAGCACGAACTACTCCATCTACAAAACCTCGTGGTGTTATTATCCTCTTTTTGAAGTTCACAGATCTTCTCTCAATTCTTTCGGCGGCAAGGGCCAAGAGACAAATATCCTGGCTTGGTCAACGAGTCTACCTGTCTCAAGATGTTTCTAATGCTACTGCCTCCAGGCGTAAGGAGTTTTTAGCTCTCCGCCCTTCTTTGCGCTCCCTTGGAGCACGATATGGCTTGTTCCATCCTTGTACCTTCCGAGTTACTCATCGGAATAAGACATGGTCATTTCAAGACCCTGGTGAATTACGAAACTTCATCCTTCTGCAGAATGAGGAGGGAATGGAGGCCTCTCCTTCAAACAGTGGCTGAAATGTTATTGTTGTATTTTTGTAATGATCTCTAATTGTTTTCATTCTTTTGTTCCTGCTCAAGGTTCCCTGTTGTCGCTTGGTCTTCTTCTTTTTCTTGTATCTCCTCGAAACATGTTCTCAACTGGTCTTCTTATTTTTGACTTCTTGTATATTTATATCTTGTCTTTCGTTATATGTTTGTCACAAGTTCCATGGTGTATTCATTATTTTTTTCTTCCCCTATGCAGATATGTATCGGTTGTTCCCTTCATCATCATGTTCCACCCTTTGTAATTTGTGAGGTCTCGGTGCGGTTATGCTTCTGTTCCTAGTCTACCCGTCTTGTAACGCATCACCACTTCCCCACCTCCCTTTGTGTATCTCCCCCTTCAGGTATGTCTCTTACAGTCATCCTTACGGATTTGTACTGTCTTCTATGCCTTTTTTCTTTTCTTTCTTCTCCTTCCTTTGCTGACCCTCTTTCCTTTCCCTTCCCTTCTGCGGACCCTCTTTCCTTTCCCTTACTCTTTCTCCTTTCCTTTCCTTTTTCTCTTCTTTTCTCCCTCATTTTTCCTACTACTATTTTCATGGTTGGCTTATTTCCTAATGCTTTACTGTTTGGTTTATTGCTTGTACAGTATGTTTTTGCACTTTTCAAGTTTGAACAGTTAAAATATTTTGATCTTCAGAGTTGTTTCATGGAATGTGAAAGGATTTAACCATCCTATTAAGCGGCAGAGAGTACTTTCACACCTCGCCTCTTATAATCCTGATATTGTTCTCATTCGGGAAAATCACCTTTCAGATGTTGAATCTTTGAAACTTAAAAGATTATGGGTTGGCACTGTTTTATTTTCTCCGGCCTCTCATAAAAAGAATGCTGTTGCTATTTTGGTCCATAAACGTCTCAAATGTAAAGTAATTCTTGGGGAAAAGGATGATGAAGGTCGTTGGATTTTAGCCAAATTACTTATTAATGCCATCCCAATTACTTTGTTTAATGTTTATGGCCCTACATGTTTTGACTCCTCTTTTTGGCCCTCAATTACTGCTAAATGTATCCAACATAAAGATGATTCCTTCCTATTAGGCGGAAATTGTAATCAGATTATTGACCCCTTTTTGGATCGTAAGTCCTCAGTTCGTTTCACCCCTCACAAACCCCATAAACAATTTCTTGACACTATTACACAGGTTCATCTCGTGGATTCATGGAAACTCACCCATCCGGACACTGTTGATTTTTCTTTTTTCTCCCCCCCCACATGCTTCTTTCTCTCGTTTAGACTATATTTTTCTTTCTTCATCTTTATCTCAAACTCTTTTATCTTCCTCTATTGAACCTATTGTCATCTCTGATCATGCTCCTATTATCACTGATTTTTATCTTCTTCCTCCTCTTCCTAAATCTTCTCGCTGGCGCTTTAATTCTTCTCTTCTTACTGACCCCCTTTTCTCTTCCTCCTTTTGTTCTTTCACCTCTGAATTCTTTAAATTTAACTCGAATCCTGATACTCCTCCTCATGTTCTTTGAGATTCTTTTAAGGCCACAGCCCGCGGGTTTATTATCGATTTCATTTAAAAAAACAAAGAAAAAGTTTCTTCAAAAGCGTAAGGTTGCTCTTGCACATATTAAATCATTAGAACATCAATTTTATACTTCCTCTCCTAACCATATGTCCCCTGCACTTCTCCAAGCCAAAATTGTGTTTAATAAGCTCACTACAGATTCAGCCCCTTCTTTTCTTCTTCGGGGTAGTGCAAAGTTCTATGGGGGCCGTAACAAATCGGGCAAACTACTTGCTAATTATCTAAAGTCGCGTAAAGAACGTACCCTCATAGACTCCATCTATTCCCCTTCTAATGTCCTTCTACACACAGATAAAGAAATTTTGGAGCAATTTCAATCATTTTATGAGTCTTTATATTCTCCTGAAAACCCTCCTACCCCAGACCTCCTCCAAACATATTTTGAGAATTTACCTAAACAAGATGTTTCCCAACTTAATTTCTCGAGCATTGATACCGACCTTACCCTTTCTGAATTGTCCACTGCTTTGTCTTCTCTAACCAAGGGCAAGACTCCAGGACCTGATGGATTCCCAGTTGAATTTTATTTACACTTTTCCGATCTTCTTTTACCCAAACTTCTCTCTCTTTCAGTCCTTTTGTTCCGCTGGTCTGGCTCAAGGCTCATTTCAAGATGCGACCATTTGCCTCATTCCTAAAGAGGGGCGGGATCCCAAATTCTGTAAGAATTATCGGCCAATATCTCTAGTTAATGTAGATTATAAACTTTTCGCAAAATTATTAGCTCTTCGTCTCGATCCACTCATGCCACATCTCATTGGAAAAGAGCAATGTGGTTTTGTCAAGGGCCGTCTTACATCAGACAATTCCAGACTTCTTCTCAATGTTCTAAGCAAGGCCCCCTCTCTTTCTATTCCACTTGCAGCTATATCGGTTGATGCTGAAAAAGCCTTTGATCGTGTTCATTGGTCCTTTTTGATGGCTTCACTGAAATGGCATGGCTTTGGCCCTAAATTTATATCCTATATTTCTTTAATTTATTCTATGCCCAAAGCGTCCATTCTCGTCAATGGTCAACTTACCTCCCCTTTTACTCTTCGGCGTGGAGTCCGTCAGGGTTGTCCTCTTTCCCCTCTTCTCTTTATTTTGGCACTTGAACCCTTTATATCCTCTATTCATAACAATTCCTCCATTTCTGGATTTCCGTATGGAGATCACCAGCTTAAACTTTCTGCCTATGCGGATGACATCCTTCTATTCATTTCAGATCCAGTTACCTCTGTTCCTTCCTTATTAGATGAGTTTGAGAAATTCTCCCTGGTTTCAGGATACAAAATAAATTCAGATAAAACGGAGATTCTTCCTATAACTAAATTCTGTCTTCCACATTTCTTTGCTTCCACTGGCTTTGCTTGGAATAATAAGAAAAGAAAATATCTTGGTGTACTCTTTTCTAACTCGATCTCATCTTCTGTCCGACTTAACATGAATGCAGTCCTCTCTAGAATTGATTCTCTTCTCTCTTCTTGGAATCCCCTATACCTTTCTTGGTGGGGTCGTCTTGACTCTGTTAAGATGATGATTGCCCCGATCTTGACTTACTTATTCTCCATGCTCCCGGTCCATATTCCTGCTCTTTATTTCCGCCGTATTGATTCAGTTTTGTCTAAGTTTTTCTGGAAGCAGAAGAAGGCACGTATATCTCTTTCAGCTCTTCGTAACTCTAAATCAAATGGGGGGGTTAATTTTCCAGATTTCCGACTTTATCATAAGTCCTTTTCTCTCCATCAACCTTCTCGCTGGTTATCACAGGACATATCCCCTCTTTCTCCACTTTGGCTCTCTGTGGAGCATGACTTATTACTCCCTTACTCTTTTCAGGATGTAATTCGCTTTACTGCTAAGGCTCCATGTCTTAATCCTCCACTATTTAAACACACGTCTTCTCTTTTACGGTCCCTGGTATCCACAGTTTTTGTTTCTCGTGAATCCTTTCTATTGTCGCCCATTTGGTATAATTCTCTCATTCTAATACGAAATAGACCTATTGCCTGGACTACATGGAGATCGAAGGGGATCATTTGGGTTCACCATCTCTTTGATGGTTCAACTCCTTGTTCCTTTCCCCAATTTCAATCCCAATTTCACTGTCCTACCTCGTTTGCGAAGAAATATTACCTCCTGATGGAAACCATCCTGGGCCGATACTACTCTCTCACATCAGATTATCACCTCCATCTTTTTCCTCCCTAATTAATATTCTCTCTACTATTCCTAAGGCTTCTCTTATCTATCGATATTTCTCAACTCCTGATCCTGCTCGTCCCAAATCAAAACTAGAACTCTCTTGGGAAAACGATTTAGGTTGTTCATGGCCAATTCCTCTTTGGGATAAACTTTGGGCTAAATCTTTGAAGACTTCCCGTACTGCATCTCTCACTCAGTCCTTATTCTTCTTTTATCACAGACTCTATCTTTCTCCCCTTTCTCTTTCTCGTTTTCTTTCTTCTCATTCTGCCAACTGCTGGACCTGTAATGCTCCCAATGCTGATCTCTTTCATCTGTTCTTTCTCTGTCCTTCAGTCCGATTTTTCTGGACACAGATTTGGTCTCGCATTAATCATATTTTTAACTTATCTACTCCTTTCTCTGCTTCTTTGGTGTTTTTGGGTAGCCTTTCAGAATCTTTTGATCTTTCCCCGCACTCACATGGTATTTTCGACCTTATGATAGCCCTTGCACTCCAACATATTGCCTCCAATTGGAAGTCTTTGTCCAAACTCTCCTTAACTTGTTGGTGGGACCTACTATGTCATTCCCATAGACTGGATGTGGCCTTTGCGTCCTCCTGCAAACCTTCTCGCAATGTTGAATTATATTAGTTGCCTCTTACCCTATATTTAGATCAATCCGCCAAAAAGAATTATGCCCCAATCTCTTCGGAGAATTTCAAGCCTCCCTGAACACTTGTACTCCTGCTTGTTGTTACATGCTTTAGATTTCACTAATGTCGTTTTTTCTTATTCATGTTTTTATAATGTTCTTATTCCACATATCTTCTAGATATTTGTGCATTTACTGTACTTGTTGCCACCAATCATTATGCTTTCTTTATTTTATTCTTCAATTGTATTAACATGGTTTTTATTCCCCTCCCTTCCCTTCTTTTCCCTTCCCCTCCTTAAAAATTTAAAATGCTTTGGTTTTTTCATTGTGACATCAGCGGACTGTGTTCTATCCTTCCCATGAATTCCCCACCTCTCATTTTGTTGTGCTGATGCTACCTTCTTGTATTGACTTTTTTATTTCAATAAAGCTTTCAAACTAAAAAAAAATATATACTTACATTGATAACAAAGTAGAAGTCGATATCCTGCACTTGATGTTGTTGGAGGTCGAAATAAAAACTTGCTATTGTTTCTAATGTTCGAGTGCTTGTTTTCCAGAGATTCAAATATTTATACTCCTTTACTTTTTTCTTTTATTGTTATTATGAAGGCTTTCTTACATGTACATTCAAGAGGATATTTTAGCAACCTACACTTTCTGACTCTACCTCCTACTAGGTTAATCTGATGAGATGAAGCCCTTTCCCTCATAGCAGAGCTTCTGCCCCAGCAGCATCTGTTCCTTTTCAGAGGTAAAGGGCAAAATACTCTGGATGGAAAATATGCAGATCCAGGAGAAGTGAATTCTAGCTTCAGATATAACAAAACTGAAGTGTTAAAATACATTTTTTTTTAATTTATCGATTACATCTTGATTTTGCAAAAAGCACATGAACTTTAATAAAACATTACCACACTACAAATATCCTTTCCATCCAGGTCAAAGACAAAACATTGCCCTTAATATTTATCTTTACCAATATTTTGTGTGTTTTTCTAGCGTTTCTGTTTTTTTTTTAAAGTGCATTGTGCAAAGTAACTTTAACAGACTACACAGACGTAACTGCTTATACTTCAGTCAAAGCCTAAGTTATGAAAAAACCTTCACCTATGTAACCTACTTGACAGTGACTAACCAACAGAACAGACGTACAAGGAGTGCTTAATTTGTAAAATAATAAGTGCCAGGACCCAAAGTCTTACACAGAAGCCCTCGGCCGCCGTTATCACGTGTCGGGTGCCAAATCCCATGGGAGGTAAGTCTTGACTCCACTTCATGCCTCTTCAACTCACCACCAGACAGTCCCCGCCCCTTTAAGTCACTATTGCAGGTTCCTGCTTTCTCACTCTTAATATTTTTTCAGCCTTTCTCTTCCTTCTTCTTCCTCCCTTTTGTATTATTCTTTGATTTGCTCTGGATCAAACTCTGATGAGAAAAAATAAGTGTTCTCCCCAAAAATGAGTGCCGGTGGGCCCCACCTGCAACAAACGGTTCAAATTAAGCACTGAGTACAAAAGGAGTTAAATCTGGACTATGAAATGACATATGAGTAAATAACATGCATTTAAGCGTATTAGAATGTGCCATGATTTTAGGTCACTTTGCCACGAGGCTCAATTCAAGAAGCAAACCTTCTTGGACATTTTGTTTGCTCTGCAATAACGTTTATTCTAGATTCATTAAAGCACAGAGGCACTTAGTGAATTCTATTAGACTTTTTGAAGAGTTTTGTATTTGCTGCAAAAGAGAGCCAACAACTAAGCTTTCTTCGAGATGTGCAAAAACCCAGGCTCGATTAATTATGAGTTCTTTCCCTGTCTAAGAACAGGACTAAATCCCTGTCACTTTCAGTCCCTTGCTCCCTCCCTTTTTGACCGCACACATCTCTTACTTAGATGTACTCTGTAATTGTTAGTGCAATTGTGTGTCCTTATGAATGATTACTTCCGGACACATTCAGTCTGAACCCCAATGTTTTGAACAACAAACTAAACAAAAATGAATAGATAACAACAGGATATTGATTTTAGGTACTGCCATACACAAATTACCACTTTATAAGTGTTTTAGCTCAAAGACAGGTGCACTGTCGGGTGTGAAGGTTCATGAGACTCTTGATTGTCTGACCTGCTCCCGGACTGCTATTCTTATCACATACTCTTGTTTTTCACAAATGTGTCAACAAGGACTTCCTCCACTGAGCAGAAAACTTGCAGAGATAGGAATGTGGGTTGTTTTGCTTGTTGAAGTTAATTACTTGCTGCCACCAACACATAGTTCATAGAAAGTGTCACTTCAGCAAGTTCATTAATTAGCCTTCTGTGAGAGTAAGCACACTAAGGCTATGTGTCAGGACCTTATAACAGTAAGAACTGTCTCCCACTGGCAAAGCCTTGGTCCGTCTTCTCTTTCTTTAGAAGGTTGCCCTGATCACACAGTCTCACACTTACAGCACTGTGCTGATTCACCGAAATGTCAAGAGTAGCAGAAGTGTACTCCTCGTCCCGCAGAAATACATCACATGAATTACCGTCCTTAGGCCCTCCATAGCCTCCTGATTCTCCTGAGGGGCGGTGTGAAAGAACATTTCTTGAGCCTAGTGACTTTCCGTCCCTGCTGCTACTTTCGTGACCCTTGAGACCAAGGGTAACAAGACCAGTGCCCAAGGGTAACAAGACCAGTGCCAGAGGTTCCAAAGGCCAGATGCTACCCCTCACAAATCCCAATTGACTTCCATGCCTGACAGGTGACTGGTTCTACCCCAGCCCTCTCTGAAGGTCAATTGACCTTCGGATTCCTACTAAAAGGCTATCTTTGCATCCCTGTCTTTTGAAGCACTGCCTCTCTTTGATCCTGCATTAAAAATGACCGTCCCAGGGACTCATCCCAAAAGCGAAGAAAAGTGCTTCTTGCGGGATTAAAGCTCAATGGGATTTAGCACTATATAATCTTTCTACAGACAGCCTGATGACAATGAGTCTTGACAGAGCGCCGGCAGCACAAGGCCGCTCCCTTTTGTCAAAACTTGAAGCTGCATCAATCTTACACGAGATAAAAGGGTCGTTTGTTACCAGCATTACTCACATTTAAGCCACACAGCACTAGACGTGTGTTTATGATATACAGCACTTCAAAGGGTTACATCGTTTTATATCAACAGATCTCGAGCTGCGCTGGTAAGAAAACAGGAACCAGACCCTCAATCCTCGCAGCCGCACTCTCAAAAACGTATATTTGTTTTGGGAATAGTGTTATCACCGACTGGTGGTGCTTCTGCACACTGCAGAATAAAAGAGGGAACATGCAAGCAGCAGAGAGATGAATCACCCCCTGACACTGGGTCTAAGTGGCAGATTTTGTAATCCCCAAATTATGTAAATCTGCGAAAATCACAAGTGTGAGTTTACGATGTATACATTTGTGCATGTTTTGGCCGCCAGTCCTACTTTCTTTCCAGGTGACATAAGCTTCTCTGGCAACTGAGAGGCAGAAAACAACAGTTCCACACTTCTACCGCAAGTTCATTGCTGGAGGAAGGAGAGCTGATGTCTGAACGACTCGAAAACCAGAATCCTGAGAGTGGGAGACACAGCAAAATCAAGCCTGCTTTCACCTGGACGAGAGACTTGGAATTCACTCCCCCTTCTCAGGTAGTAAAGAACCTGGAGTCTAGAACGACCAAGGTGACTAAGGTGACAAATTAAGGGCAGTGATTGTAAATATTCAGGACAAAGGGTCGGAATGCAGGACACAAGTTGTGGCAGAAGCTCAATTATACAGTCACATCCAAGAAGGTCAAGCATAAAGGTATGTAAATAGATGGCAAGCACTGGCTGAAGTAAAAATTCGTTACCATTGAGGTCTCAATATTTTCTTATTGCTTTAAAAAAACAGAACCCACCTTCCAAAACATACACGCTAGGAGCACAACAACCCTCAATGTTGCTATGCTGTTTATAACATGCAGCCAGACAACATGCACTTGAATCTGAGTCTCACTATATGCAATCAGTCGGGATTAGTAGTAGACACTGATCAGACAGCTATTCTGGTGCAGCTCAACACCAGCCAGTGTCCCATTATTTACAAATACATTATACCAACTGCCTCGACAACCACATCCAAATTGGCTCAAAACCCTCTATGCACTGTGTGGCATGAAGACACCACACAGGCAGTGAAAACCTCTGCTAATTATCTTTAAATTATTATCACGCAAAACTGCTATACCATTGTTACTGTCCCAAAGACATTGAAACCTATTGGAACACAATTTCCTAAACTGCTGTTTTTTACCCAGTTTGTCTGGGGCAACATCCATCCAATCTGCCGCTGATGACAATAGTTTCTCAGCTGGCTGGAGTTCGTACCCTGGACAGAAGATATAGAGATCACCAGCTGAGTAGCATCTGTGAGACAAGTGTGAAGCCAAAAGATGGAACAATATCCAATGAATATTGCTCCAATGGACACACATAAATATTAATGAGTATAGGGCTCAAAGATGAGCCCTGCAAACCTCCACATGCCATGGGGATAGTATCAGAGTAGGAAGACTTCTCAAAAACCTAAAAACAGCGTTCTTTGAGAAATAAAATAAGCCAATTTAATGTCTGTCCTATAATTCCACAGTCGTGAAACCTATCTAGTAGTAGATCATGAAAAAAAGTATCGAAGGTGGCCCATAGATCTAGCAAGCTTATCACAGCTGTGCCACCCTGATCTAAGGTGGCTCTCAATTCTTTTGACACTGCTGTGGGGAGGGCTGAAGGTGACTAAGACGAAAGGAGTAAATTGTTATTTCCAAGGAAATTTGCAGTTAATTAATGTGTGTCTCCCGGATCTTAGCTGGTTGAGTTAGGAGTGAGATAGGTCGAGAATTCGGAAGACATGCTGGATCTAATGACTTTTTCTTAAAGTGGGTTAACCACTGCATGCTTCGCCTCCACAAGAATTTCAGTTCAGCTACAAAGCCAACAAGCATTTGCAATGCAATAAGTCTCGCGTTAATTAAGTTTGAGCTATTGGCATTGCTAAATATTGCAACTGCAAAAAAAGTCTATAAAGTGTAGGCCAAAAAAATTGTATTTATTTTTGCAGCAATGGTGGCATGCTGCGCTTAAGATGAATATGTTTAAAAGTAAAGTGTGCCATACTGCGATGCTGTGCAGTGACGGATAGTGGTGTGTGCCTGGTGAAAGTGTGCACTGACGGCTGGAGGAGTGTGCCTGCTGAAAACGTGCAACTCCTACATCACCACTCAACCCCCAACCGCGTACAGCACCGCTGAACTCCCAACGCCTACAGCACCGCTCAATCCCCACCGCGTACAGCACAACTCAACCACCAATGCCTATATCACCACTCAACCAGCAATGCCTACATCACTACTCAACCCGCAAAGCACACAGCACCAATCAATACCCACCGCGTACAGCACCACTCAACCCACAACGCCTACATCACCATTCAACCCGCAATGCCTACAGCACCACTCAACCTGCAACGCCTACATCCCTTCTCAATCCCCACCGCCTACAGCACCACTCAACCCGCAACGCCTACATCACCACTCAACCCGCAACACCTACAGCACCACTCAATCCCCACTGCGTACAGCACCACTCAACCCGCAACGCCTACAGCACCACTTAATCCCCACCGCGTACAGCACCACTCAACCCGCAACGCCTACATCACCACTCAACCCGCAACACGTACATCACCACTCAACCCGCAACGCCTACAGCACCACTCAATCCCCACTGTGTACAGCACCACTCAACCCGCAACGCCTACATCACCACTCAACCCGCAACGCATACATCACCACTCAACCCGCAAAGCCTACAGCACCACTCAATCCCCACTGCGTACAGCACCACTTGACCCGCAACGCCTACAGCATCACTCAATTTCCACCGCGTAAAGCACCACTCAACCCACAACACCTACACCACCACATAACCTGCAACGCCTACAGCACCACTCAATCCCCACCGCGTACAGCACAACTCAACCCCCAACACCTACAGCACCACTCAACCCGCAACGTCTACAGCACCACTCAACCCGTAACGCCTACATCACCACTCAACCGGCAATGCTAACAGCACCACTCAATCCGCAACGCCTACATCACCACTCAACCCAAAACGCCTATATCACCACTCAACTTGCAACGCCTACAGCACCACTCAATCCCCACCGCATATAGCACCACTCAACCCTCAATGCCTACATCACCACTCAACCCGCAATGCCTACAGCACTACTCAATCCCCACTGCGTACAGCACCACTCAACCCGCAACGCCTACATCACCACTAAAACCCGCAATGCCTACATCACCACTCAACCCACATTACCTACAGCGCCACTCAATCCCCACCATGTACAGCACCACTCAACCCGCAACGCCTACAGCAGCACTCAATCCCCACCGTGTACAGCACCACTCAACCCGCAACACCTACATCACCACTCTGAGGTAATATGAATTTTTATGGTCAATTGTGTCCCCTAACGTAGACCCCAACGGCTCCATGTACGTGCTTCAAGTACATGTATGTTCCCTCCACAACCAGCTATGAAGACGCAAATACATTTGCGTCCAACGTTAACATGTCCTCTTTCAGATGCACCATGAATGGGTCGAATATTCAGTTCCTAAGTATGCCTTGCCACCGTCTTTACATGGTGCACCTTCACGTTTTCCTGGCTCTGGCGAGCTAGGCCCTGATTTCTGCCATCGAGTCCTTTCTGCCTTCTGCCTCTGAAAGCTGCAGCCTGCCGCTTCCATGACCCTTGCCTTACTCCCTGTGCGGCGAGCGGTGCCTGGCTCGGCCTGCTTGCCTGCCAAGACTGTATTTTGCCTTCAAGTTATCTGCTCCGCTCCTCGAAAATACATTCCTGTCTAGTGATTTAGGAAAACATCTTCCCAGCTGCAGAGCAAAGGGCCCGGCCTTTCTGTCTCCGTGCAAGTAATTCATTGCTCCTGTTACCATGGTAGGCCCATGGCCCCTCGCCCTACACGCAGACATGTAGGTGCATATACACGTATTAGCAGTCAGTATAGAATAGCCTCTGCCCAAGAGACCTTTCCTTCTAGATAATACAGTTCCTCAAACACAAGATATTAGATATGATTTGGGTTTAGGTTGTTCTGACACGCCAGACTTCTGTCGCCTTATGTAGAGCTAAATGTCAAGTCCCCTTCACCCCCCAGTTCCACGTCATTCACACGTCATGCTGCTGCGCGCGCATCTCTGCCATATATTTCTGCTGACACTGCAGGATTCTTCTATGGATCCACCCACCTGTGACACTTTCATGTGACGTTGTCTAGCACACACCTCCGTGTACGCCCTCGTGCACGCCTTCTGTTACGTACATGTGTTTTTATCTCTTTTCTCTCAGCTGTTACGCCTTCTGTATCCATCACCATTATGTGCATTTACTATATATATTGTATTCTGTTAATAAAGCATGGTCTATCCCTTCCTGAACCTTCGTGGTGATGGAACACGATACCTGGTTCGAACCAATTCCATTTTATGGAATAAAACCCTTATAAACTCAGATGCCACGGACTCTGCCTCTCATTTTCGATTGAGTTATTTTATTGAACTTTACCGCATAGAAATTAAGTATAGGTAATTTTTATTTACCACATAATTGGCGCCCGAATAGGGACCCCTCCCCCACCTTACGCGCCGGCGGTGCGTTGCAGGCCTGGTCCCCTGCCACAGCCGTGACGGACAACTACGCGTACCCCCAGGATTTCCTGTATCTCCCTCAGGCCAACGGAGGTGACTGAGGCTGCGATCGACACCCAGACGAGGCGGTGAGGAGTGCGGAGGATCCCGACCAGAGCCCAGCCGAGAGAGCAAGGTCCGAGGTGTCCAGAGGCCCACCAGTTCCGAAGTTCCGAAGTACCTACGTCACGAGTCGAGTCGAGTCCAGTCCGGTCCAGTCCAGGATCGAGTTTCCGAGGCCTTCCGTTCCGTGCTTCCCGGTGAGTACCGTTGCTAGGGACGCATCTAGACGGGTGCATTAATTTGTGTCCGGTCAAGACGGGTTTGGGTACGCAGACCCGGTCTGCACTGTTTAGCAGTGTATCTGTACTGTTTAGCAGTATATCAAGTATTCAGATATCAAGTTATTGTTCGTTTTCTAAAATGTTTTAATGTGTTTTAATGTCGTGGTATGAGTGATTGTTTGATTTTCATTACTGTATTTATTGTATTAGTTGTGTCCAAGTCCGAGTAAGTATCAAGTATCAAGTATCACGGCTCAAAATGCCGCTGTTTTCTAAACTGAAACAGATAGGAACTAGAAAAGGGATACTCGAGGAAGCTGTTCCCATCCCACCCAGGGACACTCCAGGATATTTTATGTACCACAAGCACGGCTTAGACGCTGTATTATATCTCGACTTGTGGGTGGATTACACCAAGGATTTAGCAGAGAATCAGAGATGGCCCGCTACAGGGACATGGGATGCCGATTGCATCATGAGAGTAGAAGAAGCTTTATGGAAAAAGAAAGCCAGACAGTCACAGAAAGATGCCATTGAACTATGGCGTAAAGAATCACACAGACGGACAGAGAAAGCACTCAGAAAAGAAGAGAAAAGTAGAGAGGATTCTGAAAAAGCCAAAGAAAAAGAACTACTAGAAGAAGGGGAACGAGTTAGAATGGAACAACACGATAGACGGAGTAACGCAATTATGACAGGATTGTATCCAGTCCTGGCCGAGGGCCTGCCTAAGGCGACCCCGGAAACACCGAAAAATCTGCCCCCTCCATTGGTTCCGACTAAATTACGTCACAAGACCGCAGCAGACATTTTTATTTCATCCTACTTGGATGATGTAGCTCCCGCATATGCTAGTATGCCTGCCCGTGTGCCACCTGCTGACGGTAACCCGCCCCCTGATCTTCAGCCCCCAGGTCCGCAACAGCAGACCCCTCCCGGTCTGCTTCCTCCACCCTTACCAGCACCCCCTGTTAATCCGCATAATCCTTTTGGGCCTGGCGCGGTTCAGGCCCCAACTCAGTCACAGCAGGTACCGACCCTACAGCCAGGTTATGGTCAAGCCTCCGCTTCAGGAGGTGCTACCGGAGGTTATCAAACACCCCCACCGTTACACCGAGTGACAATGAGAGATTTAGCAAAGGCTCGGACACCTAAGGGTGCACCGGCAGAACAGCTTAGAAGAGAACTTACAGATTGTAGATATGACCCAGTGCCCGGTACAACAGGACCCTTGTTGCTAGCGTCCCTACGTTTGCGACGTGTTACAGATTATCTGATGTTACTACCAGGTATGCCAGAACATCTAGACAAATTGTATTATTTTATTAGAACAGGAGAAGGAATGGAGTGTGTTGCCGAAGCCATGTCACGTCAGAAAGTAGAGAACAAAGGTTTACTAATGCGATTTATGGTTAATTGTCTAATAAGAGAACAAGATCAGGCAGGTTTTCCGCAAAATGAAATGGATAGACTGCATAGATGGAGCCAGAATATCGCGGATGGTAAACATGAGAAGGAGAACAGTGTACATATTATGGTTAGAAAGATCCGTAAAGTAATAATAGATATACATGCCCGGCGGGCCCCTGAAGAACATCTTGAATCAGACGGTCCGACCTCCTCGCAGGAGGAGGATGATACAGAGGATCTAGCAGCAACTTCGCATCAGTCAGACAAAAAGATGATAGGATATGTAGGCAGAGGGAAATTCCCTAAACCGCATCCCTTTGATAGGCCCTTCGACAGACCCATTCGTAAACAAGAAACATGTGAAAACCAGAAACATTACCTCTGTCCAATACCAGAAACATTCCACTCTGCTATGTCAAATCCGAAGACTCCTGAACATCTATTTCAGGCTACCGATAAAGTACTTCAAGAGCGAATGGGGTACCATGTACTCAATTCCATGGATGGACAAGAATTAGCCAGGTCAGCAGTACAATGGGCTGACAATTCTGATAAATATAATGATGACGCAGTAGCACAAGCATTTTTGAATCTTTCCCCAGACGAACAGCGACTAGCTGGTATGTACATGATACAGCATCTCCTTATTCTGTATAAAAGCCAACATTCTGATCCAGGTCCCCTACCTGATGTATTAATAGAGTTACTCATGAATAAATGGAGAGGCCTAGGTACCGATTTAATTAAAGTAATTCTAGAACATTGACACAAATATAGTGCCTTCCTGAATCCACAGTTTGTTTCAGCTCCACCCCCAGAAAGAAAAATGTTTTACATAGACAGACAAAATCCCTTACGAGAAGTACATCCAGTCAGGAATGATGATAACACTCTTACACGTGTGTATGTATACACGCCCATAACTAAAATGGAATTGTTAGAAATGAAGAAAATAGTGCCCAGTCATGATAAAGACCCTGCAGGTTTTCACCGTGAAATAAAAGACATGTTACTCATGGGTGATTATACCTATCCCGACATTATGAAGATATTGAAAGTACTATTACCTGCCGGTATTTACGAGAAACTCAAAGAAAAAGAATGGGAGGTGGGAGAAACAAAGATTGTTTGGGCTGCATTAGAAACTGAAGAAGCGACCCGAACCCCAGGGTTGGGTCTTGGGGACAAAACTAAAGCATTACCAGGATTGTTAGTACAAGTATTGCCAAGGTTATTAGCAACTAAAAAGGAGGACTGGGATGCAATCTCAGCCTGCAAACAGAAACCCGATGAAGACACTAGTGATTTTTATTCCCGATTTGAGAAATGTTTTATTATTAATAGTGGCCTGAAAGCAAGTAGCGAGTCATACCCCCACCTTTTTGTATCTAAACTAGTCGAAAATTCTCTACCCCAAGTTAAGAATCGTGTACTGAAAGTCGAGAGCACATGGCAAGCAAATACGCCTTCCCAAATGTTACAAATGTTGCAGTATCACCAGAACAGAATTAGAGAAGAACATGATCACGAACAAAGACGTATGAAAGACACGAAAATGAAAATGCTAGTTGCTCAGTCAGTTCCAGCTGACGGTCAGAAAAAGGGTATGACACAGTCCAATAATTCGGCAGCTCTTGTTAAAGGGACATGTAACTATTGTAAACAGCCAGGTCACTATGTAAACGATTGTGCAGTCTTGAAACACAATATATCCACAGGTAAAACTAAAGAAAGACCACGTCAACCTAGACAAGACCAGGCCCAACAACACGTACCACAGAATGTACAGCCTATGCATGCTCCACAACAGACAGTACAGACCGTAGCGGTACCACAGCCACAGCCCATTGCCGCAACACAACATGCAACTCAACAGATGTACCAGTATGCACAAACTGATTATCCCGATTATCAGCGATACACATGAAACAGCCTAGAGAGGGAGGTTGGCTTGCCTCTTATTGAGGTTCCTGTAGATCAAGAGGGTCCTTATGTACATAGTCAAGTATTAGGAAAAGATAGAAAGTTTTTGATTGATACGGGGGCAAGCAGGACGACAATAAGTCACGACGAGGTTCCAGGGGCACCCCTCTCAGGCTCACAGAATGTTTCCCTTGGATTTTCAGGCAAGCCTATTGTAAATGAAGTATCGAAACCAGTACCTCTTTTAGTTGGTCCCTTGTCTCGCACTACAGATTTATTACTCACGAAATCATGTCCAGAAAACTTATTAGGCATCAAGACACTGAAGGCTCTAGGAGCTGTGATATGCTGTTCTCCGGAAGGAGTAAGATTGTTTCTGCGTGACTTTAAGGGTCACTATGTGTTGAGAGATATTGATCCAAGATTACAGAATGTTCCTGCACATTTATGGACACAAGGCCCCACTGATGTAGGTTGTATGCACATTACTCCATACCGTGTCACACTCAAGCCAGGAGTAGTACTACCACGAATCCGACAATACAAGTTACCTCCAGATGCTGTAGTGGCTTTGCTGAAAATCATTGACGAGCTCATTGCACAAGGAGTGGTTGTAGAAACCGACTCAAACCTCTGTAACTCCCCTATCATTCCAATTCTTAAACGTACTGATCCAAATGCACCTCCAGTTTATCGATTAGTGATCGATCTACGAGAACTGAATAAATGCATTGTACCACAGTACCCTGTGGTCCCAGACATTTCGTCTCTATTGACTGCCATTGATTCCGAAGCGACGTTCTTTACTGTAATTGATCTGAAGAACGCCTTCTTTAGTGTCCCAATCGACCCGGAAAGCCAATATCTCTTCGGATTCTGTTTAAATGGCCGAAGCTTCAAATTTGCACACGCACCTCAAGGATTCACTGAAAGCCCCAGCATCTATAGCCAAGCACTGAAAAGACAACTCGACAGTATTCACATGCCTGACAACACTGCCCTACTTCAGTATGTCGATGATCTACTGATCACCGCCCGAAGTGAACCAGAATGTGAACAAGCATCACTGACAGTTTTGCATTTCTTGGCTGACAAGGGACACAAGGTGTCCCCTTCGAAGCTGCAATTCTGTGTTCAGCAAGTGATATACCTTGGGCACTTGCTGTCCAAAGGGGGGAGACAGCTAACACCTGACCGTATCCAGTTAATTGTAAACATGTCGCAGCCCAAGACACAAAAGGAGGTACGAGCCTTTATAGGCCTCACTTCTTACTGTAGACAATGGATCCCCCAGTATGCATTTCTAGCCAAGCCACTCATACAGTTGACAACTCAGGAGGCAGCGACATCGACTGTCCTCCCTTGGACTCAGGAACATACACAAGCTTTTGACGACTTAAAGAAAGCCTTATGTCAAGCACCTGTTTTAGCGACACCATGTTACAGCAAGCCGTTTACACTTTTTGTCACAGAACGTGAAGGTACCGCATTGTCAGTACTTACCCAGGATCAAGCAGGTTCACACAAACCGTGTGCTTATTTTTCTAGTACATTAGATCCAGTAGGCCAGGCTCTGCCTGCGTGCTTGAAATCTGTAGCAGCAACAGCTCTAGCAATCAGACAAAGTGATTCCATAGTGTTAGGACACCAATTGACAGTACAAGTTCCACATTCCGTGGAAGTTCTTTTAAACCGTACACAGACTCAGCACTTGACTATAGCACGACTGACAGGTTATGAATTGACATTGTTTCAACCACACATAGAAATCAGACGTTGCAATACATTGAACCCTGCTACACTGCTGCCATTAAATGAGACAGACCCTTTGGCACATGATTGTATTGAAGTCATTACCATTACGACGAAACCCAGACAAGACTTGACAGACACTGCATTACCAGATCCAGACCTGACACTTTATGTGGATGGTTCATGTATGAGAACAAATACAGGAGAGTTAGTGGCCGCCTACGCAGTCACGACCGAAACTGAAGTCATAGAAACAAATCGTATTGATACACTGTCAGCCCAAGCAGCAGAGCTTATCGCTCTGACTCAAGCCTGTATTCGAGCAAAGAACAAGAGAGTTAACATATACACAGATTCCCGTTATGCATTCGGAGTCGTACACGACTTCGGTGTACTCTGGCGAGAGAGAGGTTTCTTGACCTCTCACGGAGCCAAAATCCAGCACGGTCCCCTCATTCAAGCTCTGTTAGACGCAATACATTTGCCTACAGCCATATCCATCATGAAATGCAAAGCACATACGAAAGTTACAGATACCATTTCCCAGGGTAACGACCTGGCAGATCGAACAGCCAAACATACAGCTCAGACTCAGACTCACGCAACTGATCTGACAAAGACAATAGTCCAGACACCGACACATTGCATGACAGTTAGAGATCCCGCCCTAGATGTAATTGACATACAGACACATGCTACACCAGACGAAATCAAGAAATGGATTGAACTAGGAGGGATCCAGACAGAACAGGGATGGATGACGAAGGGGAAAGCCACATGGTTTCTCCCCGACTCTATGGTTCAAGTTATCATTAACACAGTACATAGTCCTGCACAATTAGTAGAAAAAGCCATGTTAGACAGTATTCAAAACCTCTGGTTCAATAAACATTTACGAGCAGCAGCAAAACAGAAAGTACGTACTTGCATGATCTGTTGTCAGTTCAACCCAGGTAAAGGCATTCCCGTAGAGCAAGGTGGTTTTCATCCTCCCGATCACCCTTTTGAAGTCCTCCAATGGATTATATCCAGATGGAACGTTGTCGAGGATTCAAATATGTCCTCGTAGTTGTATGTGCACTCTCCCGTTGGACAGAAGCATATCCAGTCCCAGATTACACTGCTCCGACCACTGCCAAGCAGCTGGTACGTGAATTTTTCCCCAGGTATGGTTTGCCCCGTATCGTGTACTCAGATAATGGACAGCCATTCTCATCCGAGCTTATGAAGCAGGTATCACTCCTGCTAGGTTATCAATGGAAGTTTCACTGTGTCCGACATCCCGAGGCAGCAGGTCTCGTGGAACGTCATAATCAGACCCTGAAAATACGTCTTGCCAAGATCTGTAGAGAGAAATGCGTTGACTGGATAGTAGCTTTACCAGTTGCACTCTTTTACATGAGAATGATAGCGCATTCAAGAACAGGGCTATCCCCGTATGAGGTGGTCTTTGGTAGGCCACCGAATATGTGGGGGACGCCTCTGCCTCGTAAAATCACTGATGTTGACTGTACTATGCTGACAGATTACCTTGCCTCCTTGATGTCTGCACTACAATCATGTCGTTCACAGGTAGCTGCAGCCTTTCCCGACAACACCGAGGTGAAGCCACACGAGATTGTTCCGGGGGACCTGGTGCTCGTGAGGAACTTTGACATGAGGAGTCCGCTGGAGCCCCGTTGGCAGGCGCCGAAGCTCGTGTTATTAACAACAAGGACAGCGATAAAGGTGGAGGGCCGCAAGGGCTGGCTCCACTCGAGTCATGTAAAGAGACATTATGGACTGCCTCCGAAACTAGACTCCCAGCCCTGCCCCCTTCCAGAGACTGATACAAAGCTTCCCCTGGTGGAGAAAACTCCTTCCCAGGAATTTCGCATGAAGTTGAGGTCTAGCAAGTCAGACAGTTTAATTGTTTAAGTCCTCCCCTAGGTGAATCGGTTAGACGAGTTTCTGACATGTACCCGCTAGACCCCAATAGAGAGAGAGATAGACAGAAACAGATCAAGAAACATGAATATTGTAAATCTCTCCGTAGTCACTGCATTGTGACATTATTGATTATGTTTTTTCTGAGTCTTATGATTATTGCTGCAAGTATACTGTTACACTTGTATTTTCCTATTTTCAAACGTGCACATTCTTTTTCAAATGACACTGCCGAGCATACTTTCAGTGAACTGCCCCGCACGAGTTATCTTACCGACTTGCGCTGCGCAACAATACATTCATCAGCATGTTATATCATTCCCATCAGACCAGCAATGCTACCAATTGTTGGATATGTGGCCGACTCCCTCCCTATCAGAAATACAAGGGAGTTCTGCCCCTCTTTCCGTACCCGTTCACACACAATGGTCCCTGTGGTGCATGGTTTAGTCTAATGAATTCTTTAGATTCTGATTCCGTAGTTTACCAGGGCAATTGGGTATGGGGAAATCTGAACACAGTTCTGCATAAAGTATGTTTCCCTGACAAGGAGGGTCTTCCCCAAAGGACAGGAACTGATCTAGAAAACGAAGTATATGGATTAGGTAATTTTACACTTAACCACATGATTCTGAATGTCCAGTCCTAAACCGAACCAGTGTTACCCGCAATGTCAGTATTACCAGTCAAAGGTGAATTATGTGTCAGAAAGAATGGTTCAGTACACCTGGGTCATAGTAGATGTACTACTGTGATCGACTTCAGTGATAAAGGCAAGTCTACATTTAAAGCTTCCCGTCATTCCTATTTCATTTGTGGTCATACAGCATATATACGCTTACCTCTAGATTGGGATGGTACCTGTTACATTGCATTCCTTCTGCCACCTGTTTTCCTAGCTCCTCCTGATTATCATAGGGACTCCCATCTAGTACACATTAGACCCAAGAGAGATCTCCCGATTGTCGACTACACTGAAACGGCATGGGAGCAGTATACAGACTTCAATAAAGGTTTCTTTCCCTATTTAGGTGCTGTCTTTAATAGTAAACTGATACGTAAATTAACCAGAACACTCGAAGCAGTAGTGAATGAAACTACTTCTGCCCTAGGTAACTTAACAGAGGAGCAGTCTGCTATGCGGATTGTTGTTCTTCAAAATCGTCTTGTCCTTGACGTCATCCTGGCCGATAGGGGCGGAGCCTGTAGAGTCATCGGATCGAGTTGCTGGGTTTTCATTCCAGAAAACGCACCATCAGTATATAGAGCCATAACCCGTCTCCACAAGATTGCAAGTCAGATACACCAGAATCCAGGCACCTGGACTTGGTCCGGTTGGTTCTGGAGCGTGCTATCAGCCTGGGGATGGAAGGTCCTATCCTTCCTCGGAATAGCCCTTCTCATAGTATTTAGTTGTTGCCTATGTTTACAATGTGGGCCAGCGATTTGCGGCTTGTGCGCCACATCATGTATCCCCCATTCAAGTCCACGTTCAAAATCCCGCCAGAAGAAGGAAGAGCAAATTATGTTATATGAACAAATTGATAGACTAATGAAGATCGATATATCATGAAGGGTCCGTAGGGGACAAGGAGGGAATGAGGTAATATGAATTTTTATGGTCAATTGTGTCCCCTAACGTAGACCCCAACGGCTCCATGTACGTGCTTCAAGTACATGTATGTTCCCTCCACAACCAGCTATGAAGACGCAAATACATTTGCGTCCAACGTTAACATGTCCTCTTTCAGATGCACCATGAATGGGTCGAATATTCAGTTCCTAAGTATGCCTTGCCACCGTCTTTACATGGTGCACCTTCACGTTTTCCTGGCTCTGGCGAGCTAGGCCCTGATTTCTGCCATCGAGTCCTTTCTGCCTTCTGCCTCTGAAAGCTGCAGCCTGCCGCTTCCATGACCCTTGCCTTACTCCCTGTGCGGCGAGCGGTGCCTGGCTCGGCCTGCTTGCCTGCCAAGACTGTATTTTGCCTTCAAGTTATCTGCTCCGCTCCTCGAAAATACATTCCTGTCTAGTGATTTAGGAAAACATCTTCCCAGCTGCAGAGCAAAGGGCCCGGCCTTTCTGTCTCCGTGCAAGTAATTCATTGCTCCTGTTACCATGGTAGGCCCATGGCCCCTCGCCCTACACGCAGACATGTAGGTGCATATACACGCATTAGCAGTCAGTATAGAATAGCCTCTGCCCGAGAGACCTTTCCTTCTAGATAATACAGTTCCTCAAACACAAGATATTAGATATGATTTGGGTTTAGGTTGTTCTGACACGCCAGACTTCTGTCGCCTTATGTAGAGCTAAATGTCAAGTCCCCTTCACCCTCCAGTTCCACGTCATTCACACGTCATGCTGCTGCGCGCGCATCTCTGCCATATATTTCTGCTGACACTGCAAGATTCTTCTATGGATCCACCCACCTGTGACACTTTCATGTGACGTTGTCTAGCACACACCTCCGTGTACGCCCTCGTGCACGCCTTCTGTTACGTACATGTGTTTTTATCTCTTTTCTCTCAGCTGTTACGCCTTCTGTATCCATCACCATTATGTGCATTTACTATATATATTGTATTCTGTTAATAAAGCATGGTCTATCCCTTCCTGAACCTTCGTGGTGATGGAACACGATACCTGGTTCGAACCAATTCCATTTTATGGAATAAAACCCTTATAAACTCAGATGCCACGGACTCTGCCTCTCATTTTCGATTGAGTTATTTTATTGAACTTTACCGCATAGAAATTAAGTATAGGTAATTTTTATTTACCACAACTCAACTGACAACACCCACAGCACCACTCAATCCCCACCGCCTACAGCACCACTCAAGCCGCAACGCCTACAGCACCACTCAATCCGCAACGCCAAACGCACCACTTAACCCGCAATGCCTACAGCACCACTCAATCCCAACCGCGTACAGCACCACTGAATCCCCACCACGTATAGCACCACTCAACCTGCAACGCCTACATCACCACTCAACCCGCAACGCCTACATCACCACTCAACCCGCAACACCTACAGCACCACTCAACCAGCAACGCCTACAGCACAACTCAACCTGTAACGTCTACATCACCACTCAACCCGCAACGCCTACAGCACCACTCAATCCCCACCGCGTTCAGTACCACTCAACCCGCAAAGCCTACATCCCCACTCAACATGCAAAGCCTACATCACCACTCAACCCACAACGCCTACAGCACCACTCAATCCCCACGGCGTACAGCACCACTCAACCTGCAACGCCTACATCACCACTCAACCCGCAACGCCTACAGCACCACTCAATCCCCACCACGCACAGCACCACTCAACCGCAACGCTTACAGCACCACTCAATCCCCACTGCCTACAGCACCACACAACCCGCAATACCTACATCACCACTCAACTCGCAACGCCTAGAGCACCACTCAATCCCCACCGCGTACAGCACCACTCAACCCGCAACGCCTACATCACCAGTGAACACAGATTGCCTACAGCACCACTCAATCCCCCCACGTACAGCACCACTCAACCCGCAACGTCTACAGCAGCACTCAATCCCCACCGCGTACAGCACACTCAACCCGTAACACCTATATCACCACTCAACGGGCTATGCCTACAGCACCTCTCAATCCCCACCGCCTTCAGCACCACTCAACCCACAACACCTACAGCACCACTCAACCTGCAACGCCTACAGCACCACTCAATCCCCACCGCGTACAGCACCACTCAACCCGCAATGCCTACATCACCACTCGAAGGGTCTTTCAAACCATGTGAGAAAAGACGCACATAGAAACAAACATGGGTGTCATTTCATAGAAAAATGCATGTTATAACCCAAATTTGATCGCTTAGAATGAATCCTGCCAGCCTAGGATGCACTTTGCTGTACTTCACAGAATCCATCTATTTTTGTAAACACTTCAGCAACAAAGTGTGTCCAGTAAAGAGCTGCTTCAGACCCAGGCTGTGGTGCCTCTGCCACAACCAATTTTGTACTGAATACAGGCAAAGAACAGACGCTGCTCCGCTACGACGGCTGAAGTGTACCCGGCGCCGGACCGTCAGCTGCCTGTGCAGTGAAAGAACTCTACATCTTTGTGGCCACATCAAGACTCAATCGTCTTTGCAATGAAATGACCTACATTTGCACACACAGGGTGTTCCTAATGCTCCCCTACTTAAAATGTGCAGGAAACATTTTAAAACAACACAATCACGACATTTGAATTGGAAAAGATAATCCTTCCGTGATCTTGGCCCATTGTAATTATATCTGATATTTGTTGTTCTAAAATTACTATTGTAGTACATTTTGTTTTAATAAAATGTTATTTGGCAAGGCAAGAACTCTTTTAAAAAGCGGAGTTAAATGTGCAAATAATTAGATAGCTTGAAATAATCCTTCTGTAACCCCCCTGGCAGTGTTTATTTCCTAAAGGTGTTTGCATGTCCATTAGTGTGTAATCCTAATCCTAGAATAGCGCTTCGAAGTTCCCACATGTTTAGTGCCTGGATCCGGAATGCAGATCGAGTTACCTTTGTTGTTCTCCCTGAGCTGGCCTCCGTGCAGGCTGGTCGGTGAGCGCAGGGAGGAGCAGCCCACCTCCACGTCGCTGCTCATGTCCAAGTCACTCAATATTTGTACTTGCCCGAGGCCACGCAGTGGCCATAAGGAGGGCGGGCCCCTAGTCACAGAGGGCTGCCCCCGCCCACCTTGTGGCCAGCCACTCCTCACCAGGGCAGGCATCGCCCGGTAGGAGGTAGGCGGGTCGCTGACGCACGTCTGGGGCGGCTAGGAGGAGCCTCAGGGGGTACATTACTCCCTTGCACCATTGTGGAGGCCTCTTTGCCGCTCCGGACGTCGCGCTGCAGCTTCGGGACACTCTTTCCCGCCCTTCCTCTAACCTAGAGTGTCTGCTTGAGGGGGGCTCCTGGGGGAGCTTTAATGTGTTCCTTTTTCGTTGCAGGCGGAGTTACTGGGCGATCCGGAAGGAGAGAGGTGCAAACACTGTACTTCAGCGGGCACATAGGGGTGCCAGAGCCTAACCTGTAACCTCATGGGAGGTGCAGGAACTCGTGTCGGTGCCCCAGTAGTCCTTCGGGCGGTTGTGGGCCTGTGCAACTGGGGGTTTGCCTAGACACGCCCCGCAAGGGGCGTGTGTAGTATAATTATAATAATTGTGCAGCAGTTGGGCGGTTCGCCACTGTGCTGATTGGCTCAACAGGCGGGCAGGTGGCGAGAATGCGGCCTGCCCTTGGATTGCCCGTAAGATAACCCACCATCATTACATATGTTGTATGTAATAAACCTGCAGCAATTTTTCCCAAACTTAACACTTGTGTCTGTGTGTTATTTGCGGGTTTGGGCATTGTGGGGCGGGGGGTGCTGTGGCCCTGATGTGACTATGTCACTATCCTTGTGCTCTCACAATATGAAACCTACTTTCTTCAGTAGCGGCAGTGAGGTGTACACGCAATGTGATCTGGTAGCAACGTTAAATTTCAAGAAAACAAGAACGAGAAAAATGAAACATTTTACAAAACCTGCTGTCTCTAAATCCCACGATTTTACAAATATTCCTATGTGCCTGCAAGGCGTGCTAACTTTATTTGTAATCGCCTCTTGCTATTGTTTTTACAGGGTCAGTCTCCTCCCTATTTAGAAATGATGTTTAAAAATCCTTGTTTTAATCAGCTGTGAAGCAGAATTAAGACAGCACCGCTGCTTCGTTGGGAGAAAAACGATCTTGCAGGGCTGTTTACACATCACTGGCACAGGAAAAGCCCGGCCAAGGCGGGTGGGGGTAGAGCTGCACTCCCCGTGCCCCCTGCGCCTCCGCTCTCTGAAAGAATGTTCTTATCTGCTTGTAAAATAAACAAGCCGATAAAAATACTCTTTTACGCCAGCCACAAAACAGGCTACATTGTCCGTAGGGGCAGGCTGAAAAGCGGACAGGGTGGCACCCAAAACCCCTCTTTTCCAATGGGAAGCTAGCGTTTACCATTAACGCTGACGCTACCCAATGGAAAAGGGGGCGGGGCTGACAATACCCTTTTTACAAACAATATCTCTCGAAGAGGCATGGCCAGCAGCTTCGCTGCTCAAGCCTACGTCTCTCCGAGACCTAAAAACTCACTACTAAAATATAAATCACTAACATAAATTTTAAAAATAAAATATTGAATTAAAAATTCATAACAAATTAAACTTAAATAAATAAGATACCAAAAAATTGCACAATTTACCTAATTAATAATCAATTAAACGTTAATTAACAATAAAAAGTAATTAACATTAAAATTCATTTCATTGTAATTTAATTCACTTCCAAACATATTCCCCTACAAACCCAAGCATCTACTATATTATGAATTACTAATGAAATTAAAGAAAATACACATTTATATACAAATTACATTTTAAAAATGTATAATGATTAAACTAACATGATTAACTCCTAAAATGGAATATACTGAAGTATATTACATCAATAGAAAATTATATTAGGCAGACTTCCCACCATCACCCTTAAAATTCCCACCGCCAAATTAGGATGGCGGTGGGAAGGGGAAAGGTACCTCGGCGGACGGAAAGACCGTCTGCCGTGGTCCCGCAAGGCAGACCTTTTCCGCCCGCCTTGTGGGACCCTGTATCATGGGGCTATGGTAACGGTTCCATGCAAGCACCGCTGTGGGCATTATGATGCCTGTCTATATGCCTTCGGGGCACGTTGCGAGCCCCCTGGGGGGCATGTACAAGGTGGCAGGCACCGCACAGTGCCTGCCACGTTGTACATGCAAATGCAAAACATTTGTTTTTACATTGTGGCGGGTGCTGCCACCCGCCACAATGTACACATACAGGATGCACCGGCCAGTGTGGCAGGCACATCCTAATTCGTTTTGCGGGGCCGCCGCACCTATGGCAGGCGGTCCCTTTTGCACCAACGGTGACGGGCGGACTTTCTCCGCCCGCCAGCGTAATCGGCCCCTAAGATACCTAAAAAATGATGGGACCGATTACGATGGTGGGAAGTCTGCCACGGCTGGGCGGGTGGTGAGGGCCGCCAGTCCGGCGGTGGCGGACTTCCCACCATCACCCTTAAAATTCCCACCGCAAAATTAGGATGGCGGTGGGAAGGGGAAAGGTACCTCGGCAGACAGAAAGACCGTCCGCAGTGGTCCCGCAAGTCGGGCCTTTTCAACCCGCCTTGCGGAACCCTGTATCATGAAGCTATGGCAGCGGTGCCGTGTAGGCACCGCCGTGGGCATTATGTCCCCAGCGCAAAAAGACAGACAGATGTTGCAGGCCACCAGGGGGATGGGGTACTGCACGTGGGGGGTACCTATGGTACCCCCCTGCATTTGCATGTACAAGGTGGCAGGCACTGCACGGTGCCTGCCACGTTGTACATGCAAATGCAAAACATGTATTTTCTACATTGTGGTGGGTGCTGCCACCCCCCACAATGTAAACATACAGGATGCGCCCGCCAGTGTGGCGCATCCTGCTTCATTTTGCAGGACTGCCGCACCTATGGTGGGTGGTCCCTTTTGCACCAACGATGGCGGGCGGTAATCGGCCCCTAAGTTCCCACTTTCAATATTCTGTTCTACAATATTTTGCTAGTCATAATATTTTTCACACAATGTTCAGGTCATACGATATTTAGGAGGCGATATTCGTGGCATTCGCCCAAAGGTGCCCTTCAAACACTCCACAAAACCCCCAAGAATTCCACTCCACCCCTTCAAAAAGACCAAAGCCCAAAATGGCTCAGTGAACTGAATAGTTAACAGGCAATTTTGCCCAACGCAGGCATTGTTCGGCCTCTGATGAGGAAGTGTACAGGCGTTCCTAAGTGTTCCTTTTCTACTCTCATCTGTACTATGAAGTGGCTCCCACCTCCAGCAAGCACACAACAAAACACTTAAATAAATGAATGAAGTCCTACCTTTCCAGATGGCACAGCTCTTCTCTCTGTCAGGCCATGTGTCCTAATCCTCTCACACTGTTTGATCAGGTGCACCATGATCACCTAAAGCAAGAATGGCTCAACTGGCTTACAGAGGTGCTGATGATGTGAAATATGCTGTCCACTTAACTGTCCGTAAAATAAACCCAGTGTGAGGTTTTATAAAGATACTTGCAATAACACAACTAATCCTTAGATGCTAAATTTTTCCTTGTCCTTCTAAAAATAGAAAAGATAATACCTCAAATTCTTATGATGTTGATATAATTCACCCCTTACCTAAAGTTTAAAAGCAAAGAATCAGGAATCTGAGGCAAGGCCCAAGACTTCTACTGTAAGTGTAAGTTGCACCGCTGTGGTAAACTGCTCTCTACCTCAGATATTGCATCACTGATGACATGTGTAATCTGTGGTGGTTCAAGTTATACTGAGGGCAGTCACAAATAACAGGTATTTCAGCAGCTTTTTTAGTTTTGAAACTGTAATGGTTTTTATTATTGAAAGACCAATGTATAATTTCTGTTTAACCTTTTTTATACATATATGTGTGTGTGTGTAGGTTTATGGACACCATTCTGTAGTATGTGAGTAGTACTACTGTAATACTACTTTACATATTACAAAATGCAGTTTGTGAATAGGCCTAGAAATCTCTTATATCAGAACATCCTCTGCCACTTGTGAAGATGCCTCTCGAACCTCACTAAACTATTGAGTGCAATTAAAACTACTCTGTTTCAGCACAACAGATAAGCTTGTAATCATCAGTGGCGGCTGCTTTCAGCTAAAAGTGGCGAGGCAGCACGGCAACAATAACAAAAAAATATAATCGAAGATAACTTATCTGACGCCCAACGTCTTGGTGCTCTTCTGCTCCTCTGCTGCTGGTGTCCAGGCTCCCAGACTCCCCAGCGCCAATCCATACGCTGCTCTCATGCTGGTAATGCTATTACCCAGCATGAGAGAAACGCTAGGATTGGTCTGAGCAGGTTGGGTTTGCGTTCCCACAGGGACTGGGAGCCTGTGCCTACTGTTCTCAACCAGGCTGTGCAACACAGCTCGAGTTGGAGACATATAAGTGTGCATGTCGGTTTGGCCATCCTAAGAAAGCATGCCAAACTGGCATGAGCACTTGCAGCGCCACCACTGCTCCTCCATGCTTGCGGCTATCGTCAGGGCGGCCCTATCCCCAAGACTTGGCTCTGTGATGATAAATAAAATGATAATAAAATGATTTTATTATCATTTTATTTTCCATGTTTGTATCTGCTGGCTCTCGGCAGTGGGGCAACGCTCCTCCGTTCTAACAGAGGAGCCCCAGCTGATAATAATACAGAGGGAAATAAAACATCAAATAGGATTTTTAAAAATGAGTGCCAAAACCTTTTTGCGCTAATTAACTGCTAAGCAATGGTGGCACAATGAGGCCTGGAGAATCAATGCATCCGGGATCTGCACTGCACCAGAAGAAAACAGGAGTACAGCAATAAAGAAGATTCAATTGAGAAAATCACTATGGACAAGGACTCTTTATGTAGCAACACAGTGCAAGGGATAACAGTACAATGTTCAATAACCATATTGCAGATTATTACCAGCAACAGAAGAACAAGTATACACCGACAAAAAGTTTCTACTCTAGGAAGTAGACTAAAGATTTGTCAGTAGTGGCAGGGAGCGGCCCTTGAAAACAGGTGCGGTGGGGTAAAGGAAAACAGGTGCGGTGGGGTAAAGGAAAACAGGTGCAGTGGGGCCCTAATGAACACTTGAGGAAAATTGAGGGATAAATGTCCAAAGAGTAGGGTTGTCCCCTTCCTTAAAAAAAAAATACTGGCCATTTGTTCTTGGTTTACCATTCTGGACCAGCCAAGCGATGGTCGCAGAAAAATAATGCCTTCAACATTGTTAAGATTTTTTTGCAATGCAGCAATTTTTTGTCCAACTTTCCAGTGCAGCAAAAGCATGAGTGAGGCCACAATGATGTAAGGAGTAACGGGCTGAGGGTAATCCCGAAGGCTTCTCCTTCATACGTGTGGCTCTCTTAAGTGAGATTTTGAGTTGAGACTATTGCTGAAGTCCAAGCTGGGCTCAAAAACTCAGAGGCCCCCAGCAAATGCCATTGGAAATAGTTTGCTCTAAATTTTGCACACCTCTCTTTTTGAGGCACAAAAGGGCCCCATTAGGATAGAGGGCGGAAATTCCCCCCGACCGCCATGGAGTCGTAAAACAATCATCCGCCGGGACCGCGGATAAACCGGCGGTCAAATTAGGAACAACCTCCAAAAAAGACCGACCGCGGCAGTAGCGGGCTAACAAAAACCACCCGACACGGGCGGTGACGTCCTAAAACCGACTGCTGCAGTCAGAAACACAGCGGAAAAGCTACACCCCACCGCAAGTAAAGCGGAGACACGCACGGGAAATTAGGATTTCCCCGTTTGTCCCGCGGTACGAACCGCTGATTCCGACCACCGCAGTTGCACACTGCAGTGACTGGGAGAGTCAGCGGAAGAGCTGCAGCTTAGCCACCGCAGCGGACGGTACATGAAAAACATGGCGGACGAAGCCAAAACACCGCAACGATGCCTAACTGAGCACAACTCAAAGTAGCCATGCCCCACAAATACACAAAACACATACCAATGAAAAAACAAATGCAAAAAAATAAAATACAATTCCCAGGACAACACCCACAATACACCTCACAGCAAAAGCCCATTTGGACATACCCACACATCTGAGTATAAAAACAGCCCCTTTACTGACCAGATCCCTTTGCAACACTCCGGAAGAGAAGGGCACATGCCACTTCTGACAGGAGAGGCAAAACAACACAACACACACACCACCAACACCACCACCACCACCACCACCATCACTACCACCATCACACCAGCACCAAGAATCCCCCAGCACAAACACACCTCACACCTCACACCTCAACACCACACCCACCACACACACCCCTGCACCCACAAACACTGCAAACACCAACCACCATGGCAGCACAGAAAATGCCAAAATTCACAGAGGGCGAGTTGACAGTCATGGTCAATGAGATAGTGAGAGTGGAACCACAACTGTTTGGTAGCCTGTTCCAACAGACATCATTAGCCACAAGGACACAAAATTTGGGAAAGGATAGTCCATAGGGTCAATGCAAAAGGGACCACCCCGCGATCCAGGAAGGAGATCATGAAGCGGTGGCATGATCTCAAGAGGGTTGTCAAGGAGAAGAGGAGCAAGAACTGGGAGCTGGCGAACCAGACTGGCAGTGGCCCTCCCATCCCACAGAAAACATTCACACCATGGGGGGAGAAGGTGCTTGCCATACTGGATCCTGAGAGTCTCACGGGAGGAGCTGGGGGAACGGAGGCTGGTAAGTACAAACAAATGGCAACCAACACACTGATAAGAACTTCCTTGCACAACCCAAACACCATTGCACTGTTCACCCTCACCTAACAGGTAGGCAGCCATCTTCACTGGGAGGCTTGTTTGGGGTGGGAGGCCTGCACTATCACTCCCACCATGCCCCCTGTTCCACATCTGAGCAGCATGGAGGCCTCTCCCACCCAGGAGCATGTGTCAGCCATTGCACTGTTCACCCTCACCTAACAGGTAGGCAGTCATCTTGAATTAGAGGACTGTTTGGGGGTGGGAGGCCTGTATCACGACTCCCACCATGCCCCCTGTCCCACACTACAACAGCATGGAGGCCTCCCCCACCCAGGAGCATGTGTCAGCCGTTGCACTGTTCACCCTCACCTAACAGGTAGGCAGCCATCTTTACTGGGAGGACTGTTTGGGGGTGGGAGGCCTGTAGCACGACTCCCACCATGTCCCCTGTCCCACACTCCAGCAGCAAGGAGGCCTCCCCCACCCAGTAGCATGTGTCAGCCATTGCACTGTTCACCCTCACCTAACAGGTAGGCAGCCATCTTCACTGGGAGGACTGTTTGGGGGTGGGAGGCCTGTATCACGACTCCCACCATGCCCTCTGTCCCACACTCCAGCAGCATGGACGCCTCCCCCACCCAGGAGAATGTGTCAGCCATTGCACTGTTCACCCTCACCTAACAGGTAGGTAGCCATCTTCACTGGGAGGCCTGTTTGGGGGAGGGAGGCCTGCACTATCACTCCCACCATGCCCCCTGCCCCACACCTGAGCAGGATGGAGGCCTCCCCAACCCAGGAGAATGTGTCAGCCATTGCATTGTTCACCCTCACCTAACAGGTAGGTAGCCATCTTGTATTGGAGGATTGTTTGGGGGTGGGAGGCCTGCACTATGACTCCCACCATGCCCCCTGTTCCACACTCCAGCAGCATGGATGCCTCCCCCACCCAGGAGCATGTGTCAGCCATTGCACTGTTCACCCTCACCTAACAGGTAGGCAGCCATCTTCACTGAGAGGACTGTTTTGGGGAGGGAGGCCTGCACTATCACTCCCACCATGCCCCCTGTCCCACACCTGAGCAGGATGGAGGCCTCCCCAACCCAGGAGCATGTTTCAGCCATTGCATTGTTCACCCTCACCTAACAGGTAGGTAACCATCTTGTATTGGAAAATTGTTTTGGGTTGGGAGGCCTGCACTACGACTCCCACCATGCCCCATGTTCCATACTCCAGCAGCATGGATGCCTCCCCCACCCAGGAGCATGTGTCAGCCATTGCACTGTTCACCCTCACCTAACAGGTAGGCAGCCGTCTTCACTGGGAGGATGAGGATTGTTTGGGGGAGTGAGGCCTGCACTATCACTCCCACCATGCCCCCTGTCCCACACCTGAGCAGCATGGATGCCTCCCCCACCCAGGAGCATGTGTCAGCCATTGCACTGTTCACCCTCACCTAACAGGTAGGTAGCCATCGTCACAGGTCTGGCTGTTTGTGGTTGTGAGACCTGCAACACTACACACAGCACCAATTGCATGCAATGCATCGATACAGGACATGTATGATTATTTGATGTTTCCATGCACCATGTAATAACTGTCAGTATCGGACCGTTCGGGACGCTGTCCGCGCAATGCGTGGGGTTCCGAAGACTGCTACGCTAAAGACTACAATCCCCATGGTGCAATGGGTGTCGTAGCGCGAGACGTCAAGACGCAAACCCGGAAACAAAAGGCAAAAGTATTGGACACTCGGAGCCGATAATTCTGGGTTCTGCTGGCGTTTTGTCTGGAGCTACGGTAATCGTGTTGGAGAAACTGTGAGTAAGCTTTCGCTAGGGTGTTTCCGGCTGGAGGCATTCTAGGCGGACGATTCAAAACGGCTGTTTTGATCTTCTTGGTGCTATGTTCGGGAACGACGGACACGGCTGTGTACGTTGCGTCTCCCTTCAGTAAGACTGTTTGCCGGAGTCGAGGAGTTATTCCTCTAAAACACTGTGGATGAAAGCGGCGGTGTTTATTCCTTCAGAGGTGGTTGTGTTTGAAGAAATATCAGGAACACCTTCAGTATCAGGAGAGTGCCGACTTGAGCTGAGTTCTGTTTAGTGTCCTTGCGTGGCACAAAAAACCTGTTACTGGCACTGACATAGTGACTTTATCTGCGTATACTGATCAAACACATTCAATCCTGGATAAGACAAGGTGCATTTAACCTTGAACTTAATTACTTGTTTCTTTGTTTTGCGACAACTTGTTTGTGTTTTCTTTTGAACTGCAGGAGAGGAATACAAGGGGTCCCTAGTAAGAAAGAGTGGAACAAGATTCGTATGATCAATCATTGGTATGTTTGATGAAAGGAACTATTTAGAGTATATGATATGATTGCGTTATGTACATATACATGTATGTTTCTTTCTTTACCAGATTATAACCACTGCTAGGACCCTTCATCTCTCTTCTGCATATAAAGCCTTAGAATTTTCCTTTACAGGTAGGCTAATTGTTAGGAGGGGGGGAATAGAAGACTTTTCTCTCATAGAGAGCTCTGTTTGTAGTGGAAAAGTTAGGGAGGGGAGTGAAACTAAAATCCCTTGTTCTTTGTCATTTCAGATCTCCCTCCCCGCTGTCCCCTTCCTTTCCCGCGGTTTCGGAACCCTCCTGTTGGTCTGTGATCAGTACTGGGTCACGGGTGGGTTGCGTGATCGCGTGTTTGGGACTTTCAGCACAGCCCCGAGGAGAGGTGTGCCGGACCTTGACAGAATTATCGGCCCAAGGAAACGGTCCTCCTCTTGGCTGTGTGGAAAGAAAATGGCCACTATGGATGATGTTTTGGCTGCCCTTGCATTAGTCCAAACGGAACTGGCTGCCTCCAATCGAGAGGTCGCTGCTTCCCGTGCTGAGAATGTCCAGATCAAAGCCCGATTAGATAGTTTACAGGCAAACCCATTTAGTGCAGGGGCTAGTTCTTCTAGTCCTTCGTCCGTGGTAGTGGAAATCCCCACTCAGATTCCGTTAGCTCCCCCCGAGAGGTTTTTTGGGGATAATAAAAAGGTCCAGGTGTTTATGACCCAAGTGCGCCTACACTTTATGTGCAAACCAAAGATGTTTACCACCAATCAAGCTCGAGTAGCCTTTTTAATTTCCTACTTGGGTGGGGAAGCAGTTCAGTGGGCAGTCCCCATAGTCAGAAGGGATGATCCCCTCTTACACGATTGGGAGGAATTCAGACAGGAGTTCGAGAAAACCTTTGACCGCAGGGCAGAAACATTCTCCGCAGATCGTGAACTATTGGTATTGAAGCAAGGCACATCTGATCTTGTCACGTATCTGAACAACTTCCGTCGCCTGGTGGCAGAAACCGATTGGCCCGAGGCTAAGCAATCCGCTCTCTTTTATCAAGGGTTGAACGACGAAATGAAGGATGTACTGGCACACATTGACCCCCAACCCCGTACATGCACGGCTCTCATTGAACTCGCACTTCGCTTGGATCACCGTATCCGAGAACGCAAAGGGGAACTACGGAAGAAAGAGCCGGTGGTGATGGCACCTGAGCGAGGAGGGGGGAGCAGTGAAAAATCCCCGTCCTCTCAAGAGGCAATGGAAATAGGAGCGGTTAGAGCGGCTTTGTCCTTCGGTGAAAAGGAATATCGTAGGAAGAATGGTTTGTGCTTATATTGCGGAAAAAAGGGGCACTACCTAAGGGAATGTCCAGTGAAGCCGAAAACCGGAAGGTTTAAGTCAAACCAGACCGCAGCGAGTACAGTGGAAGAGAAATCGGGAAACTCCAAAGCTTGAGGATACATGAAGGGGAATCCTCAAGCCGAATTCTCATCCCTTCCATCACGGCCTGTTGTGAACAAGACGAAAACCATGTATATCTATCTATGCACCTGGTGATGGATAAAGAAGAACAAGAAGTAAAAGCGATGGTGGATTCCGGTGCTACGGGGTGCTTTATGGATTATGCGGAAGCAGATAGGCTGGGCATCCCGCTCATCGAGAAGAAACATCCTGAACCAGTATATGCTGTGGATGGGAGTGAGTTAATTGCTGGACCCATAAAATTTCACACTCCGGAATATCGATGTATAAGCAATGATTCACATCAGGAAGACATCTCCTTTAATATCATCCAGGCACCCCAGTATGGGATAATACTGGGCCTTCCCTGGCTTCAAACACATGAGCCCTCCATTCATTGGACCTCAAAATCCATCGACTTCAACTCTGAGTATTGTAAGGAGCACTGCTTAATCTCCACGGCTAGTCCTTCTCAGACCTTGGCAAGAGGTTTTAACATCGCCACCGCCGCTGAGAAAGAGGTGCAGCTTCCGTCATGTTATGCTGAATACGCTGAGGTATTCAGTGAAGAACAAGCAGAGACCCTACCCCCTCATAGAACCTTTGATTGCCGCATTGACCTTGTCCCTGGAGCGGTGATTCCTAACGGCAGGCTCTACGCTCTTACCATTCCAGAAAATGAATACTTGAGGAAGTACCTTGACAAATACCTGGCTTTGGGGTATATACGCCCCTCTCGATCACCGGCATCTTCGCCTTTATTCTTTGTCCCTAAAGCCAACGGGGACAAGAGGTGTTGCATTGACTATCGCGCATTAAACACCATCACGGTAAAGAACCAATACCCTCTACCATTAATTCCTGTCCTACTTGAACAGGTCCGAACAGCCAATATCTATACCAAGCTAGATCTACGAGGAGCCTACCATCTGGTCCGTATAAAGAAAGGCGACGAATGGAAGACAGCATTTGAGACGCGGTATGGGCTGTTTGAGTATCTCGTGATGCCTTTCGGCTTGTGTAACGCCCCTGCCGCGTTTCAATACTTTCTAAACGAAGTCTTGAGAGAATACCTGGATCTCTTCGTGGTCGTCTATATTGACGATATTCTCGTCTATTCCACCAGGACGAGTGAACACCAATCCCACGTGAAACAGGTACTGGGTGCCCTGATGAAACACCATCTCTATTGCAAGATTACAAAATGTGAATTCCACGTTACTACCGTCGAGTTTCTGGGAGTGATGCTTACGCCTTCCGGACAGGTCATGGCGGAAAGGAAGGTTCAAGCGATCAAAGAATGGCCATGCCCGCGGAATGTAAAGGACATTCAATGTTTATTGGGGTTTGCGAACTTCTATAGGAGGTTTATCTGTGGATTTTCTGCATTAGTATCCCCATTGACTCGTTTAACCAGGAAGACGGTACCATTTCTGTGGGATTCAGATGCACAACAAGCGTTTGAAGGGTTGAAAGAGGCCTTTATCAAAGCTCCTGTTCTGCGACATGCCAATCCCTCTTTGCCTTTTATCGTGGAAGCGGATGCATCCGAGGTCGCTTTGGGAGCGATTCTGTCACAAAGGCAGGAAGATTCAGGCATGTTACACCCCATTGCCTATATGTCAAGGAAACTCAACCCTGCAGAAATCAACTATACTATAGCCGAAAAGGAGCTACTGGCAATAAAGGACGCATTTGTGGAATGGAGACATTGGTTACTAGGGGCCGTCCATCAGGTGACCGTCTACACAGATCATCGCAACCTGCAATTTATGAGGTCAGCTCATCACTTGACTCCTCGACAGTTGCGCTGGATGCTCTTTTTTGAAGAATATCGTTTCATTGTCACCTTCAGACCCGGAAGCATGAATAAAAAGGCAGATGCTCTAACCAGGCAAGAACATCCGGCCTTACACTTGCAGACTCAGAAAAGATCCATTCTTGATCCATCCAATGTGTTGTGTGTGACTCAGTCCAGTGATTTTGTGCAGTCTTTCCGTTCAGGGATCCAATCATGTTCATGGAGGACCTGGCTTAGACATCACCCCGAATGGAGGCTGAGGCAAGGTGTGGCGATGAAAGGGAAACAGGTGCTGGTGCCCACAAAGACATTACAACTCCAGGTGTTTAAATGGTGCCATGACATTCCAAGTGCAGGACACATGGGTTATATAAAGACCTTGGAGAAAGCGTTGAGACAATTCTGGTGGCCCTCCATTCGGATGGACTTGAAACAATGGAGTGGGCAATGTGTGATTTGTGCCCGAATGAAATCGGATCGACAACAACCTCAAGGTCTCTTAATGCCTTTGCCAACCCCTGAAACACCCTGGGAAAGCATTTCGGTGGATTTCATCGTAGGTTTCCCGAAAGATCAAGGAAAGACAGCCATCATTGTTGTGGTAGACTTCCTCACCAAGATGGGCCATTTCATCGCCTGCGATAAGGTACCCACTGCAGGTCAACTAGCTCATCTCCTGTTAACCCACATAGTTAGGTTGCATGGACTTCCTACAGTAATAGTGTCTGACAGGGGGGCCCAATTCACAGCGGGGTTTTGGAAAGTATGGTGTGCGGAGTTGAGGATTTCCTCCTCTTTATCTACCAGTTTCCATCCACAGTCAGATGGCCAAACGGAGAGACTGAACCAGTCCCTTAAGCAGTATCTTCGTTGTTATGTTCTTGCAGACACAGACTCTTGGGTGGATTGGTTGTGGGTGGCGGAAGTGGCCTATAACAGCTCCTTGCACTCCTCAACAGGTCATTCCCCTTTCTTCAGCAATTATGGGCACCATCCTAGGGTTACTCCTTTAATCCTGCCTAAAACCACCATTCGTCTTCCAGAGGTTAAGGCTCGATTGTTGCGCATTCGCCGTGTTCTTTTGGCAACGCGTAAACATCTGATCCAGGCCAAGGGGAGGTACAAAGCTCAGGCTGATAAACACCGTAGGCCGAACCCTGTTTACAAGTGTGGGGACCGGGTGTGGTTGTCCACTAGGCACATCAAGTTTCGCAGGTTTAGCGTATTTAACCCCAAGTACATTGGGCCATATAAGGTGGTAAGAATGGTGAATCCGGTGGCGGTGAGATTGCGATTGCCTGCCCATTTGCGCATTCACCCTGTGTTTCACGTGTCCCTGTTGAAGCCTTCTCGTAGTCCTGTGCATCGCCCCCCTGTGCCTGTGTGGGTGCAGAATGACTCTGAGTATGAGGTGTCACGTGTGTTGGACTCCAGGTGGGTGCGGGGGAGGCTTCAGTACTTGTTGGCCTGGAAGGGCTATGGGCCTGAAGAAAATTCTTGGGAGCCTGCCAGGGCGGTTCATGCCCCGAGGTTGGTGTCTTCATTTCATCGCAGTCACCCGGATAAGCCTGCTCCGGGCCAGCGTCCCTTGTAAAAGGGGTGTGTACTGTCAGTATCGGACCGTTCGGGACGCTGTCCGCGCAATGCGTGGGGTTCCGAAGACTGCTACGCTAAAGACTACAATCCCCATGGTGCAATGGGTGTCGTAGCGCGAGACGTCAAGACGCAAACCCGGAAACAAAAGGCAAAAGTATTGGACACTCGGAGCCGATAATTCTGGGTTCTGCTGGCGTTTTGTCTGGAGCTACGGTAATCGTGTTGGAGAAACTGTGAGTAAGCTTTCGCTAGGGTGTTTCCGGCTGGAGGCATTCTAGGCGGACGATTCAAAACGGCTGTTTTGATCTTCTTGGTGCTATGTTCGGGAACGACGGACACGGCTGTGTACGTTGCGTCTCCCTTCAGTAAGACTGTTTGCCGGAGTCGAGGAGTTATTCCTCTAAAACACTGTGGATGAAAGCGGCGGTGTTTATTCCTTCAGAGGTGGTTGCGTTTGAAGAAATATCAGGAACACCTTCAGTATCAGGAGAGTGCCGACTTGAGCTGAGTTTTGTTTAGTGTCCTTGCGTGGCACAAAAAACCTGTTACTGGCACTGACATAGTGACTTTATCTGCGTATACTGATCAAACACATTCAATCCTGGATAAGACAAGGTGCATTTAACCTTGAACTTAATTACTTGTTTCTTTGTTTTGCGACAACTTGTTTGTGTTTTCTTTTGAACTGCAGGAGAGGAATACAAGGGGTCCCTAGTAAGAAAGAGTGGAACAAGATTCGTATGATCAATCATTGGTATGTTTGATGAAAGGAACTATTTAGAGTATATGATATGATTGCGTTATGTACATATACATGTATGTTTCTTTCTTTACCAGATTATAACCACTGCTAGGACCCTTCATCTCTCTTCTGCATATAAAGCCTTAGAATTTTCCTTTACAGGTAGGCTAATTGTTAGGAGGGGGGGAATAGAAGACTTTTCTCTCATAGAGAGCTCTGTTTGTAGTGGAAAAGTTAGGGAGGGGAGTGAAACTAAAATCCCTTGTTCTTTGTCATTTCAGATCTCCCTCCCCGCTGTCCCCTTCCTTTCCCGCGGTTTCGGAACCCTCCTGTTGGTCTGTGTTCAGTACTGGGTCACGGGTGGGTTGCGTGATCGCGTGTTTGGGACTTTCAGCACAGCCCCGAGGAGAGGTGTGCCGGACCTTGACAATAACAGCCAGACACTACATAATTGAGAAAACTTTAGTATTATTGTTAAATGCAATACTGGCTGTTAATTATAAATTAAATAAATTATTAATTATAAATTATCTGTACACATTGATCATATTTCTAGTACATACACCCTTATTTTTGTGGTGAAACATTACTGAGTGACAGGGGGATCTGTCCACGGTCCTGACGAAGGGGCTCGAGGCCCCGAAACATGTTGACCCGCACAGGAGAGTAAGTTCATTAATCCACTTTACCTCTCCGCATCACAATTTGTTTAACAATACCAGCCAGTGTTTATTAAAAATTCTTTTCTACCACTAGGACAGGTATTTTTTAACATCACTTATTTATCACCCCTGACCCTACTGACACTCACTCCCATTCACTCACATAGCACCCTCAAAATAAAAGGTGCTCCAGCGTAGTCGCTTGTCGCAGCACTGCCCCGTCCCGCAGCAGGGCGGGAACACCCCAATGATGAAGCATGACACCAAGGGCCCTTTTGGTGTGTGAGGGGTATTTTAACACATATTGTGTATTCCATGAACACCTGGCTATACACTAACTCTACGTAGGTGGTCCTTGTTGATTATTTGTACTTTCAGAAGAGGAGGACGCACCCACCTTGGTGCAGCTCTGCACCACCTCTTCACTCCCCCCCTTTTTGATATCTCTTGTCCTTCACAACAACAACCACAACAGACAATGTACAAGTCGTACATCTTCACACACCTTCAAGTGAAGTAGTTGTTGATGAGCTGTTGACGTATGTCAACTCCTTCCTACTCTCCACTGTCCTCATCACTGGACTCAGGTCCTTGGGCAGGTGGGGGCCTTGGTTCCTCTCCGTCATCCAGGAGCAGGGGAATCCCCTTGTGAATGGCCATGTTGTGCAGTATACAGCATGCCACAACGATCCTGCACACCTTCCCAGGCAAGTATGCCAGTGTACCTCCAGTCCTGTCAAGGAAGCGGAATCTTGACTTGAGTAGGCCAAAAGTCCGCTCAATGACACGTCGGGTTCTGCCATGGGCCTCATTGTACCTGACGTCAGCCGGGGTCCTGGGATTCCTTAGTGGGCTCAGCAGCCATGGACGACTGGGATATGCAGAGACACCTAGGAATGACAAACACACATTGCAATGTTGCACAGGCAGAGGGCAGCAGGTCACAAACACACATCACGCCATATCACTAGGCATACTCACTCACGATCCAAGCACGATCAGGATGCAGGTAAGCCATCATCCGGGGCACCATGCTGTTCCTCATGACGTATCAATCATGGGCTGAGCCGGGGAATCTTGCACACACATTTGAAATGGTCATGTCAGCAAGGCACACCACCTGCACATTTATTGAATGATAATGTTTGCGATTCCTAAAAATGTGCTCAGTGGCCTGTGGTGGCACCAGACCGACATGGGTGCAATCGATGGCACCAACAACATGGGGGATGTGCCCAAGGGCATAGAAGTCACCCGGAAAACAAAGGTTAGGGAGGGTCAAGGGGACTATGTTTAGAGACCTACCAGACTCAATACCCCTAATCAAACTACCAAGAACAAAAAGAGTCGGAAGGTCTGTTAAGCTACGTAGCTGAGTTTATAAGGTCCTTCTAAAATGACCCTTTTGGATTGCACTGAACCAGACCAAATGGTGACATGACACGATAATGTATTAGATATCCTATCAGCCCACCCATCTGGCGGAGCCTCGTCATGTAGGACGTCTGACCAGGTGGTGAGTCCAAGCCCAGATGTATTGGTTAGACACCACACACTACTGGTTCATCATATGAACGTGTCCGTGCCACTGAATGGTGCTGAGAAAATGCAGTGCAAAACAGGGAATAAAGAATAAGTGATCTTAAAATGACGGTCGAGGTAAAGAAAAAATGTTTTTATTGAAGATATTCACCAAGACGCCAGATTAAAAAAGAGTGTGGGACAGTGTGAAATAATCACTGTGATGCTTGGTTGTGTTAAGGATCAGGCCAACATGTTTCTGCCGAAGGTGAAACTACACCGGCATTCTTCAGGGCCGAATACACAAAGATGTTGCTACTGCAATGATACACTCAGACAATTAATACAAAGTGCAGACAAAAAAAGGACAGACCAAATGATTTGTTAAAGTACTGTCCAAACTACTGGTGTGGTCTGATAGACCATCCTACCATCTCCTCCAGATCAGTAGTTAATAGAGGTAGAGATCCTAAAAATGGAAACAAAAAAAGACAACTAATATTGTTTGTTCTGCCATCATTATGGACTAATCACAATATCAGGACCAACATATAGACTCAGCTAGGCTAGTCCCTATTAGGACGGCCACAGACTGTATAACCTGACACTGACCACAGACCTCTGAGTCAACTCAGGATGACACGTTAAATTTTTTGTTCTGTGCACAGAGCGGGGCCTCAATCTCCGAGCCGTCGCCGGGTGAGGTGAGGCTCGACTCCCACATATTGCTGGGTAAGTCTTTGAAAGCATTGTTCATAATTAATGTTCAGCAATGTCTGGTGGTTGACTTGAATATGAGACCTTATTAACATGTGGCCGTCCTAATAGGGACTAGCCTAGCTGAGTCTATATGTTGGTCCTGATATTGTGATTAGTCCATAATGATGGCAGAACAAACAATATTAGTTGTCTTTTTTTGTTTCCATTTTTAGGATCTCTACCTCTATTAACTACTGATCTGGAGGAGATGGTAGGATGGTCTATCAGACCACACCAGTAGTTTGGACAGTACTTTAACAAATCATTTGGTCTGTCCTTTTTTTGTCTGCACTTTGTATTAATTGTCTGAGTGTATCATTGCAGTAGCAACATCTTTGTGTATTCGGCCCTGAAGAATGCCGGTGTAGTTTCACCTTCGGCAGAAACATGTTGGCCTGATCCTTAACACAACCAAGCATCACAGTGATTATTTCACACTGTCCCACACTCTTTTTTAATCTGGCGTCTTGGTGAATATCTTCAATAAAAACATTTTTTCTTTACCTCGACCGTCATTTTAAGATCACTTATTCTTTATTCCCTGTTTTGCACTGCATTTTCTCAGCACCATTCAGTGGCACGGACACGTTCATATGATGAACCAGTAGTGTGTGGTGTCTAACCAATACATCTGGGCTTGGACTCACCACCTGGTCAGACGTCCTACATGACGAGGCTCCGCCAGATGGGTGGGCTGATAGGATATCTAATACATTATCGTGTCATGTCACCATTTGGTCTGGTTCAGTGCAATCCAAAAGGGTCATTTTAGAAGGACCTTATAAACTCAGCTACGTAGCTTAACAGACCTTCCGACTCTTTTTGTTCTTCATAGAAGTCACCCTTCACACCGGGCAATTCAGCTCCCCTGGGGAAATGTATGTATTGATCCTTATATCTCATCATGGCTGCAAGAACATCCCTCAGCACCATGCTGAACATGGGTTGCGACATCCCTGCAGTGCCCACCATGGTCTCCTGGAAGGAACCAGTTGCAAAAAAGTGGAGGGCTGCCATCACTTTGTATGTGGGTATGAAGGCTGTTGGGTAGTGGCGACGGGGCTGCAGGTGAGGCTCTAACAGATCACAAAGGGTCTTCATGGTCGCTCTGTCGAGGCAGAATTTTCGGATAATCGCTATATGTTCCATGTCCTCCAGCACTGTCATGTGACGTATGAGATTTGGCCTTCTCCTAGTTGAGATGTATATGGACACATGCCAATGACAACCATCATGAGGTGGACTCAACACTTACCGTTAAGCATGTCACGCAAAACCTTAAAATTCCATGAGAGATGCGTGGCATACAAGGTCACATGTGTTTAAATTTGAGACACACAGAGGACACACCAATCCATTTACAATACACAGGTGCCACAAACAAAACAGAATGCAAATGGAAATGCACAGTTTCTGAACACCACATTCCACATGTGCACGGCTCATACAGTACCATCAACAAAAGTGTGTAAGATCCCCATGAATGCCTCACACACATCTGCTGTACCTGTCACACCTCAATGCATCATGTGAAGCTGGCACACATGAAGAGCCCAATGATCACAGTAGATGGTAAACTTGTGTGCATGGACTGATATGGTAGCACAAGTATGAAAGAACACCTTACAGTGAGACAAGCCTTGCCAAGGTCAGCACTGACCCACGACACATCGATTTGTCACACGTCATTGACAACAGCTTAACACTGTCAGGCATCATCAACCATCAAATGCATCAGTGACATTGCAGGGACAACAGACCAATGTGTGTCACACGTATCGTGCAACCACCTGTGCATTAAATCAATTAATGGTATTGTGTGCACAATGATGTGCCATTAAACATGTTGCTGCTGTGTACTGATGCAGAGTTCATGATGGAATTTGGCATTGCATGTGACCAAATTCGTGGTAGCTACCGCCTGTCCACGGCGGTGTGACACAAACACCACCCCCTACACAAGTGTGGTAGACATTGGCATGGAGGCATGGGTTGCTGGCAGTGGGCATGCTGCACCACACAAATGGTGGTTGCTACCGCCTGTCTACGGTTGTGTGACACAAGCACAACCCCCTACACACGTGCGGTAGATATTGGTATGAAGGCATGGGTTGCTGGCGGTGGGCATGCTGCGCCACACAAATGGCGGTTGCTACCGCCTGTCCACGGCGGTGTGACACAAGCACTACCCCCTACACCAGTGCGGTAGACATTGGCATGAAGGCATGGGTTGCTGGCGGTGGGCATGCTGCACCACAGAAATGGTGGTTGCTACCACCTGGCCCCTGCGTTGCGACACCGCCATGGAGAATTGCCTACAGCCAATGGGAGCGATGTTTGCGTTGGCATGATGCAGGTTTGAAAATCGTGGAAGGTGTAATCCGCCACCGCGGAGCTGGTCAGTGGATGCTTTTGAACGATGCACCATCACGGTAGCGCACCCCGGGCCCCTGCGGTGCATCACCTCCATGGAGCATTGCCTACAGCCAATGGGAGCAATGTTTGCGGTGGCATGGTGCAGGTTTGAAAATCGCGGAAGGCGTGCTCCGCCACCGCGGAGCCGGTCATTGGATGCTTTTGAATGAGGCAGTCCTGCACAAGCAATTACTGAAGCTTTGCACCTCACAAACGAGCCCAGGGGGCTATAAACCTGTGGGAGTGAGCCCCACATTTTCACTGCTCACAGAGTCTGCTGCCTGGGACCCTCTCCTGCTGCTGCCTGAAGTGCCTGCTGCTTGGGACCCTCTCCTGCTGGTGCCTGCTGCCTGGGACCCTCTCCTGCTGCTGCCTGGGACCCTCTCCTGCTGCTGCCTGAAGTGCCTGCTGCCTGGGACTCCTCACCACTCACTTCAACCCCAGGTGTTACATGTCCACAGGGATTGCAAGAACTGAGAAGATCCGTGCCAGTCCATTCACAAGTGAGGAGCTGGAGGTGCTAGTGAACGAGGTGCTGGCACAGCACCCGAGGCTGTATGGTGGCCCCAATGTAGTGGTAAGTTAACATTGAGGGTGCTGTTGGGCAGGGGGGTGTCAGACATGCATGGGACTGGTGATGTGTGCGATCCACTGAGAGGGTTCTGTGCAGTCATCCTGCATGTTTGTGTGATTAGCATGTAGCCTCTACGTCCTCATGTATGCATGCTATGATATCAATTTGGGCCATGCAGAGTGCCCTTGTGAGGTGTCCCCCAGTTTGGGAATTAGGGGGATTACAATTGGTCCTGAGTCTGTGTATTGCTACTGTTGGGATAGATGTTGGTACATGACACTGTGTAACTGGTCATTTACCCTACTTTTCTCCCATACCTGCAGCTCAAGGTACACCAGCGTAAGGCCGTGTGGAGGGCCATTGCTGCAAAGGTACGAGCCCCGGAGGTATCCAACAGACGACACACCCACTGCCACAAGAGGTGGGATGACATCAGCCGGCTGGCAAAGAACGTGGCCGAGATGACCTTGGGGCTGCAACCTCGCACTGGGCGTCTGGCACAGCGCAACTTAACACCACTGATGGTCCGCATATTGGCAGTGACTAATCCGGAGTTGGGTGCACGTCTGAAGGAGCATGGCCAGTAAGACAGAGCTGTGTATTTGGGGAGGGTGACTTTGCCTGGGAGCGGATGCATGTGTATAGAGCCTGTGGCAGCGGTGAGCCATGTGATGTTCGTGGGGTGGTGCTGTGATGAGTCATGTGAGTGGCTGCAGGGATGTGTGCTAGTGTCAGGCATTGTGCCAAACAGCCCTTACAAGGCTGATCATCCCTGCTGTGCTTTATCATAGCCAGGTGTATTTGGATCCACATGGTCATTCTGCATTGGGATGGTGTGGGAAATCTATTAGGGGGTGAACAGAAGGGTCCACTATCTGAGTGTGAGTTCATGTATTCCTACTTTGCATGCACCATGATTGTTGAGGGTGACACGTCTGACAACAAGGTGCCCCAGAGTACCAAATGGTGCTTGGTATGGCCTACTTAGCATTGTGGACTGCCATTTCGTAATAGATGTGTGTGTTCTCCCCTTAGGTTCCCTGAAGGCCTGTCAGTGGCAATGAGTGTTGGGACATGATAGGTATGGGCATGGCAGGTTGTGTGTGGTACACTTCATCCACGGGCAAGTTGTAGTGCTGTGTGGCCTCAACATGGCTCTGTCATGGCAGCTATTCAGTGTTGCAGGCACTGTTGTGGTGTATGTAGTGTGTTGCTGCAATGTTTATGCAGGGTGTGGTGGTCAGCATGTTGATTTGGGCATCCCCTGTATGCATTGTTTGTTTTGCTTTGTCCTGATGATATCATTTATACAACCCTGCATCTCTCTCTCATGCAGAATCGCCAGTGGGCACGGAGGAACGGGAGCCAGAAACTAGTGGTGGCGAGAGTAGCACTACAGCTGCACTGGAGGTCAGTGACACAGAGCTCACCAGCGCATCTGAAGGGGACAGGAGTATGCAGGAGGAATCCGTGGCTGAGACACAGAGTACTACATCATCTGATGCGAGTGGTGATGCATCCATGTTGTCAGGCTCAGGGGATGGGGAGTCTGCTACATCATCTACCACTCAACGGCCAGTGCCCAGCCTCCCATCCACTTCCTCTGGTGCTGCCCGTGTCTGTGTCAGTAAGAGGGGATGAGTTACATTCACACCTGGCACCGCTGACCCTGCACCTGTCCCCCTGCTGCACTCGGTGCTGAGTCTGTAGAGCTCCTGCGCCAGATTTATATGGGCCAGACGGCCCTGCTCAATGCCTTCAGTGACCATGACAAGAAATTAGGGCAGGTGGTTGCCTACATGGAGAGCATGCACTCTGACGTGGGTGGGCTCCACCGTACAGTCCAAGCTTTGTCGTCCGCAGTAACGTCTGCCCTTCAACAAGCACATGCTTTCATTCCTGCTCAGGTGCCTTTGTACACCCCCCAGTCAGTGGCCACATCAGAGGAGAGTGACCACGGTTCGCATGCGTCACAGACACAATACAGCACAAGGAGCACAAAGCAGACACAACCGAAGCGGTCCCGCCCACAGACACCATCCCCACAGAAGAGCAGAGCCAGCCCAGAATACAAAAACAAGAGTCCGTCAGGGAAGAGCAAGACCGAAAAAGCAATGAGGCTGACATCAGCCTCACAAACCTCTGAGGCATCACCAGCAAAGGACTCTCCTGTCCCTAAAACTTCACGCAGAGCTAGGCGTGCAGTGTCTGTGCCCACTGAGGAGGTGTTGTATAGCAAGGGTACACCTAGGAAGGGCACATGCCCACATCCACCAACCACATCAACTCCAATTCCAAGCCCAGTGAAGCAGATGTAGGAGGGCACTGTAGGGGCCACCCCTGGCAAAGAGGCAAAGGAGGGCACTGTAGGTGGGACACCTGGCAAGCAGGGGAAGGTGGGACACCTGGCAAGCAGGGGAAGGTGGTCCAGAGGCGTAGCCAGACAAAGCGTTCCGCAGGATCCAGCACATCATCAGAGGGAGTGCCAGTGTCTGAACCTGATGCGGGACAGTTGGTATGTGTACCTGTTGTGTCATCACCAGTTCCTATTAACCCCAAGACAGGGAAGCCATTTTGTATTCCCAAAAAGTGGAAGGGCACCCGTCCAACCTCTCCCACCCACACTGTGTCAGAGCTCTGCATGACACCACCTCGATGTGCCACCATACCACCTGGTCCAAACAGCCCTCCAGCTTGCCAAACGACTGATAGCCCTACATCACCGGCTTCTCTGTCTCCCCAGTCAAGTGGTCATGCTGACCCCGATACACAGCCAGCTCCAAGTCCACCTGACAGCCAAATGTGAGTGGCAGTCCCCCTCATACACCTGTCTCTCATACAGGTGTGCTAGTCCTGACCATTGTTTGCCACCTGGGTGTGTTGCTGGCCATGGAAGGTAACAGTCAAACACACTCACTGTGCAGCTTTTCATGTCCTGACTCTGCACTTCTCCCTGGCCACTGGCCTTGTCGTTCACTGCTGCGCTCCCCTTGCCTGTGCAGCTTCTCATGTCCTGACTCTGCACTTCTCCCTGGCCACTGGCCTTGTTGCTCTGCTGTGTTTTTAGTCTCACCTGTGCAGCCTCTCATGTGCTTGCTGTGCCACCTGCCCTGGACACTGGCCCTGTTGCTCTGCTGTGTGGGAGTCTCCCCTGTGCCATGGACACTGGCCCTGTTGCTCTGCTGTGTTTGTAGTCTCACCTGTGCATCCTCTCATGTACTTGCTGTGCTACCTGCCCTAGACACTGGCCCTGTTCCTCTGCTGTGTTGGAGTCTCCCCTATGCCATGGACACTGGCCCTGTTGCTCTGCTGTGTTGTACTCTCAACTGTGCCATGGACACTGGCCCTGTTGCTCTGCTGTGTTGTACTCTCAACTGTGCCATGGACACTGTCCCTGTTTCTCTGCTGTGTTGTACTCTCAACTGTAATTAATCAAAAATTGGGGAGTAGGGTCAACGGTCCATTCATCACCCCGGTAACAGTTATTTGGTAATCAAAAAAGAAGAATGGACACTTGTTACCACTTTAACCATTGGTTAAAATTGGACACTCTCATAAACGCGGTGTTACTCGTGCGGTGTATGTTTTTCTTCCGCCCCTCACACGCGTTATGGCATTTATCATCGAGTGTACCAATAACGTGCTGTATGCCAAGCCTCAACCCGAGGCAACCTCTGGCGTTAGTGGCAGTGTCCAGAGATAAGGGAAGGTAGGGCACCCAAAAAAAGGAGGTTAAGAAGCTAATACTACACCGGTGAAAGTTTTATTAAAAAAGGGGGGGTGAAGTATTGCTAATAAAATAAATTGCGGTATAATAGGAGATCGGGTTAATGGATCTCTTTATACCTTTTTAATAGCGTCAACATGTTTCTGCTCCATATCGCCCAGCCGGGTCTACGGAGCATTCGTCAGGACAGATACACAATACAAACAACAATTAAATGAAAAATACTAGCACGTTATTGGTACACTCGATGATAAATGCCATAACGCGTGTGAGGGGCGGAAGAAAAACATACACCGCACGAGTAACACCGCGTTTATGAGAGTGTCCAATTTTAACCAATGGTTAAAGTGGTAACAAGTGTCCATTCTTCTTTTTTGATTACCAAAGTACTCTCAACTGTGCCATGGACACTGGCCCTGTTCCTCTGCTGTGTTGGAGTCTCCCCTGTGCCATGGACACTAGCCCTGTTGCTCTGCTGTGTTGTACTCTCAACTGTGCTATGGACATGGGCCCTGTTCCACTGCTGTGCTGGAGTCTCCCCTGTGCCATGGACACTGGCCTTCCTGCTTGTAGTTTGCTTGTGTAGGATAGGTTCTGCTGTGTTGGAGTCTCCCCTGTGCAATGGACACTGGCCCTGTTGCTCTGCTGTGTTGTACTCTCAACTGTGCCATGGACACTGGCCCTGTTGCCCTGCTGTGTTGTACTCTCAATTGTGCCATGGACACTGTCCCTGTTTCTCTGCTGTGTTGTACTCTCAACTGTGCCATGGACACTGACCCTGTTCCTCTGCTGTGTTGGAGTCTCCCCTGTGCCATGGACACTAGCCCTGTTGCTCTGCTGTGTTGTACTCTCAACTGTGCTATGGACATGGGCCCTGTTCCACTGCTGTGCTGGAGTCTCCCCTGTGCCATGGACAGTGGCCTTCCTGCTTGTAGTTTGCCTGTGTAGGATATCTTGCATTTGATCAGCATTTTGTACATTGCTCTTGTGTACAGTTGTTCTACTGTCACATCTGTGCAATATGTGAATAAAGACAATTTCTCCTGTTGTGTTTTTTGTCAGTGTCCTTGCTGATTAAAGTTATTTTTGTGTGTGCATTTAGTTTCCTGTGCCCCATGCTCTATGTGTCACTTCAACATTGCCAAGCTCTTTGGCCGCATCACATTATTAAACAGGGGTGACAGGGTCTTCAGTCCATTCAGACACTGATACTTTTGTTTTCTGTGTTGGCTCTTTTACCTGTCATGCAGTTCTATTTGTAGTGGTTTCCTAGTGTTGGCTACGTTGTTGCCATGTCAGGTTGGGATACACTGCCAGCACAGGGTGTGATGCTGTGCACAGGTTTGCATGCAGGCTGGGCACTGTCATGATGTATGGGTGTTATTCCTGTATATGTGCCCAGCTGTGTATGTGTATGGTCATCTTGTGTTGGCCCTTAGTCCTGGTCCCCTGGCCTACATGAGATGTGTGCTCTTGGGTGGTGAAGAGGTGTGCAGTGTGAAGGGTGTGACTTTGTAGTGGGTGTGGATGTGTGTGTGCCTCTGGATTGTGATAGCCACACATGTGTCAGCCAGGAGTTGTGTGTCTGTTGATTGGATTGTCCTGCCCTGTATAAATGATTTTATGCTCTTGTGTGAGTTGTCTGTTGTGCACTGTGCAGTGTGTTGGTGTGACCATGCAGTTCTGTGTGACTCCCCCTTGTTGTTTTGGTAACTTATGAGTGTGCAAAGTGTGTGACTTGCACATCAGTGTTGTGTTTGTTTGATCATCAATGTGTGTTGTGTGTGTTTGTGTGGACTGTGTGGCCCACTGCTCCTCACTGGCATTGTGTGTGACTTTCTCTTGCACTGCAGGCACATGGTGCCTTTTCTCCTCCTATATGGCATGGTGTGTGGTGTGATGCCATCCCCTATGTGTGCCACTTGTGCCTAGCCATTGAGCATCTGCATTCCCTTTATTTGTGTATGGTACACACCTCACATGTCTACTACTGACATGGAAGTCAGTTGATTTTGACGTCAGCTGTCCCCTTTGTTTACATGTGTATGTGCCTCTCCATCCCTTCATTTGTGAGACTGTGCCTTGTGGTGCAGTGTTTGAGCTAAGAGTGCTGTTCCACTCTGGACATGGCCACATTGATTTATGTGTGATGTTCTTGTGCTATTCATCAGTGTGGATTGCCCTTGTGTACTTGAGCTGTGTGTGCTGCCCAGTGCACTGGTGTAGCTGGTTGTGCTCTTGTATCCCAGAGTGGCGCATCCTGTTGTTGTTGTGTTGCATGTCTGTGTGTTGGCTGTGGTGTAGCTTCACTTCCTGGGTGTGCTGTAGCTTTTGTGCTGTGCTGATTTGTGGTGTGTGTGTTGAGGTTGTGTCAGTCATGTCTGTGTGTAGCTGTTGTGCTTGTTGTGCACACACTGCTTGTTGTACATACAGTGCTGTGGGTATGTGGACTTGGCATTGCCTGGTGTGCATCCCCTGATGTCCTGCGGTGTCTGTTGTTTTGTGCTTTCATGTGATTGTGTGGTTTGTTTGATGTGGCAGTGTAGTTCTGTGCAGGTGCAATTTTGTGTGATTTGTGTTATGTTGTGTGTGTGTTTAGTTCGTGAGTGATGATGTTGTGCACTCATGTTGTGTTTGTACTCACATCGCCTTTCCACAGATTGGCTGGCAGGGTATGTCTGCTTCCGTTGGGGGAGGGGGTATTCCTGTGGTGTTTGTGTTTAGTTTTGGTCTGGCATCTCTTCAGGCTACCCTGTGTGTGTTTTCTGTTTATGGATACACACAGGGTGTGTGTATGTGCTGGGAAGTATTGTCAGCCTTGAGTGTGTGTGGCACTGGTGTTGTGTGTTCCTTGTCAGCCACTCATGCAGTGGCTGTATCCCTGGTTGTCTGTTATGTGGTGCTGGGTGTGTATTGTGCTTGCTTGTTAATGTGCTTGTTCGTGTGCATGGGGGTGCACAGGATGGGCACCAGGCCTGTGACTTGCTGGTGTGTGTTGATGTGTGGTTGGGGGGTGGTGTGTCCCTGTGGTATCTGTGCCCTGCCCATGTCTTGTAGTGGCCCTGCCTTGTGCGCATGTGTTGACCGCTGCGGTGACGTGACCGGGAGCGGGATGTTGCTGCTAGTTCACGGTCGATGTGTGTCCCGGATTCAGAGGGGGGGACTTGTTAGCAGGTGGGTGATGTAGGGGTGCCCTTGTGGATGTGTTGTGACCCCCAGCAGGGTGTCTGTGGTGGACTTGGACCCTGTGTCAGCCCGTGTGTTGTGTGTTGTATTTGTGTATTTGCGTATCTGCGGCGTTGTCCGTGGCGGCCCAGTTGATGGTGGTGCAGTAGCAGGTACATGACCGGATGCATATGTATGCTGGGTCCATGGCGTTCATGACTGAGTGGTGACGACAGGCTCTGTGCTATGGCGCTCCGCTATCGAGTTTACGCCGTCTGTGGTTGGGCGGTGTCTCCACTGCGGTGCGTCTGTCTGTTTGGGCCATCCTAATTTGTGTAGCGGGCGGACGTCATTCCCCACGGCGGTCAGTCTCCATTGGCTACCACCGCCGCGGTGGCGGGCGCACTTTGATGGCAGGAAATCAACTATGTTTAGCTATACTAATATGGCGGACGTGAGTACCGCTGCTCGCGGGCGGAAAAAGGCGTTTTTCGGCCCCACCGCCCGACATTCTAATGGACCCCAAAGTATTTTTCCTGCTGAAACTTTTGTCTCTTAAGAAATCTTGTGCATTCTGGACCGTTCAGTGATGAACAATGAGAAGCTTCCTGTGTTGTGATTGGTGCAGAAGGCTGCTGTTTTGCCAGTTAAAAAGTTACCACCTAATTTGCCTTGGTGGGATTAGAAATATGGTTGTGGTTTTGAACGTCTTTTTAGGAATGAGCCAAGTTTTGATTTTTGCTAGTAGCTAGTATTGACAAAATTAAATTCGAATTGTTTTTTCAATGTTGTTTCCTAAAAGTAGTCGCAAAAACATCAGAAGGTGTGCTTTTGAGAATAACTGTGTTTGTGGCCCAATGTTGACATTCAGTGGGAGTTCTGTAGCTCTCCACAAGTCGTGTACTTCTATTTTAACATATATCCATGGTGTCACTGACAAAATATTGATGTAAAAAATACAGAAGTAAAAAATAACCGAGAAAAAATATAGAATGCAAAAATATCGACCTCCTATACTTAAACAGGTAAGTACAAAAATATATTTAAAATCGGTATATATATATATATATATATATATATATATATATATATATATATACACAAACACACACAAATAAAAATATGTGGATGCCTCGATGAAAACATCACACCAAAGGAGTAAACACACACCACAGCAGGCGAAAATCACTGCTGCCTCTGCACATTTGTTTTTAGCCACTGACAAAGAGCTAACCAGAGGCTCGAAACGCGTTTGGCTGCGTATGGAGGTGGGAAGAGATTCTGCTACCGCTGCTGCCTGCTGTGGTGTGCGTTTACTCCTTTTGGTGTGATGCTTTCACCGAGGCACCCTCATGTTTTTGTAGTATGAGGCTGGTCCAGCAGCAAAAACGTCCCGCTGCTGGTAAAATGGATCCTTGGTGCACGCAACCGCGAGCACTGGTTGGACGAAAGGAGGCCTGACAGCTGGGTTGTTATTTGCAAAGATGGCAGTTTCTGGACTTACCTCCACCCACTGGGGAGACATGGGACATTACTTATCCACTTGGTATGATGGATGCAGAAACAAGTGGTATCCACTGGGGTTTAAGAATCGCCTAGAGTCCTCTGCAACCATTTTGTGGACTACTATAACCAAGATGCCGTGCGCCCACAGGGGCGGGACGATTAATTAATCAAATAATACATATGGCGAAAATCACCGCTGCCTCTGCACATTTGTTTTTAGCCACTGGCGAGGAGCTAACCTGATGCTCGAAAAAGCGTTTGGCTACGTATGGAGGTGGGAAGAGATTCTGCTACCGCTGCTGCCTGCTGTGTTGTGCGTTTACTCCTTTTGGTGTGATGTTTTCACAGAGGCACCCTCATGTTTTCTATATAAATATATATATATATATATATATATATATATATATATATATATATATATATATATATATATATATATATATATATATATATATATATATATATATATATGACGCCAAACCGAGAAAAGAGCCGCAAATGGACACTCATCCTGATTGTTGAGTATACGGAATACTCCGACCTCACTCCTATGACCGGGATGACGCATGGCAGGCGAGGGGGTACATTACTGGTGGTTTTTGGCAGCAATACAGGCTCAAGACAAGGGACGCTATACGCTGTCACATTGGGAAGGCATACAAGTACCAGAAGACATTGCGGCATCTGCCCTGCCCGATACCGGGCGTGTCATAGACTTCAAGCATAAAGAAGTTACTTGCATCAGCCACTCAGAGTTCACCTTTCCCTGAGGAAGAAGGCCAGCCCTTCGAAACGCGTCGGACAATACAAGCTGAACTTTTTGACCTCTGTAACGGGGGTTCCCTCCTTGACCCTGAGCGAATCAGTGTGCTGCTGCAGAATAAAGCTGATGTTCTGCTATCCCCGCGAGTGTGGTGTGTTCTTTGAACAACGAGCGGCTATATATATATATATATATATATATATCTAAGAAACGCTCATTCCAACTGCGTTAGCCCCGTGGGAGGTGGCATACACGCCGGCGGAGCACGCCGGTAATAAATCACTCAAAGTTCCTGCAAATCAGTACGGGCTCAATAACGACGATATTCACCAGATTGTAAACATCCAAGGGTGTTTATTCGATTACAATATTATATATATATGCAAAAAAGAAGGAGAGAACTCTGGGTAGTTCTCAAGTTTAGGTGGAAAGCAGCTCCTGTCAGAGCACTCTCAACACCAGCAACACTCTAGATCTGCTCACCTCAAATGTCTGTTTTTCTATCAAAGTCTTTAAGCATAGGATTAGCACAGTGCTATCTACGCCAAGATAGATTAATATACATTTAAAAAATATAATAAATTAACTTAATAAAAAAAGTGACACACCTACATAATAATTCATATATGTTTACTTTAAAGCAATTAATAAACTATTAATTCTAATTTATATTATAATTTTAAAATTATATAAAAATGTACAAATATATATATATATATATATATATATATATATATATATATATATATATATATATATATATATATATATATATAGATAGATAGATAGATATATCTATATATTAATTAATATGTGTGTGTGTGTACCAATAACATAAAATCTAATACAAAAAGTTATATTAAAAAAATAAAAACATTAAACTATTTAAAAATCTTCAAACTTACATTTCCCACTCCAGTGAGTGTGACAGTAGGGAAAGTGCTGGATAGCAGAAGGATAAAAATTACTATTCCCACTCCAATGAGTGTAACAGTAGGGAAAGTGTTGGATAGCCGAGGGGTAAAAATTACTATTCCCACTCCAGTGAGTGTAACAGTAGGGTAAGTGTTGTATACTGGAGGGGTAAAAATTACAATTCCCACTCCAGTGAGGGCAACAGTAGGGAAAGTGTTGGAATAGTAATTTTATATTAAATAAAGAAGAAAATTCAAAACAAAGAAATATTTTTAATTAGAAATTATTAGGAAACAAAAACAATAATTATTACACACATTTACTTTTTTATTTCCTACCCTATAACACCAAACAATTAACATCCCACAAATTCAAAATAAAATGTACTTTCTTAATTACCATAATTAATTACCAATTAAAGAAATATGATTTATTTAAAATCAAATTAAAACTCATAAAAAGTATTTAACTCCCCACACTTTACCCCTATAATCCCCATAACTCACATATAAAATTAAACTGTAAAAAAAGTAATTACACAATTAAAACTTATTTTCAATTTAAAAAGAAATAGTATTTAACAACTAATTAATAATGAATTACAAATAAATAACTTCCCACAATTAACACTGTAAAATCTAAGTTAAATAAATAAAAAATAATCAATAATTTATTATAATTAAATTACTTCCCACCCTATTCCCCTATAACCCCACAACCCACTTCAGAACAAAAAAATGCAAACTTTCTTTAACCCCTTGGCTGCTGCAGTAATTTCGCTGTGGCGCTGGGGGTGAGGGGGGTGCGTGGCGCCGCCATGCTCGTGACGGAACCACGCCGTCATGAGCCATGGGCGAGCTGTGCTGACGACGGCATGGTTCCCTCACGACTGCCCACTCACTAATTCGCCCGCACAGGTGGGGAATCAGTGCCGCGTGGGCGGAGCGGCCGCAGCATGACAGAACCAAGCCGTCATGAGCACACGCCGCCTCTGGCTCATGACGGCGTGGTTCCATCATGAGCAGGAAAGGGGTTAAAATAAAATTCATAACCACTAAACATTTAACACATATATTAAAAAAAATAAACAATAATTATACAAAAAACATACATCACAGATATTTAAAATATAAGCAAAAATACATAACACTAATTAAAAAATCGATATCTTAAACTAGATTTTTGCAAATAATATTAATGACTTCTATATTTTTAAAAATGATATTTCTTACTTTAAATTCGATATTCTTGACCACAATACTCTTGCTGTTGATATTTATGAAGCACGATATTTCAGCTCAATATTTGTGTAAGTCAACATTTCCAACTCGATATTCTGTCTCAACGCCCTACCCATACACTATCCAATACACTTATCTTTGAATGTTAGGTTAATGCGTCAAAAGGTATTTCCCTCCCAGGTCCACCCTCCTAGAGCAGTCGGCCTGAGTTCCATCACATTACCAAGGTGACCGGGAGGAATGCTTTTGGCAACACTGTATTCCAAATCGTTTTCAAACGGAGTTAACAGGTCAAAGGGAAGCTGGGGCAAAATGTGTTACACTTTTGGCCAGTCCACCCTCTGGCACTAGCCACATCAGATCATAAAGATTGTTCTTATCCACATGCACACAAGAGGCTGACAAACAAATTCCCACTCACAACCCTGACAGCCTAGGAGGAGAGATTCACACAAAGATAGTCCTCACTCGCCCCTGTCACACAGTGTCTTCTTTGGCAGGCAACCTCTTTACAGGAAGCAAAAGAACTTTAACGAGTATCAGCTAGGTGGCAGCTCAGAGAATGTGGTGGCGAGTCTGACCTGAGCAAAAAATAAAATGCTGTGTTTTACACATAGACATTGCTGGGTTCTCTCAATGCCCTCATGATGACTGGCCCAGTGTAAGCTTCAAAATGTTCTGGTCTCAGCATTACCGTTATCTGAGTTCTCAATAACTCTGGGGATAGAAAAACAACAGTTTTTTGTGGTATAAGCTGAAAGAATCTGACTTACTGTGACAATTACCGGATATTTTTTCCGAGTATTGTACCCAAAGGCTTCCCTTACTGGCAGCAGAAGAAACCTCAGAGTTGGATACTACTCACTGTTGGTGTTCCCGCTAAGCTCTACCGGGCCCATATGAATTTAAAAGCGACTCGTAATGAGGACTAGGAGGCCTATTAGGATGGGGGACGGACCTGCGTCTGTCCGCCACCCCCGAGGTGGAGGGACTGTCCGCAGCGGCGGTCCCTCCATACCAATTAGGATGTGACCGCCACCCTGGCGGTCACATCCCGTATATTTAACCTTGCGGCGGGTGCTGCTTGAAGCAGCACCCGCTGCAAGGTTAAAAATGCATGCTTTGCATTTACATGCACAAAGCGGCAGGCACTGCGCTGTGCCTGCCGCTTTGTGTATGTAAATGCAGGGGGGTACCATAGGTACCCCCCATGTGCACCCCCCACCACCCGACACCCTGGGGGCCCGCAATGGGCCCCCAAACACAAAAGATCATATGCTTTTCCATGGCGGAAAAGCCGCCGTGGAAAACCATGTTTCAGCCTGCATCCTAATATGGCTGGCGGTGTCTTGCAGACACCGCCACCATATTTGCCTGCATACACCGCGGATCAGCGGCGGACAGACTTGCCGTCCGCTGCTGATCCCACCGCCATCCTAATGTGGCGGTGGGTGTTTCCAATGTCCGCGGCGGTGAATCCTCATCCTCCAAGCCGGCGGTGGCTTCCGCCGGCCCGGAGGATGCGGATTCACCGCCATCCTAATCGGCCCCTTGGTCAGCATCGGAGTTCTCTCAAAATCACCAGAGCTGACCTTCTCAAACTGAGCAGGAATTAACTTTTATGAATCCTCTGGGCTTTCAAAATCGCCTTTAAGTGGTCAGCATTTGAAAAGAAAATGTATAGAAAATAGAATATCCACGTGTGTGACCGATGAAGTGCAGAAAAGTGACTAGTGAGTGATAAAAAAATTATAAACATGCAGCAGTTTGTGGCTCATTAGCCCGTTACCATTTTCTTAGGTATTTTTTGCAATCAGCGCTTAATGTGTAAAAGAGTTTGTGCCAGTGGCCAAAGTTGTGTTCAGAAGATCATGGCCGGAGCTATTAAATGTTGACTTGCCTAATACCAAGGCTGTGTAGCCTTGATTTCACTTTATTCCTCTTTAATCGATCAGCGTAAACTCCTTGTCCCTTGGTATCACTCTTTCATGTTCCTGCTTTCTCCCTTTGTCACAGTGTTTCCGTCTTTCTCTTCCTTCTTTCTTCCTTGTGTGTTTTTCACTCCCTTTGCGGAGTTCCGCTAATCAGCACTCCGCTGAGGAACCAAAATACTCTACCACGCTACACGGAGTTCTGCAAGCGGCAAAGTGTGTTACATCCTGCCACTCGCGCTGATTTTTTGTGTCAGGTGTTTGCCCCACGCTGTAAAATGAGCATGAACTGCACCACATGCAGTGCAAGAGGGTGCTGCTTCTTTCTGCCGCTCAAGTAGATGTTCTACTGGAGTTGAAGCTTTCTCAGTGTGATCACTAGATTTGACCGTGAGCAGTAGTGACAATCTGCAACAATCCACGTTGAGAAATCTTCCCGGTGAGGTGTTCTGGAGTAAGATTTTCCTCGCATGCGCACTCCAACTTAAGGTTGGCGAACACAAGCAGGGAAAAAACTCTCTTCCACAGAATTTTTCAGAACTCCATACACAATGAAGAGTGGGAAAATGTAAATGTAAATGTAAATGTAAATGAAAAACTCTGCAAACTCTGCGAGTAGAGCGGAATTTCACTCCCAAGCCTAGTTCGCATTAAATGATCTGCTTCATTCGAAATATATCAGATCTAGAGCATTTAGCAGTGGTGACCCATGGACACAGTGCATAAAAAAAAGTATGTCACTAGTGATCCTTAGTAAAAGCGGAGGGGTCAGTGAGTTATATTATGTTATGTTTAAACAATTTATAGTGTGCACTAATACCCGGAGGTGTCTAGGCGCTCACGGTCTACCATGCTGTGTCAGGTGAAGCTAATTTCTAAAAAGCCATGACTTGAGCAGTTTTCTGAACTCAAGCAGAGATGAAGTCTTCCTAAGGGAGAGTGGAAGGGAGTTTCATTCCTTTATTGTATTGTAGCGGAAACTCCTTCCCTACAGTTATTCTTTTTGACTCTGGGGGTGGACAGGAGGTAGGAGTTGGCTGACCAAAGCAATCTGTTGGGAGAATACCAACTAAGAAGGTCCCAAAGAAATTGTGGTCCCTCTCTGTGCAGTGCCTTATGTGCAATGCAGAGAGCCTTAAATTTGACCCGCTGACCAACTAGTAACAAGTGCAATTCCTGAATGCCTGCTCTAATGGACTGGTATTTGGGAACATCCAAGACCAGTCTAGCCGTGGCATTTTGTACTGTCTGTAACCTTCTAAGTAAATTGGATTACAAATTAATCCATTACAATAATCTGGTTTGGATAAAACCAGTGAGGTCAGTACTGTTGTTCTAGCGTTTATGGGAATAAAAGGCAGACTCTTACGTACAATTCTGATTGTGAGGAAGGAGGAGGACACCACCCTAGAGACTTGGGATTTAAGATTGAGTTTTTTATCTATGATCACCCCCAAATTCTTTGCCTTGGCTACTGCGTAGGAGGGGGCCCAGAGTATCTGGACACCAGACCAGCGACCACTGAGGAGAAAGGTTTCCAAACAGCACCACCTCAGTTTTGCTTGAGTTCTGCTTCAAGCAGTGCCAACCCATCCAGTTGCTCAGTGAGTCCATACAGTCATGGAGTTTGATGGAATAATTAATGTCCTTGTCCACTGCTGAGATACCCAACTGAGTGTCATCGGCATAAGAGGTGGGTATTAAGTCAAAATTTCTAATCAAGGAAGCTAATTCGGAAACATAAACATTAAAGAGCATAGGGCTTAACGAGGACCCCTGAGGTACCCCACATGGCAGCACAAAAGGTGCTGATTTAAAATTGCCCAAATGCACAGATTGAGTTAGTTCCGAAAGGAATAATGTTAGAAGGAAAAGGGTCTTTCCTCCTATCCTTATGGCTTTTAAGCATTCCACCAAAAGTGTATGGTCCACGGTAACAAATGCCGCAGCCAGGTCGAGTAGAACGAGAGCTGCCGACCCTCCACAATCTAGTGCCTTACGATTTCCTCTGTGGTTTTTATTAGAGCCATTTCAGTGCTATGATCTGCTCTGAAACCAAACTGACTCTGGTCTAAAATTTTATTTTCTGCAATGTAAATGGAAAGTTCATTATTTAACAGTTTCTCAAAAATGTTCACGGAAAGTGGGAGCCTTGCGATAGGACGGTAGTTGGCTGGATCTGTTATGTCCAGATGCGTTTTTTTTAAGAAGGGCAGTATACAAGCTTGTTTCCATATACGAGGAAAGAGCCTTCGTGATAGCATTAGATGAAACATGTTAGTTAGCAGCGGGCTAATAATGTGACTAATGCTTTGAAGGACCCTAGGAGGACAGGGATCAACTGGGGATCCTGATTTGGTTGTTGAAAGGAGTGTAGCTATTTGACCTGAGGAGGCAGGGGGAAAAGTTTAAAAACTACACTTTGCCTGTAGTTACTTGTTCTGTGTCATTAGCATTTGGTTTGTCATTGCCAAATTGGTCATATATTTGGTCCACCTTGGAATTGAAGAAGTGGGCAAGAGTGTTGCAAACATTTTGATTGGAATTGACGATGTCATCCTTGGGGACTGTGGCTAAGTGTGGAGTGCGGAGACTGAGTCGGATACATAGCTAAAAAGAACAAATTATTCTGTTATTATTTTGCTTGCCTTTCACCTACAGATAACTGCATATCAAATATAATGCACATACTTTAAATGAAAAATAAATGGCAGTAAAATGTATGTGTAGGAAATGCATTTTTCTGTTCGGAAAGCTAAGGCTGGCTAATACTATCACGTCAAGTGACTGCTGGTTTATTTGGCAGATCACTGACTCAAATCCTGGTCAGAACATTGGGGAATAGTAACCTTTATTTATAGTGCTATGAGGTCCCAGCCTTTGACAGAAAACACTGTGCATATGTAAGTACGTAGACTGTACCTAGTGCAAACCTTTTTTATTGGTTGAAATTAAAAGCATACATTTTAGGTTATATCAATTATAGCCTATTCTGGCTCCCAAACAACATTTAGATTTAAAGATTCAGACATGATGAAAGACTTGTCTTGAGGACTAGTTTGAACCATCCACTGATGGGGCAGTACTCTCCAGCTTTAATCCTCTAATCACGGCGGACCTCCGTCCTCTGTTGGCTGAGGTTAAATCAGGCTCGCCATCCGATCCTGCCTCGCCAACTATCTTGGAACGAGGGTTGAATACAATACTGCCCATGCTTCGTGACCTTGATAGTAAAGTAAATTTCTTTATTCAGCATTTCAAAATAGAAATCCATAAAAGCATTTTTATGCACGTTGTACCATAAAATCAGAATACAGCAAATTTACAATTAAAACATTTTTCCAGTGCAAATTTGAGAGGTGTTGCTTAAAAAAAGATCAATCTTTTTCATTTGATTCAGTTCATTTTGGTTAAAGCAATTTTTCTCACAGATTATTTCTATGTTTAAAAAGTTAACCATGTGGTAGCAGGTAATTTCGGAGTCCAAAAATTGAAGGCGCAGCATGGCAGGGCGACACTGTCTTAGGTCCCATGATTTCAGCAGTGGTACCAGCCAGATTTTGCGATGAGCATGGTAATATTTACAAAACAATACTGTATGTATGGTGGTCTGTACAGATGTATCATCGCATGGACAGTGGCCTAACGTTTGTTCCCAAGTGTTTCACGTTGGGAAGGCTACCAACCGATGGAACAGATTTAATCTAAATCTGGTTAGCAGAAAACGATCAAAGATGCCAATTTCCAGCGTTAGGTAAGGCTGAATAGTGGGGACAGAATGAACCATAATTGCGTGGTGAACAGAAGATTTCCCTATTTCACTTGCGAGCCTTATTCCATGTAAGTGGTTCAGGGCCATTTCTTCTAACTCCTTCTTAGATATTTAAATGATCTTTTCCGGTGTTATGTAATAATCCTCTAGGCCTAGATCTGTAAAGAAGTTTCTAATATAGGCAAGCCATTTTATATCTCCTGAATGATCTAGTGCCATAGAGTCCACCATAATTCCTCTAGTTAGCATGTTTGTTTCTGAGGTCCAGATACGCCTCCATAATAGGAGAGGTTGGATTTTAGCCAGATCCTCAATGTGAGGCATGCCTAATTCAATATGGGATGCATATATAGAAATTCGCCTCTGTGCAACTAGAAGAAATCTTAGAAAGGAGAATTCTGCCACCTGTAAAGCACTGACATCGACATGCCCCCAAACCCCAGCCCCTTGATAACTCCTTGGAGCTAGGTCAGGTTCCCATGAGTTAGAAACATGCTATCATAGTTCCACTCCTAAAAAAGCATCTACTGGACCCCATGAAGCTGGAACACTTTAGGCCCATCTCTCTGCTCCAGTCTTTTTTAAAGTGGCTGAGACGCATATAAATAAACAGCTGTCAAGCTTCATTGAGGCCAGGGAACTGCTCCACGAGAGTCATTCAGGTTTCCATCCTCCGTTCAGCAATGAATCTGCACTGCTTCTAGCCTCTGAATCCCAAAGGCAGGTTGTGGATGGGGTTAACACTTTGACACTGGTAACGCTGGATCTCAGAACGGCCTTCAATGCCATAACCCACAGCCTTCTGCTCTAACGGTTGTGGGACTACGGTATCATTGTCGAGGCTTTGCGGTGGGTAGCCTCTTTCCTACTGAACCACACTTTCCCGGTGTCTCAAAAAACTTTTCAATCTGAGGTTTTTTCCGCTAAGACAGGGGGTGTCACAGAGCTCAGCGTTGAGCCCCACTTTATTAAACCTTTACATGCACCTCTTCAGGAGTGCTACTAGGCCTGAACTTTGGGGGAGGGGAGGGGGGAGGGGTTCACACTCCCAGCGAGGGCTGGCCCAAGCACTGGTCGCACAAGGTGCAACCTTTTGTTTTGCCTCCCCTCCCCCATTTCCTCCTTTTCCGTGAATTCCCTCAGTACCACTCACCAACAATCCACCTCATCTCTCTATAGCACCTTCCTGACAAACAGTTCATTTTTTTAACAGCGCTATTCATAGTACACTCACTCATTTCTGTGATCTGCATGGTACACCTACTTTGGAGCAGGCACATTAATCCTCTGCACTGTGTGGGTGGCAGTAGTGCCCATGTGAGTCCACAGTGAGCGATGCAACAGTGTGAGAGTAGGGTAAGAGGAGTGAGTGAGGTGACTGTGAGGTACGGATGTAAATGCAGAGTGGAATGAATGAATGCATGGTTAGTGATGGGCTTGTAAGAGTGAGATTGCAGATTGAGCAGTTAGGGGGACAGGTGCGTGAAGTGTCACATGAGTGTGGGTGAGTAGTGTGTTTGTGTGACTACAGGGTGAGGTACAGGGTGAACAGCGCAAGGGCATTGTGAGTCCTGAATGATCGCTGTGAGTGCAAGGTGAGCGAGTGAATGGTGTGAGTGCATGGTGAAAAAGAGATCACATGGGAGGTTGTTCTTTCAGTTGGTTGGCCTCTAAACAGTGAACGCCATGCCTCTGGAAACGTAAAACTTGGCTATTCCAGTCAGTCAGTCAAGAAATACTTTATTCGGTTCAATTTACAAAAACCATAAAAGTACAAGACACACATAAAAAAAGGTCCACAAATCACGATACAGCGTTAAAAAGAGCATCATTCTACAGTTAAAAAAGAAACGCACATCGGTTAAAAGTTCACAAGATAAAAAACTTGATTCAAGTTACAATGAGCAATGTTTGTGGTAGATGTTCTACATCCAATTAATCTTTTTGCCCAATCTCACAGCAATGGTTAAAAATTTGGCCACATTATAAATTTCCCAGATGTCTGTTAACAGTTGGAGATACAGTAAAGCTGGTTTGACCTGCCGGAACCCTCTCCCCTTTAACAGGGGTATAATGAATTTTTTCCTGATGTCTTTAAAGTGGCCGCAGAAAAATAAGTAGTGGGCATTCAGCCTGACTTACAGGCCATCTCTGGAACATGCCTCAAAGATGCTGCCTGAGTATGAATACTTATTGTGGGGACACTTCAGTTGAAGTAACCAGGCACTTTATAAATAATTGTATTATTTATTAAGATTAAACAATTGCACACATTTACGTTTCAGATAGCATATATCTTAAAAAGAAGGCTTGTTCTTTCCTTCTTTAGCTGTCTTTCCCTTTACTATAAAAGAGACCCACCTTCCTTTGACCCCAAGTCAAATTATCCATTAAGAACGGGTATTTTTAATGTAAAAAATTATGGGAACATTTTTGTTAAAATGGAAAAGCTTGAGGATGCCGACCTCGACCTCTGCTGGTGTCTCTCCCTCGAAGAGTTTGACGTCACACTCATATAGTGTAGGTATGTTATTTTAAATGGTAAGGTCGCAGGGTGTTTCTTCTGGAAAAGTTGATATCGCTGTGCAGTGATGCTGAAACGCGCTGGATGAAGGAAGACCAGACTAGGGTGACGTGAGAGTTCATTATGAGTATTACAGCACTAGTATGTGTGAATATGAGCAAGGAGCTTTATGAGATTTCTTAAATGACAGAGGAGAGTCCAGAATAGGCCAGGCGGAGGCGGCTAGGCCTCGTCCCCTCTTTCGCCATACCCCGGTACCCTCTCAAGGTTGAGAGGACATTTTGTAACGCTGACGCTCGCGCTCCGATGCTGTGCAGTGACAAGGCCATAAGGCCGCAATATCGCTGTCAACATAATGCCCGAAAACTCCAGGGGTCAGGCAGAGGTTACCGGCAAAGATTGAGGATATAAAAGGAGAGATTTAAAATTGGAAAAGGTCCCCTCTAACGGCCTGCTGACAGCACAACTGGTCTCCGTCCGTTTTATGGCGCGTTTTATTTGGCAGCTGCGCGGTGGAGTGGCAAAAGAACTGAGGTAGCAGAGCCGGGGCCTAGCGTCGGAGAGCTCGGGAGGGGTCGTTGCCCAGGGAGGCCAGTTCTGGGCGAGAAGGGGTGGGAGTGGGTGCTGCCAGGTTTTGGGACGTGGTGGATAGCAATTCAGACACGAAGGTGCTTAAAAAGATAGCTGGGCTGTGGAGGGATGGGGGTTTCCAGGCGGGGCTAGGTGTACTTGAAGAGGAGGGGGATTATGGAAACATTAGGTCTGTGGGGTTTGTGTAATTTGAGGCCCGGAGCAGTTAGCCAGTAAAAAAAATCGAGAGCCTGTCATAATAAAGTCCGTTGTAAAGTAAGCGACTAAAGAAGGGTGCAACTAAAATTAAAGGAAAACGATTCTTCATTTGCAAGACGCAGGGTAGCTTGTTGTGAAAAACAGTAACACCCCATATCATATGTGGCAGGATAGTTGTCCAAACCAAGATTCCTTTAACTTGCAAAAGAAGTAAAAGGGAGCAGGTACATCCAGCCAAGATAAAAAGTTACAAGATCATCTCCCAGCAAAGTGAATTGATAAATGCGATGTCAAAGTTTGTGAATATTTTTTTTGCACATGCAATTTTTGTGCATCAGAATGGTGCACAGTTTTAACTCCCGTGCAAAAATGGCATGAAACACAATCTGTGAATTTACAGTCGCTAAATACAAATACAAAAAAAATCTCATGCAAAAGGAACAGGAACATTTTCCTCCTCGGTTGTCCACTCTAAACAAAAGCACACACTACACAAAAAAAAAACATTGGCAAAGTTAATAGGTCTCACCATTGGAAATGCGTTTTGGACATGCTGTGGAGTGTGGGTCCCCAGCACTAGACTGTAGCTGTTGTCTGTGCCATTGTGTGGCACTAAGGGTGGCTGACCTCTTAGGGGGGCCCCCTTCGGGGGCCCGGGAAAGCCTGGCAGAAATGAGGTGACTGTGAAAGAACTACAAGGAGTCTCTGAAGTTCCATCAAAGGCAGTGAAGGGTGGTACTACTGCAGAGGTAAGATTTAATTTTTTCATGGTGAGGGCAAAAAGATAGAGCCCAATAGAGGCCCGTTTCGGCACATGATTTAAAGAACTGCCGGAAAACTGGGAAAAGCTGCTTAAGAGTGATAGAGGTTAAATTGAGGACGGGGGGAAGGGGGTGTGCAAGCACACTAGGCAGATAGAAACATGGGGGCACTAGGAGAACACGAGGGAGAGCCCAACAAGGAGAGCAGGGTGGCAGCCACGGTCAGTAGTGGAGTACCTGCCGGGCAGTGACATGGGGTGAGGGAGGGGCATGGTGGAGGGTAGTAAACTATGGATTACGGAGGTTCACAGGTAAGTAAACATATAAATAAATAAAACGAATTTTGTTGTGCGCACTGCATAGGATTTGGGGATGCAGTGCATGCAACTAAATTTGTTTTATTTATTTATATATTTGCTTACCTGTAAACCTCCGTAATCCATAGTTTACTACCCCCCACCCTGCCCCTCCCCCTCCCCACGTCACCGTCTAGCAGGTACTCCCACTACTGACCGCGGCTGCAGGGTGGGCGAGAAGTGCAGGAGCAGCAGAGAGTAACATGGAGCGCTGGATGGCGGGGGAGAAGCACCCAAAGAAGAGAGATGGAAAAAAACCTGCTCTCTCATGGTGTGCTCAATCAAAAAAAAGTAGCTCCTTAAAAACGAGCTGTGGAGCGCCACAAGTCAGCGAATCGAGAAGATGATGAAGTGGCTATGCTCTAGGGAGGGATAAACATAAGATGGCCAAGGGAAGCAATTGAATAAGAAGCAAGGAGATGAGAGCGACAATAAAGCCAATCAGTGGCAAGGAACGGGTGGGCTTTAGGCTCACTGTAAGTTCTTGGTAAGCTCACAATTAACATCATCTCCTACGCTGACGACACCCAGCTGATCCTTTCCCTCACCAAAGACCCCAACACCGCCAAAACCAATCTGCACGAAGGCATGAAAGAAGTAGCCGAATGGATGAATCACAGCCGCCTAAAACTCAACTCTGACAAAACGGAGGTGCTCATCCTAGGAGCTTCCCCATCTGCCTGGGACGACTCCTGGTGGCCTTCCGCTCTGGGCACAGCACCCACACCCACAGACCATGCACGTAACCTTGGCTTCATCCTAGACTCCTCTCTCTCAATGTCCAGACAAATCAACGCAGTCTCATCCTCCTGCTTCAACGTACTTTGCATTCTCAAAAAGATCCGCTGGATCCCCCTCGAGACAAGAAAGACCGTCACCCACGCACTGGTCACAAGTCGACTGGATTATGGTAATACATTATACGCAGGAATCACAGCAAAATTACAGAAAAAACTCCAACGCATCCAAAACGCATCAGCGAGACTCATATTAGACGTCCCTCGCCAAGATCACATCACCGGACACCTAAAAGACCTCCACTGGCTTCCCGTCAACAAAAGAATTACGTTCCGTCTTCTCACCCACGCACACAAGGCCCTCTACAATCTAGGACCCGAATGCCTCAGCACTCGACTGTCCTTCTACAAACCCACCCGCCAACTAAGATCGTCCAATTAAGCCCTCGCCACAGTCCCGCGCATCCGAAAATCCACCTTGGGTGGCAGATCCTTCTCCTTCCTGGCTGCCAAGACCTGAAACTCTCTCCCCACTCACCTCCGCCTTACTCAAAACCACATCTCCTTCAGAAAAGAACTTAAAACCTGGCTATTCGACAAATAAAGAACCCCTTCCCCAAGTGCCTTGAGACCCTCTGGGTGAGTAGCGCGCTATACAAATGCCCGAACTTGAACTTGAACTTGAATAGCTGGCTGTACATTTGTCAGAATGATGGATTTAACCCAGATCTCTTGACTGGGGGTGAATGTTTTGATTTGTTCTGCATTCCATCCATCAATTGTGTGTCTTTTGCTTCCTCGCACTAAGTGTGCCGGGCATGCCCAGACGTGGATCCCGAGCTCACTGTGCCACTGGATTCAAGCTATCCTAGCTGTAAAGTTGTGAAACCCGAAACCGGTACTAGGATGCTTGTTTACGGTCCAGGAAGGACCTGGCTTAGCATATTGGGCTGGACTGTTCCCATAGGCACAGGGTCAAGACTGATTTGCAATTGGCCAGGTCTAAACTGGGGTGGCATGGTGAGCAAAAGAATGATGGATTTAACCCAGATCTCTTGACTGGGGGTGAATGTTTTGATTTGTTCTGCATTCCGTCCATCAATTGTGTGTCTTTTGCTTCCTCGCAATGCGCAGATGTGGGTCCTGGGTTCTCAGTGCATCTGGATTCAAGCTATCCTGGCTGATGAGGGGTGTAACCCCGAAATCGGTCCGAGGATGATTGTTTCCGGTCCAGTAAGGACCTGGGTTGGCATATCGGGCTAGACTGTTCCCATGAGGCACAGGGTCAAGACTGATTTGCATATGGCCAGGTCTAAAATGGGGTGGCATGGTGAGCAAAATAATGATGGATTTAACCCAGATCTCTTGACTTGGGGTGAATGTTTTGATTTGTTCTGTATTCCGTCCATCAATTGTGTGTCTTTTACCTTTTGATTGCCAGCATTGCAAATCCCAGCAACCACATACTGATCATGAAATCTGCAGTGAGATTGAAATACAGACTATAATGTAATTCTCTGCTTCCCTTAGAATTGGCTCTTAATATTATCTGGCTGCTTTCCTTTTCAGAGCCCTATCTAGGTGCAGTGATAGAGCAGAGATGCATGCCATTAGCATAGCAGGACACACACGTGGTCTGCTGAAGGCTTGGTGAGGGCAGGCCCTTCTGTATAAAACAGTCACGCAAGGCTAATATGTTGCATGCTGCACACTACAGCTGCATGAGTTAACAGTGCGTTAAGAGAAAGACACAACTCACACATGCTATTACGGCTATGATAGTGAGCCGACACAAAATGAACACAATAAATAACATGAGAAGGAGCACCGCTAGCAAGCACGACATTGTCACAAATTCGTTTTTGTTATTCTCAGCTGAAACTCGTCTACTGTTCAGGTGTCAAGAACTTCCGTTCAAGGAAGTGTAGGATGTACTTGAAAGGAAGATATCATTCATATCCAGAATACTAACTTCGTACTTCTCACAAAATCCAGCTTCTTTTGTCAAGGTTTTAAACCACAGTTACACTTACTGTAAAATGTGCCCTGTACAAAATGGAGGATTATGGCTCCTGTGCCTGCTCAGGCCCTGATAGGATCTCAGCCATTAAAGTGGCATGGAAAGATTCCAACAAAAAAGAAAACAACATTCAGATTTGATTCACAGTGAATACATTCATGATTACATTTATGGTTGGTAGTATTTCTCTTCATACATATATATGAACATAATGCAACATAATTTGAGTATATTTTCACACACCCATAAACAATACATGAGGCCTGTCCAATATGTTTAATATCACTTATTCCCAGGGATACCAGCATGGAAACAGCAAACACCTTTATAGCTGTGTTCATCCAGATTTGTGTGTTAGTACCAGGGTGTGTTTTGTCTAGATGTGGCCAAAGACACGGACCTTCTCCTTCAATATTTGCTAAGCCTAAGAAGTTAGTTATTAGTCAGACCTGTGTTTGCCTTGGTCTGGCAGTGGAAGATGCAGATGGGAGCCATTTCGCCTGAGTCCCTGAACTTGAGGATGACAATGGATGGTGTGTGCCCTCTTTACATCTTGTTTCCTTTCCTGTTATTAGAAGTCTGTGCAGCAGTTATAGAGGCAGTAAAGACAAGTGGGTTACGTGACTCACGTTTGTTCGTTTCTAATGTGTTTTTAACTGTTATGGGATTTTTTTTTTACTATAGTACATACTCCTTTGAATTTGAATCTTACCTATGTTTTTGATCCCCACCAGTCTCTGGTAGCAGCTAAAATAGATAGGAGGGAGCAGTTAAAATATCTCGCAGGGCTGTGTGCTATAGTGTGCTCGTGCACTGCAGACATTTTTACTCCTTGAGGGACTGCTAAAGCGGCCATTTTGGTGAGTGTGCGCTCTAGCTTACGTTACTAGACTGATGTACTTAAACAGGGACGCAACGCGGACGCGACTGCAGTAAAGACATCGGTGCGTTACGTGACTCACGTTTTGTTCGTTTCTAATGTGTTCTTAGCTGTTCTGGGATTTTTAGCTTTACTATAGTGCATACTGTTTTGAATTTGAATCTGACCTGTGTTGTTTATCCTCACCACTCTCTGGTATTGCAGGAGGAGGAAGCAGCTAAAATATCTCGCAGGGCTGTTTGCTATAGTGTGCTCATGCACTGTGGCCATTTTTACTCCTCGGGGGACAGCTAAAGCCGTCATTTTGGTGAGTGCGCACTCTACCTTACCTAACTACCCTGATGTACTTAAACAGGGACGCATCACGGATGCACCAATGGCACGCCGAAGGCGCGCCAAAGGCAAGCCCATCTGCACCCACCAGTGTCCTGAAAGCGTCCAGCGTCAGCCACTATGCCGGTGCCACCACAAAATGTACTCCACGTCTTCCCTACAGACCCTCTCAATGTCGGGATTTGGCTCCAACCTCCACTTGTATACCTTTTATTTCTTACACCCTTAATTCTATAGAGAGCAAGTGCACCTCATGTGATTTTCATACCAATCCCAGGGATCAACTTACAATAGATCAACCAGGGCTGATCCCCATCTTTGTAGCAGCCTTGAATAATTCTTGACCCCTTCCAAAACATGCAGACAATGTCCACGACCTACTGTATGAGGAACATCTTGACGTTCTGTTTATAACAGAAGCTTGACTCATAGACTCCTCTGGCCCTGACATCTGGATGCAGTCCCCAAAGGCATTACCATTTTAAGAAAAGATCGGTACAAGGATAGAGGGGGAGGGCTTGCAATCATCTATAAAGAGTGTTACACCCTGGCCCCCCTGCCCTCATTGGAACTGGATGGAGTGGAGGTTTTAGACTTCAGTCTCTCTCTCTCCCCTAATCAATCTGTATCTGGGGCACTTATTTACAGGCCCCCAGGTCCCACAGGAGGGTTCATATCCTCACTATTCGATATCCTGTCCCCTTTAACTCTTAGATATGCACATGGCATCATGTTGGGAGACTTCAATCTACACATGGAGTGTGAAAATGCAAGCGAAAGCTCAGTGCTTCTAGAGAATCTGGCAGTTATGAGCCTTATCCAATTAATCTGTTACCCCACGCATCTTGCAGGTCACACTCTAGACCAAATCTTCAATTCTTTACCTCTTAAAGTTGACATTCCTAACCCCTGGTCTGGTCAGACCACTCACTACATGCTCAGCTTCAGTTGGGCAAGGCTTAGAGGCCCACCTGCTAATAAAGGCGATTTAGCCCGTATGGTCAGAGCCTTTCATAAAGTTCAGTCTGAAGCCCTTTGTAGTAGGCTGGAAGCGGGAAAGCCCTCTCTCTCCGGCAAGGTTGATGAGGATGTTGCTCTTATTGATAGTTGGATCGAGTCCTCTATTCGAGCACTAGCTCCAGAAAGATGGAAACAGCCGCGTCGGACTAAACCTTCTTGCCCATGATATAATCACTCTCTCAAAACAAGCAAACTAGAATGTAAATGTAAAGAGAGGCAATGGAGGGTGTCCTAGTGCCATACATCAAAAGCAGAGTATAAAGCAGCTCTAGGAAAATATCCTAGAGAAATAAAGTAGCAAAAAAATTCTATTTTGAGGCAAAAAATGTAAATGCGGGAAACCATTCCGGCTAAATTTTGTAAATTGTTAAATCTTTCACCTCTCCTGAAGCAGGTACCAACCATGAACTTCCATGCTCAGGAATGGTGTTAACAACTCGCCCTTTTCTTCCACAAGAAAATAGCTACTATCAAGGCTAACCTCCCTTCACTTGGAGTTGAAAGCGAAACCTTGCACAGATATGGTAGCCCGCAGCGAAAATTTGGAAGTGTACAGGCCGGAGCTTGCTCAATTGGTCTCCTTCACTACAGATAAAGCGGTTTTAAAAAATCTTTTTCTACGATTCCATGGAAGACTCAGTTCAAGCAGTGAGTCGCCAAAATACAAGCTCTCCCTCTGATCCAGGTCCTACCTTTATTCTATCTCGCGGGCGGAGGCTATTAAACCACTGGTGAATCGGCTGCTTAACACCTCCCTCTCTTCAGCTATTATGCCCAAAAAAATGGCAACAAGCAAAAAAATGGAACTTCTCCTAAAACAAACTCAAGCTGACCCCACTGATCTGGCCAATTACAGACCGATCTCTCTCCTTCCACCTCTTTCAAAAGTGTTGGAAAAACATGTCAACCAACAGGTATCTTCTCACCTAGAAAGCAATAACTCGCTACATGCTAGTTTCGCCCCAACTGCAGCACTGAGACAGCTCTGTTGGAGGTAGTCGATTTCATCAGTCTCAGTCTGTATCCTGATAATAGGGAGCTGCTGGTTTTGTTAGATCTATCAGCTGCGTTCAACATGATCTCTCACCATATCCTACTCGCCCGTCTCAGCTCGGTGGGAATTAGAGGGCAGGCCTGGAATTGTCTTGCATCTTTTCTTGAGGAGAGAGGACAAGAGGAGTGGAATCCCCTTTTTCCACCAACTCTCGTAAATTGGAAGAAGGAGTGCCACAGGGTTTGGCTTTGAGCCCTACTCTATTTAATGTATATCTCACTCCCTTTGCTACCCTGGCAGAATCACTAGGGGCCAAAATTGTCTCATGTGCTGATGAAACCCAACTGCTCTTCTCTTGGAAGAATAACAAGGCATTCCCAGTTGATAAAATCCGTATTTGCCTCAATGCAGTGTTTTGGTGGCTCTCTTTAAATCAACTCAAATTTATTGCTGGGAAAACCGAGCACCTCTTCTTTGGTCTGGATGCTGAGGTATCTTGGTAGTCATTCTGGCTATTTGATGCCCCCTCCCGCTGACTCAAAATCCCTCAGTGAAAAACGTGGCATTAATTTGATGGACAATTGCTGTTTCGCACCGAAGTGTATTCAGTGGTGGGTACTTGTTTTGCCCTGCTACGTATGTTGCGAAAGTTCCTGAATCTTTTGTCCTTTACGGCTAGACAACAAGTGATCCAAGCCCTGATCACATCACGGCTGGACTATGGGAATGGACTTTACATGGGCCTACCCAAATACCTCATCAATAGGCTGCAGCTGGTCCAGAACGCAGCCGCTCAAACAATATTTGGGTTACCCCATAATTCCCATGCAACACAACTTCTTAATAGTCTTCACCGGCACACGGTGAGAAAAAGGATCATCTTTAAGATATTGCTCTGTACCCATAAAGCTCTACACTGAACTGGTCTGGGCTATCTACAAGATAGAATTAAGATCTATACTCCCTAGAGAAACCTTTGCTCTGCAAATCTTTGTCTTGCCAAAGTTCTGCAGGTTAGGAAGGCAGGGTCCAGGGGAAGATCTTTCTCTCTCCTGGGCCTCTCTCTGTGGAATAAACTTCTGCTGACACTCAGATGCATCAAGGCTAAACCTGTGTTTCAAAAAAACTCAAGACCTGGCTCTTCTCTAGTCCTTAAGTCCTCCCCTACTATTTCCTTGGCTGACTGTTCTTTCGGCATTAGCACCAGGACACTCCTTGGAGTAACAGTTGTGCTCTATAAATAATCTACATAGACATAGTCACTAAACCATGACACTGATGAAAACTGCCATAAGGGAATGACAATCTCACACCTTTTAAAACGCATCTCCAAAAATGTGAGCTATGTAATTAGTGATGACTCACAGTGTATTGGTGTTAACACTCTTAAGGTCTTAGTGCATGTGCCGGAGGCAGGTTTACCATTTTTTCACGCAGCGCAGCCCAGCAGCCCGCAAATGCTGTACTGCGCTGCGGGAAAAGGAGCGAGGAGGAGAGAGCCTAACTTACTGAAATATGGAACTCTCTTCCCCTTTCCCTAGCACCAATGCTGAAATCAACTGCTGTGTGCCACAGAGACTGCATTGAGCCATGGTGCAAGGGTGTCTCTGTGAGTCCAACATAGGTTTTTTACTGGATAGGTAGACTTCCAGTACAAAATACTTTGCACAGACTGACTCAAACCATTTTCTGTCTTTGTATGTGTGCTGTACAGTGCAGCACAAATGCAAAGTCTGAAAAGGAAGTAGAAATGCAAGCATTTCTCCTTCCCTGCATCTACTTTAAAAGGGCACCATTTTCTGATGCTAAACTCTACTTTATTTAGTAAATTGGGTTTAGTATGCCAGTGCTCCACCCATGGTACGCCGCTTTGGCGCTAAGTAATGCAACTTTGTTACTTTCAAGTTATTTCCAGCACTAAACAAGTTTAGCGCTGGAAGGTAAATTGGAAAAAAAGATTTTGCAGTGATTTGCATCACTTTTGTGACACAAACACGGCTTAAAATCTTAGTATATCTCTCCCCTGGTGTTTCTTGTCAGTATTTGCACATGTGCTAAATCTGCTGTTGCGCATTATAACCTTTTTAGGCCTTGGTTATGGCAGCATGCATGCACTGTTGCTTGTGAAGGATATTGTATACAACAAGGGGCTTAAAGCTTACTCATTACTTACCATTTATTTGCGTCATTGTCACTTGGTTTCTGCCTCCACTAATTGTCAGCTTCACGTCCTTTTCTTTCGTGTGTAGCATGGACCAAGCACTGATTGCTTCATCTAGATTACTGTTCTTTGCTGCTTGCGCTTTTATTGAGGTGATATTTTCTTCTTCCCCTGTTGTCCTTGTCCACAGTGTTTGTTCCCCTCCCATCTCCCTAATCCTTGTTGCTTCTTCCCCTCCCACACCCCCGAACATGTTGCCTGTCCTCATGCCACTTCTTACTGTCCCACTCCTATCTGTGTTGCTTCTCCCTCTGCTGCTTCTTGCTCTCCCACACTCCCTTGTCTGATTTGATTCTTCCATCTCCACCCCTCATGTCCATATTACTGTATCCCTTTGCACACCCCATGTCCATGTTGCTTCTTCCTTTCCTACTCCACTTGTCCATGTTGCTCATCCCTTCTCACACCCTTTTGTCTATGTTCTCCTTCCACGCCCAGTGGAGTAGCTCACACTTTGGCCGCCTGTGGCTGTCCCCGTGTTTGCCGCTCCGCTACAGAGCATCACAGAGTGAGGGCGGGGGCACTGGTGAGATTTTTTTCTTTTGAGTGGGGTGGCGATTGCCACCCCAAGACTGAAGGTAGGAGCAGGGGGAGGCTGCTACCCCAAAACTTGTGCACCCCCCTTGCTACACCACTGCCCTTGTTTGTGTTGCTTCTTTACTCTCACCCCATACTCCACTCTCCTGTTGTCCGTGTTCCTTTTTATCTCCCATCCCAACCTCCCTTTGTCGTGTTGCACGTTCCCTCCCAACCCCAGCTTTCCTCTTGTCCATGTTGCTTTATATCTTCCACCTCCACCCTCCGATTGTCCATATTACTTCTTATATCTCACCCACGCTCTCCAATTATTTGTTACTTCTTCACTCTCACTCCCCACCATCCCTTTATCAATTATCTCCCGCATCCCACCCTCCCGTTATCTGTGTTGAACCGTAAGAAAAAAGTGAAATGACAAGGCCGCGTCATAGAGCTTTTTTCCCAACTTTAGTCATGCTAGACAGCAGCCACAATGCTCTACAACAAGGCTAAAAGTCATTGATTGGCAAAGCCAATGGATCTTGCGTAGGGGAGACCTATTCACTTTGCCAATGTTTGTTTACTTTGCTGCGGTCTCTCAGGACAAAAACCTCCAAACTCACAATGACTGTGAAAGTGTTTTACCAGGATCAAACAATTTTCTAATGTGAAGATGTCGAGATTGAACCTTAGGTGGGTATCCTCAAGCGCGCTGAATGGAACCTTGCTGCTAAACTACATCTCTTCTCAAGTAATTCTCCCAAAGAATCATAAATGTGACCCTTTAACTTTCTACGCACAGGTTAGACACCTTTTGTAAAGTCTCAGGATGATATATAGGCAGGGTTGATCTCCTATTACCTATTTCTAAGTGCTTATTCTTAATATTCATATTTTGCAAATTACAGGCACATTCAGAATAGATTTTAATGCACCAAAAACATTTCTATATTTTTAGCAGGGGTGAATTTTCAGTGGGGAGTAAGAGGTGGAAAACCCCCAAATAATTTTCCAGATTTGTTAATCCCTATTGGCCTGTGCCGGTGAGTATGGATGAAACCTCTCGGATGCAGAGATTGTGTTATCCTGGACAGCAGGCCTTTGAAATCTTACAGAAGGAAGTGTCTCTTATAAACTTTGCTGCTGAGTTTGGGGTGGGATGTTTCTTTCAGGGTCCCCATAGTATTATACACTTAGCCATGTACCATTTGGTTGGTACTTGGCGTGCTTCCATTGGATCAGCAGGTGCAGTGGCACTGAGGTAAGTGGCCCACTGAACCCTGATTATTGCTGTGATTTATAATTCAAACTTCATCCAATGGGGCCATTTCCTTCTTTGCACAAGAGACCATGACACACTAGCTACGCACCTGATTGGACCTTTGACTGAGAGACTGCTGCAGAAAGGGAACCTTCATTGACAGGTTTGATTTGATTTGATTTGATTTGTCGTTTTATAAAGCTCGCATTTGCCCGTGGGCGTCTTAGCGCTGAACAGAGACATGTGAGCAGTACCAAGGTTATAGCCTGGTTATTGTAAGTTAAAAAGCCATGTTTTTACCAGTTTTCTGAAGGACAGCAGGGAGGTGCAATTTTTGATGGCCTGGGGGAGAAGGTTCCAATCCTTAGCTGCGTGCAATAGGAAGCTTCTTCCGCCCCACCTAACTTGATTAAAACGGGGAACCTGAATTAGTTTGGCTTGTGAGGAACGCAGCTCTCTTGTTGGAACATACAGCTTGAGATGAGTTCTGAGAAATAGAGATCCTGCGCCCTGCAGCGCCTTGTAAGTTAGGCACAATGATTTAAATGTAATCCATTTCCTGATGGGAAGCCAATGTAAGGCATTCAGATGATGAGAGATGCGTTCTGATTTAGGGATATTTAATAGCAGCCTAGCCGCTGAGTTTTGCAGCCCTTGAAGTTTCACCAGATACTGGGTCTGCAATCCGGCATACATCGCATTTCTATAATCGAGTCTCGATAGGGCTAATGTGGTGACCACCGTTTTTCGTGAGTCCATCGGGATGTATGGTATTAATTTCCTGACCATTTTCAGTATCTACCACATGGTAGATAATAATTTGTTGACTTGGGCTTCGAAAGTGAGTCTATTATCTATCAGCATTCCTAGATTTTTAACTTTCTTGACCGGCGAAGGGCATTTGCTGAGATTGGCGGGCCACCAACTCGGCGACCAGATTTCAGTGTTGCTCCCCAGTATCATGACCTCACTTTTTTCTCCATTGAGTTTTAGACAGTTTCTTTCCATCCATAGGCTAACCTGCTTCATACAGTTTCTAAACCTATCTGCCGTGCCTAGCATATCCTCAGAGATTATGACCACGATTTGCGTGTCATCAGCGTATGATACAGGAAGGAAGCCACATTCCCTGATGATTTCAGCCAGAGGTGCTATGTATAAATTAAATAGCGTAGTGATTAATGAGGACCCCTGCGGTACCCCACAAGGGGAGTTGAAAGTTTGGATTTAGCCCTTCCCATCTCCACCGTGAAAGACCGGTCTCTCAAAAATGATGCCATCGATGTTCTTGCATCTTGATGGAACCCCAATGCTGTAAGCCGGTCCAGGAGTGTGTCATGGTTTACCGTATTGAAGGCCACGAGAGGTCTAACAGAATCAAGGCGGCCTTCGCCCCGGCATCAAGCACACTCCTGAGTTCTTCTACCGCCATTAGCAGTGCAGTCTCTGTGCCATGCCCCTCTCGAAACCCATACTGAGATGGGTCAAGGATGTCTGCCTCTTTAACAAATTGGACCAGTTGTTTATTCAGCAGTTTCTCAAGAACCTTTGCACCAAATGGAATCCTAGCTATAGGTCTATAGTTTCCCGTCTCTAATGGATATAGGTTAGCTTTTTTGAGTAGGGGAAGAACTGAAATTGATTTCCACGAAGTTGGATAGACACCTGAGATAATGATATGCTCCATGAGTCTGACCAGTTGCTCGCTAAGGAGCTCTGGGAAAAGATGTAAAAATTTTGGTGGACATGGATCCCCAAATGCCCCAGATTTTATAGACAGGACTGCCTGAGTAACCTGTTATAGCCCTGGGGAACAGAATTTGAACACAGATTCTGATGTTTCATCTGAGGAAAATGTATTCTTAGAAGAGATGGTCTCTGACGTTGGATGCAAATTAGATTTAAATGGTTCGTATACCGATATCACTTTATTAACAAAGAATTGCCCAAGAGAGTTACAAAAATCAATACTATTAGGTGTATTGTTGCTAGTTGTTATCTTTGATGGTTTTTTAACTGTCAACAAGAGTTCTCTACTACAGTTTTTTGACTCCTCTATCTTTTGGACAAAGAATTGGCTTTTTGCAGTAAAGATTAGTTTTTTATAGGAGTTTAAGGCTATTTTATATTCCCTTTTTCTATCAGGGTCATATCTAACCCTCCATAACCTTTCGAGTTTCCTGCATACTCTTTTTTGCGCCCTGAGAGACTCGGAGAATCAGTGTTGTGATGGTTGGTTTTTTTCTAAAACTCTGGTTTTTCTTTAATGGTGGCGTTACTTTTATGGCTCCTGCTATCCATTTGGAAATTTGATCTGTGGCCATATTACTATCTGGCACTAGCTCCGGTATCGTTAATACTAGGTGTTCTTTTAGCTTCTGTGAGTCTAACCTGGACCAGTCGACGAATGAAGTAGTCCTGTCCGTGGTAGGAGGCAGAACAGTCCCTTCAACCTTATCTGGTGTTATAGAAAAGATTACGGCCTTATGGTCTGACCAGGTAACGGGGAGACAATCTATCATTTCAATATGCTTGTTAGATGTGGAAATTCCGTCTAATGTATGCCCTGCTTTATGGGTATCCTTATGCACGATCTGTTCCAGCCATTTCAGTGTCGTGTTTAATTAAGGAACGTGCATTCATGAGGCCCGCCCTAAAGAATTTTTGTGTTATTTTCCTTGCCAAAAAGCTAAATGGCAAAGTGCTACTGTAGGTAAAGTCAAATGTCAGCCCGCACTTCGAGCAGTACTTAGTTTCTGCTAGGGGCGAGAGTGGTCGACAACAAGGGCTAGGTCTTAGTGCCAGCAATTCATCTCTGGGATATCTTCGCCCTTGAAAATCCGGGGAATTTTGAGCAGAGTTTCCAGCGCGGATGGGCGCAGACGGGCTAGCCTTTGGCGGGCCACTGGCGCGCCCGCCGCGCCGGGTAGAGGGGTGTGTCCTAGAATCGCGACATAGTGGCAGAAAGTTGGCAAACAATTAAATGTCACCTGAATGGAATGCACAAATCTTGCTGTTGGGTTAGTGGTGGAAAGACGTAGTGTATCTATTCTGTGGAGACGGTCAGATGCCCCAACAGACAACATACAACTGCCTTTTGGACATGGACTGGTGTAGGGAAGCAGAACGATACTTATGTAATATGTGGGATTCTGCAATCCCTGTATAAAAACCTGCCTCTGATTTCTGTATAATTTGGGGCTTTTGATGCACCCAATTGCTGAGTACATAGAAATGAACTCAGAACTCAACTGTAATAAATTATTTCATTTGAGGTCTGACATCAGAATGTCTGTTACTACATACAGCCAGCAGCTGAGGGGATAGGCAGGTCAGGTCACAGAGCATAATTAAAACTGTGTTTCAAGAACCAAAACTAAATGTTGCTTTTCTTTCTTCTTCTCTAATTTTTTAGCTGTACGTTGACAAGAAGAAAGGAGATATTTATGGCAATATGTTTAATTTCTTTGCACTTCTTGGGTAATTATAGGAATGTTATAACCTTTCAACAAGTTTCTATTACACCCTTTTTAACTAACTAACTTGTATTAAACTGATTATAACAACTTTTGTGGAAAATTAGGTCTGTTACCTTGCCATTTCGCTTCACCTTTGTTTCTTCCTTCTACCAGCACCACGAACGCCCTGGGCCTTCACATCTTGATTTGTCCCAGTCCTGCACAGACACCCATGCCCTGTTTATGTCCTGACTCACCACAACCTGTCAGGCTCCTGTTTAAACCAGTTGAACCGGGAGTGTCCCACCTGCTTGTCGTCTTCACCCTGCGGGGAACCAACAGCTACCATTTGCTAATCTGACCCATGTGAGACCGGTTAAGCAGGGAGTTCCCTAGGCACTTTACTGCCTCCATCCTGCATGCTGCACCCAGCGGGGTCCCAACGGCTGCCATCTGCTGATTTTATCAGAATAACCTCTGCTTGTATAATTATGGTATTTTTCCTGATTTTATCGATGTCTCTACTGTTTGTGTAATCATGGTTCCTTTGTTCTCTTTGCTCGCCTGAGGTAAGGATGTGGGGTTTAAAAGACACTGAACTGAGGACCTCGGCAGATTGCCTCCTCAGACAGCTGTGGGTGTCTGTTGCTGATGCTCTCTCTCTCATGAGAATGCAATAAATATCTTTTCTCTCAGTGCTCCAGTGTTGGTCTCAGTTTGTATTCCGAACCCGTGGACAGAGGGTGACCCTGCACCTTTGGGTGGTCTTCTGAGGGGATCCACAATTGGTGCCCAACATGGAGCCCCATCAGTGACGTGGCCGCCAGGTCGAGGGGTCCCAGCGAGGAAGTTGAACGGACGGTGGTGTGGTATACGTAAGCAAAAAATACCCTAGTCCTCGTAGTCACCACCTGACCTTCTCTGCATCTGATAAGACCCCCGCAAGTGTCGCCAGTCCTGACTCGGGCCTCCGATAGACTTGGACGATCCTTGCAGTAAAGAGGCCGCCTGGAGAATGAGACAAAGGATTCTGGTACGGTCGCTGGTTTGCGACACCTTTTTGTTGTTTTGTTTGGTTGTCTGGTTCCTATTCACTCTTTGCAAAGATTGAAAGTAAACGAGTGATGTGGACATTTTGTCCGAATTAGAAACTTGTAGAGATGTCTTTTTTTGCAAAATAACATAGGGAAACATGCCCGTGCTTGGTAAATTTGTATGATGGTGTTGCTGTTGCACATCTCGATCAAGGATGCTGGAGAATAGTCAGCCGGCTCTCCCGGAGGGTACCCCGAGTAAGGATATGTACATAAGGTATGGTATTTCTCCCATAATGTCCAAATCAATATGGCACAAATACACATCTAAAGATATAGAGACCCAGTGGCCCATATACAGTTCTTTCGAGGCACAGAAAATTGAGGCCGTAGAAATACAACTCCATAGACGAAGGTAGCGACACGCTTTATTTTACACCCTAGGCCAATGGAAAAAGGAGGGAGCTGAAAGAGAAAGAAGGGCTCAGGCGAGGCTACAGAAAGCGGCTCAAAAGAGTGACAAACAGATGTTAATAGAATTACAGCAGGAAAAAGTTGCATCCAACCTCACGTGTGCGAACAGAGACACAGGTTGAATACGTCTGGCCAGTATCGTGTGTGTTATATACCACTAGCGTGAGCAGACCCCCATGAAGAGGAGCTTCTCCTCCACCCACTGCCCTGCCATATCATGTCCCTCACATTCCTCATGCCCCCCACCGATGAATGAACATAGACTACCTGAGGATGCTCAGCTCCCACCTCCTGATCTCGCTGCTCCTCTTGTCCGAATTGACACAGAGCCAACGTCTTCTGCCGGATCCTGAATACCTCGTGTCACCCAAATGGAAAAACGTACCCTTGAAGGCCTAGATCGCACCTGCCTGGAGGACCATTCCACCCCTAATCACATTCACGCCATATACGAATCCTATTCCCCACCCCAGAAGGGTTATTTCCTGCAACGATTTGTTTATGAAGCGTTCTCCCTGTATGAGAAACACCATAGAACAACATCAGAAGAGCATGTTAGAGGGTTGTACCGTAAGTTGATAGAGGGGCGGCAAAGTGCTGAGGAAAGCCACAATTTGTTAGCATTAACGCTACAAATGATGAAGTGTCTGAGTAGAGACCAGGAAGACGAGAAAAAGCAACCAGTAGCGGATGGTACGACTGGAGGTCGTATGGCACAGATAAGGGATGCTGCCCCAGTTTTTGTCCCCACCCGAGGGACAGGTACTGCTGCGGAATTGGATAGTCCAGATACCAAAAGCAGGGCATTATACAATTGGTTGTACACTCCGTGGCTTCCAGCGAACATCTTAGCCTTCAGAAAGGACTTACCTGACCCCTGGAAGAACTCTACTCGATTCTACAAAGGGCGGGATTTGGTTATTACCACCTATACCATGACCCTAACATGTATAGATCAGTTTTTTGGGCAAATTCTGCCCCCAGACATTTGGAGACCCATAAGGAAAATAGATGATCAGACCGTATTTGGGTATTAGTGGGAAGATTTAGCCACCATGGATAAGGACAGAAAACCAGGTGAAAGGCCGCGGAAGCTATCCTAACCCAGCCAGGGCATATAGTAACGAAGTTGAAGGCCACCATTCCGGCCAGAAAGGTTGATTGGACAGTCATTACCGCTTGCAAACAAAAGTCTGAGGAAACGACGTCTGACTACTTCTCTCGACTTAGCCAGGTGTTTATTGACTATGGTGGACAGGACTTGACGACTGAAACAGGCCAACACTTACTAGTCCAGACTTTTGTTAAGGGATTGTTGCCGCCCATTTCTACTAGGTTACAGAGTAGTGAAAGTACATGGCCAGCGTCCACGCCAGCACAAATATTAACAACGGCCCAATATTATGAACATTTGCTGTCAGGCTCCACGCTGCAGGGTCCGGTTGTAGCACATAGAACTCCACCTCCCGACCTCACCAACATACTGTTGCTTGAATACACAGTGTGTTCGAGGGATAGGGCGAGGAAAACAGAACAAGGAGGGGACGGAAGGGGACTGCAGGGAAGGGACAGCTGAAAGACCAGAAAAATGTATGCACAGGTTAAAGACAATCACAACATTATCCTACTCTCATTTCATTCTCGCTAATCAATTCACCAATGTTCACCTTTGTGAATGAAGTGTTCTCCACCTCTTCCCTGTAACCTTGGAAGTCGGATATCAATACCTCTAGTCCCTAAGGGATACAAAGAAACAGGTTATTCTCATGTAACATAAAAACCCCTCTAGGTATTCTGTGTACTTTCTGCCACGTACCCCTCCTTGTATTAGTTGATATCCTTAAGAAGCTTCCAAAATTAATCACAAATCCCAAGTGTAGGTAGAATGAAACAATATGTAAAGTGTACAAAGTTCCTCCAAAGAATAAGTAGTAAGTCCCAACATAGACACGGCAAGACGTAGCTTCCCACCACCGTCCTCCGCTCTAATCAATTATAATCCTCTGGATTCCAAATGTTTGCACAACTCCAAACACGGCAAGGTGTAGAGCCCCACTACCTTCCGCTTTGGTACTTATCTTAATAGCCACTAGTGACTTTCTTCTGAACAGTAGCGTGTAGAAATAATTCCCCACTACGCTCCGCTCTAGTATAGCCCAGTATAGACACCTACACAGCCGTGCAAGTTAACCAGTCTTGGATCCAATGCAAAAGCTCCTCGAAGAGCATAAACAAAAGAACAACGGAAAGCGCGATTTAATCTCGCGCTCCCCTTAAACATACAGAGTCTTTGAAATAGGTCCCACAAGTTATTTCACTCACGGATGCCGAACTCCAGTCAGATTCGAAAAGCCCCGAAACACTGCTTTCCTTTTCCGCTGCAGAGCCGCCCTGGAATCGCCTCGCTACCCTTGAACATTAGAGTCAGCCGGCAGCAGTCCGAAGGCGGGTCAAGTAAACCAACAAATGCGTGTCTGCATTACACGCTGAGAAATGGCTCCGCTTGGCAATAAACGTTACCCCAGGTAGCTCACAGGAAAACGTTAGTAGATAACATAGACTATGGCACAAAATTGTCTGTAGCACAAAATTACGAGCAGTGAGGAAAGGTTCCGCCCCTCCTTTTATAGTGCCACTCCCACAATCAGGACTTCTGGGTGATGTAGTCCTTAACTGTTAGGTAGGCGCCATGGCAAATCCTGACAGTATGTCCCCGTCCCTAGCGCCTTCTAGGACCGGGCTTAGCAGGATACCTCCTGTAGAAAGAACACACTGCCCTAGGAGCACGTACATCGGAACTAACCTCCCAGGAATCGTCCTCAGCGGTGTACCCTTTCCACGACACCAAGTACATAAGCACACCCCTGCGCCACTTAGAGTCACGGTTGCTCATGACTTCATATTCCATTCCCCCATCACATAACACCGGAGGTGGGGCCGCCCTGCGGGATGTAAGAGCAGGTTTCAGCAGCTGCACATGAAACTCAGGGTGTATCCTCAACGAACACGGCAGCCTCAGTTTGTATGTAATGGGATTCACCTGTTTCACAATGGGATAAGGGCCGATGTACCTGAGGTGACAAATACTGCGCAGCTTAAACTTAACGCACTTGGTTGACAGCCAAACCTTGTCACCCACCTCATACTGACGGCTCTCTACCCTGCGACGATCCTCCCATTTCTTGTACACCTCCTTATCTGTGTTCAAATGCACCTGCACCCCCTTATGAACCCTCCTCAGCAATAAGACCTTTTCCTTAACAGAAGGCTGATTGTGGAGATCGACAGGAATATCAACAGGCGATGTGATTGCGTCAAATCCGAAATTAGCTATAGGGGGATACATTACTGTGGAACTATGCCACACATTATTGTAGGCCAGCACAGCCCTCACCACACAAGGATCCTTCCCTATAGGAATGATAGCCTGTTTATCTTCCACTCCCTCCGTGATTGGCAGTGACTGTCGGGATGAGGCATCAGTCTTCCGGTTTTCCGACCCAGGGCGGAAGGTGACCACCTCTTTCTTTGCCAATGTAGCCACCATAAACTGACACGCTAACAGCGCTACAGGTGAGGATGCATAAGGCGCTAGATGTTCCTGACAATACCCAGACAAAAAGTGCACAGTTCGGGTTTTCCAGTCAATAGAAGGGTTGTGGTACGTAAACCACGGCATCCCCAATATGATCTCATATTGAGGAGCATCTATAATGTTCAACGCTATCTTTTCCACATGTCTCCCTTCTGACACTTCTATTGCTAACACCACCTCCGCTGTTTTCTCTACTATTAGACCTGATTTTATGGGCTGTCCATCCACTGCCAAAACCTCCTCTGGTTTGTCTCTAGGTACTCTGGGTATAGCCAAACGAGACACCAACCCATTATCAATAAAATTACCTGTAGCTCCTGAGTCCAACATAACCATTACTTGATGAATTTTCTGCTCATACTCTAAGGACATAGTAAGAACCAAGTGTGACTCATTCTCTCCTATCCCAGGTGAAGATAGGGAAGTGAGTTTCCAATCATGTGTCTCTATCTCTCTGGGTGAAGGCACTAACAAGTTGTCAATCTCCCTAGCTATAGTGGAAACAGCTACTCTCTTATTCTTGTTCCAACTAATGGGATTCTTGGGCTTGGAAGGGCACTCACGTACGTAGTGCCCTTTTTTGCCACAGTACATACAAAGGCCTTGTACTCTTCTGCTTTCTTTCTCATCTTTAGACAGAGGGGGTCTAATAGCTCCTATCTCCATAGGTTCCGAACCATCCTCCGCTGTATCTATAGCTCTAGGAGGGGAACTCGCTATACGGTTATAGCCCCTGTCCCATATTCTCCTATCTCCACTCCGCTCAGTCAGTCTGCCATCCAGCCTTAAAACCAGATTCACCATGTCTACACAGGTAGTGGGTTGGGGGTCTATCTGTGCCACCACATCTTTTAGTTCATCCCTTAATCCCTGATAAAACAAAGACATACTCTTTCCTTCCGGCCACTCTGCTTCAGCCACCAAACGATTGAAAGCCGTTAAATAGGTTATCAAGTCACTTCGGCCTTGGCGCAAATTTAACAACTCTTTATCTGCGCTAAAGTTTGTGGCCCTTCGATCAAACACCTTTTCAAATTCATCCCTGAATGCTGTCCAATTAGACAAAATAGCATCATCTCTCTTTATCAGGGGTACCGCCCAATTGGCAGCGTCCCCCACTAAATAGGAAATAGCAAACGCCACCCGTGAGTGGTTAGTGGGGAATGAAGCAGGTTTGCACGAGAAATGAAGCATCACCTGAGTCAAGAACACCTGTGTTTTACGCGGATCACCCGCATACCTTTCGGGGGTAGCCAAAGGAATAGGGGGGGGGAACAGTGACTTGAATTTGAGACGGACTAGCGGAAAAAGGATTCTTAGACAATTGCTCTACCCTATCCTTGAGTGCCGCTGTTTCAGCCTTGGAAGACGCCAACTCCTGCTGTACTAAAACCAGCGCATGCAACACATCCTCCAGGGTGGCCATATGTACAACAACCGGACCGGGCAGAATGCAATTCGTGGGCTCGTAATTCTGTCAGGCTCCACGCTGCAGGGTCCGGTTGTAGCACATAGAACTCCACCTCCCGACCTCACCAACACACTGTTGCTTGAATACACAGTGTGTTCGAGGGATAGGGCGAGGGAAAACAGAACAAGGAGGGGACGGAAGGGGACTGCAGGGAAGGGACAGCTGAAAGACAAGAAAAATGTATGCACAGGTTAAAGACAATAACAACATTATCCTACTCTCATTTCATTCTCGCTAATCAATTCACCAATGTTCACCTTTGTGAATGAAGTGTTCTCCACCTCTTCCCTGTAACCTTGGAAGTCGGATATCAATACCTCTAGTCCCTAAGGGATACAAAGAAACAGGTTATTCTCATGTAACATAAAAACCCCTCTAGGTATTCTGTGTACTTTCTGCCACGTACCCCTCCTTGTATTAGATGATATCCTTAAGAAGCTTCCGAAACTAATCACAAATCCCAAGTGTAGGTAGAATGAAACAATATGTAAAGTGTACAAAGTTCCTCCAAAGAATAAGTAGCAAGTCCCAACATAGACACGGCAAGACGTAGCTTCCCACCACCGTCCTCCGCTCTAATCAATTATAATCCTCTGGATTCCAAATGTTTGCACAACTCCAAACACGGCAAGGTGTAGAGCCCCACTACCTTCCGCTTTGGCACTTATCTTAATAGCCACTAGTGACTTTCTTCTGAACGGTAGCGTGTAGAAATAATTCCCCACTACGCTCCGCTCTAGTATAGCCCAGTATAGACACCTAAACAGCCGTGCAAGTTAACCAGTCTTGGATCCAATGCAAAAGCTCCTCGAAGAGCATAAACAAAAGAACAACGGAAAGCGTGATTTAATCTTGCGCTCCCCTTAAACATACAGAGTCTTTGAAATAGGTCCCACAAGTTATTTCACTCACGGATGCCGAACTCCAGTCAGATTCGAAAAGCCCCGAAACACTGCTTTCCTTTTCCGCTGCAGATCCGCCCTGGAATCGCCTCGCTACCCCTGAACATTAGAGTCAGCCGGCAGCAGTCTGAAGGCGGGTCAAGTAAACAAACAAATGCGTGTCTGCATTACACGCTGAGAAACGGCTCCGCTTGGCAATAAACGTTACCCCAGGTAGCTCACAGGAAAACGTTAGTAGATAACATAGACTATGGCACAAAAACGTCTGTAGCACAAAATTACGAGCAGTGAGGAAAGGTTCCGCCCCTCCTTTTATAGTGCCACTCCCACAATCAGGACCTCTGGGTGATGTAGTCCTTAACTGTTAGGTAGGCGCCATGGCAAATCCTGACATTTGCAGGATAAAATCGCAGAGGAAAAGGATAAGAAGAGAAGGGATTTAAAAGAGAAAGTAATGCTGTCCCAAATAACTACTAGAGGAGGGGGGATTAATAGACAGCTACAGCCGCCCTGCAGCTGCTAGAATGCACCCACCTCCACGCCAACTGTCCAAGGATCAGTGCGCGTACTGGATAGAGATGGGTCACTGGTGCGCTAATTGCCCCCTTTTACAGCGCAATACAATGGGTCGGGGGAGGGGACTTAGTAGGGGAAGGGGAAGAGTCCCACCCTCCAACGAACAATGCCCCAATGTCTTCGATAACAATAGACAGGCTTTCGCACACGTTTTTACAATTGATCACTTCCCCAACAATGAATTTGCATGAGACAGCCAGGGACTGGGAAAGGAACAAGTGGAATTTCCAGTTGATCAATCAGGCCCCTATGTCACAGCTTCAGTGGTTGGAACTCAGGGCAAGTTCTTGGTTGACACATGAGCATCTAGGAGTGCCGTCTCACATAAACAGATTCCTAGGGCGCCCCTGTCCAGCTTATCGGTCACATCCGTAGGATTTGACGCCACGCCCTACACCAACCCCCTTTCTACTGAGGTGCCTCTGGACATATATGGAAAAACAGCGATGGCCTCTTTTCTGCTCTCTCCAAACTGCCGAGATAATCTAATGGGCATTGATCTCTTGAAATATTGCAGAGCCACCATTCATGGTTCTCCCCAAAATGTCCGAGTCATATTGTTTGACAATTATTGCCCCCTTGGTTATGAATCCTGTTTTTATTGTCTCACTGATTCCAAACAGCAGGATTTGTCCCAGTTACCCGCCACCCTGAGGGCCATCACAGGCACTGACGTGGGGAAGATTGTGATGGCTCCTGTTCAGATAACAGTAAAACAGAATGCACCTCTCCCTCACCTCCCCCAGTATAAAATCTCTGCATACGCGAGAAGACCCTCATGAGTATAGTGCAGGATATGAGTACAGCTGGGTTAGTTGAGGAAGTCCAGTCCAACATCTGCATAGTCCTAGCCGGGAAGGGGAGGAGAGAGATGGGGCGGAAGTTCTTGAGGTCTTTGGGGTCCGCTGATGGTTTCTTCAGTAGGGTGTTGATTTCTGCGTGTTTCCAGCTTTCAGGGAATGTGGCTTACGTGAGGGAGTTGTTAATGACATTCCGGAGGTGGGGTGCGATGATGGTGTCGGCTTTGTTGAAGATATGATGAGGGCATGAGTCGGAGGGGGAGCCGGAGTGGATGCTGTTCATGACCTGGATGGTGTCTTCAGTGCTGATGGGGGGACTTACACCTACTTTTTGGCCACTCTAGACCCTGTGGCCCGAAGTCTGCCCCTTTGCCTCTGAGCGGTCGAGGCCGTCTCTATACGACAAAGTGAAGGATTTGTTTTGGGATCCAAACTAATGGCATTAGTTACCCATGTAGTCAACATGTTACTGAATCAGACCAAGACACAACACCTTACCAGCGCACGACTGACAGGATACGAACTTACGTTGTTAGCACCCCATGTCACGCTAAAGCGATGTACGACCTTAAACCCGCCACACTCCTGCCCACAACAGATTCAGACGCCGCAAACATTCCACATGACTGCCTTTTTCAAACAGAAGAACAAACCAAGGGGCGGGTGGATTTGAAAGACATCCCTCTCAGGGAACAGGATGGGCGATTGTGGGTGGATGGGTCCTGTATTAAACTCTCAGATGGTACCACATCTGCCCCCTCCAACACCATTGTTGAGACTGCACGCATACCTCCGAAATCGGCTCAGGCAGCGGAACATATAGCTCCCACCGCGCTTGTATCCTTAGCCAGGATCTCGCTGTCACCATCTATACCGACAGCCAGTACGCATTCGGAGTAGTCCACAGATTTGGTATCCTCTGGAAGGAAAGAGGGTTCCTAACGTCCCATGGTACACTCTTCCAGCATGGTGATTTAGTAACTGCATTACTCCAAGCCTTGACACTGCTCCAAGCACTAGCTATTGTTAAATGCAAAGCACACAAGAAAGTCACAAACAAAATACAACTAGAAAAGCCTTTGCTGATGAAACAGCCCGGGCTACTGCACAAGAAAGAATGCATACCACTATGTACGTAGTTAAATCCCAAGCAGAGAAGTGGCATGACGTTAGACGACAGATCCAGGATATCCAGTCTACTGCCACTCCTGGAGAACTTCAAAAATGGGAAAATGAGGGCATGCTCGACGAAGAAAATTGTTGGCGGTCCAATGACACAAAGCTATGGAAATTGCCAAATGCCTATCTCCTACCTTTGTTGAACATGACCCGTTTACCCGCCCATACCAATGCTGCCACCATGACTAAAATATTACAGGAAGTCTGGGATAACAACCAACTCCGGTCTACTGCCACCAGGCTGGTCCAACAATGTTTGGTTTGTCCCCGCTACAATGTAGGAAAAGGGAATTGGGTACCACGGGCAGGATATGCCATTCCTACATCACCCTTCGAAGTCCTTCAGATGGATTATATCCAACTGGAACAATGCAACAACCTTAAATATGTTTTGGTGGCTGCTTGCATCCAGCAAATGGGTGGCAGGCTACTCGGTCAGAGACAACACTGCCCTAACTACTGCCAAGATATTGTTAAAAGAGTTTTTTCCCCACTACTGCCTTTGCCGAGTCCTCTGGAGTGACAGTGGAAGTCACTTCATTGGAGAAGTAGTCAAGCACATATTAGCGGGATTGGGTGTTCAACAGAAATTTCATGCCGTCTTCCACCCCAATCGGCAGGCCTAGTGCAAAGATACAACGCCACAATCAAATCTAAACTAACCAAAATAGTGGAAACTATGGGGCTCAGATGGCCAGATGCATTGCCACTGGCCCTCCTATCGATAAGATCTGTCCCGCATTCTCGCACCTCGTTGATGCCATACGAGGAGGTTTTTGGACGCCCAATGAACATCTGGGGCACACCCCCGCTACCACATTGTCTGATTCCCCTTGAGAATTGCTAAGTGATTATTTGTCTGTACTTACACACACTTTGTCCTCCATTCATCAACAGGTCCAGGAAGCATTGCCCGACCGATCCACTGGGTTGGGACACACCATCCTCCTGGGGGATTATGTGGTGATAAAGAGTTTGGCCCGCAAGAGAATGTTGGAACCCCGGTGGAAGGGTCCCCTGCTAGTCCTCCTCACAACTAGAACGGCTCTACGAGTGGAAGGCAAGAAATCCTGCATACATGCTGTACATTGCCGGAAGGTCCCCAGTATCACTCAAACTGATCCCACCTTGTGAGGTATTAACGTGCGACCCCCCCTGTGTATGGCCTCCAAGAACCAGAACTTGAATTATTTGAAGATAACACTGTGCTAACTAAAGAAAGATACAACCTCCGTCCACGCATGGCCTCTGGAGCTCCAGCGACCAGACAGGTTGGTTGAGCCAAAAGTCGCAAGGTGTTAATACATTCTGGAAGGGTGGATCGGTACTCCTTGTAGTGGGGCACTGAGAAGCCTAGCCAGTGAAGCAATCACCAGCTATCGGTGATGCGTAGGGCCCAACTTTGCTCTACAACAGCTATAGAGCCCAAAAGAAGACTGATGATGACCGACGACGAAGCAACGCAACCCTCCGACAAGAAGAGAGCATTATGTAACCAGCTGCATAATAAAAGGTCAATAGCTTTGACGACGATTCTCTCTCTTCCTATTTTCTTTTCCATCCTCTTCTGGGTCATAGAGGAAAGGGCACCAGCCGAAAATACCATATTGCCAACTGATGCCACACCTCCTGAACACTCCCACACCTCCTTATCACCTTATCTCCGAGATAGACAACAAGAATTTTGGAACAACACCTTCATCCATAATGCGGTCTTGAATAAAACGAACTGTTGGGTCTTTGCTCTCCTGCCCCAATCCAAAGAAAATAACATACCCCTCCTCCCTCACTATTTCTCTATACACTCCTCCTGCTTTGCCTGGATGATGCTCATCATGGACGCCCTCCGGTCCAACCGCCTTACTGATGTTGTTCTCCAACAATTCCGAGATGAGTTCTGGCGAAACAGAACGGGCAATGCTGTCAACCCTTTTTGTCCAACTAGCAGTTCTATACGCATGTCTGAGGACGAGAAGGAGGAAATGTTGATCAACTCTACAACTAGGCCTCGCTTCTCCAGGTTCAAATAAAAGACACCCGCCCAGCGGACGCCACTGCTATTTGTTGTTTGCATCCCAGGACTTGTATGCCTTAGAGGCTTGGAGTCTGAGTATGTTGGGGACAGCTCGTGTACAATTACAGCAACATTCAACACAACATCCTCACCCCTCCTTGTCACTTCCCTGAGCACCTACTTTGTGTGTGGGACAAAGGCATACACCTGGCTGCATAAGAATTGGGGCTGCACATGCTATATTGCCTTCTTTCTCCCCCCTGCCTATGTTACTCCTCCTTTCTGCCATCGTATGCGCCACAGCAATGATGTTGTAGATCAAACGGATACTACTTCTCAACAATTCCTGGATACTATGAAAAGGTCTCCCTCCCCTCTGGGGACCAATGGCAAACAGCAGAGCCATTGGCTGTCTCACCAGAGTAAAGGAACTTACAGTAAACATCACAGCTGGTATCTTGGCCAACAATACTGCAGGACTCCAAGCGGTCCGTCTCGTCACCTTGCAAAATCGCATGGTCCTTGATGTCATCCTTGCTGACCGCAGAGGAGCATGCTGCATCATCGGTGCCAGCTGTTGCATGTACATCTCGGACCATTCCTTGCCTGTCCACGCAGCCATTTCCGCACTTCATCAAATCCCCTCTGATCTCCATCAAGATACCGCTCATGGTCCCTTGGTCCCTGGCTATGGCAACTCCTTCAGACATGGGGATGGAAGGCCCTAACGATCATCTTAATTTAATTTAATTTAATTGCGGGTTTATATAGCGCTAGAATCGACTCCCGGAGGATTATCTCCGCGCTTCGACCGCTGGGGAACCCGTCCTGGCTCACCCTGAGAGATGGTCCCTAATGGGTATCTCTAAGGTGCGACCAAGCATCCCCGGCGGTCTGGGGGGGGCCGTTGTGAAGATGAGGCAAGCTAATGCCCAGAGTTGCCGAGTGTGGTCCCCGACTGGAGTAGGCACTGAGGCGAGAATTATTGAGCCCGCTGACCCTGGTCCACGACCCTGCCGCGTCGGGAATCGAACCCTGGTCCTGGGCCGTCCTCTGCTTACGGGTCTGCCGCCTCTAACCAGTGAGCCACACCACTCCTCAGAGGATCGTCAAAACAGCATGAGTTGAGTGCCCTGCCCTGAGCACTTTGAGCCAGAACTGCCGTCTTCTTTAAACAAATAAATAAATTACGTAGGATGCCCTGCGACGCTCTTTGAGCAGTAGATCTGCCGTTTTCTTTAAACAAATTAACAAATAGCGGAAGACGCTCTGCGACTTTCTTTGCGCAGACATTATTGACCACCTTTTAAAACCACCAATAAATATCCGGGAAGGCAGCCATACTCATATTCGACAGTTTTCTATTTATTGAACACGATAAAGAGTGGATTGCTGCAATATCTATGCTACTATCGTTCCAAAATTTGAAGGGTTCTCAAGATATGATTTTCTTGTCCTGAAGATGGTCTCAACAACTCAAGAATAGAGACCGAAACGTTGACACACGCTTTTTCTATCCGATCAGTAAATCAATTGTAAATAGGTAGGAAAGCGTTCACAATTGTTATAAAGAAGTTTTCCTTGACTGACATTCATGATATGTACTTCTTACAACATTGTTATCTATTTTGTTCCCTTTTAATTTCATTTGAAGTATTAAATACAAATTTTTCATATACACCCTCTTTTGCTCTCATTCTCATTTAGATCACCTATGGTGGCTTATTAATATTGATCAAATTATTTGTTGTTGCAGTTTTGCACTATCGGTACCAAGTTTGTAAGGCCGCTAATTGTTGTTTGAAATTATGCTAAAAATCCAATAGTAGTAAAATCCCTTGAAGGTATTGTCACCCTACCTCTCTCTCATGAGACTGCAATAAATATATTTTCTCTCAGTGCTCCAGTGTTGGTCTCAGTTTGTATTCCGAACCCGTGGATGGAGGGTGACTCTGCACCTTTGGGTGGTCTTCTGAGGAGACCTTCAAATCCACACTTTCTTGCACCAAATATCCAACAACTTTTAATGTGTTTAATTTTGAACTAGAGATTCTAGAGATTCTATTTTTATGTTTCATGACTGCAAATATGCTCTGTTTTTTTCATATGAAACAGCTATGCACCAATAATTTAAATGGTTTGAGGGAAAGGTGATGGTGTGACCGTCTATTATAAGGAATAAAGTACACCCTGCATGGTAAGGATACTGCACATCACCTGAGAGTTCCATAACCCTGTTCCTCTATATTGTCATGGACTCTCTGGGAGACAAAAGGGGGTGAGTGGAAAGAGTCAGAAACAAAAGCAAACTAGCCACATGCAACACTCAGAAATGGAACAATATTGTTAATCATAATTGCACATGCAAATTTTGGCAGAGCTAGATGATAAACCCGACCATATTCACACCGAATGGAATGTCTTAAAATATAAAAGAATTTTTTTAAATGAGTGCTGTACAGCAGCGCTTGCCTCTCACTCCCTGTTGTAATAGGATGACCACAGGGACCTTATCTGACAAGCAACAATAGATGTCAAAGCTGTTCACCCACCAGGCAAATTATTTTCACGGTGGTGCTGCTGGTGTCTGGATGGACACTGCTCCAGGCTCCTAGTGGAAGTCAGGTCTTATGTAGACCTGCTCCATTGCTGGACTGGGTCTCCTGTACCCCTGCCCCCCATTCCCTGTGAGCAACACAGTGACTTCTGGAGCAGGGACATCTTAAGGATTTGGGGAGCACTGGGCCAAAAGTATTTTGGGGGCCGTTGTACAGAACAGCTTTGAATTTATGATTCAGCTCTGCCATCCCTCTTAAGCCAGGTCACTGGCAGTGCGCAGGCACACTATGCCACATTCAGGAATAGTGACCTGTGTTTTCAAATTATACCTCAGCGCAGCGGCTCACCAATATTACTGTCAATGATCTCTGTGACACCCTCCCATTTCTCCCCTGTGAGGTCCTATTGTCATCTAAAAGAAACATTTTATGGATGTTGCATGAAACAAACACATTTCTCTGCAAAATGTGTGTAATAGGCACTCATGGTTCACCCACACTAGCTCTGTGCTGGAGTAGCACTGCCAGTGACTCTTGTCAGATTAGAGATAGACTGCTGTTGCTACAAGGAAAGCAGTAATTTGACAACAGGAGGAAACCCTATCCACTGTGCTGTGCAAAATAAGGGCTATGTCAAAATCAGGCCTTTCGATGTGCTAGCTGAGGCTCCTGCAGAGCGCTCCATTGGGACGTGCGCCAGTGGTTACAAAAGGCTGATATTTATGCAAAGAAAATATTGCGAGAGGTAAAGCTAAGTTTGTGCATTCAAGGTCTTTCAGTTGACAATAGATCAATATTGAAGTGTGAATATCAGAACAATGCTTACTCGTTATCACAAAGCATTGAATTTGCACGTGTGAAGTGTGACTCAGATAAGTAGCGTTAAAAACATTGCTTCACAACGTGACCACAAATTCATCCTTTTTAGTGAGGGATGTGCCGTTGTGTGCATTTTGGGAATATTGGCTTGGTTCGGACACTGGCTGCTAACATGGATGATTCCTTCAAACCCTTTGATCCAACATTTTCTGGCCCACTTTCTTACCATTGGTCCTTAAGTGGGCCTTTGTGTCTGTGAGGTGATAGGAGTTAGTTTTAACCATTCAATCAAAATACCAATTGACAGTGCAACTCATTTGGCTACACAATGAGGACCAGGAATCAGCATCCAAGATCAAAAGTTGTATTACAAGTTAATAATCAAATTCAAATAAACAACTCTAAGCTACAAATATACAAAATGACAGCTGGAATGCCTATACAGATAAATAAATGAAGGCACATTAATATCTGTCAGACAAGTAGTTCTGTAATGGCTATGCATAACAGTGATGCTCAGAGAATAATCTAAGGTTCTCCCTGCTATACATTAGTAATCTATAATTCAGAATTCAGATCCTGGGTTTGGGAATAATGGTTCCAGCAATCAAGGAAACAACATAAAAGAAGTCAGGTCGAGACAAAATAAAACAAAATAGGAAAGCATTAGCATCTCAGAAGCTCAGTCAAGAGTCTTCTATGGGTCTGTTGTTAGTTTCTGCCTAGGACACACTTAAGCAAACAATCAGGGGAAGCATTGGGGCATGAAACCTTTCAAAGTCCATAAAGCTATCACTGTCTCAAGGAAGGTGGGAATAAAGGAAAGGTGCCCATAGGACTCTGCAAGAGTTAGGAGGGAATCTGGTTTGCATCAGGAAAGAGGCCAGTGAAGTGAAGTGTGAAGCATCCGATCTGAAGTCCAGGGGAACAATATATTATAACGTGTTAAGTCCATTGGGCGACATTCCCATGACCACACCATCAGAGGTTCACTGGAATCCACAAGTCATCATGTTGCAGACTGCAACAAAGCTGTTATGTCCCACACTCTCCCTTTAAAACATGCATAGGTTGCAACTTGCGGAGAATTGATCATTCAGTTAGCCCCCTGTTTCTTCGTTTACCTTTCATCTAGGTATTTTTCTGAGGCTCCTGGCAGGGCCGGACTGGCTACCGGGCAGTTGTGTGCTGCCGAGCTGGGGGTTACTTTCTATGTGGCTTTCTATGTGGTGGGGGCTTATTTTGTTGATGGGGACCTGCGTGCGCATTGTAAATAAATGTAAGTTACACGAATTTATATAGCGCAAATCACCAAGCGGTTTCTAAGGGCTTGCTTAGGGAACCCGTCCTGGTATTCCCCTGTGAGATAACCCCAGCAGGGTATTCGCAAGGTGAAAGGCAGGCATCCCGCCGCAAGGGGCCGTTGTGGAGATTAAGCAAGCTATTGCCCAGAGTCGCAGAGTGTGAACCCGTGAATCGAGTAGGCACCGGAGCGAGAATTGTCGAGTCCATGGACATTTTAGGACTCAAGATCCCGCCGAGCCTGGAATTGAACCCTGGTCCCAGGCTGACCTCTGCTTCCAGGTCTGCCTCCTCTAACCAGTGAGCCACACTTCTCCACAAAAAAAAACTCTGAAATAAAAAAAGCAAAACGAATTTCGTTTTTCACACGCAGGTCCCTATCAACGAAATCAGCCCCCAGCTCGGCAGCACACACAACTGCCCGGTAGCCAGTCCGGCCCTGGCTCCTGGTTCGTAATCTCCAGTACAATAAAGTATCTATTCTTAACTAACAATGCATGTGAATACCTGCAAGATATGTGGAGTTAGCAGAAAAACGAAATCAGCTTTATGCTGTGACGAAATACAGGCCTACTCATGTTAAGTTTAGCATTAACTTCAATGGTCACATTTAATACATGTGTGGACATCTAAACACAAATCAACATATGTTTCTAATGTATTACATTTCATACTACATGTAATATTCAATAAGACATCATAAAATTCGGTAATAACTGAAAGAGAACTACATTTAAATCAAATATATGACATATTAATGCTTACATTATATGTCACTAATATTGTTTTTTGCAGGACTACATTCTACATGTGTAAGGAAATGTTTAATCACAGTATCAGTTTGTTACATGTTATTCAGGTAAAATAATACACACTTTTAGAAAGTAACTTTTCATCTCTATGCAGAATACATTTCCTCCTAAATGAAGATGATTTTTTATTAATCATACTAATTAAAGCAAAATATTTTGTATAAGCAAATTCTCTAATCCTACAGTGAAGGCACTTTTGATATATGTCAAGTGCAACACTTACATGAATATGCTAAACCATGCATGAATCATGTGCTAAGTGCACTTTCATTCCATTTGTTTCTCAAGTATGCGTGTAATTTGTTATGTGTAACCGATGGGCAATCTTTGTGCTGCACCACCTTTGCTACCCACATCGTGAGCCAGCTCGAATGTATGCGTCTTTAGTGGCTTCTCAAATCATAACACTTTGGACATCTTAAGGATTTGGGGGGCCCTGGGCCAATCGGATTTTGGGGGCCCCTGTCCAGAACAGCTTTGAATCTAAGATCCAATTTCAGCTTTTTCATGATCTCTTTGGACAGGCCACGGACAGTGCTCAGACACACTCATCCAAATTTTACATGTGTTCACATGCAAGATTCAGGGATAGTGACTTATGATTTCAAAATTGTAATATAGCAGCAGCTCACTAATATTACTGCAAATAATCTCTGTGATGCCCTCCCATTTCTCATATGTAAGGTCCTGTTTTGAGCTAAAGGAAACTTTGTTTGGATGTTGCATGAAATATAAACACAACATTTCTCTGCAAAATGTCTGTAATAAACTATCACACATCACCCACATTTAAAATAAATTAAAGAAAACGGAATTTAAAACAATTTGTTAAAGGATAACTCAAGGACATCGGGGTAAGAATCTGCAGAACATAGCTTGCCCTTAAAGGGGGCGCCCTGAAAGGCTGGGGCCCTGGGCCAGAGCCCACTTTGCCCATGCCTTAAAAACGTCTCTGCTTCACCTCCGACCATGACACTGTGCTTGTACCGTGGGATAGCGGTGCCATATATATATATATATATATATATATATATATATATATATATATATATATGTATGTATATATATATATATATATTTTGGGTTTTTGCAGTTTTATATAGCGCAAATTCGACCCGAAGGAATTGTAGCGCTTTACTTGAGCATCAGTTTTATTACACAAGGACACATTCATTTTTTTTGTATGTACAGGGAGATTGAATGATTTGCCTAGGTGCACAGTATGTTGAGCCAACGCCAAGACTCCAACCTGGTTCCCCAGCTCCAAATTCGGCAGCTCTGCCAGTTACGCCTCATTCTCTCTCTCACTCCTATTTCAACCTAGAGGTGGGTGCACTTTTATTTACAATCATCTGAATGATTAGTGTTTGTAGTAGCACTTTATTGTCGCAGTATTATTGAAATACAGTAAATAATGTCTGTATCTGGTCCTTGGTAGCTTGGGTGGTTAATGCAGTCGCTGTATGCACAGATCAGTGTGTAACGTCTGGTTTGAATCCTCTTTCAATAGCTTGGAGGGTTAAACTGCATGCCCCACAGCATTCCATTTAGTTCAGGTCAAAGATTCGTATTCTATTTATGGACCCCCTGTAAAGTGCTGGGTCTAACATGTAAAGCATACATTTGGATCCTTACATGTTTTTTCAACCTTTCATTCTTCCAAGATTTAGCGCGTGAGCTCATTCAGGTAGTGTTAAACTAAGCTAAGCAGTTCAAAAGTCAGTTTGCACTGTTTATTATTAGTGAAAATAACACAGGCATGTTTCTATTAGTGCCACAGATCAGGTTCCTTGCCCAGCCAGCCTTTGCCATTTGTGTGGCTCGCTGTGCCTAGCCTGATCTACACGGGGAGGGAGATGGGGTGTCGAATCACGCTGCCTGCCTGCCCCATGTTTATCAGGTCCTTGCTTTCTGTTCAAGGAGGATGGTGGGGGTCGGAGTGTTTGGTGGTCTGGCAGCTCAATGAACTAATGCATCTACTCTTGGAATCTATGCTTGCCCTCAAGGTCATTGGCTCAAATCCCAGAAGGTCCACTCAAACTTTGATCCTTCTGAGCAGCCGCGGTGCGTCCATTGGGGCGTAGGGGCGTAGCCCCGCCAGCCACATGGACCTACCGTCGCCACGTCAGATGTATTCATAAATCAATCCCGCAATAATCCATCCTAAATAAAATTAGAATCCGCCGGCCGCCGCCTGTAATCCGGGACACACCCGTCGATTTCGGAGTGCGCAGGGGGGGTGGCCTGCTGCAGCTGCTTGAGTGACAGACAGTCCACACACACTCAGCAGGCTGCAGCAGACCATAGTGCGCAAGTGCAATTTGTGGCTTAAACTAGCCCAAGCATGCGCATATTGATGTTCCCCTAGAGAGAGGGTCAGGGGGTGCTGGTTTATCTGGCCTGCAGCCCCCGGGTTTTACAAAGGCCTGCCGGGCGAGTACTAAATGTGCCCCCACTAGCCAATCTTGGCGCTGCATGCAGTGCCAGGATTAGATGTTCCACAGCGCAGCAGGGCAGGCAATCCATTATTGGATGCCGCGCATGGGGGTGGTACACTGCCTCCTCAACCGCACTGTTAATGGCCAATCACTGTGTGACTTCATGTGAAGCCATGCAGTGATTGGCCATTTTGATTTTGCAGGGATGCGGGCGCGGCTGTGACGTCGGTCTGTCCCTGGAGAGCTCGCCACCTCGAGTCGTGCGCAGGCAGCAGAGACACGAGTCGTCGGTCGACAGCTATTCCCTGCTTCCACCACTTGCCTGGGATTATCGAGTTCAAGTTCTTCCTGACTGCCCATGGTAAGAGAAGAAGTGGGTCGGGCGGGTCAGGACTAGGCATGGGCGGAAAATCCGTTCCGCTCGCGGATTTTGCGGATTTTCGGGAAATCCGCAATCCGCGAGATTTGCGAATTTCCTGCAAAATCCGCAAATCCGCGAGCAGCGGATTTTGCTCGCACTGCTCGCACTGTTCGCGTGAGTTCGCGCCCCGCGAATAAGTGCGAAATTGCAGAAATACGATTTAAGCAAAACTGAAAGTAACTACTTACCAGGTTCAAAAGTTCAGGCACATCATTAGTAGCCATTTCCTGTAGTGCTTCCTGAGGGGCCCCTCCAGAGTTCAGTTGCCAGTTGAAACTATTATGTGACCCTGCTCTGAACCTCAGAATAGTTACACATATGCCACAAAGGTCATGAATTACAGCTAAGGGAGACAAGCAGGAGCCAGGCTGGAAGTTAAAATCCATTAATCAGCCCCTAATTCATTATTGTCAGTTGGGGCAGGGCAGGTGTTGTAACTAATTTTGCAACAATGAAAGCACTTAGCAAGTGCAAAAGATCACTAATCAGGGCGCACTAAGGAAGCAGGTGCCAGCTAAAAAAATATTCTGTGACACATTAATCAGCCCCAAATTAATTCAGGTCACTTGAGGCAGGGAAGGTGTGCTTTGCTTTGCCGAAAATAATGTACACTGGACAACCAGAGGGTGTGGTGATGAAACAGAGGGTGGCATGGGTGGGCCAGAGGGTGGCATGAGTAGTCAGAGAGTGGCAGTGGTGACAGAGAGTGGCAGTGATGAAGAAGAGTGTCCCAAACAGGTTGGACACGTAGAAACAACAAGTTCGCAAAACTTGCGACCCGACAGGTAAGTTCGCAAATTGCGAAATTGTAAAAACCCTCGCGAACTGGCAGAAACACGGGCGAACACAAAAAAAAAAAAAAATCCGCAAATTCGCGGGAATTCGCGGATTTTGCGGATTGCGAGTTCGCAAATCCGCAAATTCGCGGATTGCCAATCCGCAAAATCCGCTCATGCTTAGTCAGGACTAGGAGACATTCAAAGCTTGGCGGGGAGGCGGGGAGCTCTTCAAGGTGCACGCGAATCGATAGTCATAGTCACTGGGATTATCTAAATTCAAGTTCTGCCCGATTGCCCATGGTAAGAGAAGTGGGTGTGTCGGGTCAGGACTAGGACTAGAGACAAGCTTGGCGGGGAGGCGGGGAGCTCTTCAAGGTGCGCGCGATAGTCATAGTCAGATGCAGTGTGAATGCAGTAAAAAATGCTGGTCTACCACTCATCGCCTTGAAGAAAAATCGAAGTATTGGATAGTTGATTACATCTACACGTCCACCTGCCAAAAAGGACACCCAAAGTACCATCTTTGGTGCCAGTCCAGTCAAGGGACACCGCAAATGCGGCACATGTAACGTCTGCAATCTCACAATGGAGGGCACTCTCTTCACAGACGGGATGAAATGTTGGCGTCACAATGAACTTACGAACTGTAAAACAAAAAATACAGTATATGCCATTCGATGTCCCTGCAACAAGGTGTATATTGGAAAGACCACACAGGAGGTCCGACAGAGGATCATTCAACATCGATCGAGAATCAACAACAAAAACTTGACAGCACCGTTGGTGTCCCACTTCCTACAATACAAGCATTCAGCTAATGACATCAGATGGACCGTGTTGGCAGTAATCAAGGGTGGCAGTGGAGATCCGGACATACGCCTATCCCAGAAAGAGGCCTACCTCATTCTCAAATTCGATACAGCCAACTCGGGTCTGAATGAACTGTCCGAACTGGGTAATTTGTAATTTACCATTTTCTGATAACATCCCCTCTTGTGGGGACCAAAAGCCACCTTCCCTCCCTCATTTTTGTCGGCGAAGATTTCAAACTGTTTTGGCCGTGCTGCGAGTTTATTTTATCACCCCATCATTCTTCATTCACGGACTCTGTCCGTGCAAGAAACAACTTGATTTTTTCCACGGTGGTCTTGAACTACAAGTACCATCCTCCGTGGTACCTCCCAGTTCCACCTCTACACTCTGAGCAGTTACAGTTTTGTCTGCGATGACTTCAAACGATTTGGGCCGTGCTGCCGGTCTAACTTGTCATTCCATCATTTTCCCCTCAAAAATTCTATTTCTTTTCACGGTGGTATTGAACTACAAGTACCAGCCTGAGCGGAACCTCTAAGCCTGGTCCGCTTTCTATTTCCACACTTCGAGCAGTCCCAGTTCCGTTTCCCTTTAAATATACTCCAGTTGGCCCGCGGCGTTACACGCCTTACGCCGGAGGCCGCGGAACGGATCCAGTTCAGTTCCCGTCGGAGTGAGTATACAAACGAATTCCACCAGCCAACTCCAGTTGCAATATGCCAGTTTCGGGCTTTGCACGCTTGCTAACTCCATTTTTATTTATTTTGCATTCAGTTTCCAATGGAAGGCTAGCAGTGCCCCTCCCAGATCTCCGGACTAATTTCCGGGCGTTCCAATCTTCAACATGTCTTCCACTTGTTCTCAAGTTCAGGTAGGACAGTAGGCAGCATATCCTATTCATCATGCACCTCGTATTGTCCAGCTTGACCCAGTAGCCCTTACCTCCACAAATCATTATTATTTTTTCAGAAATTCCATACCGCGTGAAGCTGCTCACCACCCTTGCAGCCCCTGCGTGCTTCCTGCAGGTATTTTCCGCACTATCAATTGTACAGTCAGAGAGGTCAATACTATGTTACCGCAACACAATATTTACACCAAATCCCCCTGTCTTACAGAAAAGGATTCACCCAGTCCACGTCCTGAGGAGAACCCTCAACTCACCAGTGGTTCGAAACGCGTTGACCCCCAGCCTCTCACAAGAAAGAAGGGAGCAGCCAGGGAATAATTAACATTATTGTCACTCTCCCTAGTTGTCTAATCCTTAAAACACCCAATCACAGGCCTATTGAGACAGGCAGGCAGTATCATTTAATCCTCGTGTCCGGCTGTCTATTGGTATACAATTTGAAGGACTGGTGCTTTTTGTTAAATGTTTTTTATGTTTCAATTGATTTGTATATAGTATTGTTTTTGGTGTCCTGAACTTTGAGTATTTATTGTGAACAGTTTGAATGTTTACTTGATTGTTTTGACAAACGTGCCTTTGAAGACATACCGATAAGTTAATGAAATTTGAATAAAACAAAATAAAAATCTTTTCTAAACAAACTTGTGGTTCACGCAGTACAGACAAGCTGGGTGTTCCCTAAATCACTACAAAGTAAACCTGACTAGCTACTTTGTTCTGTTTTGTAAAAAATGCTTAAGCATTTCTTGTTCCCTGGAATGCCGGAATCATGCCCGCCACCAGGCCCAGTAACGGTCGCGCCGGCCACATCACGCTGTGCAGAGGGTGGGCCGGCCCCCAGATTTCTGCCAGTTGTTTGTTTCAATTCATACATTTTGCCAATTGCCATCATAGGTGCCCAACAGCTCTCCGCGCTGGGGGAGATCAAAGATTACACCGTGACTGTACTGATTATAACAAATGTGTCCTCCTCCTGGTTAATTAGGAATCAAATCAAGAAGGGATCGGGCCGCCTTCGAGGAGGGGTCGTGACTCGTGACGCACGCTAATTGTCAGCACCCCCCAATCTTTTGGAATAATAGTACGAATTACGGCAGTAATGCTCCTAGACTAAACTGGCCGACTTTTCAAAACACCTCTTGAGGACTTGTATGTGCTGATTAATCGTTAGCTGATGCTGGCGTAAATTAAGAAGCCACTAGCCAGAGTGTGCAAAGTCTGAAGCTGTTAGTATAAAAGCCATAAAACAAAGACCCTGCATGTATATAACCCCACACGGTAAATGTCAGCTTTTGTTTTCCATTCAGATGCCATTACGCTGGTCGGTACAGTTACAGAATCTCCTGGGTACACGTTTTTCATTTCAAGAGGAGAGTTAAGTTTGACTCATGGAATAGGCATCAAACCTACGAAAACTGCTCTAAAGTAGACAGGCCTCCTCGGAACCCGGAGGACAAATCAAACCTTATAAAGAGAGGTAGCAGAGCACCATCTTCGTAAAAACGTACCAGCGGGAGATGGGGCATCCCCGCCATTGCTCCAGTGTGGACGGATATGAACATCACAACACAGCACCCATCTTATGTTTCCCACTCACATTGCTTTATACATATTGGCAGGAAGGATGGAACAAAGGCTCTTTCACAGATGCACAGGGAGAACAGTCACTCATCCAGCCACCCTCTCAAACAGTGTGAAGTATCATCAATTCACGCATGACGAAATATAATGATGAATTCTGTATTGAACTCTAAAGATGTATCCATTGTGAAATCGAGTTTAGACTAGTGCAAATATTTTCATTATCTGTTTCTCTCTCTCTCTCACTCACACACACACCTGCACCTACCACTGCGTATTCAACAACACGCACCTGCTTGTACACACTATTCATAAACATGTGCAGTTAGGATACCTCTCACTCGTACGTTCACTCATACAGATCTACACATAACCAACAAAAAGGTATAATGCGTACAGGCCAGAGCGGAAGGAAAAAACTGGGGGCGGGGTGGCTCTCAAAGGAGTGTGGCTGATGTAATTAGGGCGTTGCTTAAAACAGCTATATCTCAATACCTCAATATCTATCACTAGACATAGCGTCACATGTATAAGTCCAGACAGAATCTCTACATGCAAAAACAAACCCATCATATATGTGCCGGCATGATGCTATATGATCAATGCTGTTCTGTAGCAGCAAGATCATTAAACAGGGACTGGGCTTGGGTGGTACTTGTATGCAGGCTCTCCTTATCAGAGCCAGTGTGTACACATACTGCACAGATCCAACTCTGGGCACAAATGTCCCACCAGATAAAAATGCAGATACTTACCTCACATACCATTTGCAACCCTCCGCCCTTCTGATGTCATAACTGCTGTGTGAAAATTGTATGTGATTGCATGGTTTGTAAACAGCGTGTTTAGTTTATTAACTGATCTGAATGAATGCTAATATTTATAATTATTTTGTTTTATATGCATCAGGGGTGTTAAGCATAGGTTCAAGGTGGCTCGATCTATGCCAGATTTTCTGAATTAGCACTGACTTTGTAAATATGTTGCATTTTGATTAGGTTACTCCATGTATATTTATTTTTTGTGGCTATCATAAACATCTGATAAAGTCACATGCACTGTAATGGAAACGTGATAAAGGTAACGCGTGGTTCCCAATGCTTTGTAAAGGCTGTTTCCAAACTGCTGTGCAACTTATGCTACTCTTAGAGCTGAGATTTTCATGAAAGTCTTATAGTCTGAATTCAGAGGCGTAATAGGACGGACTGTATGAAGCTCTGTGGTTATACTGAATAAGCAGCTACCTATGTTATGACATCTATTAATGTAATAACTGCACTTTCACAATTGCTTTATTACCCTTCCTGCTTTCTCAAATTTGCTTGAAAATGCACCATTTGTCCACGCTTTTTTCATAATTTTCTCAGGGGGAATTCCCCAAGAACCCTCCTTAGGGCGTTCGGGCTCGCTTGCTGCGCTCGCTCGCTACGGTGCAGTATGATTATCATTTTACGCCACACCAATTTCAAATGTCACCAGCCGCCCCTGCTTCTGAGGTCGATAAACTAAGTAGCATTGAGTTAGGGATCAATATATATCTGTCAGTGGCAATTTTCCGATCGCCTCCCCATCCACTTGCCCTCTCCTTTTGAGACTGCTCACGGGGGCTCTAACCACAGTGAATACAGCAGATATTCTTGGCTTGGAATCGCATTTCCTACCGTCTCACCTTAGTCACATCCCAAGTTCATTGTTTTATCATTATGTTTATCAAAGCATTACTCTTATGAATAAAGAATTGAGGCTTTCCATCACATATCTATTCCATTATAACCCCCCTCAATAGCGAATAACCATGGAGGGGGTTGTGTTGAGTATGGTTCTTGCTCGTAAATTCCTGGCTCACCTCCATTATATTAGTTACTAAGCTACTCCCCCGTATTTCAGCAGTAAATAATACTGTTTACAAATTGTCTATTTCCTCTGGGAATGTTTGCAATGTTGCAATGTCTTTCTGAACTTGGCATCTGCAATCTTCTTGACCCAAGCCATGAAAATACACAACAATTTAAGCGTCTAAATATACACAGGCAGGGCCCTACCGCCCGCCCATCAGACTTTGTTACCAATTACAAAACTGCCCGAGTTCAGAATTGGGTGAATCCTGGTATTTTGTATTCCTCTCCCCCTCCATTTGATTGGCTGTAGATGCTACCATTCAGACAAAATGCGATGCAGGGCGCGCTTCGAAATTCGTTTTATTAATTTAATTGTTTAATTACCTGCCATCATCCATATTCCGGTGTTTACCACCCCCACCCTGCCCCTCCCCCGCCCCGCCTGCCTGCCCCACGGAATTCCCTCCACGGGCCGCGGCTGCTGGGCAGGAAGGATTTCTCACGTCAGGAAAAAAGGCTGTAGGCTGTCTCACATTAGATCCACATCCCTCCTCGTCGTGCTCTTCACTTGACAAATCCTCCCTCTGTCATTTCAGGCCCTGCAGATTGATCACCTTCCACGTCACCAGTTCCTTTAGCTTTACCTTGTGTTGCTGCGGGTTCTTCCTTCTTGCTGATTAGCATGACCTCTTCTTTCACTATGCCTGCAGCTGGGGCCGCAGCCAATCTCTGCACCTAGCTCACGGTGCTCGTGCTTAGCTCGCAGTTCGTGATTACTCTGCTTTCTTGAAGTACGAGTTTCAAACTTTCAGTCCTGTTGCTTCAAGGCTATTGTGTCATCCCCAAACACTGACACCTTTCTGACGACTGCTTTTCTGGTTTAGGAATGTGAACTTTACCCCGGTCTTTAGAGTCTTTGTGTGGGCCCCACGACTCGTTCCGGTTAAGGTCACGACTTCTGCGTGAGCTAAAGAGGCATTTTCTCACCTCTCTTTGCCCCCATCCAGTGCCCCTCCCACTTTGTTCTGGGTTATTTTTAGGTCTCGCTGTAGCCAATGCGCTTGCACATTGCTTCTGCGAGAAATTATGTAGGGGCTCCAGGAAAGCCTAACAAGAGGGCTTTGGAATGCGGATTATGGCCAGTGCATGTGAGGCATTCAAGCGCAAAGCTGGCATCTGGACTGCTTTCGCCTTGCGCGTGCTCGGCCTCACTTCCTGCTCCCCCTCTTACTTTCGTTATCGCTCACACCCCACATGCTCGTTCCCTCCCACCCTTCCTTTGATGCCAGTGGGCTTTGGAATGCGGATTATGGCCAGTGCATGTGCCTCACCATTTGCTCCCCCGCCCCCCATCAGACTTCAAAAGCTGCCGCTCCCCCGCCCCCCCCATCAGACTTGAAAGGAATGCACTCCCCGCTATCTTGTTCTTTTAACCCTACACTCGCCATGCATTAGCTAAAGCTCACCAGTGGGCCTTTTGCCCCTCACTAAAAGCTACTCTCCTCACGTCTCTTTCTCTCTCTCGCACCCACGCTCTTTCTGTTACTCCTTGCTCTCTTTATCTCCATTCCTCCCCTGTAGGTCTCTCTCATTCTCCCTCTTGTGGGCCTTGTAGAGACATACCTAGTGCTCTGGTCTGCCGGTCGCCTCTTGTATGGAGGTATTTTTGTTTGTAAGAGTTTTTAGACCAGGGTTTCTATCTGCAAGGTTTATTATGAGGTAGCTATCATTAAATAACAGGCCATCATTACAAGTATTAGGTGAAATGTTGATCGCACCTGATGAATAATGGTACAATGGAGTATGGTATTTAGCTGGTGAGATGAATAGCGGATATTTCAAGTTGCTTTCCCTAAAATGTGACATAATGTAGATTTTGTTGCTTACTACACCAAAGTCCTTTTTGTGCGGTAATATTCGGTCATTTGCATCTCTTTTAAATAGCCTGGCTTGCTGTTGCTCGTCACAACTTCCTGTAATAAAAGGGGATTACCTTTTGTGACATCACGTTCTCCCGTGACGTTACTTCCGGTGACACCACCTAACTTGGAGCGTCCCCCCACTAGGACAGCCTCTGCGGACAGCGGTGGGTACATCAGCAAGCTGCGGGGGCTGGTGGCGGCGCCGCACGACTGGGAGGGGCCCCTCTCTCTGTATAGCATCCCGCTGGGCCTCAGCAAAACCAGCGGTGAGGGTCCAGCATGCAGCCTTCACCCACCACCACCTGGCCTTCTACCCCTACGGCCAGCACCAGCTCAGGGATCCCTCAGGCCCAAGAAAACCGCCCATGAGTGCAACAGCACCCTGAAGGCCTGGCTGGAGAAGCACTGCAGGAACCCCAGCAATGGCGAGAAGAATATGCTCTGTAAATATATAATATATATTTGTTCAACCCTAATTACTTCAACTTTTCTTAATATGTAATCTTGAGTGATATTTCAACTTTATATATGTATCGTTTGTATCGTTTATGTACTTTATGTACTCTGAAGTCCTTATTTAAGGTAAACGGTTCTATTGTAAAGCACTTGGACAACTTCGGGTAAAGTACGCGCTTTATAAAAATGCATAAAAAATACAATAGGCAAGACATGTTGCTTTTTATATCAACCTACAAATCAGAATTCTAGACTGGAGGAGAAAAATGTATAGACAACAAACTAAAAAAAACTTCAGTTTCTAAAATGAAAAAATCTGAAGACAGCAAAAACCAAATGAACAACTGGCAGATTAATTCCAAATGAAGAAGAAACAGGAAATAGAAGGAGTTCGAGGACTGGAAGCCCTCTGGAGTGACCAACAGGCTGAGAGAGCGACACAGAGACGCATCCAGCTAACCCCTCTCCTTTAATATGCATTATGGCTCAGCAGTATAAAGAAGAAGTGTTACTATTACCCAATTTAATGGCACTCAGCATATCATGTGGCAGTCAACCTATGCAAGAAATCCCTTAGAGAGGGTTTACTTCCTCTCTAGGCAGGCTCTCACCGTGCAGTGGGTCTGGAATGTCAAATTTTGTTTGGTTAATCTTGGTTGCCGAAGAGGCTGTTGCCATGTCCCGCAGAAACAAAGATGATGGGCACCTTTTCGTTATTTAGCAAAACATAAAAAGTCGAGTGGAGATTTAAGTCTTCATTTGAACGTACTTTTTGCAGAGTTTTACATGGGAGGATTTACAAGACACCCATACGTACACATGAAAAACAGTGCCAGGCACAAGTTTTTAAGGCATACCTATGGGAATGACGTGTGATTTTTCGCAAAGGCTCTAAACTTCCCTTAGGAGGAATTGGAGCATCCTGTAGAAATGCACGTTTGTGTTTTTTTCCTCTCCGGACTCGTCAGAACATGCAAGTGCTGATGAAATGGTAGTGGGCCATTTGTGACTGTAACTGGATAAATTTCTTTTAAGGTCAGTGAGAAATACCAATAGAAATACAATTCTGAGTATTATGTAGTCTGTGAAAAAAGCTCCTCTGACAACATACCAATGGTTTGGCTTTTGTACAGTGAGAAGGAGTTTAGCAAGCTTCACGGACTCATAATACAGATATAGCATAGGCAACAGCAGCACAAGCTTCCATTTTATTTATTTATTTAATTTCTTTATAAAGTTATATATAGAATGAACATGATCCCGAAGGATATCAGAACGCTTTACAGTTAGAGGGAAGGAAAGGTAATAAATGCAATATCAGCATCAAATAAGAATACCAAACAGAACAGTTACAAACAAAAGGGGTCAACAGCTAATAAGACAGAACTGGTACATATCGAACTAGGACGGGAGCAGATGATAAGTTAAAGAAGAATAGCACTAACGCCGTCCTTAAAGGTGTAAGTCCAATCCCTTAGAGCAGAGGATCCAAATCCATTTAAGGTAAGAACTTGTTCATCAGGAATCGTTTAGCTTCCAATTTGAAAGCAACCGTGGAGGAGATTCTGCGTACTTCTGGAGGGGGGAGTTCCAGATCTTCAGGGCAGAGCCTGAGAAAGCTCAGTGACACGTTCATGTATGTACAGGTGTATGTATCACATGCGTAGAAGTGATTCGGTTACTTAAAAATAGATTTTAGAAGTAGATGCCAATTACGTGGTTAGCCATGCTGCAAAAGTGAAGCAGAGGCATTGTATGTATCATTTTTATAGCTTATAACTATGATGTCACTCAATCAGTTCTTGGATCAGTAGTATGGAGAAGAGGCAAAAAACAAGGTGACCTGTATAGTATATTTCCATATGTTACATTTTAACACCTATGCTGATTGTCAAGCATTGGCTTGGATCTCTGTGTGACTTTGCCAGTCATAATTATGGGGGGGCCCTGTCCAGAACAGCTTTGAATTTATGATTCAACTCTTTCATCCCTCTTTAGCCAGGTCACTGGCACTCCGCAGTCACACTGTTCCACATTCTAAATGTGTTTGTATCTAATATTCAGGAATAGTGACGTGTGTTTGCAAATCGTACCTCAGCGCAGCGGCTCACCAATATTACTGTAAATTATCTCTGTGACACCCTCCCATTTCTCCCCTGTGAGGTCCTATTTTCATCTAAAAGAAACTTTTTATGGATGTTGCATGAAACAACACATTTCTCTGCAAAATGTGTGTAATAGGCACTCATGGTTCACCCACACTAGCTCTGTGCTGGAGTAGCACTGCCAGTGACTCTTGTCAGATTAGAGATAGACTGGTGTTGCTACAAGGAAAGCAGTAATTTGACAAAAAGAGGAAACCCTATTCACTGTGTTATGCAAAATAAGGGCTATGTCAAAATCAGGCCTTTCGATGTGCTAGCTGAGGCTCCTGCAGAGCGCTCCATTGGGACGTGCGCCAGTGGTTACAAAAGGCTGATATTTATGCAAAGAAAATATTGCGAGAGTTAAAGCTAAGTTTGTGCATTCAATGTCTTTCAGTAGACAATAGCTCAATATTGAAGTGTGAATATCAGAACAATGCTTACTCGTTATCACAAAGCATTGAATTTGAACATGTGAAGCGTGACTCATAAGTAGCATTAAAAACAATGCTTCACAACGTGACCACAATTTCACCCTCTTTAGGGTGGGATGTGCCGTTATGTGCATTTTGGGAATATTAGCTTGGATCGGATACTGGCTGCTAAAATGGCTGATTCCTTCAAACCCTTTGATCCAACATTTTCTGGTCCACTTCCTTCCCATTGGTCCTTCAATGGGCCTTTGTGTCTGTGAGGTGATGGGAGTTAGCTTTAACTAGTCAATCAAAATACCAATTGACAGTGCAACTCATTTGGCTACACAATGAGGACCAGGATTCAGTATCCAAGATCAAAAGTTGTATTACAAGTTAATTACAAGTTAATAATCAAATTAAAATAAACAACTCTAAGCACCATGCTACAAAGATACAAAATGACAGCAGGTGGGGCGGGTTGTGGGGCGTGGGGGACGAAGGAATAGGAATTATTTATTTATTTAATTTTCAGTATTCTGTGGACACCCCTCTCCCTCCCTCCCCCCTCCTGCCCCAACCCACTGCGATTACCTGCATGGACTGCCACTGAAAGATACTAATTAAGTTAATGCGACATGTGGGCCTGAATGGCGGATAACAATACCAGGAGTACAAGAAGAATGGAACAGTCGAAGAGCAGGAGTGGGCACTGATCCTTACATGACATTAAAGCCTTCGGGAGAGCTTGTGCCTGATTTAAAGTATGGCTGTGCTTACTTTGTTCGTCAGGTAGTGGAGGACATGGTGTCCACCCCCATGACAGACAGCAGACTGCCATATTGTGAGATCACGGCCAGCTCAGATGTTCATCTCTGTGACTTCAGATGAACCATGATCATGGCATCTCGCCTTAGAACACTACAAGTTTGGTGGACGGCAATCATCTGTTAGGCCTGGTTCGATCAAAGATATATGCTTTTTAACAGCAGACTCCTAAAGAAAGTTTGCACCAGAAAAAAACGAATTGCCCCCACACCCTGGCAGTTTTCTCCCAGGGTGTGAGGGTCATTATTTAATTCTGTTTGTGATTGTCAGGTTTTGCCTAGCAGTCTCAAACTTAAAAAAAGACTTGAGGTTGTGTGTTATAAATGGGGCAGGCAGACTAGTGCTCTTTTCCGATAGTGGAGCCAGCAGGGGCACCGGAGTCCGAAACCCGATGGCCTGCCCAGTTCAGAATAGAGCAACAGGGTACTTTGTCACATTTGTGTTGGAGTAACCTGTCTGCCAAGCTTTAAACCAGGTCCTAAGTCAGCACTCTCACTTTAGAGGACTTCAGGTACTGCTGATGAGGACCCTCCTTTGTTACGTCTCGCTGGACCAGTACTTGGGAGGCTCAATAACACAATAACATCAATCCCCCAATCTGCCATTTTGGAAAGCTGGAGCTCACGATGACTGTGTTGTTGTCATGGTTAGTCTATACATGTGCAAAGCTGGTTGATCTGACAGCACCTCCGTGCCATCAGATTCTATGTTTCAAAGTTTGGAGTCAGTATTTTGTGCCTAGGGCAGATGATCATTGGCATATGAGGCAGAAAGCTCGGGTCTCACCCATTGCTAGAATGTTTTGCTTGCATAAGCACCGACTATCTACAGTCACCTCAGTGTCGTCTGATGGTTACTGGTAACACTTCTGCTTTTCATCCTTCTGAATTGAACAACACTACTCGGCTCCAAGAAATTACACAGAAACATTAAAAAACACATTAGAAGGAGCCCAGAAACATACCAAACACAATTTAGATGCTCCCTAAAGTCGGGTACCACGGAGCTCACAACAGCATGCCATGTAAAACAGTGCTGTTGATACATGCATGTGGGTTTTGCTGTGCACACAATAGCACCATCCACCAAAAAAACAATACATCACATCCAACAGAAGGCATTACTAAAGGATATTTTACAGGCACAAAACAAAGCTCAGATATTCAACATAGTTGAGTGCCAGCGAGCTTATATAATCACTAACCATAATAAATAATCACACTTCTCACAGAAGACATTAAAGAGAACAACACAAATACATCCAACACAGCTCAGTGGTACCCGTTTGTTGACTCTTGCCAAAACAGCACACCACCTTTAACATAACATTGTATCTCCCCACAACAACACATAACCACACACAACACACCAAACTCAACACTCACTCGACCCTCAACAGTAGTGTGGCAAAGAAATATTGTCGATCCTCAACAAGATGCCCTAACTTCAAATACCTCAGAAACATATAGCCATCCAGGAATGCACATACCAATGCCTCCAAGTGGCAAATGCCCAAATTAATAAAGACCAGAGGTGGCGGGGCGGGGTGGCTAGCGAGCCAACATGGCGGACGCAACTTGCTAGCGCTCCGCAGTGCATCCCTTCATTATCCTGACTGGAATCCTGCATCCGACCCATCCGTTTCAGTAAATATGGGGAAAACATCAATATTGGCCTGCGGTCCCCACTGATACTCTCTAATCACGTCGCAGTCGGACGGGAGTTGCAGCACCGGGGAGAGACGTCCTGTGGCCCACCCAGAGAGATGCCGGAAGTGGAACTGGGGCCTAATCATGGCACATTCCCGGTAGCCGCACGAACCAACTTAAGAGCCGAGACCGCCACTGATGTGATTCCTACGGTGCTGCCCGGAGACCCCGGGACGGTGGGGGCTGCCCCCTTCGGGCACGCTGGTGACCTGAGCGACACCCTGCGGGACACGCCTTGGGCCCTTCAGTGAACCTGCCCCCGGCATCCGGTGGCGGCGGTCTGCAGCCTACCTCGCCGGACGGCAGCCATACCAATGTGAAACCAGGGTTGAGGGGGATCCAGCGCTGATCCTCCAACAAGACACATTCTAGCACCGGAAGATTGCTTTATATCCACCCTGGTAACTGAACTGCTAGAGGCAGCGAGCGAGAAAACACCACACCCCCGACTCCGTGAGGACCTGGCCGCCGCGATGACCGGCACTGAGGCGGCGAATCTCTGAAAACCGAGGCCCATATTGCCGAGACAACCCTAGCTGCCCAATACCACGAAATCCAATATTGAGAGGCACTTATGTTACACCGACGTTGCTATGAGTGGTGACCGAGCCTGATGGGCCTGACAGCGTGACGAGATGCGAACCTGTCCTAGACGACCTTCTGCCGCGGATTACCCAGAAAGGAAGCTGAACACACCGACGTAGACACCAAGCCTGTGCCCGCAGTGACTGGAGATGCTGCGGAAGCTGGGGAAGTTCCGGTGACTGGCAACGTGGAGTACTCTCTGATGAAGGCTCTACACCTGAGGGGTTTACCTGGCAGGCAGCTGGTGCAGCGAACTAGAGTAATTGATCAGCCGGCCCCCCCAAATTCAGGATGAACACCTCTGGGTCGCGAGGACCAGAGAAGATGCAACTAGGCAACGCGATCACTGTGGACAACACTCATGAGGCACTATCTGGGATCCAAGCACCTTCCCAACCAGAAGGGGCCCAAAAACCCCCGTAGTGGTAGAGACTTCGCAGGGAGGCATCCCCTCGAGAGACATCTGGGACTTGAGGAGGTTCTGAAGGCTGGCAGGCTCTGCGAAGAGTCTAAGAACACCGAGACAAGCCCACTACAAAAGACATCGCAGACAACGGAGCTATCGAGACAACATAGTGGGGTGACTCTAGACGCCCACGGTGACGCCAGTGACAAACGCTCCTACATAGCTTCCCATGCGTGCTGCGCGCAGTATAGGCCCAGGGGACTAGCAGAGGTTCGTCAATCACTCGTGGGCTAGCCCACGAGTGATTGACGAACCTCTGCTAGTTTTTCCAGAAAATATATTTGGTGATTTTGATTGTCCCAGCGTGACAAACCGCTAACCTCTCGAAAGTGTTTATATGTACCACACTCGATCCAGATCGTACAGTTTGGGTTGCTTTAAATAACCTCGAACCATTCATACAAGAGTCCTTTTCAAGAAGAGACACGTTTTACGACTCTTAGTAATCCTCTCAGCGTGCATTAAAAACCACCTCAGAGTGAAACACCATCCATTACCTTAGGACCGTTTATTTTCTCTGGTCCTCTCAAGGAGTTTTTTCTCAAAAAACTAGTCCTGATGATGGTCTTGTTGACGACAGCCTAAAAGGCCGAAACGTCGACCTAAATATCATCTCCCCAGGCATTTCTGCCATAGGACACCTAGATATATTTGTGTATTTGGTTTCCTTATGTATTTTTTGGAGTTGGTTTTACTGTTATGAATTGTCATTTGAATGTATATTTGTTGCTCTTCATAATAGTCTTTGTATAGTTTTGCTCAACCTGTATCCCCATTTAATACATTTTTCTCTGTGATTTATATCAATATAAATAATTCTTTTTAACATAATACCCTTCCTTGCTGTGTGCCTTTTTTACTCTTTTTTACTTTTTAAATTTGTCAATAATGAATGTTTTGTTGTTTGATAAAAGCGTCTAACAAAGTCATTAAGTCATCCTGAGGATACGTTGGGTTCTACCACTCAGTCGGCATAACTCTACTACAAGAGACGCACATGACACACACAGAACTGTACAAGCTGCGCAGAAGATGGAGTGGCCAGGTTTTTGGTACAACACACTCACGAGGCACATTGATATGGGTAGGGGCAGGGGTCCCGTTTGTACAGGAGGAACACTTCACAGATGCTGAAGGTCGATACATATTTGTAAAAAGGGCACCTCAATGGTAAGTCATTGCTACTGGGTTCTATATACGCACCCAACGTAGACCAAGCATCTTTCCTGGTGAGCCTCTCAGAGAAGCTAGCCCCATGGGGCGGACTCCCCTGGTTGATAGGAGGAGATTTGAATTTGGTACTTATTGTGGACCTCGATAGGTAATTTCCGCCTTTGCATAGAACACAAGCCACATCCAATGCCCAGACACTCACGAACTGGCTCACACACTGGGCACTCGTAGACCTCTGGTGCGCCATTAACCCGGTTGCGAGAGCTTACTCCTATTACTCAGCGGTCCATGAATTGCATGTACACCTCAATGGGATCCTAGGCTCACCTTCATTACTTCCGATAATCAAGAAGCCAGACTATTTAGGTCGGACTCACTCTGATCATAATCCGCTGGGGATGCAACTTGGGTGGGAGGCAGGTCGTCCTCTAATGCCGACATGGCACCTGCAGACTAGCGCGCTGGAAGACCCAGAGTTTCGCTCATCACTAGAAATGGCAACACACACATATTTAGAGCTGAATGAGGACACAGCGAGTTGCGTAGCAATAGAATGGGAACTGGAAGCCTTTAAGACGACGATTAGGGGGCACTGTATGGGAGCCACATGGAATATTCGCAAACACCTATCCACCTCCCTTAAGAAAATAGAATCCCAACTACTGCGTCAGGATCAAGAGGGTGAGGGGTGTGGTAAGCTCCGAGCTGAGCATGCTGAATTACTAGAACACCTGAAATGCAACAATTATGCAGAGCATACGGCCCGCACGCATGCTTCAGCAGATCAGATTGGCCGGCTCCTTGCCTGGCTGATCAAACAAGAGTGCACCTGCGCTCCCATCGGGGCCATACGTGCAGACACAGGACAGATGTGTTACACCCAACAGGAAATACACCAAGCAATGATGCAGCACTACACACAGCTCTATCAAGCTTGTGGGCGGGGAGATAGACAAAGGTTGGAGGGTTTCTTCAGTCCATACAACTACCCACACCAACGGACGAACAACGGGAGGCCCTTAATGAACAGCTCTCGCTGAAAGAGATAGGTGAGGCCATTAAGACACTAGCCTCCGGGAAAACGCCCAGGTCCGACGGCCTGCCGTCAGAATTTTATAAGGCGTATAGAGATCTGCTTGCGCCGCACCTGCTGGCCCTGTACAACACAGCTTTAGAAGAGCGAAGACTACCTCCCTCAATGCGAGAGGTGTACCTGGTATGCCTACTAAAGCCAGAAAGGGACTCTGTGGAATTGGGCTCCTATAGGCCCCTCACCCTGCAAAATATGGACTACAAAATTCTAGCAAAGATATTAGTGGAGCGGTTGGCACCAATAGTCCCTCGCTGGTCCATACTGACCAAAGTGGTTGCGTACCATCCAGGAACACTTCCATCAACTTGAGATGTTTTTTCAGGGTAGCGACGGACGGCGTGCAACACTGGCCAAGAGCAGGTTGCCTCATGCTAGACCTGGAGAAGGCTTTCGATTCCCTAGAGTAGAGCTATCTGCTAGAGGCGTTGCAGAAGTATGATCTGGGCTTGGGGTTCTTGCAGCTCCTCAATCTGCTGTACATCGACCCCACCATCAGGGTAAGGCTAGGACTTTACCTATAGGAAGCCATTCCAGTGTGAAGAGGCACCAGGCAGGGGTGCCCCTTGTCCCCACTTCTCTTCGCGCTTGCAATAGAGCCACTAGCAGAAGCATTGCGCGCCACACTGGCGGATGGTATACCTCTAGGGGATGCAGTGCACCAGGTTTCCCTTTACTCTGATGATCTCTTGTTCTATATCAAGGATATAGAAAAGGTCCCTAACCAGTTAGCACCCCTACTGCAGAATTATGCCACCCTCTCTGGACTCCAGGTAAATGTCGGAAAGTCCTGCATAAATGCATTTAATGAAGGATGTCGCGACCCAGGCCTCACCATTAATGACAGAGTAGTGCAATGGAAAGAGGGTACCTTCGCTACTTGGGCATCTGGATCTGCCAACAGCCACAGGATCTGCTTGATGGGAACCTGGGGATGGTGATGACGGCCATCCGATCGCAAATGCAGTTCTGGGGCACACTCCCACTTACCGTAACCGGAAGAGTAGCACTACCCAAAATGCTTGTCCTACCACGGCTCCTGTATTATTTTGCGAACCTGCCTCTGTATATCCCAGCCTCCTTCTTTGCTACAATGGAGAGGCAGCTTCGAGATTTCATATGGGGCAAGGCACGACACAGAATGCAGCTGTGAAAGATTTACTTGCCAATGGATCAGGGGTCTTAGGTGCACCCTGCTTTGAGCACTACTATTTAGCTGCTCAATTGCAGTGGATAGCTCGGTGGCTAGCTGATAAACATCTCACGGATAGGGCAACTACACAGCCTCTATATACACTGCATCAAATCATAGGACTCTTTCACCCCAACGCCAAAGTGAAGACACCTAAGCCATTGTTGCTAGCCGTGGCATACAAATGTTTCCGCAGAAGTTTATATCACACGGGCCGTGACCCCCTATGCACCAGCAATACCACTGGTGGGATCCCCTAATGGCCACGCAGTACTGACAATGCAAGTAACCGAGATATGGAAAGAGAAGGGTGTCCAAATTCTAGGGGGCCTATATCGAGAAGGGGAGCTTACATCATACATGACTCTGGTAGAGGAAGATGGGTTTCCACCAGGACAGTTTCTTACACACCACTCACTGATAGCCACACTAACAATTAAGGGGGGCGACATGACTAGGGAACCACCGACATACCTTGTGATGCAATACCTACATGTCATGGAGTATGGTAGGCATCTTATACGTTGGTTCGCCGCGTCATTTAGAGTCCATGCAGCGATTAGTTTGAACCCCCTCCGCCAAAAATGGGAGACAGACCTGGGATGCCCACTTACCGACAGAGTGAGCACAGACATTAGAAAGCCCAACACGCATACCCAGAAACATCCGGTTCGGACAAATACAACTGTACATAATACACAGGGCCTACCTCACACCTGCCAACATCAACAAATATTTTAATAGAGCAGATGCGGCATGCCCGAGATACACAGAGGTGAGAGCAGACATAATACACATGCTGTGGAGCTGCCCCCATATCGGCAAATATTGAAGTGCAGTAGCCAACCAACTGCACGCCTGCACAGGGTGCGAGCTACTCTGGGGCTGGTCAGTATACCTACTGTACAAGATCCGGAGAACGGCAGCCACCAAAGTGACTACCAGGTTTCTAGACCTGGGATTAGTAGTGGCTAAGAGACTGCTCACAAAAAGATGGAAAGCAGCAGATCCACCACATGCGCAGGCATGGCGGCATTCCATGCTTGCATGGGCTAAAGCAGAGGCTATTGCTATTAGGCAAGAGGAAACATTGGGTTTAAGTCAAACCCCCATAGCCGCACAAAGGAACACATGCTTAATCGAACTACAACAGCACACGAGCGAGGATTCGGGGGACCCTGCAAACCAAGAATTGCACGGGTTGTAGCTGAACGCGTGTCCATTTTCCATTTTCACACATTATTCATTAAGGCCTAGATGTAGGTAAAGCGATTTTACCGATCTGAAAATACCAAATTTTACAGAATCAGTATTTTCAGATCGGAAAATGAGATGTAACAAAAAAATCGGTAAAATATACCGATTCGGTAAAGTTCGGTATCAGACAATCGGAAAATACCGAATCGGTATTTACTGATTCTGTAAATACCGATTCGGTATCCCCCATTCATTCCTATGGGCCTTTTGGCCCATAGGAATGAATGGGGAATACCGAATCGGTATTTACAGAATCGGTAAATACCGATTCGGTATTTTCCGATTCGGTAATCTACCAAAAGTGAAACTCAGGTAGGCAGCCAATCATGTGCCACCACCCTCCCCCTCCCTAGCAGGAAGTGGCCACACAGGCAGCTGCAACTAATCAGAACCTCCTGGAAAGGCAGTTGGAGCAGAGCAAAGTGCACAAGCAGCAGAAAGGGTTTGGAACACTTTTAAAAGTGAAAAATGTCAAGCAGCCAAGAGAAAGAGCAGCCTGAGAGGAGGAGGAAATTAAAATTCAGCAGCATGGAGCTGCAGGTCCTAGTGGAGGAGGTGGTCAGAGTGCACCACAAATTGTTTGGGAGGCAGTCCCTGACTGTGGCAGAATCAGCCAAACGAAAAATCTGGCTGGAGATCATGGAGAAGGTGAATGCTGTGGGGGTCACCACCAGGGATACTGAGGACCTAAAAAAACGATTTTATGACCTGAGGAGCCTAACTAAAAGAAAAATGGCAGAAATACACAGGCAGGCTGGGAAAACTGGCGGAGGCAAGAACCCAGCACCCCCCCTGACTGACCTTGAGGAGATGGTGGCCTCAACCCTTGAAACGGAGAGCGTCTGCGGACTGGGACACGTAGGCGATCGCAGGAGGCTGAAGGGACACCACCTGAGGGGGAGGAGAGTCAGGAAGCAGGAATCAATACACCCAACGTACCACCTGAGAAAGCGGCATCAAGTAGCCATCCAACTGGCCAGGACACAGAAATGGCCCAAGAATTGCTGGCAACCCCTAGCAGATCTCAGTCCCCACTCCTGCTCTCATCACCAGAGATGGCTGCATCACAACATGACGTGATACCCCCAACACAGCCAGGCAGGAGGCATGTAGTGGGTCCACTCCCCGATTTTGAGTCCGTGTCAGCTGACATTGCGGGTGAGGGACAACTGAACCTGCCAGTACCAGCGGGCCCTGGCACAACACACTCCAGTGCAGCGATGGGCGATAGTAGTGGAAGACGCCGCAGAGTGCAGGAAAGGCCAGGAGATGTACCAGTTGAGGGTGGAAGTGTGTTCCTTGGTCTGGAGGGGAGCATGGTCTGGATACAGCGGATGCAGGGGAGAGCCATCCAGGCATGCCAATGACAGCTGAGGTCCCTGAATAGCAACATAGGGGAGATAGGAAAGGGCATCAGTCAGATGGTACAGGACAACAAGGAAATGGTGCAGGCCAACAAAGAAATGGTGCAGGTTAACAAGGAGATGGCTGCAGGGATGCGAGGAATACACAACTCGGTGCAGCTACTATGCACTAAACTTGATAATGACTTTGCTGCAAGGGACAGGGAAAGGCGTTGTGCACATGTCCAAAGCAGTGCCATCTACCGCATGGCCTCTGCCGCTTCCCTGTTATGCAGGAGGAGCTCCAACATGCAGGAGGCGATGATGCTAAATACTAATGAGGTCACTAGGGGCATGGGCAGGGTGACCAGTGCCCTGGAGGCACTGTTGAACGCCCAAACTGCACACACAGCTGCAATGGAAGTGCCTATCAGTGAGGAGAGCGCAAGCAGGAGCAGCATTGGAAGCACCCCTGTGACAGAAACCAGGAGGAGCAGGCGCCATGCTGAGGCCGCAGGCCAACAAGACAGTGAGCAGGTTGAACAACCCCCTAGTGTTACAGGGAAGCGATCTAGGAAATGACTTACACAGTTGAAGGTGTACTTCTACATCACGCAGAGCATTGGCGTGAAAAGTGTTTATTTTAAACTTTTGTGATGTGATAAAAAAAGTGATTTGTGAATTAAACCTGTGTTCTAGCATCCCATGCCTGTGTTTATGGCTTACTTACTTAAAAATAGTTGCGTGCAACCTCTTCCCGTCTGTGTCTGCCATCAGTTGCTGTTGCTCCACCAGATGTGTGTGGTTCAGTGACGGCATACTCGTCGTCATGGTCCTCAAAATCTGAGAGTTCCACTTCTGTCCCCTTCTTGACCGCCAGGTTGTGCAGCATTGCACAGGCTGCAATCATTTTGCAGCAGGTGATTGGTGTGTACTGGCGGGCCCCTCCGCTTTTATGGAGGCAGCGAAACCGGCTTTTCCACATGCCAAAGGTGCGCTCCACGATGTTTCTTGTTGTTTTGTGTGCCCGGTTGTATCGCCTCTGACTTGGTGTTGTTGGGTTGAGGTAGGGTGTGAGGATGAAGGACCGGAGGGCATATGCACTGTCCCCTATTATTAATGAGAAAAGGTCATTATTCACATGCTCAAACACATCCACCTGTAATATGCTTCTAGTGATTACCACACAGTGTCTCACCTAGCAAGTATCCTTCGCCAAACTCCCCCGCAGTCAGGTGTGCATAGGTCCCACTGTTTTGGAATATGTAGGAGTCGTGGGTACTCCCTGGAAATTTGGCTACTATGTCAGTGATGACGTATTTGGCATCACAGAAAACCTGAACGTTGATGGTGTGGGTGGACTTGCGGTTCCGATAGATGTACTCTGTGGCAGCTGGTGGGCATATTGGTACGTGTGTACCATCAATACAGCCTATGATGTGTGGGAAATGCGCCACGTGGTAGAAGTCTGTCTTTGTCCTCAGCAGTTCTGCATGCGTTGCTGGGAAGCGGATGTATAAATGCATTATCTGCATCATTGCATCAAGAAATTTTTGAAAAAAACGCGACAGACTGCTCTGGGACACCCCACCTACCGCAGCAGCCACACTCTGGTAACTTCCAGATGCGAGCAGGTGAAGGCTGCACAGCACCTGGACATGGGGGGGATGGCGTGGGCCCTTGTGGTTGGATGTTCCAATAGTGGGTGGAGGTCCCTGATTAGGTCCAGGATGGTTTGTGGATCCAACCTGTACCTCTGCAGGATCTCTGGGTCAGTTAGCTGGAATAGAGTTATCCTCTGTCTGTACACCTGCTCCTCTCTCCTCCAGACCCTCTCACCTTCTGCCTGTAGGCGTAGCCGCCTCGCAATGACATAGAATGCCGCCATAGTTGAGAATGTGTTGCTTTTTGGGCCTTTTTTCTACCTTGCACCTGTTTACCACCTGATTTGAATCCATGGTAATTACAGACTCTTAAATACCGATTTTCTGTCAAATTCGGTATTTCTGGGCTTCCCTACATCTCAAATACTCATTTTTACCATTTGTTATTTACCGAATCGGTAGTTTTACCGATTCGGTATCTTTACCGAATCGTAAATATACCGAATCGGTAAATTTACAGATTCGGTAACTTTAACGAATCAGTAAATGTTCCGATTCGGTATATTTTCAGATTCGGTATATTTACCGATTCGGTGACTTTACCGATTCGGTAACTTTACCGATTCGGTAATATTTCCGATTCGGATGATTTTCTGTCTCCTACATCCCAAATGGCCTAAACCGGTCGGTAACGGCCGAAATTCGGTAAAATCGGCCTTTACCGACCGGTATTGGCCTACCTACATCTAGGCCTAAATGCCTGTTGTGATTCACACGGAACAGCGCATCACAGTAGGGTATAGGGGAACGGTGTTAACAGAGCAGCTAGACACGAGTACGTACATGGAGAGGTGGAGGGGGGGTTGCAGGAGAGTTAATGTTTCTTTTCATTAAGGGTATTTTACTCTTTTCTGCTAATCACTAACACCGAAAGTATTCTGCTATAATTTGCAGTTGGCCGTATACATGGCTGTAAGCGCTGATCTGTAAACCTAATAAGAAACGAACAACAACTAATAGTTATGCAAGTAAAAGTTCCTAACTCTATAGTCGATGTTATGGCAACTGAAACTCCAGACACAGAGACTGAGTTGTTCACTATAAGCCAGTACTTCATGAATGTTGACATGTTCTTTTCCACATTTGTAATTACTGTGACATCATGTAAACATGCAACAACAGACAAAAGTGCAAAAATGTAGTAAAAGAGATTTTGAAAAATAAATTGATAAAGACCAGAGGCTACATGCAACAAACCCCACTAACTGCTACAACCCACATATGACCAAATCATCTGGAAGAAAGCAGCATATAAACCAGACTTTCAGTGCTGACAATAAACAGCTAGAAATCAGACTTTAGTCCGAGAAGATTCCCTAATGCCATAATGTAAAGGTACCCAAATGCTAACAGTGCTGTAAGGCAATTCTATAGACATTGCACAAGTTGTACAAATCTCATTAAAAATGAAATAATGTTAGAACAAGTATCATATATTTGATAGTAGCGAAGAGGCCTGCAGTTATTTAGCATTGATAATCTTATCAGCAGCAGCATTAGCATCCTTATCCTCTCTCTACCCAATTGTAATGCTGCCTCCCAACCCCCACATTCTAGAATAAAACCCTTACCTTGAAGGATGCCTTTACAATAGATTACATCTTCCCCCACTTCAGGAAATAAGAGAAGGCAGGAAAGAACATTAAATAAAAGGAAAATAACAATAGAGTTAATTAACTGGAATCAAGTTATTAAAGACCAATCATATTTCCTCAATTAAACGTTGAGGCTGATGCACAATTCTATTTGGACATTTGTATCACTTCCTCCTTTTCAGTTCTGTTCGTATTTGGTTGTGATGTCTGTTCTTCATTTCGAATTTAATCAATTTCTCTGAATGATTCACAAGACCTTGTCCCATTGTCCTATTCAGATATTTTCTTGAAATAAGAAACATTTCTGGTGACAGATCTGGATGGAGAATATGCGGAATTAATGGTTCATTTAACTTGTGTGACCTGCAATGGTCCATTATGAAACACAGGCTCTATGTCTCTCTTCTGGACCTGTTTTATAATAACCCAGTCACCTAAAACAATATTTGACACTTTGGCATTTCTTCTGAGACCTGCATCTTCTTACATTTTGGACTTTGCAAGTTGATCTTTCCTAGAAATGTCACCGTGTTCTTTGTTAATTCTGGTTTGCTGCACATGTCCACATGTTAATTCAGATGATGCTTTTCCAGTTGAACTATGTGGACTCCCAGGATAATCTCAAAGAAGTTTTAATCTGAGCCATCTTTTGCTCTCTGTGTTGCTTTTTTCTGTTGGCCATAAAGCGTTCTATCATTCCATTGACTTGTGGCCACATGAGTATGATCCTTCTAAGATTTATCCCTACATATTACATAAATCTTTTGAATTCATTTCCTTTAAATGAAGTGCTATTATCTGATCTGAGTGTAGAGGGTATACCCCATTCTGCAAGAAAATCTTCCAATATAAAGAAGCACAGATATCGATGATGTAGATGAAATTTCTCTTATAATTAGAGAATGAAAATATTCATCCATCAGACAGTAAATCCTTTCCAGCACCCATTAGGCAATATGAATCAGTCTGTACTGTATCCTACATAGTATCATGGAGTTTAGGCATGCATACATTTTCGAAAGGTGACAGTCTTCCAGTGCAGTGAAACATTCAAAATGACGGAATGACATTCTTAATAAGTGTGTATAGTCCAGGAAAAAAAGCGTAGTCCCTCAATAATGTTTATGTTTTTACTATGCACATATGACTTTCATGTGCTATTTCTACTATTTTCCTCTATAAAGAGCATGAAATCAAAATTTGAGTGAGTGCCTCTAAGCAATAATAGTCTTGCTGATATTGACTATTCATTCTTTATTTGCTTAAAAATAACATACTTAGATGCTATTCGATTAGCAAACTTATAAGAGCGATTGTCATGTTTCCACGTATTCCATTGTCATGCAAACTACTTTTTGAAGTTTTGCATCCTCTAAAGCAGTTTTTTAATAAATAATAATTCTAGTATCTTTTCTGGAGTTGAGGGGTTGATTATAATATTAATAAAACCAGTGAAATGGTATCCATGCCTGAGCAGAAGAAAATCAGCAACTGATCAACAGGTATAATAATTAAGTAATTTAAAGAACAATAATAGATATCACAACTGAGAATGTCCACATGGAAATGACAGGGGTAGTCCATATTAGGAAATAAAGGTCGTGATATGGTTGTATGGAAAGTGAAAGGAAGACGGCCTTGTATAGAAGTGTGAGATATACTGTAGAGAGCGGAGAGTGATGATCATTTTAGGATGCAGGGTAGGAGCGTGCAGAACTGGGAATGCCAAAAGAGGAAAGAGTAAACCAAAATAAAGTGTGACCTACCATGTCGAAAAGTGCTCCACGGGGTGAGAAGGAATAATGGCCTAGTGTGATGAGTTAAAGGACATGAAATTAATATATTTTTCAGCTCCAGTGATGTCCCTTTTTGTTGTTTGAAGCGGATGACGTCACATACAATCTGCTGGTTTGCTCTCTTTGCCCGGTTTGTGTATGATCTTGTAATCATATTCTATGAGATGAATAGCCCATCTTTCTATTCTTAGAGGTATCTTTGCTCTTGGGTTTCCAGATATAGTCAAAAGAGCTTCATGATCTGTAACTAAAGCGAATGTTTTACTGAAGAGAAACAAGTGATAATATTCGAAGCCCAAACAGCAAGGCTTTCTTTTTTCAGCTTGAGGATATGGGAGCTCTATTTCCCTTAAGCTCCTACTGACATATGCCACTAGTGCTGTTGGTGGATCTCTTCCTGGCTATTGCTGAGCGAGAATAGCACTTAATCCATCTGGAATAGAATCCACATTGATTAAATATAGTGTCACGTTTTAAATTGACACTGTGAATCCTGAATGCTGTCTATTTGAGGGAGGGTCCTGCTGAGGACGTATCTCTGTCTATGCCAGCAGGCGAAGCAGCATTTTACGGAGAATTACACACAAGAGGTTTATCAGCAATAACTGAACATGTAATAGATTGAAGCACTACATCTTCCCCAGTGTACCGTGCTGGCCTAATGGATGGACTAGAAGTTGAAGCAGCACTTTTCTACTTGGCTCATGCTCTGATGCTGAATAGCACTCAAACATAAACTAGAGTTTGTAAAATGCATTATATTGAATTACTGGAGATAAGGAGATGAAATCTGCACTTTCGATCACACTTAAATTCATGCTGAGAAAGCACCCAATAAAACATTCAATCAGACCTAGAGCTTAGTATTGTTCCACCTTCTTCTGAGCTACCAGGACTAGTACTGTCAATAATTTGGGTGAGTCAGTGCTTTAAAGCAATGTTTGTCCTTGGGATTACACATTGCTGTGCACAGAGACTACTGATGATCCTTGGCAGGTATTTGGTGGTGCTTTCATTCAGCGTTTCCAGCTGTTTCATGAACGTTGTTTTAGCGACAGCAACGTGTCTACTTGCTTATCAAAACCACCTTGACTTAAAGACGTTTGGTCTTTTTTTTTGCTTTCTTGGAGTTCACTTCTGAGACCTGTGTTGAATGGCTTCTGCCTTCCAATAGCATTTTAAGGAAGCTTTAATTCTCATTCTATTTCTTGTTTTGGATTGGTGCAACTCCAAGACTGGAAGAGGCATTTTTGTTTCCACCCCCAAGCAATCTCAGTTATCTGAACAGCACCCAATGTGTCTAATCTCTTATTATTTCCTGGCAGTCTCTGCAGCTTCCTTTAGATTCACTGCCATCATTTCCCCATGCTTTTCTGAACCTTTGAATTGTAGGATAGTGTTGGCTGAATCTCCTGGGACTCTGCTGTTTTTATTCATGATAAAGTTGGAGCTAAATGTACCAGGAAAAGCAACGACACTGCTACTGAGACGCATTTGAGCACGGGAGGTCCTAGCACCTCTGATATTATTGGTGGTCTTAGCACCACAAATTTTTGGATGGTCTTCGCACCTCAAATAATAGAGATGTCTTTTATGACACACTTCATTCGGGTGCCCCTTACGGCCCAAATACCTTGGATGCCCCTAGCGGCTCATTGCTTCAAAGTGCTCAGGATTACCATGAGGGTTCAGATGAGGACGAGGATATAGACCCAGACAAATACGTTCTGGATTTAGATGATGAGGACGTAGGAATTTTTGAAGAGGAGGATGAAACTCCTTCTACTTCCAAAGATAGTATTCTAAACCCCCTGGGGAAGGAGATATTCTCCCCCCTAAATCTAAAACATCCTGTTCCTCACAATGGTCTCCCCAGGACCATGTCTCTAAATGTATTAAAAAATGGATTTGATTCCCTCTTGAAAAAGGGACAAGGAATATTCTAAGGGCTTAGGGTTCAAGACCCTCAATCGATGAGAAAGCTTGTTACGCCCCTAATATGGACCCCAAATTAATTAAGTACCTTTTTAGACTTGGGCGCGACCCTAGGAAAGGTCTCAAAAAAGCCTTTAAGGGTTTCAAAGATCGTCTATTGGACATACTTGGTCCATTGAGCAGAATTCTTGACTCTGCTGAGGAATGTTACCTTAAAGGTACCCAGCTTGATACAGATCTAATAAGAGGTTGGAGTCAAAGAGCCCTCATTCTCCTAGGTAATGCTAATACTAGCATTAACGCTGAAAGGCGTAGGCTCATCCTTTTTAAACTAGACCCTAAACTCACAGATATGGCTGAGAAGGAACCTTCCTCGAATCCAAAAGACCTGCTCTTTGGTGAAGAGCTTATAAGATCTTTAGGAAAGTACGTCTCAAATTTTACTACTCTTGATAAGGCCCAAAAGAATATGAAGAGAGTACTCAGCAATAATGTTTTTGGAAGGGCCGGAAGAAGGGGCCTTCCTTCCGGCCGCTATAACCAAAGGCCCTACCAGAGATCACGCCCCTTCGGAAGAGGCTCATACCAGAATAATTACTACAACACCTCCAACGGTGGGAGAGGAAATCGAGCAAGAGGTGGAAGATCTCGATCATCTTTCTCATCAAACCCTCCAAGTAAGTTCCCTTCATTTACTTTCTCCTTCTACCCCTCCAAAAGTGGGAGGCAGACTGAAACTGTTTTCAAAAAATGGTAGGAAATAACTCAAGATCCGTGGGTACTGTCCACAGTAATAGGCTTTATGATAGATTTTGTTCAAACTCCGTTTCAAACCTCATTCCCGAGGGATATTCCCATCTCAGTAGAGAAGGAGAAAATAGTAGAAGAAGAGATATCCTCTATGCTCGAGAAAGGAGCGGTAATAGAAGTTCCAATGGATTCTCTAACCTTCGTAAGCTCTTTGTTCCTTGTGGAGAAAAAAGGAAAGGGTTGGAGACCGGTTATAAATTTAAAGGACCTGAACAAATTTCTTGTTTACAGGCACTTCAAAATGGAAGGAATACATCTCCTAAGAGACCTTCTTCAAAAAGAAGACTGGTTAGTAAAACTAGATTTGAAGGACGCCTACTTCACTATCCCGATGGCGGAAATTCACCAACCTTACCTACAGTTTCTCTGGAAAAATCATCTTTATCAGTTCAAGGCTCTCCCCTTCGGGCTTTCGTCCGCCCCTTGGTGTTTTACCAAGGTAATGAGAGCAGTAGCTTCCTTCTTAAGAGAACGAGGCGTTCGGCTTATTATTTATCTCAACGACATTTTGATAATGTCACAAGACCTGACTCAGATTCGTATAGACCTGGAAACGGTTATGAATCTGTTGGAAAGTCTAGGCTTCATTGTCAACAAAGAGAAGTCTATTCTAACCCCCTCCAAATCTCTGGAGTTTTTGGGTTTCACTCTAAACACTTCCAAGTGCCTTCTCCTTTTACCTCCTTCAAAAATCTCGAAGATCAAGAAAGAGATTCGTCATGTTTTAAGACAGGAAGACATCCCTTTAAGGGAACTGGCAAGACTTCTAGGCCTCTTATCTTCTTCCATTCAGGCAATCTTCCCAGGCCCTCTGAATTACCCGGCCTTACAATGGATAAAAGGAAGGGCGTTGAGGTCTGGTCTTTGGTACGAAGATCGAATCACCCTAGATTTGGAGGCCAAAACAGAACTGAACTGGTGGTTAGAAAACCTGGAAGCTTGGAATGGGTAACCAATTTTCGGGTCAGAACCGGACTTTGTGCTGGAATCAGATGCTTCCCTTCATGGTTGGCGTGCTTGTTTCCTAGACCAGAATACAGGTGGTGTTTGGTCTCAGGAGGAGTCATCTCACCACATCAATTTCCTAGAACTTACTGCTGGCCTATACGCCCTTATGAGTTTCAAACACTCCATTCAAGGGAGATCGGTTGTTCTGAAAATGGACAATGTTTCGGCAGTAGCCTACATCAATCGGTTAGGAGGTACGAAGTCTGCCGACCTTTCAAACCTAGCAAGGAAACTCTGGATGTTCTGTTTAGAACACAAAATTGCCCTCAGAGCGGAATACTACCCAGGGAAGTCGAACGTTTCTGCGGATTGGAATTCCAGATTCCTTTCGGACTACAGTGATTGGAAACTGAACGTTGCTGTCTTCGACTCACTAAATTCTTATTGGGGTCCATTCGAAATAGACCTATTTGTGACCCGTCTCACCTCTCAACTAGAGCGTTACTTCAGCTGGATGCCGGATCCCGGCGCACAGGCAGTGAACGCATTTCTCCAACCCTGGTGAGGGATCAATGCTTATGCCTTTCCCCCATTCGCAATGATCCAGAGAGTCTGGCAGAAAGTGAGGCAGGACGGATGCTCTCTAGTCCTAATAACTCCCTTCTAGCCATCACAGGCGTGGTTCCCCACTGTTCTGGAACTGACCTTCGAAATTCCATTTCTCATTCCTTCCCTTAAAGATCTCCTTACGGATGTAAACGTAGACCCTCACCTAATGACCCTATCAGGGAGTTTGAACCTTCTTGCCTGGAAAGTGTCAGGCGATCTAACGAAGTCTCAGGACTTTCGTCATCAGCTTCTACTCTCCTCAGAGAGTCATGGGCACCGGGAACTCACTACAGATACAACAATATCTGGAAATGCTGGCTTCGTTGGTGCATGGAGAGGGATTTGGATCCCACTCAAGCACCTATCGTTGATATAGTGAATTTCCTCACTGAACTCTTCGACAAGGGATTGAGTTATAGATCAATCAACTGTTATAGATCGGCGATCTCTGCTGGTCATGTCCTCATTAATGGCAAGTCAATCGTTAAAAATGTGATTGTTTGTAGAGTAATGAAGAGCATTCGTCTAAAGAGACCACCAAGGCCGAAATATGATATTCTCTGGGATGTGAATTTGATTCTAGATCTCTTCACTTCCTGGCCAGATAATTCATTTTTAAGCAGAAAGTTTCTTTCTTTTAAACTCTCAACTCTTCTTTGCCTTATCTCCTGTCGTAGAGTTTCTGATGTTAAAGCTCTGGAGATTACTAATAGGTCATATAATTTATTTGGAGTTAAATTTGAGGTCTATAGAAGAACCAAGACCATGTCTGATTCAATCTTCTATCCTCGTTTCGATCCTTCTCCGAAACTTTGTGTAGTCGAATGTATGAAAGCGTATGATATGACAATGTCTAATCTTCGACCGCTTAATGAGAATCAACTTCTCATTTCCTTCGTTAAGCCTCATAAGGCTATTTCCTCCACTTCTATTGCCAGATGGGTTAAGTCTGCTATGTCTTTAGCTGGTATTGATAGTTCCAAATTTCAAGCTCATTCTCTTAGAGGTGCCATGGCAAGTAAGTCTCTTTGGTCCGGAGGTAAGTTGGATGATATCCTTAAAGCTGCTGACTGGTCTAATGCAAGTACCTTCGCAAGACATTATTGTAAACCAATTGAACACATGTCTAATGTAGTTTTACAGGGCTACCAACATGCATAATGTAGCCTCCGTTCTTGTAATGAAATTGCGATTCTCCTATTATCATGCCTAGAGAATCTAGATTTCATTAAAGACACGGAGGCTCACATTATCCCACCCAACCCTTCCCATGGTATTGGGTATAACTTAACATGATGTTATTTATCATCTTGATGTTATGTATTTCAAAATGTTTATTATTTATTGTTCAATTGTTCATCTGGATATGAGTCGGATTCCTTTGTTTTTAGGATACAATTTTATTGTACTCTTTCTTTCAGATAACCCTTCTACTTAATCTACTTTTGACGTGTCATCATCAGGAGGTCGATTGACTGTCTTCTTCTTCTTCAATTTTGCTTCCTTTCACTTCGAATCTTCTGGAATCTACTGGATCTACTTTCGCCAAATTTAAAAGAGGCTGATGATTGCTATGTGTAATGTCTTACTTTATCTCAGTGTTCTTATTGGAACCTTTATATTGTGATGCGACTGGCTTGGATCTGCAATTAAAAGTCATTGCATAATGTGAGCCTCCGTGTCTTTAATGAAATCTAGATTCTCTAGGCATGATAATAGGAGAATCGCAATTCACTGCCATCATTTCCCCATGCTTTTCTGAACCTTTGAATTGTAGGATAGTGTTGGCTGAATCTCCTGGGACTCTCCTTGATTATTAGCCAGTCAGAGTCCATCCTGTCATTCAGTGTTTATACTTTCTGTTTAGGGATAGCTAGATCACCCTTTGTCTAGCTAGACTTGTTTATTGCTGTGGTGTCATCTTTGTGTTTCTGTCATCGGACCGTCGAAACAGTGATGGAGGTGCAGTGCCGGTCGGGGACTGCTGCATCAGTGATCCGGCCACCGCACTACACTGCGGAAGAACCTCCATGGCACTGCTGCAACCTCCAGGGATCTGCGATCTCTGATGGTGGCGCGACGGTGTGAGGACGCAATATGCTTGGCAGGGCCACTGCGGTTCTGCCAAGCATATTACACATTTCCTCACTACCAGCGGTCTCATGGCGGTGCTCACGCCATGAAACTGCTGGTGGTGAGGAAACTGAGGGTGCCCCAGAGGGCCCCCTAGTGCCTCAGGCCATGCAGATGCATGCAGGGGAGACACATGGTGTGTCTCCCTGTCTGCATGCACAACCAGTTCCTGCACGGCATGGACTTAGCAGTCCATGCCGTGCAGGAACTTGTTTTGGCATTCCGATTGTGATGCTTTTTTCAAAGGCACGCTGTGGGAATGCCAAAGGACCACCCGCCAGACAACAAGGAAGCTTGTTCCCACTCCCACACCACCAAACTCTTAATCAAGCCCATCGTTTCTATTGTAGGACTTTGACTGCCAGGACTAACTCCACCAGTAAGTGCGGAAGTTCTCATGCACACCGTGAATCTTTTTTTAAGTATGGAGCATGTCTTGGATGCTATCCTTTTGCTCTCTCTCGTTTAATGTAGTAATGGAGGCGGTGCAATAGGCTAAGCACATTGGTAACAACCTTACCTACTTGCCATTTTCCAGTTCTGTCTAACCACCATTGCTCTGCTATGCCTAATGCTACATGTAAGGCTTAGTATGAGTAAGAGTCAGAAATTAGCAGAGGCATAACTGGATACTATTATACACGCTGTGATTCCAAGTCTTGGGTGACATCATCTATGCAGCTCCGACAGTCTTTATCAGACCGGGTTTCTCTAAACATATACACTTCCTAAGATAACAGGTTGAATTCCCAAGCAACAGTTGTTAAAGGTGCTGTTTCCCCAAATACAGAAAGATATTTTTAGGGCTGGCATGACAGCACATCCATCTGCAAGACTAATTCTAACCAGTTCTTTACAATGCATATAGAATAGAGTGGGAGTGGCTCCTCTATTGGGAAGGAGGAGCATAGCCCCATGAACAAAAATGCCCCCAGAAAAGACTCAAAGATTAAAAATAAAATGGTAATAACGTTTTTTTATTACCATTTTATTTTTCACCAAACCATCCCGAACTTACTGTCAGGACGGGGCAGGGCCATGCTGGTGAGTGGCAGCAGCAGGGAGGAGTGGTGGGCTGTGCACTGAAGTTTGAAGTGTGCATGTCACTTTGGCCGGCTGGTTTGTAACAGCCTGTCACACATGCGCATTTGTAACCTCCCTAACCCAGCTGGCTTAGACAACTGGGATGAGATCAAGCACAGGGCTCCAGTGTCCTTGAGAACGCTGAGAGAGGCCACTCCCTCCAATCCTGGTAATCAGCATGAGCGCAACACCAGGACTGGTTAGGGGAATTGACTGGGGCCCAGGCTGAAGCTTGGAGGAGATAGAGAAGAAGAACACCGAACCCAGGTGAGGAGGATATGTCATGCAGCAAGCAGGGTAAGTGATTATTTCATTTATTTAGTTTAGTATATAGGCGCCTTACATGGATGCACCCACTACCCGTTTGCCCGCCCCATCACTCTCTCTAGTTGGCAGCCCCCACTGGAATGGGGTTTGGCTCTGCCCATGTATTGCTATCATTTCAATGCATGAGGAATAAAATGTACTTCTCAAAAGTATTCTGAATCATCACAAATTCAAATGCGTATCTCATAAATGCATTGTATATATAAAACAATCACATTTATATTTCATTGTAGCAAGCTTTAATCTTTTAGTTAGCACTCAAAATGCAAGTCCGACCTCTTGGCTTTGCCAATTCTTTTTTACATTTGGCACAGTGGTTGAAGCCATTCATGTTCAGAGATAGTGTCTTCATCTCTCTCCCAGCCCCTACGCAAAACCAGTCTCCTGTCTCAATAACACACAATCTAAATGTCTCATTGTAAGAAGACAATGCACAAGTATGAGGTTCATTTGTGGTTTTATGTATATGTTGCAACATTGGCTGTTTGTAAAGCAATTAAGACAGCCCTGAGGCAGGAAACAGTCTTTTCCACATGATTTTTACTATGCAATGCTTTTTACCATGCCGTCTTTAACACGCAGATGGGAACCATACATTAGACCGAAGCCGGAATCCCACTGTGCCTTCACAACACCGGCAATGGAACAGATGCATCTTTAGTGCTCATTCGTTCTGCACACAAGTCGTTATTATGACTTGCTTCAGGGGGGTGCAGTGGTGAAATGGTGTTTCGTTTGAAGTCCAACACCTTCCCTAGTGTTGCCCCTAAGGCAAGTCATTATAACGAATTGTGGGCTGAACGAATGCATACTAAAGACGCACTCTAATGACGGCATAGCATCAATCCGGCTTGTGGAATACAGTCATACATTCTGTGAGAAGTTGGCCTGACATATGCTGTCCACTATTCTAGTGGGCACCTTGCACAAGTCCAAACGACCCTTATTGATGGTAGGTTTAAAGACAACCTATATTGAAAGCTATCCTAGTGGTAGCTGTGGAGAGCAGTCTCCAGGCTAAGTCTTGGAGGAATGCAACACAGCTTGTTTTACCAGTCTATAATCTCATGAATGACCAAATTAAAGGAGAACTACACCAGGTATATATATAAAATATATGTATTTATTCTAAACACATTATGAGGCTAGAGGCAAAAGTACATTCAGTAAACTTAATTAACACACAGCAAATTAGCACAATATACGTTGAGCCCCAGGGGCGTACCAAACCAAATATTAAGAAAGTGGTATAAGCTCCACGACTGACATAGATACAAGGCCTGGAGCCTTTAGAACTATTGGAGCCACCAGGAACCACCCAAGGTAGTGACAGAGGGGACACACGGGGGACGCGTGCAGTGACTAAACACAACCGCAAATTGCTATTAACTTCTATGGGGAAAGTCGCTGTTGGAAATTTAAAGATTAAGGACACTTAGAAGAGGACTTGGAGCAAACCCCTTTAGAACTAGGAGGTTCTATAGTCAACACCCAAGGGACCACTGGAGTACTTGAGTTACCTCACCCAGGGAAGTCGGGTGCATAGGTGTCTTTTTGTTTTGGGGATTCATTGTCGATGTCAATGGCGAGCTGCTGAAAAGACCTGCTGGCGACCAAGTGGAAAGTGTCCGAGAGGATCCAAGGGTGGATCGGAGAGGTGAAGAACCTGAAAGCTTAGAGGACAGAGTCTGGGTCACTTGCCAGTGACCAGGAAGGCGATCAGCAGATGCCCACCGATGTCCGGTGATTTCAGGTGAAGAAGGTGAAGCTTGACTCTTCAGCCACGAGGACCAGGAGGCGTCGACGACAACCAGGTGCTGTATTCGAGCTGTCCCACAAAGGATGTCGAGTGCTGCATTGTCGGTTTCCAGATTGGACCCAACAAGCCTTGGCAACAGCAACCCACACAGAAAGCAGAGATTGGCTTCGGTGCAGAGCAGCAAGGTCTGAGGGACTCACCCTTTGGAGGAGAGTCAGGGCACGTCTGGAGCAACCAGGGAAGTCCAAGAAACAGAAGAGTTACCTTCGTGCGGACCCACCAGTTGACGGACCAGGGATCGCAAAGAGGCCTCAAGCAGAAATGCTAGAAGCAGGCTCACGGAACACTCATGGAGTGTAGGCCCACAATCTTCAGTGCAGATGGTCCTCAGGGATTGGACTATAAGTAGCCCAATGTACAACTTCGGGAACGCTCTGGAAGTAGATGCACTAGCAAATGTGCACGGTGTCCAGGAGTTCTGGTCCCACGTCACTCGTGAGCGCTGCGGGTTTCAGCTTTGCTGGGCTCTCGTGTCGGCCTCTGAGAAGTCAGGAAGTCTGTGTCCTGAGTCGCAAATCCTTCGGGATCTGGTGGGAGCCTTGGAAATGCAGACCGGCAAGATGCTTCTTTGGTGCCTGTTTGAGCAGGGGAGTCACTCCTTGACCCCAAGGGAGATTCTTCCCTCTTCTAGGTGTGTAGAATGTCAAATTTCCAGGATATATGTTGCAGAGTTTCGTCCAGGTATAATCTGAAGTCCTAAGGACTGAGGTCCCAAACTTATACTTAAAAAAGGGGGTTGGACATACTCTGGGGACCCACCTATGGGAGGGTTTGGGAAGAGGGGTGGTTACGCCCATTCCCTTTGTCCAGTTCCGTGCCAGAGCAGGGGTTGAGTGCCCTAGCAACAGGTTTGAACTGGGATATGCACAGGGACACCAAGTGTGCCCCCAGCACTGTCTGAATTTATGTCTGGAATTCTATAAATGCACCCACCCAGCCCTAATACACTAAAGCCTGTCTGGGAGGTGGTTACAACTCCCTGTGACAGGAAACCTATTGTCCAGGCCTCTCCTGCTGGAGTTTCATCCAGCAGCAGGAGGTCAAGCTCGTGTCTGTGGCTGCAGCATCTATTTTGTGATGCTGGGGCTCTTTTAAACTATTATCAGTGTGTACATGTCTCTCCCTCTTGAAGGATGGAATTCTACCCCGCTGCCAGGACTGGTGAGGGGGGTAGGATTCCAAAGTGTTTGACATGCAGCCATTCCAAAGTTAGCATTAACCGCAAGGTTATAATGCACTTAAGAGTATATTTTCTGGCTGCATCACAGAACAGCTACAGAGAATTGATTCAAAAAGCTGCAGGGGGTCATGCTCATGCATGGGCACCCTCTCACACAAAACCAAGCACTCTGCCTTCAGGATTGATAAGGTCTGCCATAGGAGTGACTGATAGGTTTATATGTGTCAGTGATATAAGGTAGATATAGGTAACCTATATCTCAGTAAGGGGTGTATGCACCACCTTACCTAGGCTGCAGTAGCCGACCTGTGGTGCCATTTTAGAAGGCTATCCAGGGGTGGCATAATACATGCTTCAGCCCCTGGTAGGCCTCTGGGGTACCTCTGCCCTTAGTACCTAAGGTACCATATACTAGGGACTCACAAGGGTAACCCAGTAACCAATCTGGAGTGTACCTAATGTGCATGCAATCAATTTAGAGAGCAAGCAGCTGGGGTCCTGGTTAGCAGGGCCGAAGCCAGACTAAAGTCGAAAAACAGTGAAACACCAGCAAAAAGTGGGGTAACCATAGTAAGCAGATCCTGCTCTCCTACACATTCCACACAGATGCCTTACCACGGATGACTTTACCACACATGCCTTCACCACGCATAATGGTAAATATAGGGAAGAATTCTAGGTAAGTATAATTTTATTTTAAAACATTTTAAAAATGTTAATAGATAGTATAAGAAAAGGGTGGTTGAATTGTAAAGAGTATTTTTTTACTTAAATTAACAACAACATGGGGGAACAAGGCAGGAGGATGGGGGTTACCCCCCTCCAATAAAACATTATTTATTGAAATATTTAGTAATAAAATGTTTTTGAAATAACACTGGGTTGGGGGGGTACCCCCATTAAAACAATACTTACAGAACTATTGAATAATATTATTTTATTAAATAAAAGGGCAATTGGGGGATTACCCCTCCCCCATTCATGTAAATGTATTTTTTTACTATGTACTGTTAATGCTTAAGTAATAAAAGTGGAATTGAAAATGGGGATGTCAGTTTATAAATACTCAGGTATTAACATCAAAACAAGAGTATTTATCACACTAAAATGTTCTAACACAATCTGTTATACAAAATTTTTTAAATAATTTTTATTATTCAGTTCCATGACAACAGAACATAAGAACATCCTTGAACATAAAAAAGGCAGCATAGCACATAACATTATTATTATAAATACCATCAAGTATTAAAAAGTCACAAGTACACAGTTTCACAGCTTTCATAACTCGGTCCCTTCCAATCACGCTTAGGCCATCAGTCTTCTTCCGAGTCTGAGTCCTCATCATCTCGATCCGGTGGTGGATCACAAATATCACCTCTGTATTTATTGCATGCCCCCCAGATTTTACTCCTTTTTTTAGGCATCCCCTCCTAATGAATACCACCCTTTCAGCTACCATGGCTGCATCCAAATCTCTACCCCGCGCTCCCAGAGAAGGCACCTCCACCCCCTCCTCCCCCCATTATTGCGCTATGTTCCTCTTGGCCACCACCATTCCTAGTGTTACCCAGTTCTGCCCAGAACGCGTGAGATCATTTGGTTCCCATATGTTTAATAAGCAACGTCTCGGCTCAGGCAAGAGGGAGACCCCCTTCGATTGCGATATAGTTCGCATTACTTGTGTCCAATAATCCGCTATTTTAGGGCAATCCCATACTATGTGAAAAAAGGTTCCTTCTCCTCCGCAACTTCGCAGGCAGAAGGGGTGCTCCGCCCTCCCAATCTTGTGTAATATGTGTCTAGTGTAATATGATCAGTGCAGGAGGCGCAGCTGTACCAGCCTCAAGCGTGAGGGTATGCACACCTCCCTTGGGGATCCCAACGCCTCTTGCCACTCCGACTCATCAATCTCACTGGTATCATGGGCCCATTTCTCTCTTAGGGGTCCATTTGGGTCAGGCAGGTTATTCACTAGTTTGCGGTAGGTTAGAGAGGTTGCCCTCCTTGGCATGTAATCAGTTAACAATCTATCCTCCATGGGGGAGGCGTCGGGAACCACTGAACCGGGCGGTAGTGCTGTCATTAGTGCATGTCTTATCTGTATATTCCTGAATAATTCTGAAGAAGCCAGTTCGTATTGCTGCTGCAAACATTCAAATTAGACAATTCCCCCTCAGTTATAATTTTTAACAACAATACTCTGTTATTAATTTAAATGCTAGAGTACGTAAATTAATTAAAGAAATTTCTGAAATTTATATTCAATAAACAAAATAAAATGTCATTTTGGGAACATTAACAATATTTATTTTGAACGGGGTATAGGGCTAATGGATGGAAGTGTGTATTACTACTCGTATTTATTTTGATACTTGAGCATTAATTTTGTTTTGAATTTCAAAAGAATAGTGATGTTGTAATAAAATAACACACTGAACTATTCATTATTATTCTTAAATATTTAAATATTGTTTTTGCACCTCCCTCCAAACAAATGAAGTAACAGTTCCACCAATCGATTGGAAAGCATGGTTATCATCTACGATCTGACCTGTTTTGCTGGCTAATCCAGGTTTCTTCTAAATAATTAAAAATGTTGCCAATTTATTTTTCGTGCTATATATTCTGATTAATTAATTAAAGTAGAATTCATCAATAGATGCAAGAGGGACAACAAATAATGCTGTTTGATTACATAGTTCAAATTGTAGTTTCCTAGTTGTCATATATTCCTTTCACTAAAATGTTTTTTTGATTTTGTTTCCAATATGCTTAGGAAAAAAGAAAGAAATCCTTGATTTTGAGGATCCAGGTACATTTTTAAATGAGGTGTATCATTTGCAATTCAAAGTCAATTGAGTTTTTTCCTAGGACTTCACAATCAGCAAGATGTTAACAAGTAGTGTATGTTGGTTATTGTTTGTCAGATAGCAAACTATACACAAGGAGTGTTGTTGTGTTACTTATATTTGTGTGAATAGTATAACTCTGGAAAAATGGATGGGGTGTTGAGAAAAATGTCCTCTCCATTATCCAGATCTCACTATTCTCTAGTTTTACGGTGTTATGTGAAATTGTAAAGATTAGTGCTAGTTTTTGAGAGTCTTTGTTATCATACGTGAGGAAGGGTCTTGGGGAATGTTAATATCACTAAAAGTTTTTGGGGGGTTAGTTTTGCATTTTTTGCCTTCGTACAATTCTTCTTAAATTTGGTGCAGTGGGCATACTGGTGGCAACATACATGGGGTGTTTTGGGCTAAGTCCCTTAGTGTTGCACCACAGCGTTTATTGGAGGTAGCACCGAGCATCTTTTGAATTATACTTTTTTTTTCTTGTGCTTCCAGCTCTGTTGCAGATGCAAAGTGGTTATGCCTGCTGGTCTTTTAGACATATAATTCCCAGAAGTAACAGCTCTGCCTCAGAAAAGATTTGAGAAGTACTCTATGCACCTCTAATGACTCCTGGGCTCAGTATGTCTCTCCTTTACATTAAATGTTCCCTCTTTTTGACAGTGTAAATTCCACCTTGTTTATGTTCTCCATTTTAGGGAAATCTCTTTTTTTTAAAAAGAAATGTTATTGTACATTTTTTTTTAATTGTCTGTTCAATTTTTTTATTTTGCATGCCTGTGAAAAAAGAAAACGTTAATATTTGACAATGGTGTTTGATAAAAGCTGAATGAGTTTAGCTTCCTGTACAGAAAATACATTTTTCTGCTAATTTCGTGAAGGAATTTCTTTTTAAAGCTTGCTTATATGGTATGGGATGCATTGTGTTCCATTTACCTGTAGCATATGGGGTTTCTGTATGTTGTGTATTTCTTGTTTGGTGTTCTTATAATTTTACTGGTTTATCTGCTTTTGTGCAGTGATGTTTATATTTCTGATGAGAAAAGAAAATATTTCCATTATTGCTTTCATTTTCGTTTTGGAATATATTTATATTATTTTCCTGATTCAGGACAAAAAGCTACTGTTTTTTATTTTATTTTGTGTGCTTAAAAATGGTCAGTTTCTACCTGCAGAAGAAAAACATTGCATTTGTTCTTTCATGTTTATACATAAAGTTCTCCATTTGTTAAAAAATTTTAGTCTGTGTTATTTTTTAGTTATGTGGTTAGCATGTTGTTATTTTGATTAGTTGCAGGATTCCTGCAAAGTTTTTTTTAGTTACTAGGCACTATCCATGAAGGATAGATAATGTTGTTTACTGCTTGTGTCCCACATTCAGGAGCTCTTTTGCTACAATCGAATAACCAAGGCTCACCTAGGATAGCTTGATTGAGCATTCAAAATGTAATCCAGAATTTGGTGGAAAGACTGGAGCTGACATTTTTTGTCGGATGAATAAGACATAATAAGCGAAGGGCCAGATTTACCACTTCATCATGTACTGCTTTGCGTTACTTTCACATTATTTCCAACGCTAAACAAGTTTACAGCTGGAAAGTAAATCGGAAAAAAGATTTTGTGCTGATTTGTGTCACTTTTGTGACGCAAACACAACGTAAAATTAGAGTAAATCTCCCCTGAAATGTTCAGTCCGAACTACTTTTCCAATCAAATAGGACTTTAGCAATGCAAAGGAAATGCAGAGCTGGTAAAATATCTACCAAAGCAAAAATGCAGTGTCATTGCGGTGTCCTTGCATCTCGAATGTTGCACTAATGCATTGATGTGCTACAGTTAAAAACGCATTAACTTGATGGGCAATATTATCAAGTGGAGGCAGGTTTGTTAGTTTTTGACTATCCTTCGAAACCATCAAGTATCAGCTCTCTGATTGTGCCGTTGTTCGCCGGAGCTCAGTCAAAGGAACTAAAGAAGTGAGATACAATGTTACAGTGTATCAAGTGTGTTAGGATACACCTGAACTTTGCCCTAGTTTCATAAGTGCCCAATGTGAAGTCTGCTGGTTTGAGCTCAGGCAACTGATAATTTGCTACATTGTAAATAAAGCACCCTCCCCCCATGCCCCTCCTGCTAACTCACAAACGTAAAATGGGATCCAGACACACAGATAAATTACAACTTTTGAAGGCCAACAAACTGCCCACCAAAATATTTCCAGTGTCCAAATCAGGCTTTAGTGGTTTGTGGGAAAATAGCTAAACAAACAATGGAACGGGATGCTAGTTAGTGCTTCAATGATAATGACAGGCTTGTCATAGTGGAGATGTTTGGGTTAGCATGCAACCAATGAATGTGCAGCAATCACTGGATTACTGATTCCCAAATGTAACTGGAGAACTAACATTTAGGTTTAGAACCTAATTCTGTCTTTATATCTTGATATCTCTGGTAGCAGAAAAAAACCCAAAGGTGGCTCAACATTTTCAGAATCAGTGAGACTAGTCCTGACTAACACCCAAAGGCCTACCTGTGGTGCCAATGTGATGATACTAGCTTGAACAAACTTTGTGATGGTACAGAGTGAGTAAGGGTGGCATATGCCCCTGCAGGCCCATGCCCTTCTCATAATGTCTTTGGTTTCACTCTGAAGAGCAGACAGGAAGTCACACATAGGCCCCTAGGATCTCCGTTTTTTCAAGGTGATCTCATGCCAGCTTCAGTATCCTAGGCTGTGCTTCTTGTCCTCTGGACCAGAGGTCAGTTCCTCTTGTGACACCATGCAGTGTAACCTGCTTTAGGCTTACTTCAGTCTTTGGATAAACAGAAAATTTAGGATCCTGTTGCTGGATCTCCAGAAGCGCAGAGCATTGTAACCCACAGGCTGGAGATGGCCTGCATTTATTTAAAACTTGCAGTATTGGCAGAAAGCCAGGGACAATCAAGTTGGAGTAACAAGTTTAGAAACCAACAACTGTCAGCACCTGCATGGTGATTTGCTGATACAACATTGAACAGCATGGAGAAGACTACATGTTTTACTTCCCAGGGCCCCAATTACAGTTGTCCACATGATTGCCTCGGACAAAATAATGCAAATGAGATGTTTAAATGACTGAGACTCTTGTTTGATGCTGTGTTCTAAAGAACTGTGCCGAGACCTCGAAGGGAGGTGAGAGGTGGTTCAGTTCAAAAGTGGGAAATTATTTAAGAAGGGAGTAGAAGCCTTGAAGCAGTAACCGTCATCTGAACCTGTGACTGGGGCACTCCTGGATATGGCAGACTCTTTCAGAGCTTAACATGTGGTACTGGTGCATAGTTAATCCTATACTCTGCACTTTGAAGAACACAATAACTCACTGCTGCGTTAATGTGCTCATGCCTTGGAATTACAAGGCACAGTAGGGGATCACTACACATTTTCAATATGCATCCTGCTACAATTATGGTGTTGGACAAGAACAAACTTCAAAGGAGTACTTTGCTGAAGATACTGCTGGAACCCCAGAAAATGTATGAAATGCAAGGGCAGAGGTTTCAGCCCATACAGCACAGTTGAGTCACACCCTACTATGAGGAGCAGAACTACAGGTACTACTGACCAGGGGAGAGTTCAGCTTAAAATGCAAGAATTTGAGAGGAAATGCAGGCAATCATGCAGGATGTTAAAAATTCTCTACACGACCCTGAGCATTCTCAATAAAAGCAGAAGTGGAGGAAAGACTCTCGGATTCTTTCTATATAACTCAGGTACGTTTATTGAAGATAAGCTGAGTGCAACATAAGACAAGCATTTACAATGCAATGGTCTCGGCATTATTAAAGGTAGAGCTATTGGCATTGCTTATGACTTTTTTTTTTAATCATAAATAAATAGCATTGTCATTTACATTGCCAATAGCTTAATCGTTAAATAAATGGCATTGTCATTTACAATGCCAATAGCTTAATCGCTCGCATATGCATGACCTATTGCATTTACACCCACACACACACACATACAGAGCCACCCACACAGAGTCATTCACATAGAGCCACCCACACACTGAGCCACCTACACAGAGCCACCCTCACACAGACAGAGCCACCCACACATAGAGCCACCTACAAAACTAGTTAAAGGACTCGCTCTGCAGGTGGGAAAATGATACCTAAGTGAACTGTGGTACATACAGGGAGTGTGCTTCTGTTCACAGAAAAAATAGGACAAAAGAGATATTCTATGTATATTGTACATGGTATTTCTCTCCACTGTAATGTCTGAAAGTACTTTCAGAATCTGGACACAATTTACCATTCAGAAACTGTCTTTGATATGAGTCAAAGTGGATTCTTGATGCTTTAGTAGGTTGTGTGTAGAAGGCAAGAGCTGCTTAAAAAGTGCAATCAGCAAATGATTCTGGATCCTTCCTGAATTTGTTTAAAAAATCAGTATAGTGTTGGATGTCTGGAGTAATAGTAACCGGGGTAGAGAGACCGGCTGTATTCCTTTGATCTATTTGTGTGGGGAGTAACACAGTGAAACTGGTCCAGGGTTAGCCAGACCTCAGGCCCGCGGACCACACCAAGCTGCTCACCTACCAGAATTGTGATCCCAAGTTTGAGTAATCTCGCTGGCCCTAGGCCACTGACTGCACATGGGCGCCCGCTGTGTGCCAGTGTGCACAGTCCAGTGCTGGCCTAGTCTTGTTGCCTTTAACATGGCAACCCATCAGTCCTTTCCTGCATCCATCACTTCCTGCTCTCTGGATCTCTGCCTACACACTTCTGACAGATGCTTTTGTGTTTCCTATAAACATACACACAATATAAAGGTGGCCTGAACTTCGAACAAGCAAGGAGCCTGTAAGCACAGGGTATATAGGGTAACAATACAACTTTAAAAGTGTTACAATATTACATGGACATTGTACACCACTAACTACACCATACTAATAGCACCCTGCGCTCCAGAAAGGCACCAAATACCAACAGCGAGAAGAGCTTAGACAGCAGTGTTTGTTTCTCCTCGCTGTCCCAGGGCATTGGGTACCTTTGCGAGCACAACCTGTCTATGCCATCCTTCTGTTCCTTGGCTCGCAGGTGGTAGCTGTGGTCCAGCAGGTATTGTTTACTCTTAGAAGTAGTCTGGGCTCAGATATAATAGAACACAATAGTTACCACAGTTAATGAAGAAGAATCACCAACTAAAGCGATTTATCTGTTAGGAAATACTCCTTTAACATAAAAAACAGAACAATTAAAACAGTCACAATGCCTAGCAGTTGCAGCTGCGGAGACATAACCCTAAACACTAAAGCGTCAAAGTAAAGCCAGTGTACTTCTATGCAGTTTGTTTTGAGAGCCCTTCACAACGTACTAAAGTCTTTGGATTATTAGGGTGTTTACGTTTTTTACGTCTCAGACAATGGAGGGCAGAGGAGTAGGCAGAGGTGGTAGCTCAGATGTCAGGACAGCAGTGCCTTCTTCCTGTAGTTCAGCACTGCTCGTCAGTTGTCAGCGCCTACTGCTTACACATGAGGCACAACTGAGGCAGGAAACCCACTGTTGAAGCTTCCATAGTACAGAGAACAGGGAAAGCATGTCAGTTCTGCCCTTCTGTGGGACTCCCCCACACAGACAGCAGAGGTCTCAGGCTGAGAACAGTAGAGTGCTAGAGTTCTGGGCACTTTTGGAAATGTGTGACAGACACGCCTGCTGTCCTGTGTCTAGCTGTATACAAAGCTAACAGAATGCCTGCTAAACCCTCCAATACAGAAAGCACGTGGAATGGAACGAGACAAAGTTCCTTCACCCGGTGCTGAAAAAAAGAGAAACGCAGCATGCTGCAGTCCCTCTCTGCCTGCCTACATGTCCAAGCAACTCTTTCTCCAAACAACACGTTGGCCAATCAGCAACGAGTCGGACCCGGCGCTTACCAGTCAGTGAACAGAATCACTCTTTACCTATCCGGCAGCCAGCCCTCATTGGACACTGGTATCTTCAAGGGGGCAAGAAGTCATTCCATTGGCTACTGATTTTATAGGTGGGAAATTTGCAGTGTCTGCCTGCGCAGTGCCTGGAGCCAGGCAGCCCCTCACTCTGTGAGATGCTGAAAACCACCCATACATTATTAATAAAACATGCTGCAGAGTGGTTCCATGGCATGGCTTTTGGGCTGGCCGCGCATTCACTAGACATGGGAGGCAGCACACCCCTTGATCTCTGCCTCACAACGTGCAGGCAAAATGGCCTCACCACAACCAACACAGCATGCAGCTCACCCAAAAGAGCGGACTCGCATAAATCAGAACAACTGCTGCCACAAGCCCACCTCCTAGAAGCGGTGGGTGGGGGCAGGCCTGCTTGCCGCCCCCAGTCCCCACCACACACACGCACAGTTAAATAAAGCACACAGATCTGGGTGTCAAAGATATTTTTTAATGTAAGTAGGACGTGATGTTCCAGCACAAAGGATGTCGGCAGGCCTTCACTTGTTAGCAAGGACCTCAGGAGGGACAAAGAGCAGAACAAAGAGAATGCTGGCGGAAGGGAAAAATAAAGCGCCAAAAAGACTACATAGGAGAGTCCCAGTCTTTCCAACTAAAATGTAAGGTTTGTGCACTGTGCACTTCCAAGTGGCAGCCAGTAAACTGCGCAATGATCTGTCATTGGAGATTAAAGGGTTACAAAATGTGCTCCTCTTCTGGAGGCATCTAAAGACCTTACTGTTTATGTAAATTGTAACACAGGAGGCTGCTCAACACAGTCACCCTTTCAGGGTTTTTATACCTTGTCCGGGGAGTAATCGCTATATAAATTACATTGAAATAACTAGGATCTGAATCAACAGTCTTTCTGAAGTCCCTTAGAGCATTGATGTATACCTAGTTATGAATTCAAAACTTATCAACAGCCACACAGACTTACTGAAATATATACTTTAATAATTACATTTTAAAGATCCTGATCATAACTTTCCACTAAATATATGTAAATCAAACTATCTAGTTAAGCATCTATAGAAAGTATTACTCTTATCTACAATTAGATTTCATTAAAGAGAAATTGCTTTTTGTAAAATTATCAAATAAACAAGCACCTACCTCTCAGTGCCCTCACTGCGTTGCGAAACTTCTCGATGCCGGCCAGGAAGAGAGCAGTGATCGGCGCACGGCGGGGACGCTGGCGCCGTGAGCGTGCGCGCAACTGAATCCGCGCGTGGCCAGCACTTGTCGCTCCCTCTCCCATTAGGATTGCTGGGCGTGCGCGCGACTGAATCCGCGCGTGGCCAGCACTTGTCACTCCCTCTCCCATTAGGATTGCTGGGCGCGTGCCCAGCTCTTGTCTCTTTTTGGCGGCTTTGGCGGCTGACATGATTACAATAGTTCTCTGCCGAGAACGCGTTTCACGCGTCTCTAGGCCGAGACCTAAAAAGGAGCAGCAGATCACTAACTAACTTTTACTAGGTTCTCCTGCTGATATCCTGTTTGAACAGTAACATTTTTAGAACAACAGTGATGACACAAAACATTCCTTGTGACCCACTAACATTCTTAATTATACAATAGGAACTACCAGGAATTGGAAATACTACAGAAAACCTGGATGGAATAAGATGCAAACAGTTTATCCGAAAAAAGCTAAATGCAAGATGAATTGTCGGAAAGATGGCTGTATTTGGACAGTACACCGAAAACCTTTGGGATAAGATCAGGAATAGTGAAAACTGTAATAGGCGAAACAACATATGTTTTTGCAGAGTGAGCAACAAGGTCAAAAAACGCAGACCTGGGCAATCATGCCCAACAAATATTTTGTCACATTCTGCAATGTCCAGAAGAGTAAGACAAAATACTGGATCAGACTTATAGACTTTACTCAGACTTTCAAATCAGGCAGAAATTGATTCTGCAGGAAATTGAAGGCTGCCCATGAACAAGACACTATCATCTTTAAGGGCAACAACATGGGGTTGTTCCATGATGCCTCAATGAAAGGAAATTATGAAACACCTCCAAAAGGAAAAGCTATCATATAAGTGGTGGAAAGGTCACACAGTTAGAACATTTGAAGACACACCCAACACGGATTGTGATACATCCAATTAAACAGGATATGTGTTTTTTTCTGTAGTTCTGGGACACAGATGGCATTCCTTATAGTCACTTTTACATTACTGGCTTTAATTGAATATTTCTCTACTACAAAAATTGTGTGAATTAGACAATACTGTGACACAACTGACACAGGCCGGGGTGAATGCGGGATTAGTGGCTTTACTTTTCAATCTAGGGAAGACTTGGCATGTACTGTACTATTGTTGATCATACCTGATTCATCCCACATCTGTCCCTCCTCTTGGCACTGTTGACCAAGGGGAATGTTGTATTTTTCCCAGTCACTTGTTTTGTGGTCAGTGGCGGCTCGCACAGGTAACGCTGTGGGGCGGTGAGGCGGGGCAGGGGTGGGGCTGGGTGGGGGTAGTGGAGTGTGACATACGACGGGAAAGTGGAAAGAAAGGGGAAAAAAGCAATTACTTTGCGCTCACAGCATCGCCGACCCAGGACCACGTCAGCCCCAGAAGCCACCACCTCTGTCCGAGCCAGTCCTGGCCAACAGCAATAAACTCACCACCCAGGTGAACCATGTGGGAGCTCCCTGCAGGGCAGAAGTGTCACCCATCCACCCCGCACTCCGTACCAGGCTGTGAACCTGACTTTGGACACCCCCTACTACACGCCTGTGAGGGACCACTCCAAGCGCTGCCTGCTAACAAGGAATCACAAGCATACCACACCAAACTCCTGCCAGCATTCTTCAGTATTAATGTATTGGCCATAAAGGCGAATAAACTTGTGCACCACCTGCCAGGAGCCCTTCTCAGCACTGCACGGCGCACACAAAGGCACAATTGTTGATCGTACCTCCTTCATCCCACATCTGTCCCTCCACTAGGCACTGTTAACCAAGGGGAATGTTGTAGTTTGCCCAGTCACTTGTTTTGTGGTCAGTGGCGTCTCGCACAGGTAACGCTGTGGGGCAGTGAGGCGGGGCAGGGGCAAGGCTGGGTGGGGGGTAGTGAAGTGTGACACACGACGGGAAAGTGGAGAGTAAGGAAATAAATAAATAAAAGCAATTACTTTAAACTCGCAGAATCGTCGACTCGGTGATGCTGCGATCGCAAAGTAAGTGCTTTTATTTATTTATTTATTTACTCTCCACTTTCCTGTCGTATGTCACACTCCACTACCCCCTCCCCACTCAGCCCCGCCTCACTGCCCCACAGTGTTACCTGCGTGAACCGCCACTGTTTGTGGTGCACCACTCGCCCAGCTTCTAGGCACATGTAGGAGGCGCACCTCTAAAGCAGTGCCAGTACAGTACGAGGCACAGCTCTAAGGCAGTACCTGTGCAGAAAGAGGCACAGCTCTAAGGCAGTACCTGTGCAGTACGAGGCACAGCTCTAAGGCAGTACCTGTGCAGTACGAGGCACAGCTCTAAGGCAGTACCTGTGCAGAAAGAGGCACAGCTCTGAGGCAGTACCTTTGCAGTAAGAGGCACAGCTCAGGCACATGGAGCCTTCACAGGTGGATCTCCGAACAACTCTCTGAGCTCAGCAGTGGAAAGACTGGTACTAGGAGACTGACTGCCCGGTGAAAGTCCTCAATGAAAGCAGCCACACTTAAACGACATGGAAAACGGCCAGGAATATGTCAAGTGGTGAAACAGGCACACCCGGTGAGGCTGAATCACGCACTTTCCAGGGGTGCAACTGCAGGATGTGGAAAACAAACCCCGCATATCTATTCAGGATAAACTACAGTGGAATGGAGGTTGTGAGAATATTACAAGCTGGTTTTAGGCTCTTTGCCCCACCGACCGCTGCCTACCCGCCTCAATGCATGTCGCGGTCCACCCAACTAAACCAATCCCGATGCTGCTTTCATGCTGTTTGTATTAGTGAACTGCATGACAGCAACGCCCGGATTGGATGGGGCAGGCAGACACGGCGCTCACATAGAGACCAGGAGGCTGTCTGTTTTCTCTTGGCTCATAGCACACTGCAGATTGCGAAGAGCTTAAGTGCACATGTCAGGTTGGCCATGGAAAATACAACCGCCAAACTGACATGCACACTTCATATCTCTGCAATGTGCAGGGTGGCTGTCAATCATTATAGTTGCACCAGCCCACAGTATGAACGTCATCGGGCATGATGATAGAATTATCGACCAAGACATAATTAAATTAACTTAAAACTGCAATATATAAATATTTTTTATATGCAACAGCTGGTTCCAAGGGGGGGGCAACGCCCCGGTGCTCCAATGGATGAACCGACCCTGGTTCTATGACATAAAAGGCGAGAGGAGTGGTGTTGTCTCTGAGTTTAAACACTTATATATGGGTTTGATGCCTTGTGCACAAGATTGTTTGGTCAAGAACATCTGGCTCGGCAATGGAAGGTTGCTTACATTGGGGATGTTCTGTTTGGATGGCAACACCTGGCGAGCTATGTTGCTTTAATGCCTTGTTCTCCACATAAAGGAGCTAGAAAGTGTGTCTGACTGCTGAGGCCTGGTGCTCCATGTAGATAGACCCATCGGACTGTAATGCTATGCTGCCAGGTAAGCGATAAGTGCTGCTGAAGCCTCCAGATAGTCCACAGTGTCACAAATCTAGGCTGTGATGGATGGAACTGATGGTACCTGTCTAGATGTGTAATGCTTGAGTATGCCGTATCTTCATTGGAAATCCTGGTAGTTGCACCACGAGGGCAGAATACACAGAATATCTGAGCAGTGTTAGGTTTTGCTGATAATTTCTGTGTAATATGAGTTAAATCACCTATTGTCTTGTGTTGTGATAAAGAATCTGACAAATAAGCACTATACAATGTATTGGACTGATGTGTGAAGAAGAATTGAATTACTGCTCCACCCTGCAATTTGGAATCGCACATTGGATGCAAAGCACTACATTAGATTATTGCACTTGATGACACTCATAGATTAATGTTACTGATTAATGTGCAAAAGCCATACGTTCAAGTTTGTGCTTCAGTATGAATGGATTATAAATGTCTCAAGACTTGAGCAACCTGGTCAATCCTAGGCCCTTTATTTCCTATAAATACAAGCTGGTGGTTGTGGGCTGTTTGCATAACCAGGGTTTCCACGAAGAAGTCTTAAAGGAAACAGTTTCTGGATTTCCTAATGAGTGGTTTGGGTGGACATGGCTGGAATTTTTTTTTTAAAATATTTTATTGATTTTATTGGATTAGAAACAAAGTACAGTAGTAGTATACCAATATGCTCGTTACATATATTAATTAGTTTCCAAACATTCAAACCCACCCCTCCCTGATAGTAACAACTACCCAAAACTCCCACCCTTCCCACCAGATTCAATTTTCAGTGTATCCTAATCTGATCATCAACCAAGACATAGTACTCTACATACAGTGTACATTTTAATATATAGTATTTATAAACATGTCCTACTAATGCAATTTTGGTGATCAGTATACATTGGAGTCCAGATACCGACAACAGGACAATCATAGTTATCGTTTAGTGTAAAGACTGTTCAACCGAAATGAATTGTTCCAACAACATGTCCTATTCCATTGAAATTTGGTGTTTCCTAAGCCATCTATGTTCTTCCCTTCTTATCTCCATACTTTCAGCTCTACCCCATCGTACCACCTCACCATGCCAAAATAATGCCGTCAGGGGTGGTATAGATTTCCAGCGCCTCGTTATAGCTCTTTTCGACAAAATTAATAATAGATTGGCAAATCGAGCCTGAGTTTCTTGCGGTTTCCTCAGTTTTCCCACACCTAGTTTGCAGTATTCCACAGGGACTGGGCTGGATGTGTGTGTTTTTGTTTAATATCTGTTTATTGAATACCAACAAGAAAAAAGAAAAGTTTCACAAGTCGCATAAAATTGAAGGGCCATGATGGGAGAGCAAGAAAATGTGGGTAACAGAAGAAAGCAAACAGAGTCGGGCCCCCACAACGGGGCTGGGGAGGGAGGGATAGGGGGGGGGGGGAGATAGAGAGAGAGAGAGAGAGAGAGAGTAAGAGAGAGAGAGAGAGAGAGAGAGAGAGAATGCTTGCATGTGTGTATCCATGCTTCTCTTAGCTTCTACCTCGACTGCCACACCTCAGTCCTCCAATTGTGCTTGCCAGGCCTGCCTCCAACATCACCTGACCCTCTGACTCATGCTAGCTGCACCTTTATTTCTGGGCTGAGGACCCAACTGCCAGTGCTTGATTTGAGCCAGTGGTTTTTGGTATTCGGCACCAGCACTTAATTATCAGCACCGGTGCTTGTCAGAGTATGCCACTAGGTGGCGCTGTCTGGCGAAGGACCACAACAACAGTTAATTATAAATTCAATACACTAAAAAAATACTGTTACCTGCTTCCCTGCAGGGCTGCCCCGGGCCCATGCAGGGGGCCCTCCTATGAGGGCAGCCCCACTTAGTGCCACAGGATGGCACACAACGAGTCAGCCTCCCAGTTTTTGGGATCCTCGCAGGTTCCCTAGGCAACGTCACTTCTGGGCAGGAGAGAGCGGGGGGAGAGGTACTTATACCTCTCCCACCCTCTGAACTCCCTCTTTTCTCTGCTGCCCTGACGTTGTTTGGCGCACCGAGCTGGTCTGGCGTTGGCGTCTTGGTGGCTGCAGCCGCCTGTATCATTCGTCTTATGGTGCGGATGCGTGGCGGTGACCGGCCTCTTAGGTTCTCGAGGTGAGTCCATGGGGGTGCTATGGTTGAGCGGCCCTCACGCACACCGCTGTAAGCTATGCCCGTTTGCGTCGGTCATGTCGCCACCGAGATACCGGTGTCTTTGGTTGTGGTGTGTTTCGGCATACGTGGCTGGTGCTCTGCTAGTGCGAGTACGGGTCCGGGAGCCTTTGTTGTGGTGGGTGCATTTCGCGCACCACCGTCCACGTGCTTGGCCACGATGCAGTTGGAACGGTGTTTGCCGCTTACCGCCTTTGCCTGGGTTCAGGGCTGGTAGGGAGGGGTCTTGGCTCCCGGTGTGTGGCCACCCCCATGGGGCGTGTGTCGCGCTGCCGGGCCAGGTTTGTTTGGGTGGGCTCATTGGGGGGGCGATCGGGTCTCTGCAGGACACGCTGGCTCAACCTGGTTTGGCGACTCGCGGGAGGCAGATCACGCTTGTGGCGGCACAGCAGGGTTGGCCTTGCTTGTCTTCGAATTTTTGGGGTCAGTGCTGTGCGGCCGTCCGCGGCAGAGCAGGAGCCTTGTTTGTTGGCGGGGTGAGGTTGCGCTTCAGCTCTGCTCACACATTGCTATGACAGATGCTGTTTCTTGTCACCGTCGGTTTCCCCACGCCCTGGGATGCGACAACATGCATAGTGTCCGGGGGGGGGGGTGGCGGGGCAGTGGTGCGACCGGAGGTGGAGAACCGAGTGGTCCTGGTGAGAGTCAGCCCTGGTGGTTGGAAAGATAGTAACTTACTGTCACTGACATGGGCGAACACTTCTGGGTTTCTTTCGGTAATTGGATTGTGATTTTCCGTCCTTATTTTGTATGGTCAATTTGGTTGTATATTGAGTGGTACACTTGGGCTTTGGTGTTGTGTTGTTGCATTGGTTGTCTGCCAAAAAGCTTTTGCCCTAATGCGGGGGTATGCTGGGTGAGTCCCGGCTGAATCTTTTCATGTGTAGCATGGTACACTCACTGCTTCTACTGGTTGAGGGAAGCTCTTGTTGTATGTACTGCACCCACACAGAGCTGCACTGAGCCATGCATTCTCATACACACAGCCCTCACTGATATGTGCACTACTCAAACCCACATAGGCCTGGATGAACTGTGCAGTGATCAAGCACACAAAAGCTGGTGGTGCAGCCGGCGCCGTACTCACGGTTCCACAGGTTCCAGGTGAGACGCTCCTCTAGTCTGTGGCCACAGCGACACGTTTCCCCGGCCTGCGGCAGCACCTCGGAATTCAGCACTGATGGTAGGGCCTCAGGGGGATCGGTGGGGGTAGCGGCTCCTCAGATCTGTTCCTTGTCTGTGTCGGTGGCGGGCAGAGGTTGGGAGCCAGCGACTCCTTCTCTTCGGGCGCCCCAGGCAACATGCTGTGGGTGTGTGCCTCAGTGTGGTGAAGCGAGTCTCGGGCTCCCACTGCGGGTTTTCTTGGTAGGCTATGGCCTTTGCGGCCCATTACTTAGCTGTTGTGGTAGGGGGTTTAAAGTTTGTGTACAAGTTGGCGAAAATGGCGCCCGCGTGCCCGAGCACCCTCCCCACGGGGCCACGAGCATTGGACAAAATGGCGCCCACGTGTATGAGGAACCGCCCCCCCTTCCTCTAAGTGCCACAGGCAGTTTAATGGCGCCCAATTTAATGGGAACGCCCGGAATAGACACCGTGCGTGTTGGAGGCAGCATGTTAGAAGAGAATATGTAGATAGTAAATGCTAGTTTGTGGTATTGACCGCGCTGCAGGGTTTTTAATGGCGGTTTTTCTCCGATGCTGTGTGTGCAGAAAAATAGGTTTACGTTTGTTCTCGCATGACGATTCTTGAAGGAGAATGTAACTTTTGTGATGATGCAGATTACATCATTTACACCGTTCAAGGTCCGCACGTAGTGCGCTAACAGCGACCGCCCGCTAGGGTCCCTTGGTTGGCACGTTATCATATACCTAGGTTTTGGCCCGCTTGTAGTTCTTGATGAGCAAAAATTTCTGTTACATATAGCGTGTTCACCGCGCCACCGCTATGGTTTCTCGTATGGGTATGGAACTTGCACGGCAGGCGATTCCCTCCTCTGCCCCCGGGGGGCTGGGATCGGAGCGTCGCGCCATGCCGGTAGGTCGGACCGAGTGGTTGCTGCCAAGTATTGGGATGAGGCAGTCACGGAGGCCCGGTTTTGAATTGTGCGGTGGGAGTGGGGCCGAGCCGGTGCCAGCAGCTACAGTAGTGCATTGTTGAAAGGGTGGCAAGTCATTAAATGTATTTCTAGGCCGCAAGCTAGTGTTCGGGAGGCTATCTGGACAAGGCATGGCTGCGTTTTTAGCCACACGTATGATAATCGGTAACGATGGCTCCCCGTGGCTCTCTACGCAGTACACACAAGTGACAAGCGTGCCGCGCCCCACCTTTTTTTGCTACTGGGGCAGGCTCTTTAGCGAGGGGGGATTACACGTCCAGGGTACATTGCCTTAGGTTCACAGCAGCAGCGGCGCCGTACGGTTAGCAACCTGCTTGTGGAGGGGATACCCTTTGAGTAAAGTTGGTTTGAGGAGTTGTGAACAACTTCATTAAGGGAATATTTGTGTTGGTATGGTCACAGGGCCAATTTCATTCTAATTTTAGAGGAGCTCCAGGGACCTCTGAGGCATGATGATTAGTCACTGGCCGCCGTTTAAAAAGGGGTTTGATTTGATTAGTTCTCTGTGTGCATAGAGCGGAGAGGATGTGGCCTTACTGCGAAAGCGGTCGACTTTGATGCAGGGGAACCGGGTCGAGTCTTTTATTGACGCTCCGCATCCCGCCGAAGTATGACAATCAGGTGCTCACTCTTATTAATGCGTTTTTATATAGCGCTGACTTTACCCGAAGGGGTCAGAGCGCTTCATAATAGGAACAGAACTGATACGTGAGAACACTATAAGTGAACACATTACAAAGCAAACGCTAAGTTACATGAGGCAAAAAGTGACAAACGTGAGCAAACAAATACAAGAGGTAGCAAACGGTGCATTACAGGAGGTAAAAGTGACATGTGTGCAAGTTACAAAAGTTTATAAAGTACAAGTAGAGGTAAAATTCTGCAATACATGGCAGACACTCAAACACAAGAACATAAGTTACGTAGGCAATGGTGGCACTTGTGCAAGTATCGAAAGCAACCACTATGTAAGAGGTAGCTAACAGTGTGTTACAAGAGAAAAGTAATGTGTGCATGTTACAAAAGAGTACCACACACAGGTAAAAGGGTAATACTGCAATAAATGGCAGACTCTCAAACCACAAGAACACAATGGGAAGACACTCCCATAGTCAAAGAGAATAGAATTTTCTATAATAAACGGTCTTCCTTCAGTTTATAGAGAGGGCGTGAATTAAATTTGGAAGTGTCTTTAAAGGAGGAGAACTTTGAGGTCAGTTTTGAAGGCCTGGGAGCAGGAGGTGGTTCTGGGAGGAAGAGTAAGGGAACGAGTTAAGAAGTGATTCTAAATCACACACACCAAAGTGCAATGGTCATTCTTAGACTTAGCATTTGAATAATTGACTTAGTTTCAAGACACTACACTACTGCATCAGGCCCTGGAGGTAAGCAAGTACTTGCCCCACCGAACTCCTTACGAGAATGAATTGTGGATAGCCTAGTTCTCGTACTGACAAACAGGCTTGGCCTTGGTAGTGTGGGGGCATTGATGGCCCCTGTCCCATTGCAGAGAATCTATATTGGTATATGAGGGGGGCAGGGCATCTAATGGATGTTTTATGTCTCAAATGCAGGAACCCACGCTGGAGAACCGCCCTACTCACATGGGGGGCCACCTGAAGTATCAACAGGTATGAGAGTCATAGCACACTGGGGTCAGTGTGCTAGGGTCTGGGACAACCAGGTTCTCCCCAGGTGTCATTACTGTCCCTGTTTTGGGGCGCTCTGTTGGAGACCGCGCTATTGCTCTCTTCCCTGCCGGCTAGTGCATGGGGGGCGCGAATGTTTCGTTCTTCATGAATCTCGCGCGGGAGAGCACAGGTTCCAACCCATTAGCAAATGTAACTGTAACAAGGAGCGATAACTCAAGGGTAAGTCTCGTGCCTATGGTTGTGAAGGCTCTCAGAAGACAGGGGTTCGAATCCTGCTATTGCCGTCATGGTAACCTAATGTGGTAAATTTTGAAGCTGCTTTTATGCAACGGGGGGCGCAAACTTTCCGTTCTTCTTGCGCTTCGCCTGGGGGCAGGTGCAGGTTACACCCCAGGGGAGGAATACATTGGTAGTCAACTGGTGAGTCTGAGCATAGCAGGTGTCCCCTGTGCAATAATTGGATGTTTTCTCTTGTAAAACAACTGATGAGTCTGGGCAATTTGTTGATTTACTGGGCAATAATTTGTGTGTCTTTCTCGGTAAGCAATGGCATAGTGGGCAAAGCATGCATCCCCTGTGACAAACTTGAAATGCGTTTTCTTTTACACAACTGGTGAGTCTGGGCATATCATGCATCCCATGTGCAATAATGGAATGTGTTATTTTATACAGCAACTGGTGCTCCAGTAAGGTGCTCTGATCCTGGTGGTCGAGTTAGCAATAGGCTTACCTGTCAATGCTGGTTATGGGCTGTTTTCATGGATTTGTTCTCGCTTCCAGAAACGCACAGGTTTCGTTCTGTAATGGTCCAACCACGCCTAGCAGGCTGGCCTGCCAGGGCTCAGAGCAGGTACAGGGGAAGAACACACTGGGGCAGTGTGGGGGGTTCTGGGTCAGCACGCCCGGGAATGGAGTGTAACCTTTTTTCTAATTTCAGGACAATCGGATCAAGTACACAGGCACCACTCTGAGAAGGACAGGTGGGAACGGAAGCAGGAATAGCCAGGACGTACTCCGGCTCGGAGCCTGAATGCTGTTCCTGGTTAAGTGCTCTTGGGGGGCAAGGTGACAACCCCTTTCTGACTTCTTGTAGGGGAGAGTAGAAGCAGTGTTAAGTGTAGGGGTTGTGCAAGTACCATGACATCCTTACACATCAACCACAGTTGTGCGCAATTACCTTATGCAACTACTGGCCTTAGCTCATAGGTGACAGGAGGGGTAACCACAAAGGTGGATGGGCAAAAGACTTGTATGGTACTCATTGTGGGGGTGCCCAGGGGACTTTTCCAGAAGTTATCTGAAGATCAGTACTTGTGACACACTATAGGGTTTGCACACAGCAGGGGAGAGGGCCTGTCCAGGTGGTCAGGGGCAACGGTATTGTCATGTCTGGACTTCCGTCAGCGCGGCTAGGGCCCGCTAAGATCATGGTGGACATTTGCCTTCGGCCCAGGGCATCCTTTTAGCCGTTTAGTCTGGTTCGCTCCTATTTGACGCACTGCGAGTTGGATACAGATGGGTCAGTTCTGTTGAGACGAATGCTCCGTTGGGTAGAGCTCATAGGGTAAGGCGTGTGCAGCATGTACCTGGGGTAGCCAGCTCAGGCTTGCTCCTGGGTTTGTAAAGTTGATGTGATGGGCCAATGGGTGCTGCACTATGAGTAAATGATATAGTACAGCATCTAGTTTACCGGTTCTGTATGAGAACCTCATTAGCAACAGCAGCTGCGCACATGGGTAGCAGTATAGCTTCTTTTAGTTCGCCCAGGGTTGGGGCTGGCAAGGTCATCAGCTTGGCAGCCGGAAACGGAGTAGAAAAAATCATATCCGGGAAGGAGCAATGCGCACTCTGCAGTCAAGCAAGCTACGTTTCAACAGAACCCTGATATACTGTCGGGAATAAATGCAAGGTTATGGGCTACACATAAATAGGCCTTTCTGTGTGCAGGGGGCGCGAGTGAGCCATTCCCAGGAGGGTGCGATTGGCCTTGACAGTGCTGAAATGGAGGGGATAGAGCACTAATAGGGACATCTCCAGAGCACAGTTTGCAGTCAAAGTTGAGAGGATCAGGGACATTACTGATACAGTTCACAGGCCTGTAGAGCGGCAGAACTGATAGGGGCTTTTGGTTGCTGGGCAACACAGCTGTCCAGAGGAGGAAAGGACATGTCCTTGCTTGATCTGAGGGAGGCCTTTGAATGAACAGGTGGTAGGTAACTAGGTCCATAGTGGTGGGGGCCCTGGGGAGACGGTGGCCACACCCAGTGCTGTGGTGGCGTTACAGGGCGATCCAGAGGCTGTAAGGTACAGTAAGGGTACCCTCTGCAGGAGCACAGTAAGGGTGCGAAAGCCAAAATTCACAGGGAGGTCCTCACGTTGGACCCTGGAGGAACGACGGCACCCCGTTAGTCCTTCAGGCGGTTGTGGACCTGAGCAACCGGGGGTTGCCTGCAACTTTCCGCCCCCCCCCCTGAGCTAGGAGCGGCGTGAGTAAGAGGTGGACTGGCGGTCTGCCGGTGGGAGGGGCTAGACCCTCCCCCAAATCGACAAACACCGGTTGGCGAGGGCCACCGGGCAGATTGGCTCATCAGGTGGGCAGGTGGCGAGGGGCTGCCTGTCCTGGGATCGCCCGTAAGATAACCCACCATGTTGGCATATTTGTTATGCAAATAAACCTGCAGCAATTTTCAACACTAAAATGAGTTGTGTCTGATTATTTCTCTGAAGTATTGCTGTGGGAGGGATGGGGAGTGTTGCCGATATTGGCACTAAAGCCATTGTTATAGCTTGGGGCTTGAAATAGTCCGAATTGGCACACTTGGATGAGTGTGATGGTTAATAGTTGTGTTGTTACTATCATTGGCAGCACTGGCAAAGGCAATGTGTGTTGCAAGCTGCAGTGAACCTCTTGGAGAGAGCCCTAGTACTCTTTTTTTACAAATGAAGCACTGCCAACTATGCCTCTGAAGTTGTCTTGGGATGACAGCATGGTGGAGACTTCTATCTGCCCACGAGATTCTTCTTCCTTATTGCAAAGGGGGGGGGGGGGGGGGGGGTATGTGTTCACTTGGGCCGTTGCCCCCTTTTATCCCTCCCTCGCCCTACCTAGCTCGCCCCCTAATTGGGGGGTGTGGGGGGGGGGGGGGGGTCTTGTTTGAGGGGAGGCAATCCTGGCCCCCACCGGCCTAGCCAGCATGCAAATGGCGGGCGGGGGAGGGCCTACCGCCTCCGGACGGTGTTTTACACGGGCCCCCATCAGGTCTGGCTTCGCCTACCCGGCCCGGATTCTATACCGAAGTACAGACAGGCTACCTTCCGGCACACACAGAGTTAATTTTCATACAAAGTAGGGCCGTTTCCAGTCATTTGCAAGGTAGATATACACGCACACACATATTCCCCAATCTAGCTCTCAGCTCTCCCTAATTCTGTGTCTAGGCACACACGGGGCTATTTCTTGATACACTGAACATATGGAATAGATTTGTAGAAGGGTTTCGCCTAGGCAGCCTATTTCCGCATATCATAAACCCTGTGATTGCACATTGAAAAAACTGACAATTATAGATGCTTCCATCACCTCGTAATATCGTACCCCAATTCACTTACTAATTGTAAACCATGAATTCGTTCCTGGGGCGTTCGAGTGGCCGCAGAAATTGAAAAAACCCTGCCATTTAAACAAACTGGCTAGTAAACTAGTTAGATAATTTTTACGCGCGTTTTATGATCTCTGCATGGCATTTCTGACTCGATTGGTTCTGCCACGACGACCCTGTGGGTGTTTCGCATGCCCTCGTGAGACGGGGACTGCAGCCAGCCTCGCCAGGGGTAGTAAGCGCTATATACATACATTTTCAATGACATTAGTCTGAGGAGTTCGACGGACTCTGCCGGAGCCGACCTGCGACGGGCTCTTCCCGCCTTCTTGATTGTCCGTCAGGGCCGCGCCGTGCGTGCTTTTCAGGGACACCTGCCTGCTGCGAAACCTCCAAATTAATTTCCTTATCTGGTGGCCTGCTTCAGTGACCCCCCCCGCAAAAGCCCAAGTAAAACCCCAACTTGCAGAAGACTGTCAGCGGTGACTGGCGAGTGACATGCAGGGGTCACGTCCAGAGGTCACTCTGACAGACCGCAAGTCTTTGACCCGAGACCTCCCACAGCTCGATTAATAAAGCTAATGAAAACCGTCAGACAATAACCTTTCTGTTTATTATTCGAGCCGGTAGACTGCCGCCTATGCCAGCATAAGGCTGGGTGTTTGGGTTCTGAGGATTCGAGGAGGTGGCAGGGGGCGGGGGGCTGCGGTGAGCACTGATGCAAGTTTATGAGAAATCAATGGTGCTCTTTCAACACCCCCATCCCTAGCAGCCCTGTTTTGGTGGCCTTGTACTGGACTCGAGGGTTTGGCTGGGGATGAGTCTGACGCTGCCTAGGTCTCCACGCCGCTCCCCCCCAAACAAGCACTTCCTGCTACCCAACCTTGGCTGAGACATATTTTTTTTCTCAGCTATTCATTTTCAGGCCACAAGGCCGAGGTTCTCGCTGTTCCTGCAGGGTTCCACAGATATGGTTTCAAGCGTGGGCCGAGCCCGCTTTATTCTGTGTTGGCTTTAATTGCAGGGGAGCATGAAATGTTTTGGGTCGGATGTGCCCGCTGGCTCCAGGGAAACTTTGTGATAAAACCCAACCCAAAGCCTTCTGATGTGGGAGGCAAGCCACAGAAACTGATCTCCCATAAGGGAATGACTGCCTTGAGATCAAAGTCCCGCGCAAACCAGCCTTCTATAAAAAATAAAAGACATTTTCTTTCTGTTTTTATTATAATTTAGATGAGATTCTAATTACAACGCAAGCGCCAAATATAGCCAAGACCGGAAGTGTGCAAAAACGCACAACATAGACAAAAACACCACCTACTCCACACAACCAGGGGCGGCTGGTGACATTTGAAAGTGGTGAGGCGTAAACTAATTTGCATATTGCACCGCAGCGAGTGAGCCCGAACCACCTTGCATCCATCCATACATCATTCATGCATCCACCCATCCATCCTGCATCCATACATCATTCATTCATGCATCCACCCATCCATCGATCATGCATCCACCCATCATGCATGCATCCATGCATCCATCCATACATCTTTCATGCATCCACCCATCCACCCAACCACCCATCCTGCATCCATACAGCATTCATTCATGCATCCACCCATCCATCCATCATGCATCCACCCATCATGCATGCATCCATGCATCCATCCATACATCAATTATGCATCCACCCATCCATCCACCCACCCACCCATCCTGCATCCATACATCATTCATTCATGCATCCACCCATCCATCATGCATCCACCCATCATGCATGCATCCATGCATCCACCCATCCATCCACCCACCCACCCATTCTGCATCCATACATCATTCATTCATGCATCCACCCATCCATCCATCATGCATCCACCCATCATGCATGCATGCATCCATGCATCCATCCATACATCATTCATGCATCCACCCATCCATCCACCCACCCACCCATCCTGCATCCATACATCATTCATTCATGCATCCACCCATCCATCCATCATGCATCCACCCATCATACATGCATCCATGCATCCATCCATCCATCCATCCATCCATCATGCATCCACCCATCATGCATGCATCCATGCATCCATCCATACATCATTCATGCATCCACCCATCCATCCACCCACCCACCCATCCTGCATCCATACATCATTCATTCATGCATCCACCCATCCATCATGCATCCACCCATCATGCATGCATCCATGCATCCATCCATACATCATTCATGCATCCACCCATCCATCCACCCACCCACCCATCCATCCTGCATCCATACATACATCATTCATTCATGCAGCCACCCATCATGCATGCATCCATGCATCCATCCATACATCATTCATGCATCCACCCATCTAACCTGCATCCATCATTCATGCATCCATCCACCCATCATGCATGCATGCATCCATCCATGCATCCATCCACCCACCCATCCACACAATGACAGCATTAATGGCCGACAGCAAAGTTAAGGCATCAATTAAATCTCAAATAATCCCTGCGTCCTGTTGTCCAAACACCTCCACATGTCCACATGTCAATTCTTACCCACCAAGGGTTCAATCTAGCGTTGGAACTGTTTTATTTTCAATAGCTATTATTATTATTATTATTATTATTATTATTGGGACATTTATAAAGCGCTGCGTTACGCACACCGGCGTGTCCACGCGCTAAAAGTGGGAGAGGCAGCGTGCAGGGAGCACAAAAACTGAGCGGACAATTATTTAGTATAAAGGAATGTTTTAAGTTTCGCTCGGAACCTAGCTTCCTCCGGTTCAAGGCGCAGGTCCGCTGGTAGTTTATTCCAATTATTTGCCGCTAAGCTTCTAAAGGACCTACCTCCCATGCGGGCTTTCTTAACTCTAGGGATCCTCAGTAGACCGCCCCCTGCGGATCTAAGCGCTCGTGTTGGTTGATACACTTCGATCAGTTTATTCAGAGGGTCGGGTGCCCTGCCATTCAAGATTCGATGACAGGTGCAGAGGGCTTTGTATTCCACTCTTCTCCTCACAGGGAGCCAGTGTAGCTTCTGGAGGGCCGCCTTAGAAGGCGCCCTTTTGGGCAGCCTGAGAATCAAACGTGCTGCCGCATTCTGCAGCACTTGCAGGCGTGCCATGCTTTTTTCTGGAGCCCCCAGGTACAGCAGGTTCCCGTAATCCGACCTAGCTGTCACCAAAGCATGAACCAGGGTTTGACGGGCACCGATCGGGAGTAAGTCAAGGACCTTTCTCAGTTTCTTCAAAATCCCAAAACAAACTCCCACCACCCGGTTGATCTGGGGGCCAAAAGTAAGACCCGCATCAAACCACACCCCCAGATTGCGTGCCTCTTGGCAGGGGGTTGGGGTTGGTCCAAGACAGGGTGGCCACCATGCCGACGACCAAGCAGACTGGGCTCTCCCCACCACCAGCACCTCTGTCTTGCTGCCATTAAGCTTCAAACAGTTGATAGCCATCCACTCGGCAAGATCTTTCATGCACGACCGGAAGCCATCGGCAGCAAGACAGGGCGCGTGCGATAGGGAGATCACCAGCTGCGTATCGTCGGCATACGAAACCAATTGGAGACCATGACTCTCCACAATCGAGGCAACAGGCGCGACATACATATTAAAAAGGGTCAGGCTCAATGATGAGCCCTGCGGCACGCCTTGGCCCAGGGGAACCCCCTTTGAATAGCAGTCTCCTTGCCTAACTCGAAAGCTTCTCCCCTTGAGGAAGTCCTGGATCCATCTCAGCGCGGTACCAGAGATGCCACCTCTGTTCAGACACTGTAGCAAGATGTTGTGAGCTACAGTGTCGAACACCGCGCTGAGGTCCAACAGGATCAAAGCCATAGTTTGGCCTGCATCCACACCCTCTCTCAGATGTTCCGTAGCCATAAGGAGGGCGGACTCGGTAGAATGGCGTGGCCTAAAGCCAAACTGCGTCGCGTGGAGCAGTCCCGTCTCTTCCACGTGCTTCATAATTTGGGTATTAACCACCTTTTCCGCCACTTTGGACAGAAAAGGCAGGAGTGAGATGGGCCTCAGATTCTCTAATACCTCGAAGCCTAAGTGGGGTTTCTTCCGGAGCGGGAGCACCACCGCCTGTTTCCACCCCTCAGGCAACTTTCCCGATCCGAAAGAGGTATCCAGGACGTGCCTCATATAAGGCTCCAGAACTTCCAGGCTGTCCGCCAAGCGTTTGGGTGACACTGGGTCCCACGGGGACCCTGATTTGACAGAGCGACACACCACTACTAGATCCTCAAAAGGGGGGGTGCGGAAGTTTGTAAGATGCCCTGCCGTCTCCGTGTCCCCCAATGCTACCTCAAAGTCAATCCCTGTCGGCGGATTAGGGAAAGTCGAGTAGATCTTCTCGACTTTAGTAGAGAAATATTCGGCAATACGGTCACATGACTCCGTTGAGCAACTCTCCGGCTCTGTAGGTGAATTTACCGTGGTCAGAGACTTGTAAATGCCGAAGAGTTCTTTGGCCGAGTTTTCCGCCCCCAGGATTTGTCCTGCATAGTAGGCTGCCTTAGACTTTTTAATCAGCCTATGGTGAAGGCGCCTTTTTTCCAAGAACAGTTCCCTAGCCTGATTGTCATAAGACACCCTCCAGACTCTTTCGGCTCGCCTACAGTCCGCCTTTGTTAGCCTCAGCTCACCACTAAACCATGGGGCTGATCGTTCTTTCCGAGCATTCCCATAGTTTTAGTAAATTGAGCATCAACAAACTTACCAGAAGCCCCAGATTCAATCATTGGCTGAATCTTAATATTTGCCCTTTCTGCAAACTAACTCTATAAACAAAAACAAATGTCGCTGTGCTTTTTGCACTATTTGGGTCAAGAAGATCCGGGACACTACCTAGAGAGAACTTGAAAGTGTGGCCTCAATTATTAATAGGTCTTCTCTTTTTCCACGTACTGACTTTCACTTGTATAACTTTTAATTTGGATTTCAGGTTTCATGGGACAGTCTTTTAAAAAGTGGATGATTTTACTACAATACATGTAAAGTTTCGTTTTTCATCTTTTGCCCTATCGTCTTTATCAACAGCACCCCGTGTACATTGGCTCTGGAAATGAGGCGTCTTAACAAACAGAGGCCGCAGTACGAGGTAGGGAGAGAGCTCTTCCCCCCCAGACAGGGGGTTATGTATCTGGGGTATGTATTGGCCAGCCAATCCTGGCGCTGTATGCAGCGCCAGGATTGGCTGGGGGGGCACCATGAGTGCTCGCCCAGTCGCCCTGTGCAACCCCGGGGGCTGTGGCCCGCCCCCCGGTCGTCTCTCTATGGGCAAATTCACTGGGAAACAATCTGCGCATGCGCCGGCATGTTTGTGCCCAAAACCCACTTGCGCAGCTGCAGCAGGCACATCCTCCCCCCCGCCCCCCCGCACTCCGGTCGGGTGTCTCCTGGATTCCCGGACGGCAGGTAGCGCGATTTTTTAAAATATTTGTATTCGGTTCTTAGTGAGGACGCGATGGGTCCATGGGGCTTAGTGGGGTTACGCCCCTACGCCCCAATGGACGTACCGCGCCTGCACACAACTCCCGCTTTTAACGTAAGAATAAGGTATGGGGGGGTTAAAATGCTGGACTCCCTCTGTTTACAGCACAGATACTAAGAATGAAAGGCCCAGATTTATTATGGATTTATGTTGTCCGTGCTGGTCGCAAGGCGACCCAAGTCATTAAATGGCATTTACAAAGCCACAAAAAAGGCAATTTGCACGCCTTGCATGACCTTATAAAAAAAAATGACCACAGTGCCGTGGCTTGCGCTGCGCTATGTTCCAGTTAATAGTGGTAGGCGTTCCATGGGTGGAGCATGGGTGTTCCTGTGCATCCACCCATGGAATAGGACGCAATCCCAGATTTCCTGAAATCAGAGATTGTGCAACAAAATGGAAGAAATAGCTTTATTTCTTCTAGTTTCTTCCTCTTTCTGTGCGCGATGCCTTCTGCATCACACATGAATTAGAAAGAGGAATATGCCTCTAAGGATTGTTATGTGCATGGAGCCTCAAATGCACCAGCGCAGGGAGAGAGCTGAAGGGCGCCATATCTTAGTAGATGTGGCACCCTTCGGCTCTCTCCCCTTCACACAACGCAGCAACTTTGCGTGCTGCTGTGCTTTGCGCAAACTTTTAATAAATACACCCCAAAGTGCTCAAGGTCAACCTGTAGATGAGTAGGCAATCTGGGCACTTCACAAACGATCTAGAAATGAATGTCCCCTTATGTCAGCCCTGTTCTGAAGTACCTCGTTTCCTTGTATTCCCAATGAAATATGCGTCACTGAACCCCATTGTTCCCAATCGTTCCTTGTACACCGCGGCCATGCAATGAACGGCTCGTGGCTCTTCTCTTCTGCTGTGCTATTGCTTTGTTTTTTTGAGGAGCATTACTTCGTGCCAGTTGTATGACAGAGACACACATGGCTAAACCACATATGCTTCTACCATGCAGCCCGAGCCACAAATGCGTCTTCACCATTCATTCCTTTACAAACGCACGCCTTTGCCATGCAATTTCGTTGTAAAGGCATTAATAGTAAGGGGGTATGCATGGTTAAGATCGCCACAAATCTGACCCCGACCTCCCCACCCTGAGCCCTAAAATTTGAACCCTCAACCTCACCCTGCCCCGCCCTAAGGCCTAAAACCAGCCATGACCTTAAAACTACTCCTTGAGGCCTTAAACCCTTCCTTCTACCATAAACAACTCCACCCACTCCCTCTGCTCTGAGCCCTGATCCCAATAAAAAACTACCCTGATCCACCAACCCTGGTGCCCTAAAACTGCCCCACTCCTAAAAACTCCCCGCAAACCCAGCCCCATCCCTTAAAACTAACCCAATCTCCTCCCAAGCCATGAGTCTAAAAAAAACCTACTCCCTTCCCAAAAGTACCCCAACCCCTTCGCCCTTCTCCCTAAAAGCCACCCACCGCTAAAAGCCCCCCCCCCCCCAAACCCAGCCCCACTTATCTGTCTGCGTCCGGTGCTTTTTGTTCCGATGCTTCCTCTTGTTCTTCCCACCCATCCAGAACACTAGACCGTTATCTGCCTTTACCACGCATCTGTGTGGTTACGGCAGATGTGTTGTTCAGGAAAGTGTGGTTGCGCTTGCATTGTTTCAGCAAGTGCGGCTTTGCCCAAGGTGTTCCAGCTTTCCCATTTGTGTCACCTTAAGTCTATTTGGGGTCCTGGCCAATAAATAAACGCACCTCCCTTAAAAAACACACGCACAATTAAAAAAAGCAAATCTAAATTATGCCTGTAAATACCACCCATTCTCTTTTAGAGCATTCCACAGGTGACATCGCTTAATCATCACACAGTAAAAACCAAAGCACTGCACTGAAGATTTTCAGTTCCCTATCATGTGAAATCTCATAATTTTCTCCTTAATTCTCTTCTCCTGCCTCCGCTCTCGTCATCTCTTTCTATGTGTATATGTCTCTTGCTGGATGTGACCTCTAGCTTTGCAGAGGAAAGAGATGCAAGGGACGAGAGAAAAGCAAAGGACAGAGAGGCAATGAGGAGAGCATAGCCGCAGAGTTGAAGCAGAGAGAGAAGGGAGGTAGATATGAAAATGAGGTAGACAGATAGGTGAGTTAGAGAGATATGTGAGGTCATCATAAAGAAGGATACAGAGAGGTAGAAAGAGGAAGAGCTAGGTACAGAAAGAGAGTTAGTGAGATACATAATTCTCGTAGAGTGAGGTCGAGTTGTAAAGAAGTAACAAGAGAAAATAAGAGAGAGGAGGACGTTTAGAGAGAGGGTGGGGTGCCCAGGTGAGATTGAGGGAGAGATAAAGGAGAAAAAAACTCAGAGGTAGAGAAGGTAGACAGGCAGAGTAGTGTAGCAGGGACAGAAGAATAGAGAAATGCAAACTAAAGAGTAAGTGGTGAGGTTGACAGGGGGGCAAAATGATAAGTGAGGTGTAGAGAGATGAAGAGAGTAATACAGGCAGTGAGAAATGTAGACGAGAGGTGTAGGAGGTAGAAACGGACAGGGCGAAGAAGAGAAACAGGCGAGAAAGAGAGGACGTTCATGCAGAGGTAGAAAGAGATGGTGAGGAAAAGAAAGAGTGTGAGATAGAAACAAAGAGGTGAGGTACTGTAAGGTATAAAGAAAGAGCAGTAGAGAGAGATAGAGAGGTGATGTAGAGAGTGTGAGTTGAAATACAGGATGTACTTGTAAAGAGCAAAGGAGCGAGAGACTTAGAAGCAGAGGAGGCAATGATAAAGCTACAGGAGATGTAGCGAGAATGTAGTGAAATAGTGAGAAAGGTGAGGCAGAGTGAGCAGAGTCAGAAAGGGGAGAAAGATGGAGAAATGAGGTAGCAAATTAATGGTGAGGTACACTGAAGAGTTTGGTAGTGAAACAGCAAGAGGCGGTGTTAGAGAAGTAGGGAAGAGAGATGCAATTTTGAGGAAGATGTGAAGTAGAGAGAAATGAGATGGAAAGGTGGCAAACAGTTGTGAGGGGAAGACATATCTCACCAGAAAGGTAAAGAGAGAGAAGACCTGAAGAGATGGTGAAAAGTAGAAAGGTTAGGTAAATAGGTGAATTTAAGCGAGATGAGGAGAGGCAACAGAGAAGCACGGAAGTGACATGTAAGCAGAACAATGAGGTACAGGCAGAAGGCCGATGTAGGGAGAGAGAAGAGGCCAGAGGCAGAGATGTAAAGGGTGGCGAATCTTAGATGCAGATGCAGGTTGCTCCCCAGTCTTTGGGCGCAGGCTGATTAGCTTCTGTGAGGTATTTATGAGCTTTCTGTATCTGAAGTCTTGCAGAGGAAGAATGGTGGTTTGTGGGACGACGGTTGGAGACCGAAGCTGGCCGTAGATTGCTTGCTAGATCTTCTGATTGTTTGCCGATGATGCCTTAATCTTAAACATAATGCAACGCTGGAGGATTGTGCTAGTGAGGTAGCTTCATGGTTCAGCTTTCCCAGGTAGATGATAATGTGTGCTATGTTATTTAGGGCTGCTTTCACTGGTGCAAGTATGGCATGGCTCAGCTGCTGGAAACTTACATCTGGCAGCTCACAGTGCCAACTGCTAATAAAAATATGGCACTTCCTGGCAGGAAACCCCAGATATGTCCCAAACTTTGCGCGTCAGGGGCATATGTGTTTTGTTTCTGAAAAATAAACCTCCTCTCTAGGAGGATGTTTCTGTGAAAGAAAGAATAAGGCGTGCTGGGCCAGGTACTTTATCTCCATAGTAGTACAGTTCCAACTTTCCCATCAGGGCACATTCAATAGCTAAAGTGTGGCCCCCGCTTGGGCAGCAACTGGGCCAACCTTCTCCAGGCGTGACACCTATCCAGGCAGGTCCAGGGGAACTACAGCGTAAGTCCCTTCAAATAAGACCGAGCTGGCCATGGAAGTCAAGTTATCACACTGTTGTTCGGTGCACTTCCAGGAAGACAAGGTCAATCAAAATGTTTGCAATGTTTAATATCCAAAGCAATCGGGGCAGTGTAGCCTTCCGGGGTGTGGTCCCTGCAACTTCCATAAATCTTTTAGGGCCAGACAAAAGGGGAGGGGGCATGGATATCCACAGGGATGTGCGTGTAGAAGGGGCAAAGTGTCTTATGTGTCCCATGCCCAGTGAGCTACATCTGAAGAGATCTCAAGGCAGAGTAGCGAAAGCTCAAAAGTGATTTTGGTTAGTCATTCACTCTCAGCTCAGGCAGGCTGAGCTCAATGTAGAGTCCCTGAAGTTACTAAGACCCACTGGGTTCTTCAAGAGAAGTTGCATGAGGAATTGTACACCTCCACTCAAGCAGCCTCCAACAGCTTCACATGCCAGCCCTTCTCCTACCTGAACTCTGCCAGTCCCCCCGCTGACCAACCCTCTCTGTGAGCCTCACCTCAGAACCCTTCCTCACACCACTGTAAACCGCGAAGCAGTTTCACTAGTCTCCCCATTCCTTCTTTCTTATTTCCTCTACTGTGCACTATAGAACCCCCATCTTGTACAGTGATCTCTTGCTTCATCAGAAGCTTTACGGTGTGAGTTACATACATACGTAGAGAGGGGCCTGTATGTTTGAATGTTGAGGTGCAAAAACCTACTCCTCACATTCCAGATGGTTAGCTTTCTCCCTGACTCCCAGAATGCTCCTAGTTCCATAGACCCAGATCCCCGCTCCTAGAGTCTCAGACCAGTGGTGTAGCATGGCTGCCAGGAGTCCTAACGGAAGCAAGGAAAATGGGCTTCCCTTTCCCTGGTGTGGCAGTAAAAAAAACAGTTATAGTTGTAATGCACCAGATCCCACTACCACTGGGCCCTGGTGCACTATTGATAGCCAGGCAGTGGCAGCTCCTCCACTAAGGCGGAGGAGCGTCGCCCCACTGCTCTTACAGCAGTGAAAAGGGGAAAATAAAATGATAATAACAAGGTTACTATCTTTTTATTTTTGGTTGCTGTGAGCCGGGTTAGAGCGGGGCAAGGCTGGTGGCTCAGGGTGGGAGGAGGAGTGGACTGTGCACACTAAGTGCGCGTGACTGCTTGGCTGGCCGTTTTGTAGTTGACAGCCTGGTGGAGAATATGCACAGGCTTCCTGTCCCAATCTGAGCACCAATCCATGGTGCTTAGACCAATCACAACGCTGCATTGCATTGCAATGTTGTGATTGGCTCAAGGGAGCCTGTGAGTCAGGTGCTTTCTGCAGCTTCTTCGGGACTGGAGTCAGGAAGAGCAGAGAAGTGGAGGAGAGATGCGGCTGTCAGAAAAGATGAGTGTTTTAAAAAAAATATTTTAACCCCCACCTGCCCCTTTCCCTACCAGCCACTACTGTAGCCAGGCCCCTGCTCCCGACGCTGCCCCGGATCCTGATCCCCAAAACACAAATCTAGAGCCTGCTCTCAGTGAAAGCATATTGCCTCACTCTGTCAGAGACAGACTCCGTGGAAGAGGCCATTGGGAAATCTGCCTCATGGCCTCCAGTGCCACAACATGTCTCGCCTGCGGCTTCCTGCATGGAAACAGCTAAGAAAGAACTCTGGCATCCATTTCTCCCTGGCATAGGCCCAGCCAAAGCCATACAGCAGCCAGTGTTGGTGAAAGCTCCTCTCTTTCACAAAACATAGCTGGCTAACCATTTACAGCACAACTTCTCCGTGAATGGAGGAAACAATACTTGACGACAAAAACTCTTGCTTATTCACTATATCAAAAAAATACCTGACAAACTGTAGCACATGGCAGTTGATCCTTCACCTGCAGAAGAAGAGAGAAAGGTACAACGAGATTTCCAACCACCATGATATTTATTCATTCTTTCATTATATATTGGCATATAGATGTTTTTTTCAAAGTTATTCACTAATCTTTCCGTATGTGGCTGTGGGTTATGTCCAACTTGATTATACATTATAGTTAATTAAACTTGTGATGAAACATATCCAACCAGAGAAACGAAGCATAAAGTAGGCCAATTAAAACTATTAATATCACTATTCGTGAAATAATGCTAACAATTTTACACCATATGGTGTATGCCATTTCCATGGAGCTCAAAAGCAAACACGAGAAGAACTCAGGAACAAAATAAATCAGTCTTCAAGAAAGTTTTCTTTGCCAAACTATAATAACTCTTTTCTCTTTTTAAAATAATAATAGGAAATCAGAAATCATCAGATTTGAAGTTTTCTTTTTGTTTTTGACTCCGTTCATCCGTTCATTTCATAGATTAAAGACATACTGGCAGATGCATCAAAGTAATGTTTTGCGAGTCCTTAATAGCGAATTTTAAGGAATCGCTATTAAAGACTCGCAAAACGGGATGCATGTAGGAATCTCAATGTTATTAGCGATTCCTTAAGATTCCTTATTACCGATTCGGTAATAGCTAATCGCTAATAAGGAATGGCTTCCCCATTCATTCCTATGGGCCTAAAGGCCCATAGGAATGAATGGGGAAGCCATTCCTTATTAGCGATTAGCTATTACCGAATCGGTAAGGTTCCGCTATTTCAAGGGTGCCAGGGTGTCCAAAGGACACCCTGTTGCACCCCTGAAATGGACCTGTGCACGAATGTTACACACACACATGCCCTAAGGGCAGGTGTGTGAGCAACATGTAACTTTGAAAAATGCACAAAAGTGCATTTTTCAAAGTTTTAGCAAATTACCACGAAGTTCAACTTCATGGTAATTTGCTCCCCCTATTAGCGAAATCGCTATTTTTTTGGGTTTCATGCATTGCATTTAAGGAATCTCATTTTGGGATTCCTTAAATGCAGGAGCAATTTAAGGAATCGCTATTTAGAGATTCCTTAAATTGCGATTTCAGCATTTGGGATGATGCATCCCAAATGCTGAAATACCGGGAGCAAACGGCCAGATTCTGAGATTCTGCCCGTTTGCTCCCGGTATTTTCTTTGATGCATATGCCTGCATGGGGCATATGTATGAAAGTCCCGAATTGCGATTCTGAAATTGCGATTTTTACCGAATCGCACTTTCAGAATCGCAAATCGGTATGTATGAATGAAAATGCAAATAAATAGCGATTCCTTAAAAATCGCTATTTATTTGCGATTACCCCAAATGCGATTCCTTAACCAGTAGGAATCGCATAATTTCTGAAATCGCACCGGAAAATCGCTATAATAGCGAAAAATCGCAAATCGCGGCGAGAAAATCGCTAATTAGCGAAAAATTGCAAATCCCGGAGAAAAATTCGCTAATTAGCGATTTTCTCACATGATCCAATCAGGAACCCTGGTGCAGCATGATGACATCACAACCAGGATGTGAGTGACTTCCCATGCTGCACCTGACTTCCTGAATCTGAGGCAGAGTGAAGGAGTGTTTGGCAGTGAGCAGTGTACACCTTGGAAAACATGGCTGACAGTGGAGCCACGCCCAGGCAGGATTCACAGCAGCAGGAGACTGAGAACACCAGGAAAAGAAAACAAAAGTTCTCAGAGGCAGAATTGGAGGCCCTCATCCACGAAATGGTGTCATACCATGAACTTCTTTTTGGTGCAAAATCCAGGGAGGTTCCAGAGAGCCGCAAAAGGAAGATCTGGGAGGAAATCCAGCACCATGTAAATGCTGTGGGTGTGACACCCCGGAGTATTGAGGACCTCCGAAAGCGCTGGTATGACCTGCGCCTGCGCTCGAAGGAGAAACTTGCTGCAAGGCTGGAACAGTCCAGGCAGACAGGTGCTGGGACCTCAACTGTACCTGCATCTACACCCCTGGAGGAACTGGTTGAGGGGACCCTGCAACCTGAGTGTGTGGGAGGATTGGCTGATTTGGACAGCTCTGACCTGCCAGCAGCAGGAAAAGGTAAGAATCATGCCCTCACACCCCCTCACACCCCCTCACACCCCCCAGCAGTGAGCCAGGTGTGCAAAACAAGATATGCAGTCCAGAGCAGGCACACAGGCAGCCATAGCACTGCATTATGGGAGATGTAGTCGCATATAAATGAAAGTGTCCAATATTTAGCAAAAACAGTCTATCACATTATCTGCTGTTCTTGACAGTGAAACAAGAGCAAAATGTAACAGATATGTAAGTGCAAAATTTATTTACACAGTGCAAAATAGTGAAGTAAATTAATGTGTGCTGTTCTATTCACAGCACCATCTACAACACAGCCCTTAGGCAGTGGGACATTGGCTGAGAGTCACCAGTCGGGAGATGGCGGCCAAGATGCCAACACAGATGGGGATGAGAGCCCAGTGACCAGGCACAGACATGGGAGGAGACAGATTGTCAGGCCTCTGCCACCATACCAGGATGAGGCGGAAGTTATTGGCGAAAATGAAAGCAATGCTGACACACAGCCAGGGCAAGAGGGACATGGCACACAGCAGCAAGTCCCACGTAGTGCAGCCAGGCGCAGACGACGCGCAGGTAATCCATTTGAAGGGCGAGGTGAAGAGTCAGTGTATGCAGGCCTGGAAATGAACATGTTGCAGGTGCAGCGCCTGCAGGCAAAAAATATAAAACTGTTACAGCGGGAGATGAGGGAGGGCTTCCGAGCATTCAGGAAGGACCTGCAGGATGGTGTACAGGCGGTATGTGACCAAATGCGCACCAGTACGCAAAGACAAGACAGGTACACCAGGGCCATCAATCGCTTGGCGGCTATGTCTGGCATACAGGCAAGGCGCAGCATCGACATGCAGCGCCAATTCACTCACGCTGCGCAGGACATTGCCAGTGCACTATTGCAGGTGACCACTGCGGTGGATGAGTTGCGCCAAATACGCGCAACTGGGCCAGGAGTGCTGACTCCCAGTGAGGAAGAAAAGGGGGTGGTGATGAACAGAGTGTCTGAATTAAGCAGACCATTCTTACCCAGTCCAAAGATCAGGGCTTGATCCATCACCGTTTTTAGGCTCACTGCACCATCCCAGCTCAGAACTTGGCTATATGCAAATTAGTCTGACCCTGGCCCAGTGCATCATGGGAACAGGGCAGACCAAACTACCAAGCCAATTCTTATACTGGGAAGGAAACAAGCTTCCGGGGACCGGTTTCTGGCATTTCAGCCGTCTTCGGCCCGGCTTGCTTGAATCCTGATGGTGCAATGAGCAAGGGACTCACATCTGAGTATACCCTTCCACGCTTATGGTGGACAAAAATGATTCAGAAAAGGGGGTGGTGATGAACAGAGTGTCTGAATTAAGCAGACCACTCTTACCCAGTCCAAAGATCAGGGCTTGATCCATCACTGTTTTTTAGCTCACTGCACCATCCCAGCTCAGAACTTGGCTATATGCAAAGTAGTCTGACCCTGGCCCAGTGCATCATGGGAACAGGGCAGAACAAACAACCAAGCCAATTGTTATACTGGGAAGGAAACAAGCTTCCGGGGACCGGTTTCTGGCATTTCAGCCGTCTTCGGCCCGGCTTGCTTGAATCCTGATGGTGCAATGAGCAAGGGACTCACATCTGAGTATACCCTTCCACGCTTATGGTGGACAAAAATGATTCAGAAAAGGGGGTGGTGATGAACAGAGTGTCTGAATTAAGCAGACCACTCTTACCCAGTCCAAAGATCAGGGCTTGATCCATCACCGTCCACCACTAGGATTCAAGCAAGCCGGGCCGACGACGGCTGAAATGCCAGAAACCGGTCCCCGGAAGCTTGTCTCCTTTCCGGTGAAGAATTGGCTTGGTAGTTTGGTCTGCCCTGTTCCCATGAGGCACTGGGTCAGACTAATTTGCATATAGCCAGGTTCTGAACTGGGGTGATGCAGTGAGCTAAATAACGGTGATGGATAAAGCCCTGATCTCTTGACTGGGTAAGAGTGGTCTGCTTAATTCAGACACTCTGTTCATCACCACCCCCTTTTCTGAATCGTTTTTGGCCACCACAAGTGTGGCAGGGTATACTCAGACATGAGTCCCTTGCTCACTGCACCACCAGGATTCAAGCAAGCCGGGCTGACGACGGCTGAAATGCCAGAAACCGGTCCCCGGAAGCTTGTCTCCTTTCCGGTGAAGAATTGGCTTGGTAGTTTGGTCTGCCCTGTTCCCATGAGGCACTGGGTCAGACTAATTTGCATATAGCCAGGTTCTGAACTGGGGTGATGCAGTGAGCTAAATAACGGTGATGGATAAAGCCCTGATCTCTTGACTGGGTAAGAGTGGTCTGCTTAATTCAGACACTCTGTTCATCACCACCCCCTTTTCTGAATCGTTTTTGGCCACCACAAGTGTGGCAGGGTATACTCAGACATGAGTCCCTTGCTCACTGCACCACCAGGATTCAAGCAAGCCGGGCCGACGACGGCTGAAATGCCAGAAACCGGTCCCCGGAAGCTTGTCTCCTTTCCGGTGAAGAATTGGCTTGGTAGTTTGGTCTGCCCTGTTCCCATGAGGCACTGGGTCAGACTAATTTGCATATAGCCAGGTTCTGAACTGGGGTGATGCAGTGAGCTAAATAACGGTGATGGATAAAGCCCTGATCTCTTGACTGGGTAAGAGTGGTCTGCTTAATTCAGACACTCTGTTCATCACCACCCCCTTTTCTGAATCGTTTTTGGCCACCACAAGTGTGGCAGGGTATACTCAGACATGAGTCCCTTGCTCACTGCACCACCAGGATTCAAGCAAGCCGGGCCGACGACGGCTGAAATGCCAGAAACCGGTCCCGGGAAGCTTGTCTCCTTTCCGGTGAAGAATTGGCTTGGTATTTTGGTCTGCCCTGTTCCCATGAGGCACTGGGTCAGACTAATTTGCATATAGCCAGGTTCTGAACTGGGGTGATGAAGTGAGCTAAATAACGGTGATGGATAAAGCCCTGATCTCTTGACTGGGTAAGAGTGGTCTGCTTAATTCAGACACTCTGTTCATCACCACCCCCTTTTCTGAATCCCAGTGAGGAAGACAAGCAGCATCACACCACCACCAACCCTTGAGAGACGCCGTAGTGCCAGGACCAGTAGGGCTGCACCTACTAATGACCAATAGGCTGTGCAGCGTTTGACTGGTGAATCCTACTTTTTTGTTTTAGAGGGCACTGTGACATTAACATGTGCTAAGGTATTCAATGACACTACTGTTCATTTTCACTTCATGCGTTTCCTGCCATTAAGGAATTAAAGCTAATTTACACACTTGCATTACATGGCATTGAGTTGTTTTTTCTTACCTAAAAATAGTTGCGCGTTATCTCATCACGCCTCTGTCGGCCAGCTGCTGCTACCGCGCTACCAGCTACCATACGTCCAGGTCCATGCCCCTCTACATCAGAGGATCCAGAGTCACTCAGTTCCACTGGTGTCCCTTTTCTTGTTGCAATGTTATGGAGCATGGCACAAGCCACCATTATTTTACAACACGTATTGGGGCTGTATTGGAGTGCACCTCCACTCTTATGGAGGCACCGGAATCTGCTCTTCAGTATACCAAATGTCCGTTCTATGGTGCCTCGGGTAGCAATGTGTGCCCTGTTATATCTGCGTTCACTTGCATTGTTGGGATTGAGGTAGGGAGTCAAGATGAAATCACGAACAGCATAAGCACTGTCACCTGTGGGTTAGACAAAAAGATGTTAGCATGTGACATGCACATGGTAGTTACTCTAAATGACCCCTATGTGTGAAGGCATTTACCGAGTAGGTATCCCTCGCCAAACTCCCCTCTTGCGAGTCTACGGTAGATTCCACTGTGTCTGAAGATGAAAGCATCATGGGTGCTGCCAGGGTACTTTGCTACAATGTCCGTAATGATGTGTTTGGCATCACACACCACCTGAATGTTCAGTGAGTGGTAGCATTTCCGATTTCTGAAGAGGTATTCATTGTGTGCGGGTGGGGAAATTGCAACATGTGTGCCATCAATACATCCGATCACGTGTGGGAAATGCGCAATTTGATAGAAGTCCTGCTTTGTCTGTGCAATTGCCTGAGGAGTGCTGGGGTGGTAAATATTATGAGGCATCCTCTGGACCATGGCATCTAGGAAGGCATGGAAGAATCGCGATAGGGAACTCTGTGACACCCCTCCTGCTGACGCTATCACCCCCTGGAAACTTCCAGAGGCCAAGAGGTGTAGTGAACACAGGACCTGTATTTCAGTGGGAATGGCATTTGTCCTGCGGGTGGGGTGTTCAAGGTAGGGTCTGAGTTCAGCTATCAAATCATTAATGCTGTCTTCATCAAGCCTGTAATGGGTGTGGAGGTCCTCCTCAAGGCGCTGGGAGATGCTGATGCGCGAACGGAATACCCTCTCCTGCGGCAGCCTCCTCTGTGCAGCAGCTCTCAGTCGCATCCTCCTTGCTATGATGTAAAGCCCCGCCATTGTGGTAAACAGTTTTTTGAATTCTGTTGCTGCTTAAATAGTTTGCACCTGGTTACCACCTGCTCCTACTTGGTGGTAATTGCGAATCAGAATTCTGCGAATTTGTGAAAATCGCAAATTGCAAATTGGTCATACATATCATTGCGAATCTGAGAATTGCGAAATGAGCCAATCTGCGATTTTTATGCGAATCCCTACTTTTGCGATTATCATTTAGCGATTTTCGCAAACGGGAAAATCCCTAAAATGCAATAACACAATTTTATCGCAGATTGCCTCTTTTCGCATTCTGCAGATTCGCTCTTTTAGCGATTCCCAATTTTGCATGGCTTACACCTTCATACATGCCGTTCTGCATATTCGCATTCGCTAAGGCCGAAATTCGGCGAATTTCGGCCTTTGCGAATGCGAATTTCCTTGATACATATGCCCCTATGTGAGTTCGTTTAGAAACTTTAGAAAAAACAAAACTGATTTCTTGCAGAGTTCAAAATCTTAGTTTCAAACTTTAACAACTATCAGGAATTGCAAAAGGTTAAGGTGTTTCCTCTTCTTCCAGTCTTCAACGTTAAACTGGCAGCAGTTTGTGGGATTGTAGACTTCCACATCTGAAGATCCCCCAATACACTTAATGAGATCTGTATTGGTTTCAATAAAAAACAATTGAAATAATTAGCATTCTAGTATTTCTAGGTAACAAGGGACCTCAAGAGTCACCAGGAACCTTGAATAAACACTGTGTTTCGAGACTGTGGCCCCTAGACATATATTATCAACAATATTTTCCAACCAAATGATTATTTATTTCGAACAATTCAAAAAGTCTTAAAAACCCATCAACATCAGTGCTGTGAGTGTTGGTGATAAACATGCTTAGTACTCTCTTATAAGTGATATGCATGTGTGACAATAGTCATCAAAATGTGTTTCTAAAAACGAGAACAGCACGGCCTGTTGATAATTTATAAACAATCTGAATAGGGGCTCCACAATTATAGTTGGGGTTTCAATCCTTTAGGAATTGAGGGACCATCATGGATGGGGTGCCTTAATAATGAACTCCCCAGTGCGTATCAGTTGGGCCAATATGAGAACTGTTGAGGCACGAATAGAAATCGCGTCCGAGCACAGCTTGGAACTAGCCGGGTGGGTGATGTCACCTTGAGTGGCATGTCCAAGTCAATCAATAATGCAGTTTGGCCCAATTAAAGTGGCACTCAGGGGTAAGCCCACCTCTTCTACACACATGGGCAACTTCACCACTCTGGTTTCATCTAGTCAAGGGCATGGGGCTATTAACATACTTTCAGCTGGAGAGTTCATGATTAAGGCACTACATCCCAAAGATACTTCACACAAATAATCCCTGATTCAATCTGCACACTGTTCTACAATTTCTGGAGCCCTATATCCTTATTTTGGTCTTTCATTCAATTATGCCAAGAATCCTGGTGATTCTGTCATTCAAATAATAAAACCAAAATCTTTTTGACGCAAATTGAAAATATGACAAGTACCTCAAAATCACAGTGATTCTTATAATTAAATAACCAGTCAGTTGGAAAATACTGTTGATATTACACGTCAAGGGGCTACTGTCTCGAAACACATAATTTGCATTCTCAGCAGTTTTTACATTGGTTTCACATTGTTGTGATTTTTGCACTATAGATTGCTCATTTAATTTCACAGTTGTATTTTCAGGGGCACAGTTCTTAGCTATTTAAGCAGCATAATTGTTGCCCATCATAACTATGTCATCGCCAGCTCTGTGGGCTGTACATTTGACCATTGATATTTCTCTAGGTTGCTGTATTGCTTCCAAAAGATCATGTATATTAGAACAATTCTTGATAGGAGTACCAGAGGATGATTAATGACCCTTTGTCACCATAGCTGCCCAAAATCATGTACCACTCCGAATCCATATTGGCTGTCTGTGAAGATTGGAATGCCCAATTAATCAGCTAAGCAGCAACCCTTGTTAGAGAAATCAATGTTGACACTTCTGCTGAAGTTACATCAGATCATTATGATGCTTCAACGATATCAGAAATGGAACTGACTGCGTAAGTAACTTTTAGTACTCCTTGATGGGCTCTCAGACAAGAAACAAATACAAAGTTAGATCAACCATTTTAAGGGGAACATCTCTGATACTGATCTTGGCTTGGTACACAGTTCTGTTACATTAACACAATTGTGGTCACAGCCCTCATCATCAATTGAGAGGTTGTCTGAAATCAGTAGCAGCGTTGTAGGAATGAAGGTATTGCTCCTCTTAATCAAAAAGTGTTCAGCAGCTCACACCTTGTGGGTATGGCTGTTTGTCAAATGTTGGGTTCTGGTGCAAGTCACAATGGGTATATGACCCATAACAATTTCTTCACTCGACTTTATTGTAAGACAAACAGCTGCAACTACCTTCTGACAACCATGAAGAGCTACAGCTACAGGATCTAATGTAGCAGAAAAGTAAGCAACAGTTCTCATGTAGGCATGAGCGGATTTTGCGGATTGGCAATCCGCGAATTTGCGGATTTGCGAACTCGCAATCCGCAAAATCCGCGAATTCCCGCGAATTTGCGGATTTTTTTTTTTTTTTGTGTTCGCCCGTGTTTCTGCCAGTTCGCGAGGGTTTTTACAATTTCGCAATTTGCGAACTTACCTGTCGGGTCGCAAGTTTTGCGAACTTGTTGTTTCTACCTGTCCAACCTGTTTGGGACACTCTTCTTCATCACTGCCACTCTCTGTCACCACTGCCACTCTCTGACTACTCATGCCACCCTCTGGCCCACCCATGCCACCCTCTGTTTCATCACCACACCCTCTGGTTGTCCAGTGTACATTATTTTCGGCAAAGCAAAGCACACCTTCCCTGCCTCAAGTGACCTGAATTAATTTGGGGCTGATTAATGTGTCACAGAATATTTTTTTAGCTGGCACCTGCTTCCTTAGTGCGCCCTGATTAGTGATCTTTTGCACTTGCTAAGTGCTTTCATTGTTGCAAAATTAGTTACAACACCTGCCCTGCCCCAACTGACAATAATGAATTAGGGGCTGATTAATGGATTTTAACTTCCAGCCTGGCTCCTGCTTGTCTCCCTTAGCTGTAATTCATGACCTTTGTGGCATATGTGTAACTATTCTGAGGTTCAGAGCAGGGTCACATAATAGTTTCAACTGGCAACTGAACTCTGGAGGGGCCCCTCAGGAAGCACTACAGGAAATGGCTACTAATGATGTGCCTGAACTTTTGAACCTGGTAAGTAGTTACTTTCAGTTTTGCTTAGATCGTATTTCTGCAATTTCGCACTTATTCGCGGGGCGCGAACTCACGCGAACAGTGCGAGCAGTGCGAGCAAAATCCGCTGCTCGCGGATTTGCGGATTTTGCAGGAAATTCGCAAATCTCGCGGATTGCGGATTTCCCGAAAATCCGCAAAATCCGCGAGCGGAACGGATTTTCCGCCCATGCCTATTCTCATGGTACCTCCATGTTTTGAGTTAGCAATGGAAGTAAGCACACACTCTTCACAGGGCAAACAAATTAGTATCCCTTCTCATAATTGAGCATTCCAAGGGTGGGTACACTACAGAGATTTTCTCCTAATACTAGAAAGGCCTTAATGCATTCATCATCAAATGGTACTGGAGCCTTGATATCAATGTCAGTTAGCCTCATGAAAGACTTTGAAGTCAGGGAAAAGTTTGGAATCCACTATTGACAGTAGCCAATGATTCCCAGAACCACAATCACCTCCCGCTGGGTAGTTGGAGGATTCATCTTCAAGACTGCAGAAATACGTCCTTTTGAGTCTTTCTTCGCTCCCTCATCAATGTGATGACTGCAATAAACATTTTCTCGTTTACAGTATTGCATTTTTGTAGGTGAGACCTTGTGACCAATGTCAGCAAGATGATTCAAGAGTGCAATTTATATTTAATTTTCAGTCTTCTTTTGTCCTTCTTTCCAATGTATTGGACTAAGACTGAGTTACTGGATAAGTGCAAACTTGCCAAATCTTTCTTTAGTTCGGACTAAAAATGGAGGGATTTTCAGTATATTCCTTTCGGATTCAAGACCAAATGAGACTTTATTTTCGAACCAAACTGTGAAAAGATATTGACTATCCTCATACAGAGGAATGGAAAAGAATGCTTGGCAAAGGTCAATGACTGTTAACCATTCTGCATCTGCTGAAATCTGAAACAATATTCAGCTAGATTTGGTACTAGTGGACAACATGGGATAACAATTTGCTTAATTTTCTTAATGTCCTTTACTATTCTCCACTTACCACTCACATCATAGGAGGGTTGCTAAGAAGACCAAGCACCTCCTGTAAAATGCCTTGTTCTGTCATTTTTTCTATCACTGGCTTTATTCTTTCTTCTGGTTCTCTTAAAAGTTTATATTGTTGAATTCTGTGATAGATATTTGGTTTCACTTATATTCTAACTGCGTTTGCACTTGTTATTAGTACTCTTTTCCTGTGAAATCCCATACTTCTTCTTTGACAGTATATCTTACATCGAAAGGCTGGTCATGTTTTTTTTTTTTTTTTAATCCTCATTTGCCAACTCGCCACCCAGTTTACTAACTGTTCCACCTGCTGGTTTTTTTGTATCTCATATGCTAGTATATCGAGAAAGAGACATCGGGCTCACCTCCACAGAGTCCAGCCAGCGTATTATCCAAGCCCTTAATGCCATTTGACCCGTCCAGTGAGCCCATCTAATCCTCATTCCTGGAGCCTGAGTGTCAACCCAAATACTAGCGAGATAGGCGTGGGGCTTAATCAAAGGATTAATGTTGCTTTGTTCAATAAACAATTCAAAATTTACCACATGCCAATCACCCAAAATGTAGAAGAAACAGTACCCAAAATGTTAGTTTTTTGCTGGTGTGATTCAACATATCCAATTTAGCTGTATATCTCATTCACTTTATCCAGTCCAAAACATTTGGAGAGAGGGGAGAGACCCACAACTTACAAAGTTCTCTACGTGCCAGTAGTATAGCATAAAAAATCAATTTCACATTGTCATTAATTCTATCTTCCTCTAGGTCATTCCTCCCAGTAATTATAAGTTCGGGGCTTACCTCTATTTGTAGGTTCAGAGCTTGTGATAGACAGTTACTCACATCTTGCCAAAAACCTCTTATTTCCGAGCAAAAGACAAACATATGGAGGTCATCGGCGTTGGGGGTCTTACATTTTGCGCACTCCACCACTCCACTTGATTTAAGTTTCGTCAATCTGCGCGGAGTCCAGTAGGCCCTGTGGATTGTGAACAGAAGGTTTCTTCTTAAATTCACAGGTTTAACCACTCTGTATAATATAGCCATAGATACTTGCCATTGGTTTTCTGTTGCAATCTTTGGCAAGCTTTGCTTCCACAGGACCTCCGGAAGTAGAAAAGGGCCATCTTCCATCTCCAACGTTGACCAATACCACAAGGCCACCTCCTTCTTAAAAGACCCCTCCATCGCCAGTTTTGCTTCAAAATCATTTTGTATCCCAATTCGAATTTCGGCGCCCTTCGCCCAGCTCTGAATCTGTAGGTATTTATACCTTGAGAGGACTTGCCCCCACCTTTGTTGGCATTCACTCCATGCCAACAAATTGCCCTCTTGAAACAGGTCACTCCATCTCCAAACTGAACCCTCTCTCTTCAATGAAATTGCCAATAAGTCCTTTGTCCAAGGCGGAGAACCTGGTGAGTCCCATATTGGAGCCATACAACTCAAATATGGTATCTTTAAGAATTTCCTAATCTTGTACCACATCTCCGCCAAATCATATAGAACTTTCAGCCTAATCTTTTTAAAAAACTTAGGCTGGTCATGTTTTGTAAGAACTGGGAACATCTGAACTATTGAGTCTTGAGATTATATTTTAAAAACAAATTCTTCAACTTGAGGTTTAATTGCAACACATTCCAGTGTGCACTAAATAACATGGTTCATTTTGTAAAACAAGTCTCAGCCAAGTAAATTAACGGGACTCAAATCACACATTGTGATTGTTTTCCATTAACACTTTTTTTACCTGGGACATGTTAAAGAAATGTTATGTTTAAGAAATCTTTAGAGCAAAAGAGTACACAGGGGTGTCTTGGCTGGTAGCAGCCAGTGTTTGGGACGAGCGGTTGGGCAGGCGGGAGGGGGTGGATGGGGGCATAGGGGTCTGAAGGGCGGGGGGCAAATAAAAAAATAACTATCAATTTTTAACTTACCTTCAGCTGGCAGCGTCGCGCATCACGCTCCTCTGCTCTTCTTCAGGCACAAGCTCCAAGCATGCTTTGCGGCTAATCCTGAAGCTGCTCTCAAGCATAAGAGCAGCTTCAGGATTGGCCTGAGCGCCCTCGGTTTGCACTGCGGGAAAGACTGGGAGTCTGTGCCAGCTCTCTCCAACCCCAGCAATGCTGCTGGGGTTGGAGAGAGCTTCATTGCACATGACGGTTTGGTCTGCCTTAGATGGCTGACCAAACCTTCATGTACAGTGGCGGGAGTGCACTACCACTCCTCTTAGTGTTGTCAATCCCCAGGCCCACCCCCCAAGACTCTGCAGAAAAGGAGAAATAAAACAAGTGTTGTTTTATTTTTCCTTTCTTGCCATTTGGGGGGGGGGGGCGATACTCCTTGTCCATAGCGGAGGAGCCACCACTTATGTTGGCTCTAGCTCCGTTGAGTAGGCTTAGGAAAACACTTAATTAGACAAAGGGTTTAAGTTCCTTCCCAAAGGTTGCCAAAGGAGCAATTGATGGATGGAATGCTGAACAAATCAAACATCACTCCCCAGTCACAAAGATCTGGGTTTAATTCATCATTCTTTTGCTCAACATGCCACCCTTGTTTGGACCCAGCCATGTGCAAATCAGTCTTGACCCTATTCCTCATGGGAACAGTCCAGTCCGAACTGCCAAATCAGGTTCTCCCTGGACTAGAAGTAAGCATTCTGCGACCGACTTTGGGGCATCACCCCATATCAGCTAGGCAAGCTTGAATCCAAGGCGCAGTGAGCACAGAACCCACACTTGGGCATACCCTTCCCACTCAGGACAACAAAAGCAAAAGGAACAACAATTGATGGACAGAATGCCGAACAATGCAAACATCCACAGAGTCACAAAGATCTGGGTTTATTCCATCGTTATTTTTGGTCACCACGTCACCCAAGTTTGGTCCCAGTCATATGCAAATCAGTCAAGCTAGCCTGGCTGGTGAGGGGTCCATCAATTGTTCTTTTTGCATTTGTCACCCCAAGTGGGTCACCCCGAGTGGGACGGGTATGCCCAGACATGAGTCCCGTGCTCTACGGGCCATTGGAGTAGGCTAGCCTGGCGGTAAACAACCATTACTTCGCATCTTTTACTTCGCCCTTCTTTTACTTAGCATCTTTTACTTAGCATTGTCTTTTAATCGCATGCTTTTACTTAGCATGCCTTTACTTCGCATATGCCTTTACTTAGCATATGCCGTTACTTCGCAGGAGAAGAGTAGACCACGGGCAGAGAGGTAAGTGGGGGAGTGTAGTTAGGGTAGTGTAGTAGTGTATGTGTAGTGTAGGGTGTAGTATTTTAGGGTTTAGGGTAGTGTTGTAGTGTATGTGTAGTGTAGGGGGTAGTGTTTTAGGGTTTAGGGTAGTGTTGTAGTGTAAGTGTAGTGTAGGGTAGTGTTTTAGTGTTTTGGGAAGTGTAAGGGGCATGGAGGGTAGTGTTGCTGTGTAGGGAAAAAAATATAAAAAAGAATCTTTATGCGTAGTAAAATCCTGCAAAGTAAAGTACTGCTAAGTAATGCCTATTTAATGCTTTTTAATGATTTTGCGAAGTAAAGGCATACATAATAAAAAACTGCTAAGTAAAGGCATTTGCGAAGTAAAAACTTCGTAGTAAAGGCATGCTAAGTAATAGCATGCTAAGTAACGTCATACATTCAGCCTGGCTAAAGAGGGGTCAAACCCCAAAACTGGTCCTAGAATGCTTGTTTCCAGTCCAGGGAGGACCAGGCCTGGCAGTTCAGGCTGGACTGTTCCTATGGGGAACAGAGTCAAGACTGATTTGAGAATGGCTGGGTTTAAAGTAGAATGGCACAGGCAGCAAAAAACTATGGATTTAGGCCCAGATCTCAATACTGGGGTGAATGTTTGACTTTGTTCAACATTCTGTTCATCAATCGTTCTTTTCGCATTAATCACCCCGAGTGGGCCGGCTATACCCAGACGTGTGCACCCAGCTCTGCGTGCCACTGGAGTCAAGCTAGCCTGGCTGATGAGGGGTGAAATCTTGAAACAGGTTCTAGAATGCTTGTTTCCAGTCCAGGGAGGACCTGGCCTGGCAGTTCGGGCTGGACTGTTTCCATGGGGAACAGGGTCAAGACTGATTTACAAATGGCTGGGTTTAAACTGGAATGGAATAGGGGGTTTAAACTGGAATGGAATAGGTAGCAAGAAAATATGGATTTAGGCCCAGTTCTCTGTACTGGGGTGACTGTTTGACATTGGTCAATATTCTGTCCATCAACTATTCTTTTTGCATTTGTTACCCCGAATGGGATGGGTATGCCCCGACATGGGTTCAGTGCTCTACATGCCATTGGAGTCAAGCTAGCCTGGCTGATGAGAGGTGAAACCCTTAAGCTGGTCCCATAATTCTTGTTTCCAGTTCATGTTCCAGTAGCCTGGCAGTTCGGGGTGGACTGTTCCCATGGGAACAGGGTCAAGACTGATTTACATATGGCTGGGTTTGTTGGGAACGTATCTAGGACCCTAATTAAATATTCCCGATTTATGCCCTTATGTGGTTATAACAAATCACATCCTTATAAAGGCATAAGAATCATATCCATATTTAGTCATAGCCAATGCAGTCCAAATACGGCAAGGCTACTTCCCTAGACTCCTAGAAAGTACAACGCGTTCTTTAAACAAACCAAACCTCCAGCAGCCCGGAATTCCCCCTGCTTTTGTTTTGATTTGTCCTAGAACTCCTGAGAGTCCTGAAAGAACTGCCAGTTCTTAGTGACAGTTCTTAGTGACGTCTTTAGTTCCAACCATACGTCAAACACGGCACCTTCCAGGTATAAATATACCAGCATTTGCCTTAAGCAACACACGGTGGTTTGGAGCAGAGTGGCTATCTACTTACCCAAATCCCAGCTGATGCGAGTGCCGAAGAAAGCCGACCCTCCCATTTGATGCACTGAGAGAGACGCTGTCTTTTCTCCTGGCGAGAAATCCAGCTCCAGTGTTTCCAGTCACCCTCGCGGGTTGCTGGGAGATCGAGTCCTGAGAACGAGATACAAGACCTCCTTCATTCTAACACCAAGTTACGGAGCTGATTAGATCCTTAGAGAATTCTTGATTCAGATTCTTGGCAAAACTAACTTAACTTGAACTGCAGCTTACTTACTCCTTCCCACATACTATGCTTAGGTTTAGGTACACCGGGGTAGGCGTATTTAGAAGCACCAGTTGAGTACGTTTAGTCAACTTGTATCATTGTATGTAATTGTATATATTTTATCCGTTTTAAGTATCATATGGCTCAGAAACCATATAAATGCTTTTACAGTATTATTTCATAATACTCCTTTTACTGTACGCACTTTACTTTATGATAAATATTGCAATTGTGGCAATTCACTTCTCTTGCATGAGAAAGAAGACTGCTCAATAAATAACCACTTTTATTGAAAACGCCTGTCTCTCTATTTATCTGCACTCTGGTGAAACTAAGCATGCACGATTGACTGAGTGAAATAGCTATCTATTGTTTTCACACGACTCTGGAGATATACTCCTTATTCTGGAGGGAGCAAAGTTGTCATGTTTATGCGGTTGTCAGAAACTAATCCCTTCTTGTCTAATCAAGAAAGTTAACTCCTTCCTGTTCATTCAAGAAAGTTTCTAGTGACCTCTCAGCTAGCTGGCATACCTAATTAAGTCTAACATATTCAGTAGAGACCTAGTTGACCTCAGTCCTACGTCTAAACTGCCGTTTATGTTATTCCAATGCGCAGAGCCGATTGGGAATATAGGAACTACACTACAGGTTTAAACTGGAACGACATGGGGAGCAAAAAGAAACAAGGGATTTAGGCCCAGACCCCTGTACTGGGGTAAATGTTTGAAATTGCTCAACATTCTGTCCATCAATTGTTCTTTTTGCATTTGCCTTCGAAGGATAGCAGCGTAAGCATGACTCTAAAGTAGTTGGGAAGTACTTTCCATGCTTTCTTAGTGCACGTCACAAAACTTCAGCCACCCCCAATTGGTCCATTTAAGCCTAGGAATGATGAGTTTGTTCACTTCAAAGGAGCTCAGGTTTCTGGTTGGCTCATACTTCCTGAAACTCTGTCTCAGGAAGTCTGGACCATCCTGGTGCAGAGCCTTATAGGCTATACACAGAGCCTTAAATTTGATGTGTTGGCTGATTGGGAGCCAGTGCAGCTTGTGGAAAGCTGATTTCCAAATTGGATGACCTCTGTCTTTCCTGAGTTAAGTTGTAAGCAATTTCTGTACATCCAATTAATAATGGACCACATGTAGCCATGAAATGTCTCACCTGTGAATTTGCCCTTGGCAGAGTGCAACACCACAGTTTGTGTATCATCCACATAAAATGCTAATTCAAAGCCAAAAGATCTAATCTGAGATGCTAAGGATGTCACATAAACATTAAACAATGTTGGACTAAGTGAGGATACCTGCGGGATCCCACATGGACATGAGAAGGGGTCCGAAACAAATTGTTCTAGGGCCACTATTTGCATATGCGCTGAGAGGAAAGATTTCAGTAAGGTGAGTTCAGTCCCCTCGGTCTTGGCTTGGAGATGGCCAAGAAACAAAGTGTGGTAAACCGTATGGAAGGCCCCCAGAAGATTGAGTAGGATGAGGGCTGCGCTGCCTCCCTTGTCCAAAGTAGCCCTTATCTCTTCGGTTGTAACAGGCTGTAACCTGATTACTAGTCTGTTTGTTGCTAATACGTATGCCTTGAACCTCTTTTCTTGAGGGAGGTAGGTTTGGAACCCGACAGAAGGAACCTGTAGGGCGAGTAGCCCCAGAAATTATATAGGATGGCCAATCACCTCATTGTCTACATATGGCCCACTTTCATTCTACCTCTAGGACTGCACTAAACATGCAATACTCCATCCCGTCAAGCACCATCATTGTGAATTTGTATCTGGTGAATCAACGATTCAGTTGATACTCTGCATTGTACGAACTTTTGTTTCTCATGTTTTGCTGCACGACTAGAGCTAGAGCCATATTTGTATGGAACTGCCCTTGAGTTGGCACATTCTGAATAGATGTCTGTTGGGCTGGGGCACTATCATCTGCATCAAATTTGTATTTCGTTGCATTTGAGAAACAAAATAATACAAAATTTGGTCTGGATTCTGTTTCCACTCACACTTCCATGGACCAATTTTACCTCAGATGTGACTACAAGTTTTCTTCTTCAGAATAGTAATATTCACATTCACTCTAGAATTATTCACATTCCTTCTACCTCGATCTAGAATTTGAACCATCTAATTTCTCATTCCCACTCCTATCGTTCCCTATGTTGCATTCATTTCAGAATTTTTAGGCAGTGCAAAATCTGAATCATGTGATTTCTGGTATTTCTCTGAATCTGCTTTGTCTGTCCAATCATCTACTTCTTAATTTTTTCTGCTTCACATTAAAACAGTCACTACAGTATTTGGCATACTTCAAAATCTTCTCAATGCTTTTGGTCTCCCAATACATTACACTCTACTGAATATGAGAACTAATCTCTGGACGCAAACCCAATATGAAAGCCAATACGAATCTACTAACTTCTTTGTTTTCTGGCTCTTCAAGTCTGCTATATTTGCTATATATCGGCTCTTGTGTAACTCTCATTATTTTTCCCCAGTTTACTTCCTTCTAAGGCACCGTCTTTTTAAATGCTCTATCATTGCTCTGTATTTTTCCACAACTGCTTCAGCTGGAGTATTATTAGGCAGAACTGTAGTTGGTTCTTCAGCAGGTCAGAATAGACAAAAATATAGTTCATTAAATAAAAGGGTCCAATCAATAACTGAGTTCTAGATCAGAGGAATAGTTTAAAGGATTTATTACAAAACTTCAACAGAAGTACAGTACAGAGTTAATGCCATGAAGGCTCTTATCAAATAGATCATTACAGAGAATTGAAAAAATCAAAAATATTCTAAGTACCAAGCAGGCAGCAAAATAAAAAAAAACACGGATAGCATTCCTAGCAGCATCTAAGTCTTTCGGAAAGTCATCTGTATCACCCTCAAAATCGAGGGCTTATATACACTATTTTTGCATGTTACTTAGTAAAACTGCAGAATCAATATGATTTGATCAAAAATGTTACATTCCCAGCAAATCAAAGCACAATTTTACTAAACATCATATTGCCTTAGCACCTAAGCACTATCCCATCACATGAATATTTATTCCGCCCACTTAATGCTCTACATGAATATTAATTCCACCCTCTTAATACTAATACCATCCTGAGAAGGTAGGACAAACAAGATACATGAGCAACAGCAAGTTATTGTGAAATAGTGACGTGCAGTGAACTAATGGAAGAACCTGGGAACAAAATAAAATGTTAGCATAAGAAGATTTCTCTCGAGCAGAGCATGAACAATATCAATGTAAATAAACAAACATGAATCTGAATCATGACATTACATGAATCTTCTTGATTATGTGCTGCAGAAATAACAAACAGTGAAATGTGCATGGGGGAGCATCCATTTTACAAAAAGATGGGTGCTCTGCCCCAATTGAGGACAAATTAACAAGAGTTAGGAAAACACACTTCTGTATGTCCAAGGAAACTAAATGTAAAGAAAACAGCACAATATCAGTGGGTACATATAAAATTGCTTGTAAAACGACATTCTGCATGTTGTCAATAATGCACAAAAAATCAAATGCACAAAAATCTTTAACAGCATACAGCTCTGCCACCTAAGCACTACCCCAGTACATCAATATTGTTTTAGCCTCCTTTGACCGCATATCATTCGGAGGCGCCCGAACAAACTAGTTACATACACAACAGTGAACCACTCTGAAAGAATGCAATACAGTGTGCAAGTGGGAGATTCTTGGAACATTTTTACATTAGCTAGAGAATCTTCTTTGAGGACAGTATCATTCAGAAATAAACAAACATGACTTGCTGGACTGAGTTCAATAGAAATATCAGACAGTGAATGTGACATCCATTTTAAACAAGATGGTGTAGAGGCCTAGCTTGAGGTCTAATTAGCATAAGCCAGGAAAATGCATTTTAACAGGTCCTGACAAAATCGTTTCAAAGACGGTAGTATCAACTAAGTGTACAGATGTGAATTCAAGTGTAGATACATTCTTGATTAATACATAAAAGATTCCTCATGTGGTACAGAAAAAAAGAAGATTGAAAGGACCAGTCAGAGTGTAGGGTGGAGAAAAGAGGCACCTTAACCTAATCAGGAAAACCAAGAAGGTGTAAAGTAAAGCCCAGGGTTGTTGATAATTGTAGTGCACCCTTCTCTACACAGAGAACTGAAGAGCGCCGCCAACCCACTACCATCTTGAAGCCCTTTATTGGACTGAAGAAAACCCTTTAGGGAGACTTTGGGCCAAGTATTCTTTTCTGAGAGCTGTATTCTGCACTATTGGATAATCCCTAAATAAATCCCTATTCACGAATGCCTGCAGTGTGATTCTGTCTGACCCCAGTGTATCTTTTATACAATAAGATAATACTGGCACAGCACATGTAAACTCAATCATTTAATATATATTTACACATGCAACTCACCTATTCCACATTTCAGCACTCAAAATGTACGCCCATGGGGAAGTCTAGGGCCCTATTTATGGGGAACTGAAAGGATTTAATAAGGAACTGTAGGAGAGTAGGGTCTGCAATCCTATGGTCACCCCCGATTTTTGCTTTTTGATTCACTGGTTTACGACTTTCCCTGGCTGTGGGCCTGCTAATCAGACCCACAGCCTAGCTGTTCTCTCTCTAAATTGACAAGCATGTACCTTAGGTGCATTTACCGATTGGTAATGGGCCACCTTATCAGTCCCTGTACAGCATACCTTAGGTATCCAGGGCATAGGTGTACCCAGGGCCTACCAGGGGCAGAAGCATATATTATGCCACCCCTAACTGGCCATCCAAATCTGACACAACTGGCTGCACAACAGCTGGGGCAAGGTGGTGTAATCACCCTTTGCTTTAGATATAGTATCTCTATATATATATCTCTTTATCTCTATATCTAACCCTAAAATGGACACATATATTCCTATCAGTCACTCCTATGGCAGGCCTTAACAATCCTGAAGGCAGAGTGCTTGGAATTATGTGAGATGGTGCTCTGGCATGAGCCGAGCCCGTTTGCAGCTTGCGGAACCAAGTCCTAATAGCTGTTCCATGATAACGCGTACCATATACTCTTAAGTGCATTATAATCCTCGCGGTTATTTGCTTACTTTGGTATCGCATTATCAAAACATGTCGAGTAAGGTGTCATACGAATTGGAATACTAACCCCTCACCAATTCTGGCGACGGGGTTAGCATTCCACCCTTCTAGAGGGACACGACATGTATGTAACTGTGAACCCCGGTTAAAGTTAACTCGAGCCTCAGCATCACAAAATGGATGCTGCCACCACAGACACCAGTCTGACCTCCTGCTGCTGGGAGTCCTTCCAGCGAGGGAGGCTTGGACAAAGGGTTTCCTGCCTTGGGAGGTGCTAGCACCACCCCAGACAGGATTTTGTGTATTAGGTAGGACAGGGCTCAAAGGAATGAGACATGCCTGGGGCACACAAGGTGCCCTGTGCATACACCGGTCAGAACCAGTTCCTGGGGCACTCCAGCCCCAGAGCTGGCGACAGACCGGACAAAGGAAAGGGGGTGTAACCACTCCCCTTCCTGGTCCCACCCAGAGGAGGGACCTAGTTGTAGTGCAGCCCCCCTTAGCTGAATAAAGGTAGGAGCTGACAACTTCCACAACGAAACTCTTGACCTTCGACCTCCTGATTCCAGAAGACTGAAGAATCTCCCCTATGGTCAGGGAGTGACCATCCTGCTTCGCAGGCACCCTCAAGCTCCTGTGCGGTTTGCTGCAGAGTCCTTCCATCCCGGAATCCGACGACCCAGCTCGACAAGACCCAGACCTTCAGACCTCTCTGACCTCTACCCACATCTACAGCACAGCTGGGACCCATGGGTGCGACGAGCAACGTGGAGACGGTCATCTTGAGAAAACCTGCACAGCGCTTTCAACACGACCATCGAGGGATCCTGGAGTGAGTGCATTGGGGTTTGAGAAGCCCTACACCGACGCAGCTCCTGCACCAAAGACCAGCCCCCCAGCATCCACGAGATCTGCGTGGGGCCCTTTTGCCTGGTTGCTGCTTGTCCTGTTGTCTGGTCACTTGCCGGCTGGCTAGTGACCTCTGAGACGACGATCCGAAGAAACCAACACTGCTGGTCTGGTCCTCCAGACTGGCCCTTGCTTCCCTGTGAACGAGAAGCACCCCGGACCCTCCTGGTCCGCACCAGACGACATCTTTGTTCCACCGCGTGGCTTGCATTAGCCAAGGCCTGTTGTCCCGATCGACAATCCGACACCGCCAACAGCAGAAGACTACGTGGGACAGCTCGTGCCTCCAGCCTGGTTGTGAAGAACAGCTCCTGGTCCGCGCAGCTCCAGAGAGAAGCGAGCCTTCCTTCACCTGACTGCGGCGACAGCATCTGGTTCCCTCCTAGTTCCAGGACCGTCACTGGCTAGTGACCGAGGCTCTGTCCCCTTCCCTTTCAGGACTTCTCCTTCTAAGTTCCATCCTTGGAACCACCGGACTCCTTCATCTGGCTGCCTGCCAGCAACTCCTTGTTTCAGGCATCACCGGGATCAATGCAGCAAACCCGACGCAACTTCAGCCCTATGCACCTGCAGCCTGTGGGTTAGGTAACTAAAGCTTCTAGGTGCTGAAGTCTGTGTACACTATCCTAGTGTTCAGGTCCACTGTTGTTTTCCCTCCATCCAGCCGGGTTTGTCCGGAATCTGTAACTTTCTAAACTGTACGATCCATAGACGTTGGTACGCATCCCGCGTGAGAGTTTTCACTCTGCACGTGTGTCCCGTGGGCCTCCTGCTCCTTACTTACCCAGTTTGTAGGATAGTCCCAGCGATCCTCCAGCCTCTGGATCTCCTTACAGTACTTTCCTTCCTAGCATTCCATTATTTTGAGTATATGGTTTGTCGTGCCCCTAAGGCGCACTTGTAAATATTGTGCGAACTCGTATTTCCTTTTAAGTATGGTCATGTAATCGTATTGCGGAGTACTTTGCAACCAAGGTCTCCAATATATATAACTCTTTCCCCCAGAGGACAGATAGTGGCATTGCCCTCTTGGAACCCCCAAGAAGGGAAGGGAAACATCGGCTGACCATGTTTGTCACCTCTTCCACTACGGAGCTTCTTCGTATCTGTGGATCTATTAAATCCGGTTCCCCCAGAGACCCGACCACCCCCAACCGGCTTAAGGACAGCTTGCCAGTGCTAGAGCCCTATGTGCGTCTGCTCTTGGACACTTCCTTTGAGTCTCAAGTGGTCCCGAAGGCCTGGAAACAGGCGGTGGTACTTCCCCTGCAAAAAAAGGCAAACGTTAGCTTTGAAAAGCTGGAGAATCTCCGTCCTATTTCCCTCCTTCCCTATATGGCGAAGGTGGCGGAAAAAATAGCCAACATACAACTCATGCAGTTCGTGGAGACGGCTTCGCTACTCCACGACTCGCAATTTGGCTTCCGTCCCCGTCACTCGACGGAGTCTGCCCTCCTCGTGGCGGTGGAGGCACTCAGACAGGGAGTTGACGAGGGCCAGACGATGGCACTGATCCTCTTAGACTTAAGCGCAGCATTCGACACTGTAGCACATTCCACCTTGCTACAGTGTCTGAATGGAGGTGGGGTGACAGGAGCTGCGCTTGGATGGATTAAGTCCTTCCTCTCTGAGAGGTGCTTCCAGGTCAGACTGGGTGAGTGCTACTCTAGGGAGATTGAGCTGGGCCAGGGCGTTCCTCAGGGTTCGTCCCTGAGCCCAACTCTATTTAACATCTATGTCTCCCCCCTAGCGGCCATTGTGGAGGGTCATGGCCTCCGCCTGGTGTCCTACGCCGATGACACGCAGTTGGTCATCTCCCTTTCGCGCGCGCCCGGTCTTGCGGCAGACATTTTCAGGAACTGCATGAATGATCTTGCTGCCTGGATGTCTGCCAACTGTTTAAAGTTGAACGGGAGCAAGACCGAGGTGCTCGTGGTGGGGGGTGTACCGTCGGCGTGGTCGTCGGCGTGGTGGCCACCTTGTTTGGGGGAAGCTCCCGCTCCCTGCCGTGAGGCCAGGAACTTGGGCGTGTGGCTCGACAGGGACCTCACCTTTGGCCCACATGTCGGCCGGGTGGCGGGGGTATGCTTCAGTGTTCTGAGAGCCCTTAGGAAAGTTTTAGACCTGCTTCCTATTTCAGCGCGTCAGACGCTGGTGCATGCCTTGGTCACCTCCCGACTTGATTACGGGAACCTACTCTATCTGGGGGCCACAGGCAGGGTCATCGGTCGTCTGCAGGTTCTCCAAAACGCGGCTGCGCGGCTGGTTCTCAGACTCCCTGGGAGGGCATCTGCCAAGCCAGCCCTGCGAGCGCTCCATTGGCTCCCTATTGAGAGGAGAGTGCAGTTTAAGGCCCTTGCCACCTGCCACCGTATTTTGAATGGCAAGGCACCTCTCCCGCTTCAGAGCCTAATAGCCTACTATGAGCCTGCACGCAGCCTTCGGTCCTCTCAGACCGGGCTGTTAAAAGTACCTAGAATTTCTAAAGCTCGCATGGGAGGCAGATCCTTCAGATACCTTGCCCCCAAATGCTGGAATAATCTGCCACTGGAACTTCGGCTTGAACCTTCCGAAATCCAGTTTAGGAAAAAACTTAAAACTTATCTGTTTCAGTAGGTAGCTTGGTTGGGAGGAGGGGGGACAGTCACTCCACTTGTCATAGCGCGGGGACACGCCAGTGGCGTAACCAGGCGCTTAATAAATTTCCAATAATAATAATAATAATGTGCTTAGCCCTCTGACCTCATAAAGAGTTCAGAGGTGTATGTTAGTTAATAAATATCTGTTTATTTTCATAACAACCTGTGTGGTGTCCTTTCACTTGGTATTCAAGGGGTTATATGTGGTAAAACAGCTGGCTTCACATGCCATTCAGAGTTTAGCCTAAAGACTGCTTTTGTCCAAGCTACTAGGATAGCTGGTCTATAAGGTTGACTTACAACCAATCACCATAAGGGTTGTTTGGACTGATACAAGGTGATCACTAGAACTAGTGAGCATCATATATAAGGCCAACTTCTCACAGGAACAAGTCAGTAGAACCTTCTCCGTAGGGTGCACGTTAAACTGGCTGGTATCATCACTGCTTTCTCAGCTGCCAGGTACCAACATTGTCTCAACTGTCTGGCGACGGGGCAGTAACCATCTTCTACTGTGACAGGGTGAACATATAGGGGGTCTACCGCCTATATTCCATTGAAACTTTGCTCTGCTCTAGTGCAACAAGAATGACACTGAGAACCCCCAGTGGGCTTCTAGCTTTTGAGTCAACTGGGAGAGAAACACATGATCAGTCGGGGGGAAAGGGAAAGATAACTAAACTATATGCACGGTGCCCAGACGTTCACCCCTGCATTACTGGTTTTTTTGTCTTTGCATCACTTTAACAAGGCCTTCACTGTTAGGTCAGGTGTGGTTTATATTTCACAACACTCTTTGAATTTGGAATCCTTGTGCTCATCTACACATGCACACTGGGGAGTGGCTGTGTGAGCAAAGTGCATGAGTGTTCTGTCTTGTTCCCATGATAGGAGCGTTTAGCATTATTTCTCCTACCTTAAGAAAGCACTGTGTTCATGGGTAGATTGCCCATTTCACGAAGACAATAGTCATTCACCGTTATCCATTTTCAAGAGAGGTTTGTGAGAATGCTGTCTTTGATGGTGTATGTATTGTGTTTAGCGGTGTATTTTGGCCTGTAGCTGCTGGAACGTTGTTGTGTTTTTGAGATCTTCACATGGAATCTGTCATGCTTGTGCCTGCTCGGGTGATGCGGGTCTGATTTTGGCCTTGTTGTGTCTGTAACTGACAACGCTGGTTTCATCCCAGCAGCTGATGACGGTGGGCTCTCTGGCATGACTTTTCTGCATTGCACCTACATACTTTGCTGCTCCTAAACTGTTGATGCCAAAGCTACAGAAAGTCAAAATGTAGGGTCTCATAAAGCTACAAGCACAGGGGCTCAGCTAACCCACATGGATTTAGCTCTTGGAGCATTATGTTAGCAAAGCAGTAACAAGATCCAGCCTCTCACTGTGGCCAGACCGCGTCAAATTCATAATTTTCTAAACACAAGGATAACAGATGGCGACACCGGAAGGGAAATGGGACCTTGACGCACCACATTCAATAAACAAGCTTTTGTTTAATCCGTCAGAGATCTGCGAAATTACTGTCTTCATTTAGAAAGGCTTGTGAAATTCAAAGGACTGCCGTTTCCAAGGTCTCGTAAATCACCAAGTGAAACCACGTTGAAGAAAGCATGTTTTCCATGGCGACGCGGATTGTTGAGATTGACATTAAGGATTGCTTGTGCTGTCGGTGGCACCGAACAAGCCCTTCAGCTTCGAGTTTCCAGGTAGGATTTTTGGAAGACAATATCAAGATGACACATCCAGCCTTGAGGTGAGCAATTTGGAGACCTTTACAGGAGGGGCGGCTGGTACCCTTTGAAAGTGGTGAGGCGAGTCAAGTGCCTCACCACTTCCTAAAAAATAAAATAAAACACCCTCTCCCTCCAAAACCTCAAAGTAAAAAAACCCTCCCACCAAAAGCCCAAAATAAAACAACCCCTCCCTCCAAAAGCCGAAAAAAACAACTACAATAACATTTTAAATAAACAAAATGGTACTTACCTACGGCTGTATGTCCTCCGCGCTGTTCCATTTCTGGATCTGCTGTGGAAGTCAAACCCCCCCTAACCAATACAGACGCTGCACTTACGCTATTAAACAGCATGAGAGAAGCGTGTGGGAATGCTCTTTTTGGTCCTGGGGCCCTTGGTCTCCACCCAATTGTCTAAGACAGCTCGAAGGTCGGTGGAGAGCTTCAAAGTGCGCATGTCACTTTGGCCAGCTCAAATCAGCCGTCCAAAGAGACATGCACACTTTGAAGCATCTGGCCAGCCATTGCTTCAGTTCTTCAGGCTACCAATCGTCAGCAAAGGACATGCCCTGCATGTCTCTGGCCTCTCTGTAGGCTGGCTGCTGCAGTGCGCACATCAGTAAAAATAAAATGGCAATTAAATCTTTTCTTTTTTTTTTAAATTATATTTTTATGCCATCAGGTACATCATAAAAAACAAAGAAAATCTATTTACACTTCTGAATTCATGCATTATATTACAATATTTTCTTCAAATTCTTAAACAGAATTTAAAAAAAGGGGATAAGCATCAACTTAGATTGTTTTCACTTTTTCTACGGGTACAAACATATATTAACCAATTCCTATTCTGTTTTGCAGCTCCCCGTGCCTTTTTTTAAGCCAGTTTGCCATAGGTGCCCAGATCTTATCCCCTTTCACTCTAACTCGGTGACCCTTATTCTTATAGAGAGCCATTTCCAGAGCATGTATACTCAATAGGTGATGAAGCCAGGCAGTATATGCCGGTGGTTCAGAGTCCTTCCAAGCTGTAGCAATCAATAATCTTGTTACCGCTATTGAAGCGAAAACAAAATCCTGATGTGCTGGTGCTAACCCAATTCGTCTATCATATCCTAATAGCATCATCGGAGAACTGATCTCGATCGCATAATTAAGTGATTCTTGCCAACATTTCTCTATACCCTTTTTTAATGGAAACAGGGACTTGCATGCATAAAACATATGCATAATATCGGCAGGGCTATGCTGACATCTAGGGCATTGATCACTATCTCGTTTCCCCCAACCAAAGAGTTTTGCTGGAGTATAGTATAAGTTAAATAGGGTTTTTTAGTGTTGTGCTTGAAGGTTTGCCGCCAGAAATATTTTCTCCCCCAGTTTTAATGACAAATCTAGATCTATATCATCATACCCTAGTTTTGACCCTCACCTTGCCTCTGTTTTATATAAATCATCAGGTATTGTTTCCATCAGTATTTCATAAAAATCCCCAATCCTCCCATCCCCCCGGTATACCTTGTCCATTAATGGTAAACAATGAAATCTTTTCAGTCATTTTTTTTGCACAGGTTGCAGCGGGCAAATGGGTGATGCACCCCCGCACTTGTGAAGAAACCGTAGCTGCTGTACGGTGTTTGGTACTATCAAACTGGCTTTAGGAGGGGAGGAGGGCACAGGGCAACCAGAGGCTGCTGGGCTTCTGCCGTGGGGGCTGGAGGTGTTTGCATCCGATGTTCCAGAGCCCATCCTACCAAAGCTCTGCAAAGTGGGCCAAGTACATCCCCTTTCAGGGGCTCTTAAAGAATATTACGGAAAAAGACCAAATGAAGAATGTGACATAAAGATGTTTTTTGAAGTGTCTGTTTTGCAATGTTAGTTCAAGCACCTACCTTTAGCAGTAGACATGAAACTGTTTTGTGTGAGTAAAGAGATTGGGTTTGATTTAAGGTACAGGAAGATATGGCGCTCCAGCAGATGCGATTGTAGTTAGACAAGTTATTCAAAATACACGGTGCCAACAGGTCAGGGGCAACAAACCCAGGCAAGAAACAACCCCTGTAAAGGTGAAGGACAAGTCCCACACCATACAATGAGTCAAATTCCTGTGCACACGTATCAAATGTCAGGCTCTAGTGTTAGAACCCAGTGAGTCGATTAAAGATCGTGCAGAAAACATAATGAAGGTCAAATCCAGGGTTGCGAAAAGAATATATTTATAATTCACACTTGATCAGTACAAATGAAAGTAAACCAGCTGACACGTGTTTCGTCACACCGTGTGGGGGATGTGACTCTTCAGGGCTGAGGGTTTTCAAGGGTAGGAAATCGATACGCAAGACCGGTGGTCTCTCCAACCCGGCTGCGGAACGGAGTTGTTGCGGACAAAGGTCCGTGTTGGGCAAGGTGTCCTGCCGGTGAAAGGGCTGGCAGGGGAGAGAATCTATGGACGGACGTGTCTGAGGTTAGGACCGATAACATCAGTAGGTTATCTCATGTAGAAACGACAAAGACACAGGTCTGTGCTGTTGTATGTACCTTGCATACGACTGCCAGCCCTTTCACCGGCAGGACACCTTGCCCAACACGGACCTTTGTCCACAACAACTCCGTTCCGCAGCCGGGTTGGAGAGACCACCGGTCTTGCGTATCGATTTCCTACCCTTGAAAACCCTCTGCCCTGAAGAGTCACATCCCCCACACGGTGTGACGAAACACGTGTCGGCTGGTTTACTTTCATTTGTACTGATAAAGTGTGAATTATAAATATATTCTTTTCACAACCCTGGATTTGACCTTCATTATGTTTTCTGCACGATCTTTAATCGACTCACTGGGTTCTAACACTAGAGCCTGACATTTGATACGTGGGCGGGAATTGAACTCATGAAACTGTTTTGTGTCACAAACTGTAGCTACAGCTTTTGACTAGAGAGATTTAGGACTGTTTGCCTCATTACAAAATGTGTGAATTTTGTAACGTGAACTGAAAGACACTCTGGCTGGAACACACGACAGTGTGAAAGGTGAAAACAGGCCTTAAGTTTATTGAAACAAACAAATAAAAAACATCTTCCTTTCTAATGTCTGCAAGTCTTTTGAAAAGTAGGATCGAAACTAGAAGTGCAACAGTGGCATGTTACTTCCTAAAAAACTGAAGAGTAATGGAAAGAAAGCTTTCTAGAATGATCAAACAAATCAATATTCATAAGAGTGTTTTATGTGGTGCACGTCGGAGACGCAGAAGATCAGACAGTAGTTTGCTTGCTGCTCTCACTCACTTGGTGCAATTTGGTGCTGTCATTATATTTTCAAGAAGTGCTTTCTTGTCCATCTCAGTACTTTATGACTTTATGAGTTAGACTTGAGAGATGCTACAAAGAAGTCATCCTCGAGAGACAAATGACTCAGCTGCATCTGCACTTCCCTAGTCAGTAATACCAAAATTATTTTAAAAACAGGAGGTCACGCTATTGGCCAGCACCCCCACCCCTAAACATTGTTCCAGCTCTCATCGCTAGTGGTGGGGGCAGTCACAGGCTTCTCAAGGAGGTTCATGTGGGGGTACAAAAGGCTCCTCGCAGCAGAACAACTTGTCTGTACAGCCCAGTCCTTATCTTTATAAACGAGAACCTCTTTAATACACTTTAAAACATAATACTACACACAACAAAAACACAGGTCCTCGCAGTCTCTGGCGCAGGGTCACTGTCCTACAAGCCAGGGCCCTGTGCTTCTCCTCCCCTTACTCTTTCTCAGTTGGAGGGTGATACTGGTGTGAGTCCATGAACTAGTGCGGTGGCCCCTCCCAGACAGAGGTGTGCATTCACTCTCCCAGTCTTCTGTCGCTCACCAAATGCGGGTCTCTGCGGTCGGCCTCAGCTCGGCCTTCCTGTAATTCAGTCCCCGTCCTGCCTGTGTGGAGAAGGCGCGCTGGCTGCAGGCACACTGCTTGCTGGCCGCTGCTCTGGTTCCAGGAGCAGACACGCGACGCCACGGCAAGGCCGAAGGCGGTGACAGGCATGCGTGCACCTGTCTTGTCAACAGCAGCCCTCTTCCTGCTTGGGATACGTGGGTCTTTTCAGGGTCCTCCTACACGTGGGCTGGTTGCTGAGTTGACTCACCCGGGGAGGGCTCAGAGGCGATGATGCAGTCCGCATCCGACCTCGGTTACAGGTGGTAGCAGGGGGGCTGCTTTTAGGCGCCTCACAATTCAGCTGCAGTGGCACAGTTCAATTGAGCGCACTTCTGGTCGGTGCCCGATGTAGCCACAGAGTCACTCAGACACACAGTGGCATCTTCAATTACAGTGGTGCGGTCAATTTGGGCACACATTGGGCATGTACCAAAGGCGAACCACTCGAAGCTTGTTCGGGCACACTTGTGCAAGTGTCACGGGCTTGGCAACAGTCAAACCTTCAATGGCGCAGGCCACCCAGGCAAGCTCCATTTGGACACCATTTGAGCAATTGCCAAGAACCAGCAGCAGGCAGGTTTCATTGGGGCTGTCCACTAGGACACACTTGGGAAGTGTAATGGATCCTCCATTTCTGACTGGTAGCACACCAGTAACGCTCTTTTTGTTTGTTGTTGTTTTTTTGTTGCAGATTTATGTCTCGACCTGAACGTATTGGAGCACTTTAAATGTGGCTGCCCGAGGCCATCCGGTCGCCATCAAGAGGGCGGGCTAGTTGTCGCAGAGGGCCGCCCGCCCCCTACCTAGTCAGCCACTCCTCTCCGGGCAGGGGAGTCCTGGAGGGAGGGTGGGTCGGCCAGTGACGCATGTCCAGGGCGGTAGGCAGGGCGAGGGGTATTTAACCTCCCCTCGCCATCTTAGCTGCCTCTTTGCCGCTCTGGACGTCGCACGTCGTCTTCAGGGACACTCTTTTCTCTTTGCGGTGAGTTCAGGCCTTTGGGCTGGTACCCCCCTCCGCCTACTCTCTCTTCGCGGAGGTCGAGCCGGGCTAGGCAGCCCGCTTATCGACGGGCCGCTGAGGAGGTGCGGGTTGTTAGAGCCGTCTCGTGAGCCTTCGCAGCTGACCTCGACGTCGTGCTTGCGGTGGTCGAGCAGGCTGGGTCGGCCCGACTGCGCCCGGGCCTATGTGGACCGACTCATCGCTTGTGGGTGGGCGCCCTGCGGGGTGTGACGAGGCGATCCGCGGCCCGCTCCCCAGGCATCTGCCCGATCTCCGGGTTGTGTCTCCTTGTGGGGCGGGTTGTGGGTGCTTGATCTAATTCCCCGCCCGTGCAGCCGTCTTGCTTGGGGACGCCGACCCTCCCCCCCCCGCAGCAGGCCCAGGTCGGGGCGTCCGGGGGATGTTGTGGCTTGTTTGTATTTAGTGGCTGTGCCCCTACCCTGCACCTTCTCCCTCCGAGTGCTCAGGGGGGTTCGCTCGCCCCCGGGAGCGACAGCGGGTGCTCTTCTTCCTCCGCTCGGCGGTCCCAGTTCCCTCCCTTCCTGGACTGGTGGAAGGGGCCTGGGGCGGCGTTCGGGTGCCGAGATCATGCCGGGATTGCGCAGGGCGGCAGGGCCCACATGCCGACCCAGTCCCACGTGCTTGCGGGCCCTGGCCTGTCCCCAGGGTACTGTCCCGGCGGGGGCGCTGCCGCTTTGTCCCATTTTGGTGGTGGCGGCAGCGCCTCCTTGAGGACGGGCTTGCTGAGTGGTGGTACACACAGGTAGGGCTGCATTGCACATGTCGAATGACCTCATGTTTGTTGTTGACTGCACTTGCTTCACGCTCGAAGGTACGATCATTGCATGCATTTGCGGTTGTCTGTGTTGCTGGTAGTGGTGTACATCTTTGCCCTTAGGCTGCAGAGCCCTGCTCTCACGCGAGCTTGGAGTATATTGTTGGACGGCTAGCCGCACTGCATGGGTGTGACTAGGCCTCCCCCCCCCCCTGGAACCGGCCGTGGGCGGCCGCCTTCCTTCCAGAGCCCCCCGTGTGCGCATGCCTTTGCCGGCCGCCCGTTCGGTTTCGCCTTGGTGTCGGCCCTTCCCTGGGAGCGTCTGCCCTTTTGCCACATTAGAGGACAGTGTTTTCCAGGGAGAGGGCAGGACAGGCCTGTCTTCCTCAAACGTGGCATTGCCATCGACCGGCAGGCCTTTCCGTGGCTGGGGTGTGTGCCTCGGCTCGCTGGATGGAACCAGATTGTGGAGTTGCCCGGTGGCCGGTGGCCCCTCTGCCTCGCAACTTGCACCGGGCCCTGCGTTACTTACGCTGTTCGGCTTACTGTGCCCCGCTCCTTCTCTCTCGCCCATCATTTCTCACGTTGGTAGCGGGTGGGGGTTGCAGCCTTGGGTTGAAGCAGGCGATGGGTAACTGGGGGATCCGGTCGTGTAGCAACACCATCATGCAGTGCTTCGGCATCCCCTGTTGACCCAGCCCCCCCTTTCAAGTGTATGTGTCCTTTTGTAACGTGATGGGTGCTATGCTTCACATTTTCTCTGCTTGCATATACCCAGCGGGTCCACGCGGGTTCATGCACTGGCTGGCCTCCCAGCACATGTTCAGTCTTTTGGGTTGGTGATGCGGCGTGGCTTGCCGGACCGTTCGGCACCCGGGCCCCCGGCATACTAGCCGGTTACGAGCTTTTCTCATGCATTCATTTGCTTTTCAGACCGACGTCGTGCCGCACCATTTCGCTCACGCTTTTGTTCGCCCCACTACCACATCAGGACCTATCCTCCAGAGGTATGTATAGGGGGCTGCGGGTGGCAATGTTGCGCCAATTGGGCGAAGCACTTGCAGGGTGAATTGAGGATAACTTTAAGGGGTGGCCACATTCCTGTCCTTCTGCCAGCTCACAGTCACTTTCTTTTGCAGGGTAAGAGTCCGAGATTGGAATGGACAGCCAGGGATCCCCCCCGCTTTTCACCCAGACGTCCCAAGTCGATGAGTCATTGCTAGGACCCTCCCATGATGCGCAGCTAAAAGCTGTCATGGATTTGATAAAGGCAAAGGGGGTTGCTTGGGCAAGTGAACTATTGAATGCTAGCAATCCCGGGGACTCCGGGGTCGGCCCGTCGCCATCGGCATCTGAACATGAGATCATAGAGTGCGGAGGGCCACCGTGAAGGACTTCCCCGGGGACCCAGCACCTGCCAAAGTCTGTGCACTGAGTCGGACAGAAATGTAATCGTGCACGCGGCCGCATCCCCCCTCCTGCGGCCAGAGCACCCCCTCCCCTGCCGGCAGTTGCACACTCCTTGGACTTTGTCACACGTGAGGACCTGGGCCTCACGTGCACCTATCGCTTCAGCGGGGGCAGCAGCTGGGGCCCAAGGGGTTGGGTCGGTGGCAACTGCACCAGCCGACGCAGTGGTTACACAAGTGTGGGGAGGGCTCTCTGACCTGAGTGGCCCCAGCACCAGTAGCGCATCGAACATCCCTCCCTCTGCCCCCACTACCCCGGCTCCCCCGGGCGTCCAGCTAGGCCTAGCTCCTACCTCGCTCTCTGCGCCAGCTCTGCCCCCGCCACTCCAGCCTTGCCCGCGCCTCCTGCTGTGCATGCACCTCCTCCCAGCCCGGCTACCCCCGGCCCGTCGGCAACCATGACCATGGCCCCCTTGCTGTCGGGCAAGTGCTCTCTCGCATGGCAGGTACCCCTGGCTGCCAATGAGGGCATCTGGCGTAGGGAGTTCATTGACATTTTCTCCCTCCTTATGCTTGGGGCCGAGGGGGTTGACATCAGAAAGATGGGGGGCAAAGAGGAGGATAAGAAGGTGCATGACCAGAAAAATCCATCAAGAACTGAAGACAGGCTTTTTCCATCCTAGCGGCAGTCATTACGGAAAGTTTTCCAGAGCAGGCCCAGGGCCTTTTCCAGTATGCAAGCGTCATAACGGAAGAGGCTGAATCCACTGCGGGCATGGGTTGGTACAGGTATGATTGTGAGTTTAGGAAAAAGATGGCTGTCTGTCCAGAGTTAGATTGGGACCAAATGGAAGTAAGGCTCTGGATGCAGCATATGGGCAAAGGTAGGGCCGATGTGGTGGACAAAGGTAACTCTTACGATAACAAAGGGGATGCAGGTAAGGGCCAGAACCAGGAGAGGAAGGGGCAATTCAAGTAGCCCTTTCGGGGGGGACGTGGGGGAGGGGGCTTCCACAGACAAGGGTACAGAAAAGGCGTTTCTCCGACATGCAGGTTGTACAACGGAGGTAACTGCATTTGGGGCAAGACCTGCAGATTTGCGCACTCCTGCCGCAAGTGCAGCGGTTCCCATCCCGCCTCGTCATGCGACAAGCGCGATTCTGCAGCGGGCCCTGCCAGTAGAGATAAGTAACTGCCCTTCTCCACCTTGGCTCCTCACCTGCCGTCCCACCTTGCCTTTTCCTCTTCCCTCATTCATCCACGTGCAGGCCACCCCCGTCATTGCAGTGGCCCCAGTCTCTGCGGGTTCTTTACAGTCCAAAGGCCCGTCCCCGATCATCATTCCCAGCCTATTGCCTCTCCTGAGGAGCTATCCCAACGTCAAGGATAGGGCCATTCTGACGGAGGGCTTTCTCGAAGGGTTCAAAATCCTCTACCTGGGTCCTTTGGTAAGCAGGGATGCCAAAAACTTGAAGTCGGCTAGGGACCTTCCGGATGTGGTGTGCGAGAAGATAAGATAAGAAAGGAACTGGTGTTAGGGAGGGTGGCTGGCCCGTTCCAATCCCCGCTCCTCCCCGACTTTGTGGTATCCCCCCTGGCTGTGGTCCCCAAAAAGGAGCCGGGGTCTTTCAGGCTGATCCATAATCTCTCCTTCCCTGAGGGCAACTCAGTGAATTCCTGGTTGGAAGAGGGGGCTAGCTCTGTCTCCTACTGTTCATTAGACATGGCTATTGACTTGATGAGGAGAGCAGGGTAGGGGGCGTGGTTGGCAAATGCAGACATAGAGGCAGCTTTTAGACTTTTGCCGGTGAACCCTGTGAGCCAGCATCTCTTGGGCTTCAAGTGGAGAGGGGAATTCTTCTTTGACAAATGTATGCCCATGGGCTGCGCTGTATCTTGCGCCTTTTTCGAGGCCTTCAGTTCCTTCCTGCAGTGGGCTCTCACAGTGAAATATGATATCAAGGCGGTGTCCCACTACCTGGATGATTTCTTATTCATAGGAAGGGATGGTACTCAGGAATGCAGGGAGGGACTACATTGTTTCAAGGATCTGGCTAAACACCTGGGAGTGCCTTTGGCGCCTGGCAAGACTGAGGGCCCGGCACAGGTTCTCACATTTCTGGGCATAGAGTTAGACACGGTTGAGGGCGTGTCGAGGCTCCCGGCCGAGAAGGTGCAGGACTTTAAACAGGACATTCAGGATATGCTAGGAAGGGACAAAGCGCCTCTAGGGGTCATCCAGAGCCTCCTGGACAAGCTCAATTTTGCGGCAAGAGTCATCCCAGTGGGCCGTGTGTTTGCCAGGAGATTAGCCAGGGCCACGGCCAAGGTGGCCAAACGTCATCATTTTGTGAGATTGTCCGCTGGACTGAAGAAGGACCTGGTAATGTGAGCAGAGTTCTTGTCTGACTTTAACGGAACGGTGATCTGGAGGTCTCCTTGGGTAGACAGTCCTGAAATCAGCTTGTTTACAGATGCATCAGGAAGGGAGGGCTTGGGCGCTATTCTGGGCGAACACTGGTGTGCGCAGGAGTGGCCCAACGCCTGGCGCAAGCGTGGCATCACATACAATATCACGGTGCTCAAACTTTTCCCCATTGTCATTGCCCTGCACCTCTGGCCCGATCCCCTGTCCGATAGAAAGGTCCTTTTTTCGTCAGACAATATGGTGGTCGTGCAGGCCATCAACGGGCAAACAGCCAGCTGCTCGTTGGTCCTTTGTTTGCTGAGGGAGCTTGCAAATAGGAGCTTGCGCTGCAACATTGAATTCAGGGATAGGCACATCGCAGGGGTCAAGAATGTGGCGGCTGGGGGGAGGAGCTTCGCGGGCAACCAAGATGGCCGCGTAAGCTCGGAGCTCCGCGGACCCTCCGACCCTCCGCAAATATCCTGCTGAAAATCCTGATCCACGTTAGTGGATTCTGCTTGGTGAAAGGTCGCGGACACGGGAGCTGCTTTCCGCTTTTAAATCGGTAGCTCCTAGGCGAAGTTACGTCGAGCTGAACTTCGTGCCAGTGATGCGCCATTGTCTCATGGGTGGCTGCTGCTTGTACCGATGCTCCGCATGATTGGAATGTGAAGTGGATATCCTTGGTCCCTGCTGGTGAAGTGCTTATAGCTGCGGAGTTGCCTACTACCGGCCTGATTTATTCGCTGACTTCGCCTCTGTTTTACTCATCTGCTTCCTTGTTCGGGCGGCGTAGCCCTTTGTTCTCCTTGGGTCCATCATGGCCGGCAGAGGGGATCCCGACAAGACGTCGAACAGAGGTGTTCGTAGGACGACTCAGACGCAGCTGAACAAGATTGATCGATACGCTCAGCAGCGGACCTCGCCCACGGTGGTGGCCTCCTCTAAAGATCTGCAACGTGCGGGCTCGCCTGAAGGTTCTGAGCCTACTCTGAGTGACATTATGGGGGCCATCGCGGGCATTCGTTCTGACATGCAGAAACAACACGATGTCCTGACTTATAAGGTGGACACTCTGGTCGTGGATCTCAACCTGATCAGGGCCGACTTGGGGAAGACCAATGATCGGGTTAAATCCCTTGATCTCAAGACCTCCAGCCTAACTACCGACGTGTCGGACCTGCAGGCGGAGGTCCGGACCCTAAGATCGGTCAACAACTAATTTTCCAGACGGTTGGAGGATTTTGAAGGGCGTGCTAGGCGGCAGAATGTCCGCATTATTGGTGTTCCGGAGGGAGCGGAGGAGGCGGCAGTGGACCTTTTTGTGGAGGACTTGGTACAGACGCATCTTGCACCTTCTGGCTTGAGCAACTTTTTTTCTGTTGAGCGTGCCCATCGGATACCGGGCGGCCTGCCGAAGTCGGGTGTTGCGCCTAGACCCATCATTGCCCGGCTCTTCAACTTTAGAGACCGGGATGTGATCCTCCAAGCCTCCAGGAGACATGGGCCGCTCAAATTTCAGAACTCTGAGGTGCACTTTTACCCGGACTTCACCAGGGCCGTTCAGAGGCAGCGCCAGAGTTTCGCAGGGGTGAAACGACGCCTGAGAGACATGGGTTTTAAATACTCTATGCTGTTCCCTGCTAAACTGCGGATTGAGTACGAGGGCCGAGCTCTGTTCTTTGATGTGCCGGAGAATGCGAGCGATTGGCTAGACACTTTGCCACAACGCCAGGGAGAACACGACGGACATTCCGGAGGCGCAACTGGTGGTTCCGATCTCTAGGACTGGGTTCTGCTGTGCTGAATATGGCGGTTGGTGTCCCTGATGTCTGTGACTGCCAATACCAATGCTATTCCGATTTTGATATTTTTCCTGTTTTTACATGGAGGGTGGCGGGAGGGGTTTGTGGAGATTCCTTACTCCTCTAGGGACTTTTTGTAGACTAGTTTATGGGGCGACAGGCACACTGCTGGTTGGGGGGGCTTCTTAGTCTGCTGCAGGGGTGCAGGGTGGGGGGTGGTGGTGGGGAAGTTTGTTTGTTTGTTCACCTTTCTTTCTCTCTATCTCTTAGGCAATGGGATGTATATACTGATCAGTTTCGTTTACTGTTGAGGCTTGTTGGGGTTGGGTGGGGCCGGGGACAAGATGATGGGGGGTAGGAAACTGCGAGTCCTCAGTTAGAATGTTAACGGGTTGGGTGACCGAATCAAGAGAGGGGTTGTGATTCAACTGATTAAACGTCATATGCCTGATGTCGTCCTCCTTCAGGAGACGCATCTGGTTGGAAGCACATGCAAAGCACTTAACCGTAAAGGTTACAAAATGGTGGCTCACTCGGGGTTCTCCTCGGGATCTCGGGGGGCGGGAGTTCTTGTTCGTACATCCCTCCCGCTTGAGGTCGACGTTACTGTGATCGATGAAAGGGGGCGGTACGCCGCTGTGGAGGGTCGATGGGAGGGGCGATCTCTGACATTACTTTCAGTTTACGTTCCCCCGGGTTTACAATCTAGCACCTTCCAGGACCTTGGTGGCGCCATTTTGAATTTGCCTGCTGGATTGCTGATAGTGGGGGGTGATTTTAATTCGGTTTGCTCCGGCTCCTTGGACCGCCATCCGCCTAGAGACCTCCGTAGCTCCCAATTGTGGTTGCCATCCTTCCTCGAGACCATGGGACTAATAGATAGCTGGCGGCTTTTGCATCCCACGCTCTGTCATTATTCCTTCCACTCGGGCGCCCATGGTAGTCTTTCTAGGATCGACTATGTACTTACATTGGCTGCACACGCGCCTGCTGTTTCTGAGGCCGGTTTTTTGGCACGGGGTATTTCTGATCATTCCCCGCTGTGGGTCTCTTTTGACTTTGACGTCGTCATGTCGGACCGACCGGCGGTTGTTAACCCGTGGTATTTCCGCAATCCCAAGACTCGCAACCTCCTAGCCAAGGCTATCGACCTCTATTTTACTGAAAATGAGGGATCGGTTGCGTCGGCCGCTACTCTATGGGAGGCGTTTAAGACGGTTTTGAGGGGTGAGGCTTTCGCCCTTATAGCGGAGGCCCGTAGAGTCAGAGATGCTGATTTAATACGCATCGAGGAGGAGATCATGGAGCTTGACTCCCAGTTGGAGACGGAGCCTGATCCCGCTCTTCTGCACGACCCCTCCCTCAAACAGTCGGAATACTGCGACCTTTCTACAAACGCTGCCCTTGTTCTAGCTAAGGAACAGCAGGGTCGGATATACGACGTCGGCGATAAGGCCGGGAAGTTGCTGGCCTGGCTGGACAGAAGAGAAATGGCTAGCCGTGTTGTACCCGAGATAATGGGGGAGGACGGAGTTGTTGTCACTGATCCAAGTGCCATTGCCGAGTCATTCGCTGATTATTTTTGAGGCGTCTACACCTCTGTTTCGGACCGGTCTGAGACCGATTCGGCAGTGTTTCTTTCGGCTGTCGATCTCCCGTGCCTTTCGGACGAGGAGCGCGACGACCTGGATAGGGACGTCTCTGTGGATGAGGTCGCCCTTGCGATCCACTCATTGCGATCGGGCAAGGCACCTGGTCCCAATGGTATCCCGGTTGAGCTATATAAGATCAGGCCGGATGTGGTCTCCCCACACCTGCGTAACATGTTCCTAGAAGCGCGGGAAAGTGGCCTACTTCCCCTGGACCAGAGGTTGGCCACCATTGTGGTCATCCATAAGGAAGGGAAGCCGAGAGACTTGTGTCGGTCCTACCGTCCCATTTCTCTCCTTAATGCTGAGCCTAAGATTCTCGCAAAGATACTCGCTAATCGACTGATTGGTGTTATCAGCGACTTAGTGCATCCGGACCAGTCGGGCTTTATTCCACACAGCAACACTGCCCTTAACTTGCGTAGACTCCACGGCGCCCTGGCCAGGGCCCACACCCTGGAGGAGCCGGCGATCCTTGCGTCCTTGGACGCCACGATGGCTTTTGACTCTCTCGAATGGAGCTACCTTGGTTTTGGCCCGGTGTTTGTGGGATGGGTTAAGCTTTTGTATGCTGACCCACTGGCTGACGTTGCTGTCAATGGCCGCGTCTCGGCGTCTTTTGCCCTTCATAGAGGCACCAGACAGGGTTGCCCCTTGTCGCCACTTTTGTTTGCGCTCGCTCTTGAGCCGCTCGCAGCCCTGTTACGTACACACCCGGATCTGCATGGTATAAGCTGGGCCCCTGGCTTCGAGGACAGAGTCTCTCTTTATGCGGATGACATTCTGCTTTACCTCACTTCCCCCTGCAAGTCACTTATTGTGGCATGTGATGTACTTAGACTTTTTGGTCGGTATTCTGGCCTTGTTATTAACTGGGCCAAGTCTTCCCTGTACGTACTGAAAGGGGACACACCGCGCCTCCCTAGAGGCTGCAACATCCAGGTGGCCAGCCAGGGCTTTAAATACTTGGGGATTTATATCTCTGGTAAAGCGAAAGCGCGCTATGAACACAATTTGCTTCCCCCTCTTCTGCGCCTCCGGCGTGACGTGGAGAGTTGGTGCAAACTTCCGCTTTCTTTACTCGGGCGCGCGGCATTATTTAAGATGATGTCTTTGCCCAGGTTCCTGTACGCCCTGCAGAACACCCAAGATCCGGTCCCCGCCCGTTACTTCCGAGAGATTGAAGGCCTTCAACGTGCCCTACTCTGGGACGGCCGACCCCTCGTGGCCATCACGAAGCTCACGCTTCCGTGGTACGACGGGGGTATAGCACTACCAGATGTGCGCAGATATTACTGGGCCTCCCAATTGGCGGCTATCAATCACGGCATCTACGGTCCGGAAAATAACCCTGGATATGCAATGGATAAGTGGCTCTTGAGTGGTGGCAATTACTACAGGGCGCTGTATTCGAGGTCTCTGGACAGGCGAATGTCGGGTCCAACGAAAACTGCGGTCCATATTTGGCAGACGATTACCAAGGCGCAGGGCTGGCAAGGCAGACTGACTAGGTTCACCCCATTGTATGATTCGGATATTTTGGGCAAGTTATGGCACACCAAGGGGTTTGATAAATGGGACCTCATAGGTATCTCCAGGGTGGATGATATGGTATCGAAGGGTGAGATCAAGACCTTCTCCCAGCTGCAGGCTGAGTACCAGCTGGGTAACTCGGAGTCTTTCCGATATGCCCAGTTGCGCCACGCACTGCTCTCTGCTAAACCAGCGGAGGGGGCGATTCCAGAGAGCTCCCCGTTAGAGGACAGGGTATTGGATGGCCATATGCCTGACAGTGCCATCTCACTGTCGTATAAGAAACTTATTAATGTTCGTACTGACCTCCTCCTGGGCGTGCGGGATCAGTGGGTGCGTGACGGTCTGGAAATTGATGATGAGGATTGGCAGAGTGCAGTTTCTTCCCCTAAGGAAGTCGCCATTTCCTCTCGTCTTCGGCTGGTACAGCTCAAAATTTTACACAGGGTGTACGTGACTGGCCCCCGGCTTGTTCATATGGGCTACTCGATTGATGGGCTTTGTCGCCGCAGCTGCGGCGCCCTTGCCACTTTTATGCACATTCTTTGGGAATGCCCCACCATTGCCTCCTACTGGAGACGTGTGCACCGGATTATAGATGAAGTGACTGGGGTGGTGGCGACTGCGGAAGCTAGGAGGTGCCTCCTCAACATTTGGGAACCGACCGATCACAATGTGGCTCAGACGCAGTGGGTGACCCTTGGCAACATGGTGGCCTAACGCGATATCGCGCAGAAGTGGGGGGCTTCGGCAGCTCCCATGGTGGTGCAATGGAAAGCCAACATGGATTGGTGTATGTTCAGGGAAAAGACGGTCTATGTTGCCAGGGGTAAGCCCAAAAAGTGGTTGAAAGTGTGGGGGGCCTGGAATGCTTACAGGGGAGATATTTGTGTGCCCCCGGAACCTGTCTCTTTGGAGGAACATTTGTCGCCATAACCTGTGACACCAACTGTGGCACGTTGTAATGTTGTATCCTGTCTCCTCTTCTTCCCCCCTTCCATCCTGATCTGCTCTCCTGTATCCGTGATTGTGCACCCGCTGCTCCCCCTGCCCCACTGCCAACGCTTTACTGGTTTCTTCTACTCCATTGCCATTCTTTCTGCGCCTTCTGGCGTCTTCTTCTTTTTCTTTTTCTACGTTCTACGTTTCTAGGGTCTAGGACTCCTGGCCTGTCACCCTCTGGTCCGCTACATACCTACTCTAGGGAAACTTTGCTTAAGTTCAGGTCACCACCCTGTACTTATTGCACTATATTGAATCCTTCCCACGTCCCTTCCATTTGTCCAGCCTGTTACCTTCCCCTTACTTCCCTTCCCTCCCTAACCAATATAGCTTCATCCGACTTCCCTCCTGCATGTTCCAAACCCATATTTACAGACCCTTCTTCAACTCGGACAATGATTAGCCTAAACTGCAGATCCTTAGTGAAACATAAGAGGGAAATATTTGACCTCCTTGTCTCGGAGGAACCTGCAGCTCTATTCCTCACTGAGACATGGCTAAAAGACCATTCCGGCCCAGACATTGCTGCTGCTCTCCCTGATAATTATACCTATGTCGGAAAAAACAGAACATTGAGAGATGGCGGAGGAATAGCTATAGTTTACAACAGACGGTACATTTGCAAATGGGAAGACATTGTACTGCCTAACTGTGAGGCTGGTCTCTTTAGGCTTTCGCTGTCTCCCAATTTTACCTTTTCCGGATTGCTTATTTATCGCCCCCCCGGATCAGCGAGTGCATGGGCCACCACTCTTCCTGAGCACATAGCACCTTTTATCCAGAATTCCACTAACTTTTCAATTCTTGGTGATCTCAACCTACATCTTAATGATCCCTGTTGCTCCATTAGTAGCAACCTTCTACAGGACCTGGCTGCATTAAATATCACCCTACATAATTCGGGTCCCACGCATATTGCAGGACACCTTCTGGACCCCATTTTCTCCAATCTAGAAACTATCGATTGTGAGACCTCACTACCAATCTTATGGTCTGACCACTTTATGGTAAACTTCACCATTACCATTGGTCGCCAACTCAATATCCCTCCTAAACCAACTGAATCCAGACCTTCTAGAAACTGGAACAAACTAGACATGAATGAATTCAATCTCTATCTTGAGCACACTAGACCTCACATGGAAGGTAATTGTACTGAAGATGCTGAGGCTATTAACGCCTGGCTAGCAAAGGCTGCAGATGCATGCCTACCCCAACGCATGCAAAAACATAATCTTCACCATCCGCCCGCACCATGGTTCACAGCTGCCTTAAAAATAGAAAAAACTATTTGTAAAAATCTTGAGCGCAAATGGCGAATAAAATACGAGCCTGGTTCCAAGCAAGTCTACAAAGCTGCTCTATCTAAATACCACTCTTTATGCAAAAATGCTAAAGTTGAACATGTTAACATAACCATCCTCGAAGCACAAAACCGCCCTAAAGCTCTCTTTAAGGTAGTACAGAGTCTATCGGGTGCATTATGTCAACCTAAACCACCATGCTTAGATACTGCACAATGTAATTCATTGGCCGAATTTTTTATAGCCAAAATAGATACCATCTACTCCAATTTTGAGAAACCTGTCCCCTCTCCCTCGCTGTCTTACTTACCCGCCCCTATCCCACTTTCTGAACAGCTGACACTAGATGACCTGTCTCTTACTTCAGGTCAACTAATCCCTTCCACTCCCCCTGAACCTATGATCATCTGTGATTCCAGAATTCCCCGAGAAACCAGTTCTCCTGCCTCTCTCTCGATCGATACGTGGGAGCCATTTAACATTACGACTCTCTCTGACATTATTTGCAAAATTAAATCCGGTTCTCCACTGGACCCCCTTCCTCCCCATATACTAAACAGACTGGATCATTCCTCTCCTGCACTTATTGTAGATCTTCTCAATACCTCCCTTAAAACAGCTTCAGTACCCCCTGCATGGAAACATGCAATGATATTGCCCCCGTTAAAAAAGACTAATGCAGACCCTAGCATTCCATCTAATTTTCGCCCAATCTCACTTCTTCCGGTGCTTTCTAAAATCATGGAAAAACACATCAACTCCCAACTGTCAACCCACGTTGAAGCAAGTGGATTATTACATCCATCTCAATCCGGGTTCAGACGTGGCTTCTCGACTGAATCCACTCTGCTAGGGGTCTCCGAAAACATCCGATGCCGAGTTGATAAGGGGGAAACCGTGGCACTCATTTTACTTGATCTGAGTGCCGCATTTGATACGGTTTCCCATCCCATCCTTATCAATGCCCTCAGATCATCTGGGATCATCGGCACAGCTCTCAACTGGTTTGTTAGCTTTCTTTCAGATCGCACCTTTCAAGTTTTCTCCTCGTCCTCTGCTTCTCAAACCTTCACATCGGCGTACGGGGTGCCGCAGGGTTCCATCTTGAGCCCCTTGCTATTCAATTTGTACGTCAGACCTTTGGCTACTATTGCTGAGCAATCTGGGCTCACTATTTACTCGTACGCCGATGATACCCAGGTTATCTACTCCCTTTCCTCTGACTCTCACTCCCCCTCCTCTTCCCTCTGTACAGGACTGAGCAACATTGCAGCCTGGATGTTGGACAATAAACTGCAACTAAACGGGGGAAAAACAGAGGTTCTTCTGTTCGGTCACAACACCACCTTATGGGGACCTCGGCAATGGCCTGTTCAAATGGGCCCTTTACCTACCCCATCCAAAACAGCTCGCAACCTCGGTGTCATTTTTGACGATCAACTATCTATGAAGAACCATGTGGTCAAAACTTCATCCACTTGCATCACTATCATCAAATGGTTGCGAAAAATCATTTGGATGCTTCCATTGGACACTCAGAAAACTGTGGTCCAGGCCCTTATCACCTCGAGACTGGACTACGGGAACATCCTTCTTCTGGGAGCCAGTAAAGAGGTGACGCGTAAATTACAGACAGTCCAGAACATGGCTGTGCGACTCCTCTGTAAATTACCTAACATTTCCTCAACCTCCAATGCCCTTCGCTCCCTGCACTGGCTCCGAATTGAAAATCGGACAAAATTTAAGGCCCTTTGCATCATTCACAGAATAAATTCTGGTCTAGCTCCACCTTATCTCAACCCCTTGGCACAACTATACCATCCCCCTCGCAATTTACGATCTTCTAACCAACACTTACTTTCAGTTCCTAGAATTAAAAAAGCCAGAATGGGTGGCCGATCTTTTGCCTGGCTGGCCCCCTCACTCTGGAACTCTCTCCCCCATCAGACACGAACTGAATCCAACTACCTTAGGTTCCGCAGACAGGTAAAAACCTGGCTATTCAACATCTAATAGTTCTCTTCTGACTTTCCCCCCTCACCTTTTGGTTTTAGCGCCGGGAAACCTACGGGTAGCTGAGCGCTTTAGAAACTTAATTATAATAATAATAATAATACGTTCCTTTTATGAAAAGGAAAAATAAAATCAACCTTCATTGTACTGAGACATTTATTCTTGCGCTATTGCTCTCTTGCTTCTACATGCTGCCTTGCCTCCGGGATGTTAGGCTGAATAGCTGTGTGCACTTTTCTAAATAAAGGTTTTAAAAAATTTAAAAAAAAAAAAAAGAATGTGGCGGCTGATGCTCTTTCTCGTTTCCAGTGGGACCGTTTCCTCAAAATGTCGTCTGGAGTGGACCAGGAGGGTCCGGGGTGCCTCTCTTGAAGAAGGAAGCAAGGGCCAGTCTGGAGCAACCAGACCAGCAGCAGTGATGTCGTCGGGCGTCGTGAAGAAGGCCACAAGCCAGCCGGCTAGTAGCCACACAGCGCGGTGAGCACGCAAAAGCAGAAGGGCCCCACGCAGATCGTGGAGATGCTGGAGGGCTGATCTTCGGTGCTGGAGCTGCTCAGGGTTGGGGCTTCTCGGACCCCAAAGCACTCACCAGTGGAGCACACGGTGGGCTTGTTGCAAAGAAGTCGTGCAGTCTTGCCGATCGTCGGTCCCTCGAGGTCTCGTCGCACTCACAGTTCTCAGCTTGGCTGTAGAGGTGAGTAGAGGTCAGAGGTGCCAGGGAAGCCGGGTCTCGTCGAGCTGGGTCGTCGGATTCATGAAGAAGGACTTGCAGCAGACCGCAGTGTTCTTAGGATGGTGCCCGCTTGATGCAGGGTGACTACTCCTTAGCCACAAGGGAGAATCTTGAAGAAGGAAATCTTGATGTCTTTCGCAGAAAGTCGTGTCTTGATTCCAAAGATGATCTAATTTGAACAGGGGGCCCGCTCCTATCTTTATACTAAAAAAGGGGGCTGACCGGTGACTAGGTCCTGCCTATGGGTGGGACTAGGAGGGGGGTGGTTACACCCCTCTGCCATGCCGGACTTTCCCCAGGCCAGGGGCTGGTGTGCCCCTGGAACTGGTTCTGACCGGCCTATGCGTAGTGAGCACCGGGGTGCCACTCAGCAGTCACCTTCCTGTAAAGCCCTGCCTACCCAGGATACACAAAACCATGTCTGGGACGGTGCTAGCACCGCCCCTGACAGGAAACCCTTTGTCCAGTCTCCCCTCGCTGGAAGGACTCCCAGCTGCAGGGGGTCAGACTCGTGTCTGTGGTGGCAGCATCCATTTTGTGGAGCTGAGGCTTCGTTTAACTTTAACCGGGGTTCACAGTTACATACATGTCGTGTCCCTCTAGAAGGGTGGAATGCTAACCCCGTCGCCAGAATTGGCAAGGGGTTAGTATTCCAATTCGTATGACACCTTACTCGACATGTTTTGATAAAGCAATACCAAAGATAGCATTTAACCGCGAGGATTATAATGCACTTAAGAGTATATGGTATGCGATATCATGGAACAGCTATTAGGACTTGGTTCCGCAAGCTGCAGACAGGCTCAGCTCATGCCAGAGCACCATCTCACACGATTCCAAGCACTCTGCCTTCAGGATTGTTAAGGCCTGCCATAGGAGTGACTGATAGGAATCTGTGTGTCCATTTTAGGGTTAGATATAGGTATACTATATCTATAGCAAAGGGTGATTACACGACTTTGCCCCAGCTGTCATGCAGCCAGTTGTGTCAAATTTAGGAGGCCAGCCAGGGGTGGCATAATACATGCTTCAGCCCCTGGTAGGCCCTGGGTACACCTATGCCCTGAGTTACAGGGTCTGATAAGGTGGCCCAGTACCAATTGGTAAATGCACCTAGGGTACATGTTGTAATTTAGAGAGAGAACAGCCAGGCTATGGGTCTGATTGGCAGGCCCACAGCCAGAGAAAGTCGTAAACCAGTGAAACAAAAGCAAAAAATCTGGGTGATCATAGGATTGCAGACCCTACTCTCCTACATGACCCCCCCCCCAAACTTTGGGACAATAAGCTAACCTTGACCAGGTGAGTCTTCTTGTTCTAAGTGGAAATATCTGGAGAGCCCATCGGCATTGCCATGATCAGTACCAGGTCTATGTTCCACTGTAAAGTCCATCCCCTGTAGGGAAATGGACCACCTAAGCAGTTTGGGGTTTTCACCCTTCATCTGATTTAGCCACAAGGGGGGCTTATGGTCGGTCTGAATCTTGAAGTGAGTGCCAAACAAGTATGGCCTCAGCTTCTTCAGGGCCCAAACCACAGCAAAGGCCTCCCTCTCAATAGCTGACCAATTCTTCTCTCTGGGGGTCAGCCTTCTGCTTATAAAAGCAATGGGCTGGTCTTGACCATCAAAATTCAGTTGAGATAGAACAGCTCCCACACCCAACTCAGAAGCATCTGTTTGGACAATGAATGGTTTGGAGTAGTCTGGACTCTTAAGGATAGGTGCTGTGCACATGGCCTGCTTTAGGTCATCGAATGCTTTTTGACAGCCTGCTGTCCACTGAACCTTTTTTGGCATTTTCTTACTTGTCAGTTCATTTAATGGAGTCACAATTGATCCATAGTTCCTGACAAACTTTCTGTAGTAACCAGTCAGGCCCAAGAAAGCTCGAACCTGAGTCTGGGTGGTTGGAGGAGCCCAGTCCCTGATTGACTGTATTTTGCTCTCCAGTGGCTGAACCTGGCCTCCACCTACAAGGTGGCCCAGGTATACAACCTGTGTCTGCCCTATCTGGCACTTGGTGGCCTTGATAGTGAGGCCTGCTGCTTGCAGAGCCTCTAACACTTTCCTCAGGTGGACCAGGTGATCCTCCCAGGTGGAGCTAAAGACAGCAATATCATCTAGATATGCTGCACAGAAGTCATCCAGCCCAGTGAGAACATGATTCACCAACCTTTGGAAGGTGGCAGGTGCATTTTTCAGACCAAAGGGCATTACCACAAATTGATAATGCCCACCAGGAGTTGAAAATCCTGTCTTGGGCTTGGCATCCTCAGCTAACCTGATTTGCCAATACCCAGCTGTCAGGTCAAATGTGCTTAAGTAGTTGGCAGAAGCCAATCTATCTATAAGCTCATCTGCCCTTGGCATTGGGTGGGCATCAGTCTTAGTGACTGCATTGAGACCCCTGTAGTCTACGCAGAACCTCATCTCTTTCTTACCACCCTGGGTGTGAGGTTTTGGCACTAGAACTACTGGACTAGCCCAAGGGCTATCTGAGGGTTCAATGACTCCCAACTCCAACATTTTCTGCACTTCAGTTTTTATGCAGTCTCTAACATGATCAGGCTGCCTGTAGATTTTACTCTTAACTGGCAGGCTGTCACCAGTGTCAACCTCATGGGTACACCAATTGGTCTGACTGGGTGTCAGAGAAAACATATGTCTGAAAGACTGAAGAACCTGTTTACAGTCTTTCTGTTGATGCTCAGAGAGGCTGCCACAAAAGACAACACCATCTACCGACCCATCATCAGGATTCTGAGTGAGCAGGTCTGGGAGAGGGTCACTCTCTTACTCCTGTCCCTCATCTATGGCCATGAGCAAGCTCATGTCCTTCCTGTCGACATATGCTTTGAGCCTGTTGACATGGAGCACCCTGTGGGGGCTCCTGGGAGTTCCAAGGTCCACCAGGTAGGTGACCTCTCCCTTTTGCTCACGAATTGTGTGGGGCCCAGACCATTTGTCTTTGAGTGCTGCTGGGGCCACTGGCTCCAACACCCACACCTTCTGTCCAGGCTGGTAAACAGTCAGGACAGCCTTTTGGTCATGCCAAGCTTTTTGAAGTTCTTGACTGGCCTTAAGGTTTTCAGATGCCTTCTCCATATACTCAGCCATCCTGGAGTGGAGACCAAGTACATAGTCCACTATGTTGGTTGCAGGCTTTTTGAGAGGTCTCTCCCATCCTTCCTTCACCAAACACAGGGGGCCTCTCACAGGATGCCCATACAAAAGTTCAAAAGGGCTGTAGCCAACCCCCTTTTGTGGGACCTCTCTGTAAGCAAACAGAAGGCAGGGAATCAGGACATCCCATCTACGCCTGAGCTTTTCAGGTAGTCCATGAATCATCCCTTTTAGGGTCCTGTTGAACCTTTCAACAAGCCCATTGCATTGTGGATGATAGGGTGTAGTGAATTTGTAGTTGACACCACATTCCTTCCACATAGCAGTTAAGTAGCTTGACATGAAGTTTGCACCTCTGTCAGAGACAACCTCCTTAGGGAAGCCCACTCTGGAGAACACTCCAACTAGGGCCCTTGCCACTACAGGTGCTGTAGTGGTCCTAAGTGGAATAGCTTCAGGATACCTGGTGGCATGATCCACTACCACCAGTATAAACTTGTGCCCTGATGCTGTCTGGGGTTCCATTGGACCAACAATGTCAATCCCCACTCTTTCAAAGGGCACCCCCACCACAGGCATTGGTATAAGGGGGGCCTTTGTTGTGCCACCTGACTTACCACTGGCTTGGCAAGTGACACAGGAGCGACAAAACTCCTTGGTATCCTCATTCATGTGAGGCCAGTGAAAGTGTGAGACAAGCCTGTCCCAAGTCTTTGTCTGGCCTAAGTGACCTGCTAAGGGAATCTCATGGGCCAAGGTAAGGAGGAAACCTCTCTGAGACAAGGGTACAACCAGCCTCCTGGTCATGCCAGGCTTGGGGTCTCTTGCTTCAGTGTACAGGAGTCCATCTTCCCAGTATACCTTGTGGGTACCTGTGGCGTTCCCAGCAGCCTCAGCAGCAGCCTGCTGTCTGAGGGGTTCAAGAGAAGGGCAGTCTAACTGGTCCTTCCCCAGGTCTTCTCTTGAGGGTCCCCCTGAACCCAAGAATTCAACTTGATCAAGTTCAAACTCTCTAGGCTCAGTTTCCCTCAATTCCTGTAGGTCAGCCTCCTCTGAGACTTGATCCACAACCTGGGGCAAGGGGGAAGGCACAGCCTTAACCCTACTGCTCTTTTTCTTGGAAGGTGTCTGGTCCATTGTTCCAGGATCCAGCACCTGTTCAGTGGGGCATTTCCTGACCTGTGACCTGGTCACAGCAAACACATGTGCTGGCAAGCCTAACATTTCCATGTGAGTCCTCTGCTCCACTTCTGACCATTGTGATGACTCCAAATCATTGCCCAACAAACAATCCACTGGGAGGTCTGAGCTAACTACAACCTTCTTTTGGCCAGTTACCCCTCCCCAGGAGAAAGCTACAATTGCCAGACTGTGATTGGTAGTGACATTGCTTGCATTGGTCACCAGGAAATCTGTACCTGGCATGATCTGTCCAGGGTCCACAAAGTTAGGTGTCACCATGGTGACACTGGCACAAGTGTCCCTATAGGCCTGAGCCATTTTTCCATTAATGAAAGGTGTCTGTCTGTATTTGCCCAAAGTATTGGGACTTATATCAGGGGACATATCCACATCCCCTGTACAAACAAGGACAGCCTGAGTGAGTGTGCCAACTAAGTTGTCACCCCCCCTCAGAACCCAGGGTTAACCCAACTAAACCCTTGGGAGGTGCACTACCGCTGCTGACTGTACTAGGGGGCACAGGTGCCTTAGGGGCTGCAGTGGCAGGAGTCTGCCCTCCTCCTTTCTTGGTGCACTCACTAAACCAGTGAGTTTTACTTTTGCAGTATTGGCACCACCTTTTAGATTGGCCTTCTTGGTTTTTCTTCTTCTGGGGAGCCTGACCCCCACCCTCTTTGGGTTGTTGGGGACCTGTCGAAGACTTCTGGTCATTTTGTTCCCCCTTAGAATCTTTACCCTTCTGGTCTGCTTTCTTCTGACCACCTTGATTCTGGCCCTGGTTCTGTTTAACTCTTGTTCTGACCCATCTGTCTGCCTTCTTTCCCAATTCTTGGGGAGAGGTCAGATCTGAGTCAACAAGATGCTGATGCAACAACTGGTTCTGACAATTGTTTAAAATTTGTTCTCTCATGATCAAATTGTACAATCCTGTATAATCAGTAACCTTACTGCCCAGCAACCAGCCCTCCAAAGCCTTAGTGGCACAATCTACAAAATCAGACCAATCCTGAGACTGAGTTTTCTGGGTATCCCTGAACAGCAACCTGTACTGCTCAGTGGTTAGGCCAAACCCATCAATCAGTGTATTTTTCAAGATTTGGTAATTGTTAGCATCCTCCACTGTAGTAGTGAGGAGCTTGTCTCTACCTTTACCTTCAAAGGAGAGCCACAAGATAGCTGCCCACTGACTCTGGGGAACACCCTGCACAGTGCAGGCCCTCTCCAAAGCAGTAATCCATTTGTGGATGTCATCCCCTTGTTTAAAGGGGGGCACTATCTTACCCAGGTGCTTTGTATCAAAACTCCTTTCCCTATTGCTAGGTACAATGCTGCCACCAGTGGGGACTACCCCACTTAACTGTTGCTCTCTAGCAAAGGCAAGCCTCTCTTTGGCCAGGGCAAGTTCTTCCCTTTCAATCCTCAGATTGACTGCCCTTTCTTTAGCTTCATACACTCTCCTCTGAGGGGAAGGCATCCCTCTGTGAGAAGAGTTGTGAGAGCCATTGGTTTGAATGGATCTGCCAGAGCCTCTTGATAGAGATCTGGCTCGTCCATTCCCAATGTTAAGCTGACCTGAGAGTGGCCCCAGGGGTCCCCCAGTACCAATCTCATGTCTGCTTAAGTTGGACCTGGTTAGTCTGCTGACTTCTACCTGTCCCTTATCTGCCTCATCCCCAGAGGGATCCTCATCCTCCTCCCTCTCTTCAGTCTCAGCTGAGAGGTGGATTAGGTCAGGGTCTCCTCTGGTTCCCTCAAGGGGAGGCATGCTTCCATCTGGATTCGAAGAGCTAAGAAGTTTCTCAGCTTTCCTGGCATCATAAGTCTCTAAGAGACCAATCAGAAAGGAAGTTGTGGGGTTAGACCCCTGTCTTATCTTCCTGGAGGTACACACCTGTCTCAACTCCTGGAAGCTAAGAACAGTATATCTGGAAGTGGGGACCTGTGGAGGGTCCACTGACACAAGGGGAGACTCAGAGTTTCCTCCTTTGTCTGACATACTGTTTCTAGTGTGGTGTAAGTGATGCACCTACCTACACTATGTGTTTGCCTACTGATCCCTTGCTAAGAGCTGCAGCCAAGGTGTGCTAAGCCTTGAGGAGCTGCAACAGCTGGTTCAGTAGAACTCAGAGTATTCTAAGCTAAGTTATATGTACCTGAAGTACTTATGTGATCTTTCAACAAGATATTCTTAGGATACGTGTGGTAAAACAACAGCAAGCTCAAATCCCAACCGCTGCTCACCAATGTGAGAAGGTGGCCTGATATGCAGTGCTCACTATTCTAGTGAACACTATGTATCAGTCCAGCAACCCTTATTGATGATTGGTTGTAAGTCAACCTTATAGACCAGCTATCCTAGTAGCATGGATACGAGCAGTCTAAGGCTAAAGACTCGAGAGGGCGTGTTAAGCCAGCTGTTTACCACACATATACCCCTTGAATACCCAGTGAAAGGACACCACACAAGTGTTATGAAAATAAACAAGATATTTATTAAGAATCACAACAGCCCTGTACTCTTTATGAGGACAGGGTACTAAGCACAAAACAAAACTCTTACGAAAATACTTAAGTTAGCACAGTATATACAAATGCCCGAGGGGCACGGAAAACCATATACTCTGAAAGTGGAATGCGAAATTACTAGCAGGTAAGTACAGTACTAATAGGCTTTGGAATCGCTAGATCTTGACTATAGAATCTTCAGATTACTTCTAGGAGACCCAGGGGACTCGGGTGCAGAGTGTGCACTCTCACGCGGGATGCGGGACAAAGTCTATGGTAGCTAGTAAAGACAAAGTTAGTGTTCTCGGGCGAACCCGACCTGGTAGGAGGAAAACGAAAGTGGATTCTGACCCTTGGATAGTGAGGCTATGCTGGGGCACCGAAATGCCGAAGTTACCTAGCCCAGGGGCTGCAGCTGCATAGGTCTCAAAAGACGTCGGGAATCCTCGTAGACGGACCAGGAGCCTGGAAGAAAGAAGTTGCTAGCAGGCGACCAGTGAAGGAAGTTCGATGGATCCAAGCCTGGATCGAAGGAAGATGACACCTGAAAGCAGAGGGGACCAAGTTCGAGACTACTAGCCAGTAGTCAGGTGGCACCAGGAGGGCACCGGATGGTAGTCACCTCGACTAGGTGAGTGGGTGACGCTGTGCTCACAGATCTCACGGACCAGGAGGCGTTGTCGGCGACTAGGATGGAGGAGCGAGCTGTCCCACGATGGATGAAGCGTCGGCGTCGCTGGACCCAGGATTGGGCAACAAAGCCTTGGCAAATTCAAGCCCACGCGGTGGACTCAAAATGGTGGAGTGGACCAGGAGGGTCCGGGGTGCCTCTCTTGAAGAAGGAAGCAAGGGCCAGTCTGGAGCAACCAGACCAGCAGCAGTGATGTCGTTGGGCGTCGTGAAGAAGGCCACAAGCCAGCCGGCTAGTAGCCACACAGCGCGGTGAGCACGCAAAAGCAGAAGGGCCCCACGCAGTTCGTGGAGATGCTGGAGGGCTGATCTTCGGTGCTGGAGCTGCTCAGGGTTGGGGCTTCTCGGACCCCAAAGCACTCACCAGTGGAGCACACGGTGGGCTTGTTGCAAAGAAGTCGTGCAGTCTTGGCGATCGTCGGTCCCTCGAGGTCTCGTCGCACTCACAGTTCTCAGCTTGGCTGTAGAGGTGAGTAGAGGTCAGAGGTGCCAGGGAAGCCGGGTCTCGTCGAGCTGGGTCGTCGGATTCGTGAAGAAGGACTTGCAGCAGACCGCAGTGTTCTTAGGATGGTGCCCGCTTGATGCAGGGTGACTACTCCTTAGCCACAAGGGAGAATCTTGAAGAAGGAAATCTTGATGTCTTTCGCAGAAAGTCGTGTCTTGATTCCAAAGATGATCTAATTTGAACAGGGGGCCCGCTCCTATCTTTATACTAAAAAAGGGGGCTGACCCGGTGACTAGGTCCTGCCTATGGGTGGGACTAGGAGGGGGTGGTTACATCCCTCTGCCATGCCGGACTTTCCCCAGGCCAGGGGCTGGTGTGCCCCTGGAACTGGTTCTGACCGGCCTATGCGTAGTGAGCACCGGGGTGCCACTCAGCAGTCACCTTCCTGTAAAGCCCTGCCTACCCAGGATACAGAAAAACCTGTCTGGGACGGTGCTAGCACCGCCCACGACAGGAAACCCTTTGTCCAGGCTCCCCTCGCTGGAAGGACTCCCAGCTGCAGGGGGTCAGACTCGTGTCTGTGGTGGCAGCATCCATTTTGTGGAGCTGAGGCTTCGTTTAACTTTAACCGGGGTTCACAGTTACATACATGTCGTGTCCCTCTAGAAGGGTGGAATGCTAACCCCGTCGCCAGAATTGGCGAGGGGTTAGTATTCCAATTCGTATGACACCTTACTCGACATGTTTTGATAAAGCAATACCAAAGATAGCATTTAACCGCGAGGATTATAATGCACTTAAGAGTATATGGTATGCGATATCATGGAACAGCTATTAGGACTTGGTTCCGCAAGCTGCAGACAGGCTCAGCTCATGCCAGAGCACCATCTCACACGATTCCAAGCACTCTGCCTTCAGGATTGTTAAGGCCTGCCATAGGAGTGACTGATAGGAATCTGTGTGTCCATTTTAGGGTTAGATATAGGTATACTATATCTATAGCAAAGGGTGATTACACGACTTTGCCCCAGCTGTCATGCAGCCAGTTGTGTCAAATTTAGGAGGCCAGCCAGGGGTGGCATAATACATGCTTCAGCCCCTGGTAGGCCCTGGGTACACCTATGCCCTGAGTTACAGGGTCTGATAAGGTGGCCCAGTACCAATTGATAAATGCACCTAGGGTACATGTTGTTATTTAGAGAGAGAACAGCCAGGCTGTGGGTCTGATTGGCAGGCCCACAGCCAGAGAAAGTCGTAAACCAGTGAAACAAAAGCAAAAAATCTGGGTGATCATAGGATTGCAGACCCTACTCTCCTACACCGTTTCCGGGCGGCTTGCCCGCGGGCGAGAGCAGAGATTACCCCCTTCCCACTGGCACTCTGGCGCATCTTGGAGTGGAGCAGGAGCTAAGAGCTTTGGGGAAGAGATCTCTGGCCCCAGGTACGAGAAGGCGGTATGGGAGTCCCCTGGCGAATTTCAACAAAGCGATTGAGGACATGGGCCTGTCAGCATTGACTCTTGAGGACAGGGTGCAGGCTTTTGTTGTTTGGGCCAAGAAACAGGGAAAATCTCACTCCTAGGTCTGCGGCCACCTGGCTGCTATCAGTCATGATGCCAGATTGAGAGGGACTCCGGATCCGGCTAAGTCTTTTGTCTTCAGGGCGGCTTTGAAGGGCTGGGCTAGGGACGAACCGAGGGTTCCCGACAACAGGGCTCCTATTGACTTCCCTTCTTTAAAATCCATGCTAGATGTCCTGCATGCAGTGGCACACTCACAGTTCGAGGCCTCCCTGTTTGCGGCAGCCTTTTGCTTAGCCTTCTTTGGAGCCTTCCGGAGCAGCAAGATAGTGGCGCGCTCCAGGAGCGACAGCTCAGTGGACGCCCTAAGGGTGGCAGACATCAGCATAGATAGGAGCCTGCCCATCACCCTCAGGAGATCTAAGACAGACCAAGCGGGTAAAGGGGCAGTTATTTTGTTGGCCCCCCTCGGGGACCGTAGATATTGTCCAGTGTCTGTCCTGCAGGCATATCTCGCCCAGCGGCCAGCAGTGCAAGATTACCTCCTGATTCATGCAGACCTAATCCCGCTTACTAAGTACCAAATGGACAAAATCATGTTGGCTTGCCTCGGCAGAGCAGGACTGTTGGGCCAGGGCAAGAAGTTTTCTAGCCACTCTTTCAGAATAGGGGCGGCGACTGCGGCCTTCAAAGCAGGCATGCTGACAGCTAGTGTTCAAAAAGTGGGACGTTGGGAGTCCCTTTGCTACAAGCGGTATATCCTCCCTTGAGCCGGCTGGCGGTGCCACAATTTGCAGTGTCATTTCTGTTGTAAATATTGGTGTGCAGTGTTTAATCTGTGGTGCTAGCTTTAAGTACACAAATGCGAGATAGTGTTTTGTGCTGTGCAAATGTTATGTCAATAAAAGTAAGAAAGTGAATCATGTCTTTTCTTTTGACAGGGTCGCGTGTGTGGGTCTTGGGCATTCGACCGTCTCCAGGTTGGGTCGTTGGGCAGCGATCAGGAACTGGACGCAGGGTTTCTCTAACACAGAATGTGTGTGGTTGGGTTTCCCGGGCATGCGCTGGAACAGTCTATTACGTAGAGTGAGAGAAGCGCTATTAGCGGTAGGGGCCCCGCCTCAGCACTTGGTCATTCACCTGGGTGGAAATGACCTCACTAACCTGGGAAGGTCTACACTATTGCAGAAGATGAAAACGGACCTGGTGGAAGTCTGCAGATTAGTGGGAGAATGTGAAGTCTGGTAGTCAGAAATTGTGCCACGCAGGGTGTGGCGGGGCGCTAAGTCTAGTGAAGCTATAGACAGGTCTAGGAGAAAACTCAACAGCGCGATGAAGAAATTCACCCTCCAGAGGGGCATGGGCTTCATCAGACATGAAATGATTCAGGACAAGATCAAGGGTTACTTTGAGTTGGATGGGGTTCACCTTTCACCTATCGGGTTGGACTTGTTCCTCTTGGATTTACGTGAAGAGCAAGGGTTGCAAGTAATTTAGGTAGCTAAGTGGTGGGGGGCCGTACGGCGACGGGGGCCGCCGACTGGGCTGTGGCGGAGTTACAGGGAGATCCGGAAGCAGAAAGGTGCAGCACTGTACTTCAGCAGGCAAATAGGGGTGCCAGAGCCTAAAACCTGGAACCTCATGGGAGGTCCGGGAACCCGTGTCGGCGCCCAGTAGTCCTTCGGGCGGTTGTGTGCCTGTGCAACCGGGGGTTTGCCTAGATATGCCCCGCAAGGGGCGTGAGTAGATTTATTACCATAATGGTTCAGCATATGGGTGGTTCGCCACGGTGCTGCTTGGCTCGTCAGGCGGGCAGGTGGTGAGAATGCGGCCTGCCCTTGGATCGCCCGTAAGATAACCCACCATGATTACATAACGTTGTATGTAATAAACCTGCAACAACTTTCCCCAAACTAACAATGGTGTCTTGTGTGTTATTTTGCGGGATGTTTGGTTATGTTGCGGGGCGGGGGGTTCTGCGGACATGATGTGACTATGAGCACTAGTAGTTATGTAACACAAGGAGTTACGTTACTACCCCGCGGGTAGGCAGGGGGAGATTAAGTGGTTTGCCTAAAATCACAGGATTTTGAGCCGATGCCCAGGCTTGAACCTGGTTCCCCAACTCTAAAGTCGGCAGCTCTAGCTGTGAGTCCAATTCATCTCTTGGGAGTCTCAGGTAGACGTACCCTCTGTCACTGGCGGTTCCTCTATACCAGTTGATGAGTGTCACCCGCCTCCCCCCACACTGCTGTGCAGGAAGCTGGAAAAATAAAATGGTAATAAAAGGATTTATCAACATTTTATTTTTCCAGCGGGAGGGGCCAGGGGAAGAGTGAGGGTGGGAGGGACCAGTGTCCATTGCTGCTGGTTGGCAGCAATGAGGAGTGGCCCTTTCAGTTCGAAGTTCGCATGCTGTTTTGGCCAACTAGCTGGCTGCGGCCAGACAAGACATATGCAATTCAACCTTTCCAACCTAGCTGTCCTAGACATCCATAGGTCTCCAGTGCCTTACAGAGTGCTGAGGCAGCCTTCTCTGGCCAATCCAGGCGCTTCACTGAGACTGCTTAACAGCAAAAGAGCAGCATCTGGATTAGATAGGAAATTTGCTTTCAGACATCACCTCGCAGTTGGAAGGGTTGGAGCCACAGACTGGAGAACATGAGGCAAAGGTAAGTGAAACTTTTATTTTTTATTTATTAAATGTGGTGCCTTCCTGGCTCATGATATATTTTGATTTAGTGTGTTTGAGTTTGTGGCTGTATGTCTGTGTGTTTGTAAAACACTTGCACCTAAAATGGGGTGGGGGTTTTCTCACCCCAGCTCATGAAATAATACCAGTTTGACATCAGTCCTGCTTATTCAGTCTTGTAGCAAACGGGGCGTTTACTGACATGCATTATACATTTAAAAGTGTTCATTTATGTTTTGGGAATCCTTAAATGTGACACTGAAAGACATCTGCTTGTCCCAACTGTGGGTGACCATGTCTGGGCGTCAAGGACGGCGAGAGTAGTGTGCGGACTCACCTTGAGTGCGAGGCCTTCAGCCCTTCCTGGTGAGGGGCAGGGGGATGCAGGGGGGAGCGGAGAGAGTGAACTGTGAAGGTCTCTCTCAGTAGGATCAAAGCCCCAGGACAGGTCAGTGGATCACCACGCCTGATTTTGCAGACTGAGATAACAGAATCCAATGCTGAATCCGCCTTTGATCCTTCCAAGGTGGGCATAATTGGTACCCTTGAGATGGGTAATAACACCCATTACACAACAGCTAGGAGAGACTGTTTGGTTTATGGTGTTCATGCATCAAGGCTAAACTTGGGCGGATGAGGTGAAATTGAACAGAAGAAACACACAAGGGCGGTGTTGTAAATGGAATTAAGCAAGTAGCACGACACGTCTTCAAGTAGTTAAAATGTATTTATTAAATTAGATAGACAGCAGAGCAGTAATACCCCACAGCTGACCAGACCAACTGGACTACAGACACCAGGAAGACAAATTGATGTAAGTATAAATATACAACAGGCGGAATGTCCGGTGTTTACAGAGCGGGAGTCATCACCTGCCTTCAAGGCGCTCTGTCCATCGTGGTCCTTCAGGTGTCATAGTGTAGCACCTGTGTCCTACCTGTAAGCTTCGGGATAGCCAATGTTTACCCGTTATTTATATTGTTCTTGGCACCTGTATAGCGCTCAATCTGCCTTTAGCATGGCATCGCTCGTAGCGCCGTTCAGTAATGAGGGATTCCGTGCCTTTCCATCCGTATTCCACGGTAGCCTGGTACTGATTCTGTTTGTTGAAGGTGAGCGCTCAGTAAGCAAGTGTTTATTGAGCTGTGAATTTTTTGTTTTTTTGTTTTTGTGGTTGTAACAAAGGGCTTAGGAAGGATATTGGTTGGTAAAGGTGCCCATTGAGACTCAGCTGATGAGTTTCATCAGTGTACTCGAGTCAGACCAAGATGCAACAGAGGATCAAGAAGTTCGGAGTATCATAGCTCATGATTCGAAACTACAAGCTGGAAGAAGGAAGAGTATACTCACATATTGGACAGTAATTTCTGTATGTTAACCACAATCTAATGCAAATACGGCGAAAATAACCAGCCCAGCCCAATGCATTTCGGTATCTGTTGCATCCCTTCTTCGGGGGCCATGGTTACTGAAAGTCGATACCAAAAATGTACAGATGTGCGACTGCAACTCGAGCTCTGGATTTCACAACTGAAGTAAACTCAGCCCAATGGGAAAGAATGTCACAGGAAACACCTGAGTGTCTATCTCGAATTCCTGGGATTATCGCACATTGTAGCACGATCTTCAACTGTATGTTTTTTCATGTGCTGATTTTCATGTGTTTAATAATTGACCATTCATATTGTATATGATAGTTGATACTGTTATTGAAATGATCATACTGTGATCGGTAATAATAACATTCATATATGTTTAAAACAATTGTGTATGAGTTTTCTTTTTGTATTTAAATTGGTGTAGTTTGATTCTTCACCCAGGTCTGTGCACCTAGTACACTGATGAACACTCATCAGCAGAGTCTCAATGTTTTAGAGGTTGGCTTCCTCTCACTGGGTTGCACGCAACTTTGAGTTAACGTAGATGAGATTTTTCCTTTTGATATAATAGGAGTGCGCTGACCATTTATGTTTATTTCACTTGTCAAGGTGCCAATTGCCCACAAATATATTTTTGTACTGAGGAGCTGAGTGAAGCCAGCGCTGCAGGATGTCATCATAGATACTTGAATATTTGGTCTGTGTAGGACATATGTTTGCTTTGCACATGGCTCAAACTGAACTGCATCTGACTGTGTGCCTCACCATTTATGTATACCGCCAACCGCCACTGCCTCTGTTCCAGGGTCAGCTGCTTTTGTGTATGTTGGCAGTCAACCCTTCTTTCAGAGTTGGCTTGATCCTTCCTTTTTTCCCTCAAGCAGGTCATATCTATGCGTTTCAGGCCTCGGAGACAGTTCTTCCTTCAGATCAGATTCCAGGTAACGTCCCCTCACCTTTGGGAAACTGGTTGTCAGACAGACACCAGCTCTGGTTGCACAGTAGTTCTCTGGGTATTCTGTGTGCTACCCCCTTCTTGGTCAGAGTGAAATTGTAACTGGAACAACACGTGGTTCAATAGTTCCTACTTTTATACAGGAAATGCGTATCCTCAGTATGCACTTTCACAACTGGTTTAGGTTGAATATCTTTACTTGTGTCCTTCTCAGACAACTTCCAGACTCAGACTTTGTGTAGAGTGATGCTCCTCACAGCAGGGTCATATCTGGGCTTTAAGCACCCACAACAGAGATACAAAGAGGAGTGATCTTTCTGTACCTGGCTATCAAATACACTGACAGTTATCAGTAAGAGGTACAAAAGGCTGGCCTCTTCTGAAGGACCCTTCACATGCTAAACAGCTGTAGTCTCACCCCACACCAAATGTCTGTACCCATGAACACTAATCAGCAGACATATTTAATGATAAGGTGAAGACTGTCTCTTCTTTCCCCACTTCTGTGTCTAGGGCAGCCCCCAGTCTCAGGAATGTAAGCAATACAATTCTTAAGTCAGAGGAAGTTACCTCACCTCCATCTTGTGCACCTGAGCAGATGAGGGAATTCCAAAATTATGATGCAGAGTGAATGCTCCTTCACTCTGCATCACTCAGGCACACAGGATGCAAGTATCATGTAGTAAAGGAAGATGCACAGTCCACTGTGTATGTAGGATTCTTTATTAGTAAGTTCTTTCCTAGATGACAAGTACAAGAGTAGATAAGTAGAACAGGAGAAGAACCCCACCAGGAGCCAGCTGTTGGCAGCTCAGCCTCAGATGACCAACTGCCAAGTCAGTTATAGAGAGCCACTGAGAGCCAGAGGGACACCCAGGCATTCTATGATGCCATAGAACAGTCTATCCCAGGAGAGCAGTAGAGAGGACATTTACCACACATCCTCTTCCCTTAAGGAGAACGAACAGAAAAAGAAACAACTCGGCAAAGTACTTTGAAGGCAACGAGTATTGCATGAAATAACATTAGCATGAACAGAAACAATAACATGCTAGATTATAAATAAACAAAAACAACTAAATGCTACTGTATGCCACATCCCCTTCCCTTAGAGTAAAATCATGGTTCAAAATGGAAGATAAACAAAGTAGCAAAGAAAGGTGGTCATGCTCACAAAAGGGGTTAAAAACCCTGATAAACAAAGGCGAGCGTAGACACAAACCCTAATCAAAACAAGATGACAGTGAAGAAAATGGTAAAACTTCTTACAAAGTCACACCGACATGAAACCCTTGGCCACGATTCTCAGGCAGGTAGACTTAAATAGAAGCAGAGTGTCAAAAATAAATGATGTTTAACAAACTCCAGCAAAAAAAAAAACACAGGGTACTGACCCTTTAAAAACCACAACCTCACCTAAGTAGGATACACCACAGTATAGCCAACCTAGGAAAAGGAATGGGGCATTGACTACCCACAAAAATACAACATCCCCAAAGTAGGGTACACCGCAGGAAAATAAACCTGGGAACTGGGATGGGACATTGAATACCCAAAATACACCACCTACCTAATACACAGGATAGTAAACCAGGGATATGGGCATTGACTACCCACAAATACACAACCTACTGATGGGGCATTGACTACCCAAAATACACCACCTACCTAATACACAGGATAGTAAACCAGGGAAATGGGCATTGACTACCCACAAATACACAACCTACCTAATACACAACCTCCCCTAAGTAGGGTACACCGCAGGAAAATTAACCTGGGAATTGGGCATTGACTACCCACAAAAACACCACATCCCCTAAGGAGGGTACACCGCAGGATAGTAAACCTGGGAACAGTAATGGGGCACTGACTACCCACAAAAACACAAATTCACCCATTAACCTCCAACATCCAGATACGGTTCTGCATAACCCAAGGACACAAACATGGGCATTGACTACCTGACCAACGACAGGGTACACCAGAACAACAATGACCTAAGAACACCGACCAATAAAATAACACCAGGTCCAAAGACAAATTCAAAGAGCTGTTATACCAACCGCCCACACAACCCCAACTAAACAAACAAAGCAGGCATTGTGAAAACAATGAAATTGTAAAGCTCCAAACATGCAGCAGAGTGTTGACACAGGCAAAACATGCAGCATGAGAAAAAACTAAAACATTAAATAACAGGTAACAGAAGCTCCGGTGAGCGAAGTCTCACCCGGGTTCCTGTAAAGACCTCCATCTGGAATGCACCCAGCGATGTAGATGTTCATAAACGTCATAAAAGTCACCCAGGGTAGGAAAGAGAAAAGCTCCATAATGATGAGCGATGTCTCAGCCAGGTTCCTGTGAAGACCTCCACTTGGGAAAGGCAAGTCTTGAATGAACACAGCGATGTGGATGTTCAAAAATGTCATAAAAGTCACCCAGGGTAGGAAAGACAAAAGCTCCATAATGCACCTTGACGAGCAGAAACTGGTCGTGTCTAACATGTCGCCCAGAACGTTGCATTGAGGAAAACAACGTGGTTAGCAGAGCCAAACTGAAAAAAAAAACAATCCTAAGATGGAGGCACGCAGGACACGCTGCCCAGGGTGGCTCTCGGTACTTTAGTGCTGGGCAAACGCATGCCCGTTCAAGCAGCAAAGATAGGCAGACGTCAGAATGGCCAGCGAGGTGCTCGACGTGAAAACAAGGTAAGCCTCGAGCGCATTGCTTAGCGCGCGCACAGTTAATTGAAAGTCAGTGACCGTTGAACTGTCACTTGCAGCGCGGCGCAAATAAAGCAAAAGCTGACTAAAGAAAAGTTATGAAATACACTGTACCTTAGCAGACAAAGCACGAAAGTGTAAAAATTCCTCCTTCACACAGACCGCATAGCCCGTGTCTGTATTTCAAAAACAGCGTACAGACGCGTTTCCTTCTGCACATACCAGCGCGGCTGACTAGGGATGTCTGTCAGGCTTCAGATGACAGACGGTTCTTGACAAATCCTGAGTACCACAAGAAGTTTGTAACCTCCAAACAACTCCACAAAGGCCAGCGCTGACATCTCACGCAGGCCAAATGGTGCTAGCTGGAAACCGAAATGCTCCCATGCATCGGTAAGATGTAGAGCGTTTCCTTCCAAAAAACGAATTGGCTCACTTGCAGGGTGACAAAATAGAAGTATACTGCAAACTTAAAAATAAACACTCACGGATGGTCCTTGAGTCAAAGGTAGTTGTTGTGAAGAGAACTGCTGGAGTTGAGCAGATCTGTGAAAGTGGGCACATCACATGGTCTTAGGATACCCAAACATGACCAAACTGCAAACTGTCAAGGGTAAAAAGGTCGAAGAAAAACAAAAGGGTGATCAGGCCAAATGAGTTTCAGACGCTTTTTTTTTTTTGCTGGTGACAATCCAGATGACAGCAAGCAGACAATTGTACTTTCACAGTGATCAGCTCCTTCACAAGCAAACGCCCAGGTGCAGGCTGTCCAAGGTGAAACAGGACACTGGTGGGGTCAGCCGGGCGTTACCTTTCAGCTTAATTAAAATTCCAAAATGTCTTTAGTTCTTTTCCTTGTAGAATCAATAGCAAAATGTCTTTAGTTCCTTTCCTGTAGAAGCTTCCTTATTTCACACGTAGGTTCATCCTTCTTAAAACGTCGCCAAACTGTAGTAAAGGAAGATGCACAGTCCACTGTGTATGTAGGATTCTTTATTAGTAAGTTCTTTCCTAGATGACAAGTACAAGAGTAGATAAGTAGAACAGGAGAAGAACCCCACCAGGAGCCAGCTGTTGGCAGCTCAGCCTCAGATGACCAACTGCCAAGTCAGTTATAGAGAGCCACTGAGAGCCAGAGGGACACCCAGGCATTCTATGATGCCATAGAACAGTCTATCCCAGGAGAGCAGTAGAGAGGACATTTACCACATATCACATGGGTTGTACCCATATATACAGGCACACGTTCAGTAAGACGTTACCACAAGGACATGGGTCTAACATGTAGCAGCAGAACTGTACAAGAGTCGGCCAGTAGGCCGTCAATTCCATGACACAGATTAAAAAAAGTCTATCTTGACTATATCACCACTGCAATATGGTATGGTGCCACCACTGTTCTACATGTTTTCACGTACTAGTACCAACAACATGGATGGGATTCCACTGATACTAAGAAGTGCATACTTGGTGCACCCCTCCAGGTTCAGGAAGGATACAGGACCACTCTCACTTCAAGGGACATGCTCTGGCCTTATGCACGCAGTAGATCAGTAGGAGGCTGGAGCCAAAAATTGAATAAACAGGATGCCAAATACTAGCAGCGGTCATGGGAAAGCAACAGTTCAAGATGCATGAGACAGTCCTGTTCAAAAAGGTGTGTTGAGACTACTTGTCTATCAATGCACCACCATGTTTAGGTCGAGTCTGAGCAGTGGAGGCGTTGCTGCGAGGCATGCAGTACTGAAGTATGACTTGCAGCTCCGACAACTCAACGCCCATATTTTTGATTGGCTTGTGTCATTGTCCTTCATAAACGCTGGCTTCCTATTCGTTATGGGGCTTGTTAGTCCCTCCTTGGTACTGCCTTGTCTGCATTTGTTACCTTCCATTACGACTGGACCTTTTACTTGTCTATTTACACAGTCTGCGTTATAAGTCGGTGAGCATTATTTTGTTAATAATGGGGACAATGGCAGCTGCTTCTTGTATTTGCAGCGCTCCCACAAGTGGCTGCCCCTAGCTCCACAGTATTCATGGGACAATGGTCGCCACTTCTTGTTTTTAAAAATGTTAAGCTGAACACGGCGTCCGCTTTGGTGACACTGCGCTCGATTTCATTTTTGCTTTTTACTTGAATGGTGAGCGTGGTGCGCGCTTAAGGGTTGCCGCGCTCTGTTTAATTTTTTTTATTTTTATTAACTTTAATGGTGAGCGCTGCACCCACTTCAGGGTCGCCGCACTCTGTTTTCATTTTTTTTTAAATTAACTTTAATGGTGAGCACGGCGCCTGCTTTAGGGACGCCGCACTCTGTTTCACTTTTTTTTAAATTAACTTTAATGGTGAGCATGGTGCCCGCTTCAGGGACACCGTGCTGCAATAGGTCTAACATTTTCCAAACTATGACGTATTGGTATTGTAAATGACAATGCCTTTTATTATTATAAAAGGCATTGTCATTTACAATACTAAGAGCTCAAAATTTCACAATTGCGAGACCTGTTGCATTGAAAATGCTTGTTTACTAAGAATGTAAAATTGTTACATGTACATCAAAATAACATTTTATCTCCCTGCTTGCTGAGATGTCAGCATTTACCTCTGAAAATAAAAGTTTTCAAAATAATGAAGACTGTCTTTAGAATAGCCAATAATCCTACATGCAAACTCTGGGTATATTTCAGCTCCTCCAGCTTTTGAGGGGAAGCAAAAAATATATCTACTTCCGCCGAGAATCACAAAGCATACATGTAAAAACACCAGCAGGTGCCAAGCCCTCACCTGCAGTGCCACGCCTGCCAGATTTATTACAATTGTTGGCTCCCCTGCACGGCCAACCAGACCTTTAAGAAAGACCGAGCGTATGTGTGTGTGTGCGCGCGCGTGTGTGTAATGTCAGTAGCACATTATCAGGCCTGGTGGGGCATGAGGCAGCCTCATTCACAGAACACGCAATGATCATCCTGGCTCTCAAACCTTCTTCCCTGTCAGTACCTCAGCCTCTAACAGCAGAGTGCAAACCAATACAGAACCAAGCATTCACCTAGGGTTGCTAAACGGCAGAGGCGCAACTAGAGCCACATTTCGGGGGGGGGGGGGGGCTAAGAAAAAATGTCAGGGGGGGATGAACTTTAATCAGTAGGCAGAGTGGAGCGCAAAGTCGAGCTGCAGGGGCTCTTACAAGGGCTGAAACAATAACACGGCCTAATTAACATACAAATGGTCTTTAAACGACCTGTAAAACGTTCGGGTGCGGCTGTGTGTGTGCCCGGGATATGTCTCATCCAGGGCTGCCACACACGAGGGGGGGGGGGGGGGGATAGGGGGGCTGAAGCCCGGTGAGTTCAATGGGTGTTGCGCGCCTGCTAAACGGCCAGTATTGTACTAATAAAGCTAGACAATTCATGCCGAGATGGGTAAACATTTTTTGAAAATAATCAAAGTTCATATTTTTCCTTCTTTGAAATATAAACTTCAAACATCAAAGAAAATAAGTCAAAACAGTGATTCTTAACCTGTTAACCTTTTAGGTTCCACAGTGTTTACTCGGAGGTCCATGACTGTTTGGGAACTGAACAATATCAGCAGATTAATAAGGTATATAACCATAAAAAAGCAAAATGTAAAATTACAATTTTTAAAATGCCCCGTAAATGTGAAGGAATTTCAAATTGGAGGCTAAAGGCTAAACGTTAAGTTGCTATCCTTAGCTTGGCTCATGGGAGTAGCACAAGCACAGCAACCCGAATCTAGTGGGACCATTGGTTGCCTCAATTGAAAGGGGGTGGGTATACACAGAGGGATGGGATGAGGAGCTAAATGTAGGAAGGGATATGGAAGGGAGTTGTCTATATGCAGGATGGGGTGAGGAGCTGGGGAAGGCATAGTTGTGAAGGAGCGGCTGACTTTACACAGAGGGATGGGGTGAGTAGCTTTGTGTAGGGAGAGGTATGAGGTAGTGATTGGGGTCTGGGTGTAGAGAGGGTTATGAAGGGAAAGTTGGGTATGCACAGGGTCTTTCACTTTGCATCACTCAGGAACACATGATGTAAGTATCATATAGTTATAAACATATACATACAGGCACACATGAACTGAGATGCTAGCACAAGAATCTGGGTCTAACTTGTAGTAGCAGAGCTTTACATAAGTGGGTCAGTAGGCCACCACTCTTTGACACAGATATAAAAAAGGTCTGTTCATGACTAGACTATATGACCACTGAAACACAGTATACTGCCACCATTGCTCTATATTCTTTTTCACATGTTAGTACCTGTGCCAGGGACGGTAGTCCACTGTCATTAATAAGTGCACACTTGATGCACCCCTCCCGGTTCAGGAAGGATCAAGGACCAGTCTCACATCAAAAGACAGGGCCTGCCCTTATGCACATAGGGTGCAAAGCGTGATGGCAGTGCATTAGTGATGCTCCGCCGGACCGGAACGAACATCAGCTAAAAATGACCGTAGGCGGCACCTACAGGCATGCTATTTGAACATGCTGAGCAGTGGTCGAAGTGGGGAAAAAAAAGTAGGGGAACTGTGGGTGAAGAATCAGGGGCGGGAATAACCGAAGATTGAATCAGTGGGCGGAGTCAGGGGCGTGGCTAGAAATAGCAAAACATACCAATTTTTAGCACGTTTAGCATTTCACTGACCAGTTACAGCTTATAACGTTATTTAATTTTTATTTATTTTTTTCAATTCAAAATATCTTTATTTCGGTAAGATTTTACCATAAAAGACGTTTAAAACATACATTTTTAAAACTGTTATTTCAAAAAAGTTATACAGTGTAATATAACATTTTAGAATCAAGCTTTTACACAATCCCATGTTGCACTGCCGTGTCCTGTGTACAGAAAAGTCAGTTACCAGCCCTGAGGCATTTGCTTCTGATGAGCCAGACAGCGCCCAGGTACTTAGCCACCGCAAACACAATGTAATCGGTCAGATCAGTTTTCAGGACTCTAAAAGCGGCCATGCACTTCACAAATCCCAGATTTCTGCATAGAGGGACAATCCAGTACTTGCGGATCTCTCGGTAGACGGGGCAGAAAAAGAGAATGTGTAGTTCAGTTTCATCCGAGGTTCTACATGCTGGGCAAGTACTGTTTGCGTCGTCACTCCATTTACTTGTAAATGATCTGATAGGGAGGGACCCATGTCTCCACTGTAGGTATAATTTCCTGAGTAGAGGAGGGTAAACTTTATCCAGAGTCGATTCAAAGTTGTAAGTGGCCTTGAAGGACATGAAAGAGTCTGTCAAAGTCCCAAGTTTAGAATGATTGAGAAGCAAGGATAATTTACTGTCACGGTATGTTTTGGCTAGCTCCTTTTTGGAAATGAGTTGGCAAGTAGGCAAGGGATCGGACCACATTTTAGAAAGTCCCAAACCCTCCAGCTCCAGTTTGATAAAATTGAGCCATTTGATTTTTCCAGCATCCGGCATAGCAAGGACCTCCTGGAGTCCCTGTCTGTAGCTGACCAATTCTGGGGTTGTCCATAGTCTGCGCCAATAGGCCAGCGGGCGGAAAGCCAAGTCGTCATCTAGCGGACATAAACCTAGATCCATCCTGAGGGGGACAAGGGGCGTACTGGGAGGTAATCCAACAAGATTTCGGATTAATTTATTCTCCACTTTCAAGAGGTCTGATGTTCCAACATGGCCCCAGAGTTCAGACCCGTAGATGGCAGCCCCCTTGGCCTGTGATTTGTAAATCTGCATCGGAGGACCAATGGGCCTGATTGAGGATTTATTGTTCGCCAATAGCTTCATGATGCCCCCCCGAATGTTGGGTCAGTTTAAGTAGGACCTTCTCCAGGTGCGTGTTCCAGGATAATTTATCATTTAACATAATGCCCAGATATTCGAAGGTTTTCACTCTCTCAAGCCTGTTGTGTGCAATGCTGGGGCTGAAATGGAATTTCTGTGGGGGATTGAGGACCATGAATTTAGTTTTGATGGCGTTAATTTCTAAACCATGGGCCTCACAGAAATCCACAAAGCCATCAAGGATGCGCTGGATACCCATTGCCGACTTTGATAACAACAGAGTGTCGTCGGCAAACATGATAGCCGGCACCCTTTCGGCAGCCAGTTTTGGAGCATCAGAGTTGGGTACCCCCTCTAAGTGAGAGATAACCCCGTTGACATAGAGGCAAAACAGGGTCGGTGCAAGCACACAACCCTGTCTTACCCCCCTGCCAACGGGGAACCTCTCGGACAGTACACCCATCCTGCCACATCTCACCTGTGCAAAATTTGCGCTGTGAAGGCGAACTTATTTAATTAAAACAATGGATAAACATGTTTGAGGTTTAATTCAGGAAAAAGCAAACACTCATAGGGAATATAGGTTTATGTAAAGCGTGTGAAATATAAGTAGGAACAACATGTTACCTTAATGCTTTTACTCAATGTTCAGAAATCCATGATTATTTTATGTCTCAAACATTGAGGTCATGAATACAGGGCTCCTCCTGTACACATGTGTTAAGCAGGGCTCAGAAGAGAAAGGGACTCTTCAGGAGAATCTAGACTCACGGAAACCCACAAAGGCTCCTTCATATTCATGTCGCCAGCTAGCTGCTCAATCATAATATAGCAAAAAGAACAACTGAATGCAGAACAATATCATACATTCACCCCAGTACAGAGATCTGGGCCTAAATCCATTGTTTCTTTGCTCACCATGCCATTCCAGTTTGGAGCCAGCCATATGCAAATCAGTCTAGATTCTGCGCCCAATGAGAAAGGTCCTGCCTCCTCCCTTCTCCTGCCCCTGTCACCGCTCCTGCCCCCGTCACCGCTTATGCCCCCGTCACTTCTCCTGCCCCCGTCACTTCTCCTGCCCCCGTCACTTCTCTTGTCCCCGTCACTTCTCCTGTCCCTTCACTTCTCCTGTCCCTTCACATCTCCTGTCCCGTCACTTCTCCTGCCCCGTCACTTCTCCTGTCCCGTCACTTCTCCTTCTCCTGTCTCATCACTTTTCCTTCTCCTGTCCCGTCACTTCTCCTGTCCCTTCACTTCTCCTGTCCCTTCACTTCTCCTGTCCCCGTCACTTCTCCTGTCCCCTTCACTTCTCCTTCTCCTGTCCCTTCACTTTGCCTGTCCCCGTCACTTCTCCTGTCCCATCACTTCTCCTTTTCCTGTCCCTTCACTTATCCTGTCCCGTCACTTCTCCTGTCCTGTCACTTCTCCTGTCCCGTCACTTCTCCTTCTCCTGGTCCCTTCACTTCTCCTTCTCCTGTCCCGTCACTTCTCCTTCTCCTGTCCTGTCACTTCTCCTTCTCCTGTCCCTTCACTTCTCCTGTCCCTTCACTTCTCCTGTCCCCGTCACTTCTCCTATCCCCGTCACTTCTCCTGCCCCCGTCACTTCTCCTGCCCAGGTCACTTCTCCTGCCCCCGTCACTTCTCCTGCCCCCGTCACTTCTCCTGTCCCGTCACTGCTCCCGTCCCATCACTGCTCCCGTCCCATCACTTCTCCCGTCCCATCACTTCTCCTGTCCCGTCACTTCTCAGTCTCCTGTCCCATCACTTCTCCTTCTCCTGACCCTTCACTTTTACTGTCCCTTCACTTCTCCTGTCCCTTCACTTCTGCCCCGTTCACTGCTCCTGTCCCCGTCACATCTCCTTCTCCTGTCCCCGTCACTTCTCCTTCTCCTATCCTTTCACTTCACTTCTCCTTCTCCTGTCCCTTCACTTCATTTCTCCTTCTCCTGTCCCGTCACTTCTTCGAGTGGAGGATGGGCACATTTACTTATTTTGCTTGGTGTGCATCAGAGGGTTACTGCAAAATGGGGGACATTCTAATTTTCTGACTACTCCCTTGGTTGGAAGGAGCAGTGAAGGCCGCTCTTTTAGGGAGTGCAAAGCACACTCTCATCACGTGCTGCTTGCCATTATAAGTGTAGTTCAAAGTTCGGGGCATTTTGATTTTCTGGCTTCTCCCCTGAGCAGAGCCTCACACCTTAAAGGCTGTCGTGCCCACACAGTGGCACTAGGACCCTGGGGACTCAGGGCCAAGGGACAGAGACACCGGACACCACATCCGGTCAGGGGAGGGGACGAGGGTCAGTTGGGATCAGGACCTCGGAGCAAGAGGTCAGGGGACAGGACACGCCGCACCAAGAAGCTGTTATACAAATAAAGAATTACCTACTATACTTTGGCCGTCTCCTGCGTGATCTGTACATGGTACACAACGTGACAACTGGCGACGAGGCGGGATCAGAATACTGCGACGTGAAATAAGGCAAATTTAAACCAGGAGCCCACCCTGGATCGCGTCGTGACCAGAGAAGGAGCGCAGGAGCACAGCGACGTCGAAGCAGCAGCAGCGACACGGGAGCCCACCCCGATCGCCGCAGGAGGACCAGGAAAGTGACCCAGCGACCCCCGGTAAGCGCCCGGCAGAAGCAGCAAAGAGCGCGCAATTGAAGAATCAAAAGAGAAGAAGGCAGCGCGAGCTCTCGCGAGAGTCTCGGCGGCCATTTTGGGGTCAGGTGCGACAGCCAATCGCAATCGAGAACACACGCAGCGGCCATTTTGAAGTCAGGCAGCGTTGCGAGTGGACGCGAAATCCCGCGAGATCAGCGGCGGCCATCTTAGAAGCAGGCGAACGGACCAATAGGAAGCCAGGAAGGCTCGGCGGCCATTTTAAAGTCAGGAATAGATCGAGTTTGGCCAGAAAAGTGCCAATTAATAGACACAAAACCAAAAGAAACAAAATAGAAAGGATAATAAAGCAAGGAAGGGCCTACAATAAAGGAAATAAAGGACAATAAAAGGAATAAAAGAGTAAAGCTGACTGAAGTATCAACGAAAGACAAAATAAAGAGAGAAAGAAAGCAATAAGAAGCAGAAAGAAGTGATGGCAGACGCAAAACAAAGCGCGCAATATAGAAGGCCATTGCCATTTAGCCTGTCCGAACCACAAACAGGGATAAGATGGGAGAAGTGGCTCAGACGGTTTGAAAATTATGCAGAGGCAACAGACGTCACAGAAGCAAAGAAACGAGGACTGTTTATAAATCTAGTGGGCGACGAGGTCGAGGACCTGATGGTGACGCTACCAACCAAGGAAATTGACACCTATGACAAACTAATAAAATGCCTAACAGACAAGTTTGACCCGCAAAGAAATGTGGTTTTTGAGAGATACAGCTTCACGATTGCCTTCCAACAAGCGGAGGAATCATTGGATGAGTTCGCAACGAGGCTGAGGAAACTGGTGACTCACTGCGAGTTTGATAAATTTGACAATGAGCAGGCCATACGATTACTCATAATAACAGGCTGTCGGGACATAGAGTTCCGAACAAGGATACTAAAAGAACCAATAACTCTAGAAAACATCCTCGCACTTGGGAGGGCAGAAGCGCGAGCAACAACACACGCTCAAGTGATGGAACGTGGCAAAGGAAGAGGTGGAGAACAAATAAATAGAATGGCAAGCAACACCAGAACAGGAAACAGGAGACAAGACAGAGGGGATCAGCCAGCAAGGAAGCCGCATGAAGGAACATGCTACTGATGTGGACTAGAATTCCCACATCGAGGACAATGCCCTGCATTTGGTCAGACGTGCAGAAAATGCAACGGAAGAGACCACTACGCAAGCGTGTGCCGTGGAGCACAATTCAGGAGCGACCGGGGAAGAGTGAGCAGAGGAAGAATGTCGACAAGGAGACAAATAAGGCATGTCGAGACTGAAGTGAGAGGCTCACCAGCAGAGTCAGAAGAAGAATACGAAGAAGAAAAAACAGAACGCTTATACCTCATGACAGAGGGCACAACGGACTCGGAAGATGATGAGGAAGGGGGCAATGAGACAATATGCCTGATAGACAAGAAGAAGATACGGAAAACGGAATCGGTAACAATAAAAGTGGGCCCACATGACGCCACTTTCGTTCTGAACAGTGGTGCAACGTGCAACATTATGTGCGTTTCGGAGTATGAAAAAATGAAAATAAAGCCAATCCTGAGGCCATCACGGGTGAAAGTCTTCACGTGGGGGGCAAAAAGACCAGTGATCAACCTGGGAAAGTTCAAGTAAGAGCTAAGGTACAAAGACCAAAGGACAACGGAGCAGATCCATGTGCTCAAAGGAGACATCCCCGTGCCATGTTTTTTGAGCAACGTCACAGCGCAAGTGATGGGGCTAATGGAAATGACATACCACATGGCAGAAAAAAAGAACATCTTAAAAGAATATCCAAAACTGATAGAGGGACTAGGAAAACTGAAAGGGCGGCAGATAACACTACACATCGACGAAACGGTGAGACCGGTTGCGCAACATCACAGAAGGGTGCCCATACATCTACAACCACAAGTGGAGGAAGAGCTGAAAGCCCTCCTAAAGCAAGACATCATTGAACCAGCAGATGGACCGACACCGTGGGTGTCACCCATCTTGGCCGTCCCAAAGAAGGATAAATCAAAAATAAGAATATGCGTGGACATGAGGATTCCAAATAAGGCAATTGAACGAGAGCGACACCCAAGGCCACACCTAGACGATATGATTAGCTGTCTCACGGGGACAAGAAGATTTTCAAAGCTAGATCTATGCAAGGGCTACCACCAACTGGAACTCGACCCCCAGTCACGGTACATCACGACATTCTCCACCCACCTGGGGTTATTTAGATACAAGCGCCTGTGCTTTGGAATTACGTCAGCGGCGGAAATATTTCAAGAAACAATTAGGCAAGTCATCAGGCCCGTCAAGAACAGTGTGAACTATAGTGATGACATCCTGGTGTTTGGCAAATCAGATGAGGAACACGACACCGCCTTAAGAGAGGTGTGTTCACACCTAGAAGAAGCAGGTCTAACGTTGAACGAAGAAAAATGTGAACTGGGACGAAATGAGTTGGTGTTTTTCGGTCACATCTTTTCCAAAAAAGGAATGCGGCCAGACCACAGCAAGGTAGAAACTTTGGGAAAGGCAAAAAAGCCCACAGACGTGGCAGAAGTGAAATCGTTTCTGGGACTAGCGAGCTACTGCTCGCGATACATCAAGGACTTTGCCACCGTCAGCGCACCTCTGAGAGAGCTGACAAAACAGGGACAGAATTTTCGATGGACCAGTGAATGTGACAAAGGGTTCGAAGAGATAAGAAAGGCGGTGACAGCAGTGGATCACCTGGCCTATTTTGATCCAAAACTGTGCACAGAGGTGACAGTGGATGCGAGCCCCGTGGGCAATTTTAGCGCAACACCAACATGGGAGGGATTCCCCACGACACATCGTCGCATATGGGAGCAAGAGTCTGACAGAGGTTGAGAAAGGATATTCACAACCAGAAAAAGAGAGTCTAGCGGTAGTGTGGGCCTGTGAACATTACCACATGTTCGTATACGGAAAACCGTTCACGATCGTAACAGATCATCAAGCCCTGATCACGATATATGGCAACCCAAATGCAAAGATACCGCCAAGAATAGAAAGATGGGAAATAAGGCTCATGGACTACAACTTCAAAATAATCCACAAGCCAGGCAAAGAACAAAATCCAGCAGACTACGTGTCAAGACACCCACTACCACAGAACTCTCAAGTGGCTACAATGGCAGAAGAATACCTCAACTTTGCACTGAAACTAAGTACACCAGCAACAATAACAATGAGTGAACTGGAACAAGCAACGAGACAGGATGACACCATGCAAGAGGTGATGAGGATCAACAAAACTCAACGATGGAGGCATGTGAATAGCAACATGCATACAGACAAAGGAGTAGACAAAGAAAAACTGCTGGCATTCAAAAGAATACATGAAGAACTATCAGAATGTGAAAATGGAACAGTAATGAGAGGAACGAGAATAATAATGCCTCAATCGCTGAGAAGAAGGACAGTGGAGTTGGCACACGAGTCACACCGGGGCATGGTGGCTACAAAAAAGATGCTGAGGGAAAAGGTGTGGTTCCCGGGACTTGACAGCATGGTGGAAGAAATGATAACCAAGTGTCACATATGTCAAATCATAGGGTCACCACCAAGACCAGAACCACTGAAAATGTCTCCACTACCAACAGCAGTATGGACGGAGCTGGCTGCGGATTTCTATGGGCCTCTAGAAACTGGAAATTACTTCCTAGTAGTGATCGACGAATACTCAAGGTTCCCTATTGTAAAGGCAGTGTCGTCGACGTCTGCGAACGCCACACTACCAGTACTGGATGACATCTTTGCAGCGTGGGGTTCGCCACAGACATTGAAAACAGACAATGGCCCACCGTTCTCAAGCGAAGAATTTAAGAAATTCATGGCATACCTAGGCATACATCACAGGCGCATAACGCCCCTGTGGCCGCAAGCAAATAGGATGGTGGAGAGGTTCATGGGGACCATCAAAAAGGCGGTGCAAAGAGCAAAACTGACGGAAATATCAATTGGACAAGCGCTATGTCAGGTACTGAGGGACTATCGAAACACGCCCCACAGTTCCACTGGGAGATGTCCCGCGGAATTGGTACTGGGGCGAGTGAGCAGAACACGTCTGCCACAGATGAAAGAAGAAAAAAAAGTGGGCCAAGAAGACATCGCCGTCAAAGACAAGAAGCAGAAAGAAAAGATGAAAGAATACGCGGATCAAAGACGACACGCGACAAACAAAAAGATAGAGGAAGGAGACATGGTGTTTGTGAAACAGCGACAGGTAAAAAAGTCGGACAGCGCATTTGCAAAGGAACCAGCAAAAGTGGTGAAAGTGAATGGGCCCATGATCACAGCCACAACTGGCCAACAAGAGATCACCAGAAACAGCTCCCACTTCAAGACAGTAAAAACAGAAGAAGAAACAGGGATGCCAAAGCAAGAAGAGGCCAGAGAGACACCGCAGGAAGATCGTGCACCAGAGGCTGGAGAACAACGACCAAGGAGAGAATGCAAAAAGACAAGGAGACTGATAACAGAGATGTAAAGGAACATCGGCAACATCACACTTCTTTTTCTTCTTCTCTTTCTCTCTCTCTCTCTCTCTCTCTTTTTCTCTTTTTCTCTTTTTCGTTTCCACGTTCTCTCCATCACTGATGTGAGCCATTGGACAGCTGGCAAATAACTTTTGTTCGCAACAAAGGGGGAGATGTCGTGCCCACACAGTGGCACTAGGACCCTGGGGACTCAGGGCCAAGGGACAGAGACACCGGACACCACATCTGGTCAGGGGAGGGGACGAGGGTCAGTTGGGATCAGGACCTCGGAGCAAGAGGTCAGGGGACCGGACACGCCGCACCAAGAAGCTGTTATACAAATAAAGAATTACCTACTATACTTTGGCCGTCTCCTGCGTGATCTGTACATGGTACACAACGTGACAAAGGCCACAGGATCGCAGAGGAGGGCTTAAGATCACGTTGTCCTCCAGTTAAAGGGGTCTGGCAGTTTAAAGGAAAACCCCGTTCTCTTTATCAAGACCTGTATTTCGAACAATCCCCAACAATAGGCATCCCACGATGTTCCCTTGTTCAATTACGTCTGCTGGGTGTTGAGACTAATGTAATATTCACCGGATTTCCCCTTTAATACATCACGTACCGAGCAGCAAAACACACTTATAAAAACACAGCTTAGAGCACTAAGCAAAATATATATTCCATAAAATGCATTAGAAGAAGCAAGCACCTTCAGGCACGCCTTTGACAGCCACATGTGTTTTTACAAGTATACTGTCTATAAACATAGTTTGTTCGAATGTAATGCTTTTCCTCGCCTCCTCCATGTCGTAGACGTTAGGATTCTGTTTTCCAAACAGCAGATTACACTGCCCACAGCGCACCTCTCACGCCCCAGCGGGATTGTTTTAAAGTTATGACTACACATTTGCGTACCCATCTCGTATATTTGTTGCACAAGGAGCCATGGCCTGCACCCAGATACCAGAGACACCTCATGCAGATCTCACTGGCATATGCTAAAGGCAGGCTGCGGGCGGGCGCATTGTCATTCCAAAGGGGATAATCACCCTCAATCGGAATGACAATGGGCCGCCCTCGGTCTGTGAGAGGTCAGGGAGGGGCTGCTGCAGCCTCTGGAGTTCAACAGAGAAAGCGAGCAGCCCCTGGAAGCTGAAAAAAAAGTTATGGTTTTGAGTAGGACTATTCTCTCCGTCCCGGGATGCTTTTTTCAAAGAAAGAAGTAGGGGAACGGGCTGAAATTATTTTTAGAAGTAGGGGCACGCCGTGCCCTTCCGTCCCCGCCCACTTCTACCGCTGATGCTGAGGCATCGGAATACTACCGGACCCGAAATATGCTGTGATCTATGAGGTCCGATCCTGAAATCACCCTAAAACCAACTTTGTGTCTGACGGACATGGAGTCTGCTATGCAAATCAAAATGGCGGCCACCACTCTCCTTTAATCGCTTACCGGCGCCGTAGATTGCAGACCAGAGACTTCATCACGGCTTGTACAGGGGATCGCGATCCCGGCAGGGAACTCTAACATCACAAGAGAGTATGTGCACGGCCCCAGTGAGGTGTTGGAATCCTTTATGCACAGAACTGTCCAGTGTATGCCACCGGAAGTACTTGCAAGCAGCACAGGTCACCCGAGTGTTACTTTTTGAAGCAGACTGTTTGCTCTGCTGCTGAGAGAAGAATGGAAGCATCTTGGCTTGAGCTGGCCTTGGAAGGAGAAAGACTGTGCAAGTGTGGTGACTGCCATGCATGAGTGTCTTTTTTAGGTATCGGCCTGCGTAGGCTACGCTTGCGCAGTCTCGCTGGGCGAGAAATTATGTCTTAGAGTAGGGAGGTAAACTAGCCAGCTCTTCTCCATTGGCTGGCTTCCTAAACGGCGGCCAGCTATTGGAGAAGAGCTCTGCCTGTCACTCTAAATCCCGTCCGTTTCAGATTGATTGGCGTATTTTTTGCTCCTTTCTATCTGTGACGTCATCCGTCACTCAACAAAAAACACGCCCCCTGTCTGAAAAGGACGGGGCTTGTTGCCTCTCGAGGACACAAACTTTGTGTTGGCAATGCTTTAAGCCCCGTCCTTTTCAGACTGGTGGGCGTGATTTATGTTGTTGACATTTTTCGAAAAACACGCCCCCAGTCTGAAAAGGACGGGGCTTACAGTGTGCCGGTATTGGGTTGCTTCTGCGTGTCTACGCCAAGAGGTGTGCTAGGGTGAAAACAGGTTGCCCCTCGCTCGTCGCTCTTCCGTCCGACTTGTATATAAGAATTGTGCGTTTCTGCCATTCCAACATGGTCATGATGAAAACCAGCATGTTTCTTTTCACATAGCAAACTCATTCATCTATCACATGGTTTCTTACCTGGGCCACTGGTCCTGCTCTGCAGCACACATGCAGCATTTATACAGTGATGTGAAGACTATTGGACAGCAGTTAATAAAGCATCACCGGCGAATCACCGGCGAAGGACCTTGTGGAGTTGTCAAATGAGTGAGGCGGGGAAGGACAGCGTCTTTCTTTGCCGTGCGTGCGGGTCACAGCAGCTGCCTTCTCATACGGCGCTCTGGTGGCAGAGTCGGTTCTCTCACCATAGAAAGAGGACTAGAATGCCAAGGCCCCTCCTCAACGTACGTATGCAGGTGCTTTTTTTTTAAAACAAAAGTTAACATTTCACAGTAAAAATGAGTAGTGCATACAACATGAGTTATATTCGAACTATGAAAATAAATGTGTTTATTTGTTTTCAAATAACGAGATTTATATTATTCGGTGTTATATATTTTAAAAATGTACTGTTCAATTTTGACAGAAATACCAGATGACCGATAAATGCTTTAATTTGGAGAGTTAATATTAATATACGCACATTTCTTGCAATAATTATAGTTCTGCATGGAGTTAAGTGGTGGTTGGGTGGATGGAGTCAGTGGATGCATGAGTTGGTGGGTTGATGGAGTACAATTGGTGGATGTATTTGTCAGTGGGCAAATGGAGATGAGTGGTGGATGGGGTTAGTGGGTGAATGTAGATGAGTGGTGGTTGGGTGGATGGAGTCAGTGGGTGGATAAAGTTGAGTGGTGGTTGGTTGAATAGAGTTGGTGGATTCATGAATTGATGGTTGGACGTATGTGTCAGTGGGTGAATGGAGTTGAGTGGTGGTTGGGTGGATGCATGAGTCAGTGGATGCATGAGTCAGCGGATGCATGAGTCAGCGGGTGGATGGAGTCAGTGAATGCATGAGTTAGTGGGTGGTTGCAGTTGAATGGTAGTTAAATTGATGGAGTTAATGGAATGCATGAGTCAATGGGTGGCTGGAAGGAGTTTTATGGTTGGATTGAGTCAGTGGATGGTTGAATTGAGTTAGGTGTTGGATGGGTGGATTGCATGTTGGATGGATGATTCAGTAGGTGGGTATATGTTTGGATGGGTGAATGGATGGAAGATGTGTGGCTGTGTGTGTGTGTAGCTGTGTGTGTGCGTGTGTGTAGCTGTGTGTGTGGCTGTGTGTGTGGCTGAGTGTGTGTGTGGCTGTGTGTGTGGTTGAGTGTGTGTGGCTGTGTGTGTGGCTGTGTGTGTGTGTGTGGATGTGTGTGTGGCTGTATATGTGTGGCTCTGTGGGTGTGTGTGCCTCTCTTCCCTGGTTGTGATCGTTTTTCTTGCCTCTGTTCCCTGGTTGTGATTGTTTTTCTTGCCTCTCTTCCCTGGTTGTGATCGTTTTTTCTTGCCTCTCTTCCCTGGTTGTGATTGTTTTTTCTTGCCTCTCTTCCCTGGTTGTGATCGTTTTTTCTTGCCTCTCTTCCATGGTTGTGATCCTTTTCTTGCCTCTGCCCCCTGGCTGTGCTCGCTTTTCTTGCCTCTATTCCCTCTGTGTGTGGCTATCTGTGTGTGGCTCTGTGTGTGTGTGTGGCTCTGTGTGTGTCTCTGTGTGTGTGTGTGTCACCCTTTACATCCAGCTATGCCCAACACTGCAGAGACGACGATGATCCCTATCCCCTACCCACACCCTTATAATGTGCACTGACTGTAAATACAGGGCACAATTCACTAGGGCGCCGGGAGACGGTGGGAGGCAAGAAACAGAAAAGGGAGCCAACGCTGGACTTCTATGGACTGGCACTTTCTTTATGTTAATGGCTCTATCTCATTGTAGGGGTATCTGGAGCAGGGAAACACAAACAACAAATATCCTCAACATACAATGTGGGCAGCAAGTGCTAACAATACGTTCTTAGACCATGTACAAAACAGACACCCCCATAAACATAAAGGAACCCCTCTTACCAGAGCTCGTCAGCAAGAGTGTCAAGAATATAATGTTCAGAGTTCATGTATCCAAAACAGAATGATATAAGTCACTTGTCTTGACAGTCCCAAAGTTAATAGTCCACAGAAAAACACTCAGCGTTAGGTAAAACTAAAATGAGAAAAAACTGGACTTAGGGGAAAAAGTCCTTGGACATAAAAACCCCTTTGATGTTCAATATTACAGACGTCCTGAACGCCAAATTTCAGGCCACAAAATCAGACAACAAGTCAAATCGGAATCCCTGGGTACACACTCACTATCCTTTCATGCCACTTTGGGTTGACATTCACACTTTATCAGGGAATACTGGTACAATACACTAAGTAGACTAAATATTGATTTCCACAACAAAATTGGAACGTTCACAGTCTAATTTTAATAAAAAAACATGTACTTAAAAATTTTTCAAAGAAAGTTTTCTTTGAAAAAAAGTAAAATACAACATTTAATTATAACATTTCATTGCACATATTATCAAAATCAAATTAAAAAGCAAAGAGAGATACATAAATACCATTTCATCAAATCAAAGATTACACATGAAAGCAATTATCAAAAAACCTATTAGTAAAAGAAACCACATCTATTAACTGTGGCCTCTTGCTATCTTTGCCACCGCTGGTAAATGGATCCAAAGGCCTATAGTTTTTGTACAGATGTAAACAACAGTAACAGTAGTGCATGTATATCGGTTGTTCACTAGACCTAGTTGGATTCTCTGTGTTAAGGAATGCCTCAACGCGTTTCGGTGCAGAACAAAAGATGTTGTGGCACCTTCTTCAGGACTTCCGTTTTTGGGGTTATTCGCTTCAATGCGTGGTGACTTGCACCCTCTCTGCAGATATACGGGGAAAAAGGTAGGATATCACTTACTTTGTACAAGATGTGTGAACATCACATGATCTTACACACTTCTCTACACATGCTATGCGTTAACATCTTCTTTAAATATATTCACTACCTCTCTCATCTCATAAGGTGCAACTTTTCCGATCCTACTATTTTGACCCTCTTGGAAAAGTCTATCTATTTTTCCAACAATGTACATCCCACTGTTTTTTACTTCATGTTCTAGATTTCTCATTACATTAATTACTATTAGCATCACTTGTCCCTCCGTATCCATTTTGCTGTGGAGATGTCTAAGGGGGAAGGGGGCAGCTCATAGCAGCTGTATCTTCTTATATCTTTCTGGCGGTCTCCTACCTACAAGATTAGAGAGGCCCTGACTCTAAACATTTTTACATGGTTCCCCTCCTGTCGTATTTTTGGGGAAGACAATATATTGTTGATTCTCCCTATGAGCTAATTACTGATACATGTTGTAGCGTAAGGTTTTACATCTTATCCTGTCTTTTAAATTGTAAGTTATACCCCAAATTGGCTGAAAGAACACATTTTGTGACAGGAAGTATAACAGATTAATCTAAATGTTGTTTACATCTGTACAAAAACTATAGGCCTTTGGATCCATTTACCAGCAGTGGCAAAGATAGCAAGAGGCCACAGTTAATAGATGGGGTTTCTTTTACTAATAGGTTTTTTGATAATTGCTTTCATGTGTAATCTTTGATTTGATGAAATGGTATTTATGTATCTCTCTTTGCTTTTTAATTTGATTTTGATAAATTGTGCAATGAAATGTTATAATTAAATGTTGTATTTTACTTTTTTTCAAAGAAAACTTTCTTTGAAAAATTTTTAAGTACATGTTTTTTTATTAAAATTAGACTGTGAACGTTCCAATTTTGTTGTGGAAATCAATATTTAGTCTACTTAGTGTATTGTACCAGTATTCCCTGATAAAGTGTGAATGTCAACCCAAAGTGGTATGAAAGGATAGTGAGTGTGTACCCAGGGATTCCGATTTGACTTGTTGTCACTGTACCCTGGAGATAGTGGGGTACCCTCTCTCTTGATACCCACAAAATCAGGAAAACCTAAGCTTACTAGAACTAGGGGAAAAAACAAAAAGTAGCAAAAGCCGTTCGTATTTGCACCTAAACAAGCGCAAAACGATGTTGAGCGGCAACGAAAACCAGGAAATGGCCGCTTTTCCAGCCACTACGCTGCCGCGTAATGGCAATCCAATCCCAGCAAAACTACCGGGTGTCCAGCAACTAGGTAGCGCTGATGCGCCGACTTGCTCACCAAATGCCAGTGTTATACTGGCAAAATACACGAAAAGCGGGATCTGGCGGCCGCCGGACCCTCGACGAAATCCAGCAAAATATCCCGCAAGGCTGAGGGCTCCAAACTCCAAGGCTTAGTTCGCGGGGAATAATCACATCCAAAACAATCTCCGAGCAAGGCAAAAGGCGACAAGGGACAAAACCAACCAATGAGGCAGAGGTAGGTGATTCCATATATACAGGAGCACACGCCCCTAACCGTCAGGTGACCTGCATGTACATGGTCAAAGAAATAGGTCTAGGACCCCAGCAAATCCCTAACAGTGTGTGGCTCTGTGTGTGTGGCTGTGTGTGTGTGTGTGTGTGTGTGTGTGTGGCTGTGTGTGTTTGTGTGGCTCTGTGTGTGTGTGGCTATGTGTGTGAGTGTGTGTGTGGCTCTGTGTGTGTGTGTTGGGCTGTGTGTGTGTGTGTGTGTGTGTGTTGGGCTCTGTGTGTGTGTGTGTTGGGCTCTGTGTTTGTGTGTGTTGGGCTCTGTGTGTGTGTGTGTGTGTGTTGGGCTCTGTGTGTGTGTGTATGTAGAGCTCTGTATGTGTGTGTGTTGGGCTCTGTGTGTGTGTGTGTTGGGCTCTGTGTGTGTGTGTGTTGGGCTCTGTGTGTGTGTGTGTGTGTGTGGGTGTGTGTGTGTGTGTGTGTGTGTGTGTGTGTGTGTGTGTGTGTTGGGCTCTGTGTGTGTGTTGGGCTCTGTGTGTGTGTTGAGCTCTGTGTGTGTGTGTGTGTGTGTGTCTGTGTGTGTGTGTGTGTTGGGCTCTGTGTGTGGGTGCGTGTGGCTCTGTGTGTGTGTGTGGGTTCAAATTCAATAGGTCTCGCATTTGCGAGAGATTAAGCTATTGGCATTGTAAATGACAATGCCATTTATTTATATGTTTTAAAACAAAAATAATGTCATGAGCAATGCCAATAGCTCTAACTTTAACAAAGTCAAGACCATTGCATTGTAAATGCTTGTTTTTAAGCTGCAGTTCAAATTGGAACAGAATACTTGAAAACGCTCAGTGCTATTTACAGCCAGCTGGGCAATGCCTATTTTTACTTGCATGAGTTTCAGAAAGCTTTGGAATACCCTCACCGTGACTTAACGCTGACTAGGTAGAAACAGTTATCCTCGTCTTACTTTTACAAATGATAATAAAGACATTTAACTTACTTTTTTAAATCTGTGCTGGTATGACGTGTCTCCCCAGCCTGACTTCTAGATGAGCGACTCAGTGAGACCCTCTGTGATACTCTTTCCTCCCCTGGTCTATAATCATTGACCATCGTCGAGACCTCGACCAGCCTTCACCCATCCCTGTTTGCGCCCACCCACCAGGACCTTTACTCTGCGAACTTCCATCGACAGCTGAGACCTAGCTATTTTGATTGATGCGTGGTGGAGCTATCTCGTGAGCTAAAGGGGAGATGGACTTTGGATTCCCTCCTTGATCATCACCTACCCAGCCGGACTTTGGGCAAACTCTCCTGCGTCTCTCCTGACCTAATCTCCCCCCTCCCCCTACCCCTAAACCCACCCCCACCCTCGCCCTCACTCCTCTCCGCTCTACTCTTTCCAGCTCCTGACCTTTGTCCTCACCTGTTCTTGCCCTTAGTCCCCAACCTGTTTTTCAGTGAACGTTTTCCCTGGCCACTTGAGACTTAGCTATTTTGTCTGATGCCCTATGGAGTTTCCTGGTTTAGGTAAAGGGGAGACGGGCCGTGGATTCCCTCCTTGGACGTCACATACCCAGTCGGTCTTTAGACAGACTTCCTTTCATCTCTCCTGTCATCTCTTCCCTCATCCTCCCTCTTCTCACCTCCCCTTCCCCCTCCACTATTGTTTTTTTTATGTATTTTGTTTTTTCTCTCCTTTCTCTCCTCTCTTAATGTATTGCTTATTTTTTGACGAAATGTGTAATTGTGATCATTTTCCGTTACATTGTGGAACCTAATGTAAAGCGCTCTGATACCTTCGGGTCTAGCCAGCGGTATATAAAACTCCTTAAATACAAAATACAAAAATACTAATAGATTAGTGCCAGGCTTCGACCAAAATTCCCATAACTAGGATACCAAAAACTCACATTTGTGCAGGGGGAAACAGCCGTTCACAATGCTTTGCACGGCCTTGTCCAATAAGTGTGTTGAAACTACCTGTCTTTCAATGCTATGCCATTTTTACTGAGTAGGTAAATTTCTTACATACATATCATACCCATATATTTTATCTCTCTGCTTGCCGAGACTTCAGCAAATTCCTCTGAAAATAAACTTTTCCAAAGTAATCGAAGACTGCTTAGAATAGTGAATTATCCTGTCCACAAAATCTGGGTGCATTTCTACACCTTCCTTCAACTTTTGAGGGGAAGGAACAAAATACATCTGCTTGTGGGAATCACAAAACACACATGTTAGACAATTGGTTGCCTCAATTGAAGCACAGGTGTGTGCATAAAAAAGAGTTTGCATCATAAAATATAGTGAAATGCTAGAGTCTAACATAGCACTTCATGCTCCTGCTATATGCCCAGGCACCCGTGGAAATCTCAAAGGCATACTCGTACAGCATGCACTAGATTTGAGAGGAATTCGGGGGACTTCTACAACATGCCCCATTATCTACAAATACTGGGTTTCCATCTTTGTGACTCTGTCTGAGGTGCTGGGCCAGACCCTTGAGGCATCCCCAAGGTTACATTGTTGGGTCTGATAGATGACCTGAGGGGCCCAGGAGGAGTTCACACGTTAGTGGGGCTGTGTACACTACTGGCGAAAAAGGATGTGCCCAGATGTTGGAAGTCACCAATTGCCCCAGTGTTCAAGGAGGAGATGGCAGGCATGGACACCCCCAAAGCTGGAGGAGCCAATATATCAAGTCCAAGGATGTCCCAAGAAGCACTCGAAGATATGAGAAAATGGTGGTCATATTATGGATCAAACACTGGGTCTACACGTTTCCCAGGGGGCAAAGAGGGTTGAGTGTGGGTATTGTCCGTGAATTTCCCAATCCCTTGAGTGGATCGGCATTGTGGATGGTGTCCTGTGCAAATGTTGTTATCATTTTTTTTTAAATAAATGAAATATATTATAATTTGTGTATTTGTTTGATGTATAAGTGTTTCTGTATTTGTGTATATTGTTTAGGGTTCAAATAGAGAAATGACTTAGCCTGGAGTACCAACCTTCAAGTAGGGATTTAGTGGGAGGGCCACAGAAGCCAAAAGATTAAGAAATTGTAGACTAAACTATTTCTGAATAATTATTCAAGCAAAGATACAGAATTCCCATTTTAAAAATAGAATGCATTTTTACACTGTACATCAGTACAAGGGTCTCATACTGCCTACTGTATCAAATTGTCCACCTGTGTTGTCAGACCCCATGCGCAGGACCTATGGGCAGACAGGGGTTACTGCGCCTCAACCATGCAGGTTGAGGCCCAGTTGAGGTCATATGCCACTGGTGTCCTGGGAACCATTCCAATATGGCTCTGCAAATTGGGAAAGTACAGCCCCCTACACACACACTAGACTCTCAGAGTAGAGAAAGCGAGCCGGCACAAGCTTCTCAGGAAAGTACTGTGTGAGTTCCCAGACCTCAACATTTAACCAAACGACACAATAAATCTAATGTCCAGTGCTTCTGTTTGCAAGAAAGTACTTTAATAACACAGTGGTACTAAATACTACACATGTTAAAGGGCATACACAAGTTAGTCACTCGGGGCAATATCTCCTATGGATGCTACACCCACCCTGCTCCCTATCTGTTCCTGACCAGGCAATATCCCCATGTTCTGGATTCTGTCCACCTCAAAGGACAATAAGGAGTATTGTAGATGAAGCTTAGGTGCAGTTTTGCCTACCAAGAGTTCCAAAAATGTGCCAAGCCTTCACATTACCCTTTTCACAGGATAGGTGAGTTCTCACCAATTCTTTCAACTGCCACCACTCCCAAAGTAGCTCTCCCTTGTGCTTAAAAGACTAACAGTGAGCCAGCATTAGCCTTGTCAGAGTTCATCAGAGCAGGGTGTGGGCCACACTCAGCAGTGCACCCCGCCCAACCCACTCATCATAGATCGAGGTGCAAGGTACTGCCTGATGAGATCAAGGAATCGCTGTGGCAGTCTTGATGCTGTGGCTTCTCTGTAACAGGCGCAGGAACTTGATTGATTGTCTGGGAGGGAACATGTGGGTCCCTCCAAACAGGTCTCATGCAGTCTGCGTCTTCCTGAGTACCCCATAGGTACTCTGGACATGCTGGACAGCAAAAACACCTTATTGAATTATTAAGGTAAAACCTGTCTCTTCTTTCTCCACTTCAGTGTCTACCCATTCCCCAGCCCCTTTTCCTGAAGTCTCTTTTCCTGCCAGGCTAGACAGGCTCAGTCCCTCTCTCAGCAGGCAGGCAGGCATGCTTCTAGGCACTTCAAGGCAGATGACCAGCTCCTCTAACAGCAAATCCAGAATTAAGGTGACATCCCCTCACTTCTGGAAGACTTGCTGTTAGGGAGACAACAGCCTTTATTGCACAGCAGAGCGCTGAGTGCCCTGCAGAGCACTCCCTTCATTGGTCATAAAGGCTTAGGAACTGGAACAAAGTGGGTGGGTTGTATCCCACGTTTTTACACAACTGCTAGACAGCTGATGTGAATCCACTGTCTCAAACTATAGAACCGGTTTGGGGTGTCCTTTCCCTACTATTCTTCAGACACAGTATTTGTGAGAAGTTAGGCTTCTCACTGACTGTCTGCATCCTGGAGTACCCACCACATATGCACAAAAAGGTATGAGGTTTATGCACCTTACTGTCAACTGAAGGCGTAATCAAGAAAAGACAAAACGTAAGGCCTCACCGAGAGACTTCCTTACGTTATGTTATGTTATGTTATGTTAAAGGTAATTTGTCGAACGCACGTTCACCAGGCGGTTTCTTGGCGCTGAAGGAAGACGGCAGATATGAAACAGTGAACGACTTTAATTAAACGCTTGAGTAAATAGCCAGGTCTTGAGTAGCTTTCTAAACTCAGTGTAAGAGTCGGTGGTGCGCAAATTGGAAGGGAGGGTATTCCAGAACTGGGGGGCCAGAATGGTATATCTGAGACCTCCATGTTTCATTCGTTTAAAACTGTGGTAAACCAGCAGATTTTTATTTGATGAACGTAGATCACGAGCTGGAATATACCTCTGTATTTTAGAAGCAATGAAGGCAGGGCCACATCTAGAAAGGGCTTTATAGTTGGTACAGCCCAGTTTGAATAGGCAGCGTTAGGGTAGAGGAAGCCAATGAAGGCTTTTCAATAATGGGCTCGTACGTTGGTGCTTGGGTTGACCAAAAATAAGCCTAGCTGCCTTATTCTGTACCAATTGCAGCCTATGTAACTGGTAAGCTGGAATACCAGTGTAGAGGGAATTTGCATAATCAATGCGAGAGATAACTAAAGCAAGGACCACTTGTGTGGACATAAATCTGCAAATTTTCCAAATTCTTCGGAGATGGAAAAAACATGCAGAGACTACTGAGCTGATGTGGGACTTCATAGTTAACCCCTTCTGTGCTCATGACGAGCTCAGCTCGTCATGAGCCACGGTGCTCGTGTGCTCATGACGAGCTGAGCTCGTCATGACCACACCCATTTACATTATGGTCCAGCACAGCAAAAGAATATCCCAAGCAGCCAAGGTGTTAAATCATTACTGATGACAATTCCCAGACTTTTTACCGAGCTGACTGGGAGAGAGGAAATCCCTAATGGTGGAGGCCAAAAGTTGGAATTCCAGGGGTTGGCCAAACCACTCGTCAATATCAGCTCTATTTTGTCTGGGTTTAACTTAAGCTGATTAGTGTTCATACAATCACTAATGAAATTCATTGTAGATTGGAAGCTGGACACAGATGATGCAGAGGCGTCGATGTTAAAAATCAGCTGAAGATCGAGAGCTTAATTGAAGACCACAAGAGGGACTGCAATCACACCCCTTGGCCCTACCATACGTCAAGTGGCAGAATTCAGAAACACTTATCAACAGCTCCTTGCTAACCCAAAGGCTCACATAATTTCTAAAAGACCCCCTGTATCCTCCCACTTACCACAGCAGACTTTGTGGGGCAGTAGGTCAGCACACATATTACCAGTTGGTTCCCATTATTGACTGTCTGCAGAAAGCTTGTGAAGGCCTCTTGGAATCACTTCAAATTTTCTGCTAACTCGTGCGTGTGGTGTTCAATTTTCCACACATGCTTTTGGCCTTTATGTGTGATTTTCAAAAATGAAAGCACGCAATTGGCCAAAGGCGGGTGCATGTCCCACCTTTTATGAACATTTTTACTCCCACAGCATTTAGCTGTCGGGAGCAAGCAGCACTGCGCAGCGTGCCATCTGATGTGGATCATGATTAATTTCAAGACCTTGCAGCTTTCCTTACAAGGCGGATCCCCTCCACCCCGGCCAAGAGACAGACCCCACCGCCACAAAAGTGCGCGCTTCTTTTCCAGAACTCGCATTCATGACAATAACATACTGACAAGGTGCGTCCCTTCCCTGCCAAGGGACAGACACCACCACCACAAGAGTGCGCACTTCTTTACCCAGCACTCGCATTTCATCTATGTCAGCACTCTCTTCCTGCATGTTTATCTTTGTATTAGTATGTTATTGTCAAGACATTTGCTGTACTCTGTAGTCGGCCTCTATAGTCGCCTCTTTTTCGGTACCATCTTAAAAATTGCCAGCACCTTTTAACGTTAACGTTTTTTCCTCACCGTGGTGCACGCTTCCTTTCACACCTCTGTGCAGATGTGGTGCGTGCTATCTTTGGCATCTCTGCATAGTGCACAGCTGTGGTGCATGTTTCCATTCCTCACATTGCTTTTGGTGCTCGCTCAATCCAGGGGCTTGCTGGGGGCTTAATTTGAGCCAGTGTCTGCAGGAGCGCACATGGGCACTTAATTATTAGCACTTGCTTTTTGTGCATGCTTGTGCGGGCTTGCTGGCACCGGCTGCTAAATAATGCCTCTGTGCAGCTGTGGTGCATGCTAACTTTGACATGTCTCTATGGTGCACGGCGGTGTGCATGCTTCTTTTCCCCCCATTGCACGGTACACATCTGTGGCGAGTGCTTCCTTTCATCCCACTGCACAGTAGTGGCGCGTGCTTCCTTTCATACACTGCACAGTGCAGATATGTGGTGTGTTCCTCCTTTCACCCCAGTGCACAGCTGTGGTGCGTGTTTTCTTTCACCTTACTGCACATTGCACAGCTCTGGTGCATGCTTCTTTTCATCCCACTGCACAGTGCACAGCTTAAAAATTGACTGTGTCTTTTAACATTCACGTTCTTTCAGCACTGTGGTGCGCGCTTCCTTTCACACCTCTGCGCAGCTGATGTGCGTGCTACCTTTGACATGCACAGTGCACAGCTGTGGTGCATGCTTCCTTTGACCCCATTGCACAGTACACAGCTTAAAAATGGACCGCACCTTTTAACATTCGTGTTTTTTCATCACTCAGCAGCACCTCGGCATCACTTAGTACCACCTATGTATCTTTCAGCATCAAATAAGCATCACCTCGGAACCAGCGCACCATCACTTCAGCATCACCTCAATATCATTCCAGATCACCTGAGCATCACCTCTGCCACTACTCACAACCCCCTCAGCATCACCCCACACCACTTCAGTTTGGCAGAAAAATTTGACATCTATTAATTCTCCACAAATAACTCTCCACTACTCCTATCTAATTAAAATACTATTTTACAATATCCACCCTCCTGTTGTTTATATCCCACACTTAAAAATAAAAACTATAACAAAAATGAATTACAACATGCAAGGGAAAATTGACAGCATTGCATAAACAAACAAACTAGAACACATTTGTTGTATTACATTTGATTTTTACTGCAATACTTCAGTTGTATATAATATTTTTTTGGTTAGATATAAGGTGACAGAAATAGTTATAACACTTTTTTTATTATAACTTATATATTTTCAACATGCTGCACAACATTAACAATGCTCTACAATACATATTAAAACATTAACAAAGCCAATATCTCTGTCTAAACACTTATAACGCCCCAAAGACAAGACCTACTGGCTATGCCAATGGTTTTTTTTTAAGGGCAGGCAGTGGTCCATGGGACCACTGCCTGCCCTTAAAAATAATTTTGCATGCATTTGCAAAGGGGAAGGGGTCCCCTGGGAGTCCCTTCCCCTTTGCAAGGACCCCTTCCCCTTTGCAAATGCATTACCTCCTCGTTAGTCTTCCTCGCCACATGACTAACATAGTGAGCTTCAGCTCCACAACAGAACCCTCCAAAGTAAAAAAAAGCCTCCCATCCCCTCCCAACATGGCCGACCAGTCACCCCTGACCTCTATAAGAGGCGGGCCGGCCCAACCAACAGTCTGTTTTTTTTGTTCTGCGCGATTCTCTCCAGAGGCGCTGTGCAGATAAGTTATGCCTGCTCTAGCTGGTACATGGGTTTTGGGTTGGAGGTCCTGCCTTAGCGGACCCTGGGACCTGGGACTCCAATTCCTCCCCCCTCTTCCTTCCCCCTGTCCTATGTGGCCGGTTAGGTGCTGCTTTAGCACACCATGGGTGTACAGGGGGGGGCGGCCGGGGATGTGGGGTATGTATCCCTTGGTATTCCCGGTCCTTTTTTTTTTTCTCGTGGGCTCTGGTGTCCTGCGCAGGTGCCCCTGATGTTACAGGCCTCCAGAGGCGTGCTTTCCCCTTGCTTTCCCCTTGCATTTGGGGCGGCCGCCATTTGATTATGTATATGTCTAAGCGGGACCGGCCTCCTTGAATTACCCGTCTTTACGAGTATCGATCCTGGATGCCATGGTACTGCATACGCGTGTCCCTGCCGGCCGCGTCTGTTTGTTTGTTTGCCTTACATGCGCTTGCTTTGAGTGACCCTCGGCCACACGTACTCCCGGGCGGGAGCCGTTGTTGGGTCGGGTCTGTCTCTGTTTTCTCTTTCCTGTGCTGAAGGGAATTTATGCGCGCGGTTACACAGCGAGCTGCTGTTTCTGCCCGGTCTCGTACCGGGTACCTTCTCGTGTACGGCGGACATTTTACCTTGCATTGGGCTTTCCATTATTGCCGTCTGCCGGTCCTGTGTTCGTTTCACGGCGCTGGACGCTGCCGTTTGAACCGGGGTTTTCTGTCCTTCCTCCCGCGATGATGCGCTGGAATTGGCCCCGGGCGCGTCCCGCCCCTTGTGGGCGGAGTTTCGCGCCAGGTGCTGCTAGTTCAGTGCCTTCTGCCTGGGCTATTTATTCGCCAGCGTCCTGGGTGTCCCTGTGTTTACCCATTGCTCCCGTGAGGTGGTGTTTTGCAACTGTGACGATGGATCAGGATTCTGTCACTGCGGAGTCGGTGGCTGACTCCTTGTCTACAATGCCTTTTTCTGCGCAGTCCCTGCAGTTGATTATTCAGTCTGCTGTGGCTGATGGCCTTGCACAGCGTGATGCCCAGGGCCCTTCCTCGCCGAAGCGTCCTCGCAGGGACCCCACTCCTGTGTCTGATGCGGAGGGGGAGGAGGAAGATCTCCATGGCCGTTACATCCAGGGTCAGGAGCTTTGTGACGTTCTTTCCCACATTAAGGATAACTTGGCTTTCCCTCCTCCTGCGGCGGAGGATGTTTCTGAGGATTTCTTTGTCCAGTATCAGCGAAAGGCTCCGGATTCCCTTCCTCTGCATGCGTCCATCAGGAAGGTCATTGAGGGAGAGTGGTTGGATGTGGATAAGCAGTCCTTCCCGCGTTATCTGTCTAAGCGTTACGCTCTTGACGAGTTCACTAAAGACTTCCCACCGGCAGTGAAAGTTGACTCTCTGGTGGTGGGACTGTCTTCCCAGGGGTCGATCATTTCGGAGGACGCCTCCCCCTCTGACCCTGTGGACAAGCGCGTGGAAGCTGCTGCTAAACGTTCCTATGCTGCGGCTAATTTTTCCATCAGAGCATCTGCGTATTTGTCTTGCACGGTGCAATCTTTGTTGAAAGACTTTCAGTCCCTGGGTGAGCTCCTGGATCAGGGGGCTGATGTGGTCCCGACCCTTGCCTTGATGGAACAGCAGACACGCCTTTTATCGGACATCTCCTTTGACACTCTGGGTGCGGCGGCTGCCGCTGGGGGTGCTGCGATACAGGCTCGGCGTCAGATCTGGCTGCCCAATTGGAAGTCTGAGGCTGCCCAGAAGGCTTTGCTCATGAAGATACCATTTTCTGGGGCTAAGTTGTTTGGCCCTCCTCTGGAGGTTATGATTAAAAAGTCTGCTGAAGATCGCAAGTTGCTGGCTCCCATCAAGTCGTCTGGGGCCCGCTTCCCTGGTCGCGGACGTGTTTTCTCCTCATCTTCCAGGGGTAAGGGCAGCGCACCCTTTCGAGGGAGGGGTCGCGGCCGGGGCGCCCCGTTCTTCACCAAATCCCGGTCTCAGCCTGCAGCTGCCGCTTCCTCTTCCACCCCTAAATCCTGACTTTCGGCCGTCTCCCTCCGGAATGTTCCCTGTGGGGGGCCGTCTTCGCCACTTCGTCCCAGCCTGGGAGGAGTCTGTCACGGATCTTTGGGCTCTTCGGATTGTGAAGGAGGGATTTTCCATCACCTTCTCGTCCCCTGCTCTGGATTTTTTCCTCGCTACGCCCCTGCCTTCCTCCCTGGTCAAGAGACGGGCCTTGCTGGCCGGAGTTCAGGACTTGCTTGCCAAGCGGGCCATCCGCCCGGTCCCGCCCTCTCAGAGGGGTTCGGGCATCTACTCCATCCTTTTTCTGGTAAGGAAGGTTTCTGGGGATTTTCGGCCAGTTTGGGATTTGAAGTGGTTGAATTATTATATTCTGCATACTAAATTCAAGTTGATCTCTCTGCAGGAAATTCTGCCTCTTCTGGTTCAAGGCGAGGTGGTGGCTTCTCTGGATCTCCTCGACGCCTACCTTCATGTCCCGGTCCATCCAGTTTCTCAGTCCTTCCTCAGGTTCTGCGTTGGGGGTTCCCACTATCAGTTCCAGGTACTTCCGTTTGGATTGTCATCTGCCCCAAGGGTGTTTACTAAAATCCTGGCTCCCCTGGTGGGTATTCTTCACCGGGAGGGGATTAGGGTTTTTCCTTACCTGGACGATTGGTTAATCTCTGCCTCTTCTTTTTCCAAGGGGATGCTGCACGTCGGAAGGGTCTGCGAGTTTCTCTCCTCCCACGGCTTCCTGATCAACGAGCGGAAGTCCCATCTGTTCCCCACTCAGGACTTGGCCTTCATTGGGGGTCGACTGGACATGGTACTGGGGAAGGTGTTCTTGCCTCTGAGTCGCCGGGACACTTTGTGGCGGGATCTGAGCTCCCTTCTGGCTCAGGGATCCGCTCCTGTTTCGCCTCTGGCTAAGGGTTCAGGGCCTGATGTCGGCGACCATCAATGTTCTCCCCTGGGCCCGCCTCCACCTTCATCCCTTGGTCAACCATCTGCTTTCCTTCTGGGATCCCTGCTCGGAGGATTACGAGTTCCTGGTCCCGGTCTCCCCTCAGCTTCGTTCGGAGTTGGGTTATTGGTTGGTGGAGTCTCACCTCTCCGAGGGTCTTCCCTTCTCGGTTTCCCCTTCCCGGGTGGTCACGACCGATGCCAGTCTCCTCGGCTGGGGGGGCGACCTTGGGCTCAGATTCGGTCCAGGGTCGTTGAGATCTCCTCCAGTCGCGCTGCTCCTCGAATTGTCGGGAGTTGAGGGCGGTCCTCCTGGCCTGCCTTCATTTTGCTCCCTCTCTCCGGGGTCACCATGTCTTGATCAGGACGGACAACCCGGTTGTGAGGAGCTATGTCAACCATCAGGGGGGGTGCAGGGTTCGCTCCCTTTGGTTGCTGACTCAGGAGTTGTTGTCTTGGGCGGAGTCGTCGGTCCTGTCCCTTCGGGCTGTATATCTACCGGGGTCCGACAATGTGGAGTTGGATCGTCTGAGTCGGATCTTTCCGTCTTTGTCCTTTCTCTCCCTGTCTCCGGTGGTGTTTCACCTCCTGGTGTCTCGCTTCGGTCTACCTCTGGTGGATCTGTTCGCGGACGAGGAGTCAGCCCTCCTGCCCAGGTTCTGCTCTCTCCTCCCGGTTCCGGGGGTGTGGCGTGTGGATGCCCTGTCATTCCCTTGGCCCTCCGGTCTCCTGTACGCTTTCCCCCATCCCCCTGATCCCTCGGGTCCTCTGCAAAATTCGCTTGGACAGGGCCAGGGTGCTTCTGGTGGTTCCCGGCTGGGTTCGCCGCCCCTGGTACCCTCTCCTTTGCGAGCTGGCGGTTCTGGCCTGCTGGCCGATCCCGGATCTTCCTTTCCCTTTGAGGGGCCCCCCGCTCCCGGGGTCGGTGTTGCGCCGGCTCCATCTGCAGGCCTGGCTCTTGAGCGGGTGACGTTGCTTTCCCGTGGTTGCTCTTCTGGGGTGGTGGATTTGCTGCAGGGCTCCCGCAGGTCTTCCACCTTGTCCTCCTATGCCCGGCACTGGTCTTCCTTCTCACATTGGTGCAGTCTGCTGGGTGCTGATCCCGCCACCGTGGATCCCTTGCGGGTCTTGGATTTTCTTGCTGAGGGGTTTTCCTTGGGTCTGGCCCCTTCATCCCGTAGGGCCCAGTGGGCGGCCTTGCGGGCCTTCCGCAGTCCGGATTTCGACGGGCTGGATTCTCTGGTGGCTCGTTTGCTCCGGAGTTGTTTTCTCCGTCGCCCTCGGGCGCTCTGCCTGTCTCCCCCTTGGGATCTCCCCCTCGTTCTGCGGGCCCTTCAGGGTCCCCCTTTTGAGCCCCTGGCCTCGGTGGCTCTGCGGTTCCTCACTTTTAAAGTGATTTTCCTGGTTGCCATTGTTTCCGCCGGTCGGATGGGTGAGCTGGGTTCGTTCCTTCGCTCTCCTCCCTTCTTGTGGGTTTTGCCTGACCGGCTGATTCTCCGTCATGATCCCCGTTTTCTTCCCAAGGTTCCTTCCTTGGTGAACCGGGCTCGGGAGGTGTTGTTGCCTTCTTTCCCTACCGACGCGGATCCTTCCCTGTCCTTGCTGGATGTCCGGCGTGCTGTTTTGGTTTACCTTGAGCTCACGTCTTCCCTTTCCCGATGTAATAGCCTGTTTGTTACGTTCGGTCCCGTTCATTCTGGCCACAAGCCCTCTCTTTCTACCTTCAGTCGCTGGCTTAAACAGGCTATCCTCCTTGCCTATGCTTCGCTGGGTTCGGTTGTTCCGGTGGGGGTCCAGGGTCGTTCCACTAGAAGTGTGTCTGTGTCCTGGGCCTCCTTCAAGGGTGTCTCCACTGAGGAGATTGGTCGTCCCCCCACATGTTTATGGAACATTATTGTGTTGTCTTGGGTAGTTCTGTTCCTGAGAACTTCGCTGGGGCCGTTCTGAGTGCTGGAGCTGTGGCTCCTTGATGGCCCTTTTGTTTCTGTCTTGATTCAGGTCTACTGATGTTCTTGTTTTCTTTTCATTTGTACTGATTAAACCTTGTGTTGGTTTTCTACCTCACCGTGTGATGTTGTTTTTCTTGTGGTCAATGAAGCCTTTTGGCTTGGGTATTTGCTCACTATGTTAGTCATGTGGCGAGGAAGACTAACGAGGAGGTAATGCCCCGGTTACTTACCGGTAATCTTCATTACTCCGAGTATAGTCTTCCTCGCCACATGAGTTCCCTCCCCCCCTCCCTGTCTGGCTATCGGCTTCATTTTTTGCTTGGTGGTTCAGACTGTTGGTTGGGCCGGCCCGCCTCTTATAGAGGTCAGGGGTGACTGGTCGGCCATGTTGGGAGGGGATGGGAGGCTTTTTTTACTTTGGAGGGTTCTGTCGTGGAGCTGAAGCTCACTATGTTAGTCATGTGGCGAGGAAGACTATACTCGGAGTAATGAAGATTACCGGTAAGTAACCGGGGCAATACTACCTACTTGAAGTAGGTGGTAAATGCGTGTGTTTTGCAAACGCAATTGCAGTCGCAAAACATTAGTACATTGTTTTGAGACTCGCTATTTGGAAGGGAATGCCCCTTCCAATTAGAGAGTCACAAAACCTTTTTAGCGAGTTGCAAAAAAATTGTGACTAGCTAAATAGGCTAAGTACCTGGCCCAATATGTTTTCGCATGCGCAAACAGGATCGCAAACCCATTTGCGCATGCAAAAACGGGTCATACATCTGGCCCTGAATCTGGTACATTTTTATATCTCCTGATTGTTTTCCATATGTGTTTCATGTTAAAATCTCTATGTATGTATAGCTATACATCTTTATGTATTTTACTTCAACTGCAGAGAAATAAAAAGTTAACTGCTCTTCCCAAAACTCACCAAATCACCACTCGATGACTCATCCTATTCCTCTTCCAAAATAAGCCCTAACTCCACTCTCTGACTCATAACCAACCTCTTTTACTAAAATGAACTCCCAAAAAAATCCAATCTTTTCCCTCTACTATCCATCCTTTATGCTATTCATCCAACTAACATACTCACATGCCTACCTCTTCCACCACTCCTAATAACAATTTATATTTCCCTCTACTAATCCACCACTAATCCGCCTTTGGTTCTGGAGTAGCCTGCTACTTGCGGAAAGCGATTCAACGCCAGGTCAGAGGTAGCAATTACAATTGCTGTTATAATTCCTTACTTCAGTGTCTTCACATGGTCCCTCCTGCTACAGGAATGCAGGCAATATATTTCCACAGCCCTCACTATCCATTTTGTGCTAGTCCCTGCCAAAAGTATCCAAAACGAATAACACTGGCCTCCATTATTCTGGCTCACTCCCGCCATGCCTGTGTTACACTTGCAACACATACAAACACGCTTAACACACAGTCGGAATGCTAGTGAAAGGGTCTGAGAATTTACCTACAAAAACGTTATACAGGTAGTCCAAGAGGCCTTCACCTGAGTGACCCAGATTAGAAGGGTGCTTTCACAATATTAATACTCTTAACCACAGTTTGCTTTTACAACTGATCTATACTCATGACAAGAACAGGAGTCCATTGTCATTACTGCGAGAATACTTGGTGTGCCCCTCCAGGCCACAGGACAGGTCCAAGACCTCTCGTCATCATGGACAGGCCTAGGCCTATGCGCACATGCTTAGTTAGCATTTTGTCAAGGCCAGAATCAAAAGCCAGGATGTCGGATGTGCACACAGGTGTACACAAAGGGCAGCAAAAAAGACCCATATACCAAGCAGGGGATATTCCTATCTGAGCAGGTGCAAACTTCTAACACTGCCCACCCTTGCAATCTTTTCATGTTACTTAGCAGTACCAGGTACTGACAGTGCCCACCATTACTAGCTCCTTATATGACAAATCACTAGAAACCTCTCACAGTGCTGACCAGCAACAGCTTCTCACATTGATCATCACTGCAAGCATCTCCCCCTACCCAACACTGCTTAGTTAACACTCGTCACCGGTGAGACATTCTTGCACGGGCAACCAATTTCACCTACCACACTTCCCAACAGTGTAAAAGTTTCACACTCCCCATCATATCCGCGTGGCCATAAGGCCTCTTACTACAATTGTTGCACATTGCCCACCAGAGCCAGCTTTGTACATTTTTCGCCAGTGCCGGTTTCTCACACTGGCTACTTTTGCTAGCTCCTCTCTCTGCCTACTGCACCGACTTCTTACATTCCTTACTGAGCAAGGTTCTCACAGTGCCCACCAGTGAAAGCTTCTAACACTGCCCTTTAGTGGTGGCTCCTCTCACACTCTGCCAGTGCAAGCTGTTCACACTATGCACCAGTGACAACTTTTCACACTGTCCACTAATGAAAGCTTCTACAGTTTCCCTTAAGTTTCAGTTTTTCACAATGCCACTTATTTCAGTTTCTTATACATCTCATCAGTGCAAGCTCCTCCCGTTGCACATCAGTGCGAGTTACTCACTCTAGTAACAACCAAAGAATCTCACATTGTCAACTCGTGAGCTTCTCGCACATCCTATCAATGTCATTTTCACATATTGCTGATCAGTGCAAACTTTCCAGTGCCTACTTATCACATGGTGACCTGTTCAAGCTCCTCCCATTGCACACCACTGGAAGCTCCTCACAGTGACCACCACTAGTAAGTCCTCACATTATCCTCCTGTGGACGCAGTTCGTAGAACGAACTGGTGGAAACGTTTCACTGTGTGCACCAGAGACAGCTCCTCGCCATTCTTCACAGTGTAAACGACTCAAAATGCGCTTCTTTTTCATAATCCACCTGATCCAGGTTTCTCGTGTTGCCCACTGGTGAAGGTTGATCACATTGCACACCAAGGCCACTCTGCCGCTGAGTGTGACCTTTTTACACAGCCCACTAGTGCAAGTTTGTAATCTCAACCACCACAAGGTTCATGGTCTCACACATCAACTTTTGAGGAGCTCAAGAAACCAAGAGAGGCCAAAACCGATTTGCACATTTTTTCCGCTATAAAAATGTATTCTCAAAAAATGTAAATTCGTATTCTTTCCATGTTTTTCTATTTAACCAGAACCGAATAATTCTCACCGCAGATTGCAAATGAAACATTTCCCGTTTATTTTTTACCTCTGCAAACAGCAGGAATACAAAGAATCCACAGCTGCTTCAATGCTGCAGAAAGAAATGTGAATGCTGAAAGGCGAAATGAAAAAATGAGCACGCAGTACTCCTCCCTTGAATGGAAAGTGACATAAACTTGGAATCTTAAGATCATAGCACTCATATAATCAGATAAATTCTTCTTTCCTCTGCGTGGAATGCTATAAATATTCATACGCTCTCGCTTTAGCTACTGCTGTCCTCTTTGCGCTGGTCTTCCCACATATATCCCTGTTCCACTTCGCTCACAACTAATGTGTTCTTGTATGTGCCCGCTCACCATGTAGGCTCAGTGGAACCCCACTCCCCCATCTACTTAATCTGTGGTCTCCCCTAGACACCCCATTCCCTAGCCCCAGGCTACGCTTTGTGGCCTGTCTCCCCTAATCTCCCTGCCAGGTCTTGTCCAGTCGTCCCTGTCCTGTAGACCCAGAAAGCTAATCTTCTTAGATTCTGAGCCCGCTATAGTCTCAGTTGAGGTAAGAGCTCACCAGGCCCCAGGGGTTGTTGCAATATGTCAGTGTGCATACAGCGCACGAGTCGCCCCCATCCTCCCCAAAACATGTGGCCACATAAAAGACTTGAAGCAGGTTGTTGTCGTTCACTGCGTAGTCTGTTATTAAATCTAAAGCAGTGTAATTAATCCTTTATTCATTTTGATTAAGGTACCTGACCATTTTCTTCAAGACAAAGGTATACACAATATTATTTACAATCCAATCCTGGCCATACCTCTTCGTCATGGCCCCCTGTGCTTGTTGTGCCAGCAGGCCCCAACTCGCACGGTTTCAGTTGTAACTTTCCATGCTAGTCCTCCTCCCAATGAGAGGCACTACTACCGAGGCACTGCTTCCGTCTTGGCCCCACTGTTCCAGGGTATACCCTCTCCAATGTTCTTAGACTTACACACTGGCATCCTGGGTAGGGCAGGAGAGTCCAGGACCACCAGCAGGTCAGTCCCCCCTCCCACCAGCCCAGAGCCCCACAATGAATGCTTGCCCTGTCCAGGGTCAGCCAGTCCATGCCAAAAAGGAAGCCCACACCCTTTTCTGGCCTGGGACCCCGCCACAGGGCGAGGAGTTTACTGGCGCTCTCGCCCTCCCCTCAACCTATATCATGCTTAACTGCTTGGGTGCCACCTCTACAGCACTCACCTGTTCAGGTATGACCAGGAAACCCATGCTGCCTGCGGGTCAGCCCCCCGCACTTACCAACCACCAGCTACTTACCGGCTGATGGCAACTACTAGGCCCCCAACCGGCGCATCCTAGGAGCCGCTTAACACACCGTCCGTCATGATGTTTATGCTGTGGCCAAACCCCAGACAGCTCCCATCCTACCGGGAAACTACAGGGTAACACAGGTCGGACTGACAAGACTACAACCCCAGCCAGTCGGTCCTCGAATCCTCCAACTGGACCCCTCACCGGTGCCCTCAATCATGCCTCCGTTTTGGTATCGGATAGCCCACCTATAGCTCACCACCTATGCCCCAGCCCAACCTGGCAGAACTGTGCTGGTGGCCTCTCCATCACCCAAACAGGATGAGCTGTCTGCCTAGAATATCGCCCCTCCCTAAGCTCCCCATGAGCCTCAAAAACTGGAAACCTTCCTGTTTCATGATTCTCCCAGGTTACAGAGTGTCTGACCGCCCAATGATAACGCAATAAGGAGTGTCTGATAAATACTGCCCTTGCGGTGAGGCCTGTAATTATATCTCCATATTGCCTTCCCCACAACCACTGCTGAGGGACAATACCCTCTGTAGGACCAAAAAGGGGCCATTCCAACCTAATCCATATGGGACTTGGTGGTATGATCATTCCCTGGTTAGCTTCTTGATTAGTGGTATCCCCAAGCTACCGAGCTTCTGGCCGCCCTGGTATACTTGTAACACCGATTTCCTAACATAACTAGCCCCTGAGGTGAAGCCGGTAGGCTGTACCACCCACCTCCACCACGGCCCACTATTGAGTGACAGTACCACTTGTGCAAACAACCACATACCCAACCCTGTTATTGCATCGAATGCCGAACGCCAGCCTGGGGCCTTTCTAAAGCCTCTGCTTTGCCATCCATGTGATGTTCTTATTACGGATCGGGCTGTGGGACCTCCTTCCACCTCCTGAGCCTAATATCCACTGCTAAACCCAACCCCTTTTTCCCTCCCACATGGGTCCTCTAGTAAAATGACAACATTGCCCCCCCCCCACAAACTTATTAGAGGATTGTGAACCAACTGGGGACTGTCCTCCACGACCACTGAGAACCTGACACGTATGCGGGACTGTGCAACCATGTCCGCTTGCACCTGTTCTTAAAGAGGCAGCCGGCCATACCTAGGCTGAGTAAATAGGCTTCCCCTGCAAGCCTGCTTAAGCAACCGTGCCAGATCATTTGGTCTATCCCTGCCCGTTAGAATAACCAGATAAGTGACTGCTCGCTCCTAAGAGGCTGCCCTGCATCTTGTACCTGCTCCATAGACTTCACCACATCCAACAAGGGCCCGCAGGACCCAGAGGGTGACCCTTGCCCCATTTCTATTCACACTCCTTGCCACAACCCCGCACCAGGGTTCGACTTCAAAACAGGAAGTGTAATCGACATAAACAAAAATTGTTCCCTGGACCGGTCACATTGTAAATTGTCTTAATGTCCGGAATGTGACAGGACGTGACAAATGGCTGTTCCAAGAGGATTATTTCTCACCAGCTGGGCCCCATGTGAAATCATGCTCTATCGTCTTCCCGCACTGGCTTGCACTTGAAAATCTTCGGCCTATACCACACTCCCCATTAGATCTACCATATTTGGCTGACATGCACTCCGCCAATATAAGTAACAGTACAAAAGTGCCCCCAGAGGTACAATTATCTTCCTAAACGCTGTTACGCCAAATCAAGCAGTAATCCAGAAAACCATGTTCTGGAACCTGCATGTGGTGCCCCTCTTAGGCCCTGATTACAGGCGCCCTGATGAGTTTGGCAGGCTTGCCAGGCTGTTGACCCGGTACAGCATGGGAATTCTGTTCCAACTGTACCACCGATTCCCCTAGCCTTGGGAAGAATAGTCGGGATCAGAAGGAAACTAAAGAGCCAGCATGTGGCTTCCAATAATGGAGTGCTCCTGGATTTCCCGAGCTTCGCGCCACTTGTACCAGCCCGTAACGAAAACTGGGCCTGGGCTCACGGGCAATAAGGACAAGCCTCACTAACAACTGAAAAACCAAAAGGAGCACCAATATTGCCACTTACTTTTTTGTGGGGCTGCTAGTGACCACTCGATCTACTGAACTAAACAGTAAACCTCAGGACGCTTTTTTAGTCCAGAATGAATCGATTTAATCTTCAAATTTCAACAAAACATATTTCGAAAAGATTTCATAAAGTTCGAAAACATTGCCTACCTCACTCAAATTTCTCTCATACAAAGACACAGTCATTCACTCAACCATATAACCTATACAAAACATGAAAAAAAGCTATACATCAGTTGATACAAAAAGTTCAAATTACTACCACACAGCATAGGAACAACTTTAAATTTTTACAATATTTTGTTTTTTGTAACAATCCTAATGCTGTAGAAAGGAGGTCTACGCGTTTCGATGACCCTTGATTTAAGGGAAATCTCGTCAGGACCACGTAGCTGCGAATGGAAAGGAAAGGCGTGAGTCAATCTGCTAGAAGACCCACCCTCTGTCACTTCTAACATTAAGAAGGGAACCTAATCCTAACTCAAAGGTCTTCGTTTTCTTAGAGGTCGAAATCAGTAAACAGAAAGACAAGTACAAACTCTACTTAATTTCAGCTGTTATAAGACCAAGTTCACCAGAAACCAAACAACGAGTCAGATATACTCACAGGCTTCGCATTCAGCACAGCCTATTGTTTAGAGGGGAGTGAAATCTGTTTGATGAAAGATTATATGTCAGGGGGGGCGAGGCTTGGACGCCGGAGGGAATGGCGGCGTGAGCTCGGAGCTCCACGCCCGATCCCGACAAATATCCTGAAAATCGGCGCTGAAAACCCGTGACGACCCCGGAAAAACGGGGGCTCTGGCAGATGAACTCAAGGGGCACACGGAGATCCTCCAACGGAGCCGATTGATAGAGATTTGAAGCTGGAGCACTGATCCGTCTCAAAACGAAACGAAACAAAGACGCTCCTAAAATGGCGGCCATGGTGTGATAAAAGTTGACCGACAAAAGATCCACCTTTCCCCTTGAAAGAGCCGGAGTCCTGAACCCGGATACCGTCGCCGAACAAGAATTGGTGGTCCGGGGACGCACCCGGGCGACAGTCGAAAGGGCGGCCTGCCCACCGAGCCTGCTAGCCCGAGAACAAAGGCTAGACAAGATGGCGGTGTGACTCGAGCTACTGCGTCACGTAGTAGGACGAAGGCCAAAGACGTGCGGACCTACAACCGGCGAAGAGTATAGGAGTGGTGCGAATTGCTAAGGACGAGACGCCCAGAAGAGCGACTGCTCCACTGATCTTGGCCCGAGTGATCCAAGGAGCTCTATAGCGAACCACAGACCCGAAGCGGTCCAGCGAGCTGGGTAATAATCCAGCGACGATCCGGAGATGGGAGGGGCAGAGACAACGGAGGTCCCTCACCTAGGATCCAACGCCCATGAAAAGTTCTGGAGATCGACAGAAGATCTGATTCGTGTTCTTGGGCCGTAGACGCACCGGGAAAAAGGTGGCTAAGAAACATGGTGAAGCCGAAGGGGAAAACCGAGGGAGCGGCGGCCTCAGATATGGTAGAAGGTGACCCTGCAGGACCCTCTGAGCTACAGCAGCTGCAGAACCGCATCCTGGAAGCCATAGCTGCCACACAAGATACTTTGCAACAAGATATTGTGCAAGTGGTCTCGGGACTAGGCCTGCTACGAGCGGACCACGACAAGCTCAAGGATAGGGTCAAAGAGGTTGAAGACACTTTACAGGACCTGGCTCCTGCACATAAGACTCTAGAACGCAAACTAACGGCTGCCCTCGATCGGATCCAAGGCCTTGAAAGACGAGCGGAGGACGCTGAAAATAGGAGTCGGCGAAGCAACGTCCGTATCGTAGGAATGCCGGAAAAGGAGGAAGGGGAGGACATGGTAGCGTTCCTTGATACTTGGCTCAAGACTGTGGTGGCACCAGACGGCCTGTCGCCCTTCTTCACTCTAGAAAGTGCGCACCGGGTTCCTTCCGGACCGCCAAAGCCAGGCCTACCCCGAGACCGATCATCGCCAAATTACTGCACTACAAGGACAGGGACCTCCTGCTACAGAGGGCCCGGGACACTGGTCCGTTTCAAATGGCGAATGACTTCACCTTCGAGACGCAGCGATTGCGGGCTTCCTTCCTATCGCTCAAAAAGGAGCTCCGGACAGAGGGCATCCCGTACTCCTTGCTCTTCCCGGCGAAACTCAGGGTGGTGCTCGACAAGAAGACACACTTCTTTGGCACGGCAGCGGACGCATGGGAGTGGTGGGACACATATAAGGTGGGCACCGACGGAGCCAAGGTCCGAGAAGAAAGAAAACGGGAACGAGAACGGTCGCAAAAGGGACTGCGGAAATCGCAACAATTGCGCAAGAGGCGGCATGGCACAAGGAAACCATCGACAACGCAAACGGAAGAGGAGCGGAAGGCCGCACTTCAAGCCGTGGAAACATTGGCGAGATCCGGAGGCTCCCAATCCAAACAGGATACGGACAATGAGACGCACGCCTCAGCCTCGGGCTCGGACTCGGATTTATCGGGACTGCACAGGACCAAGGGCCCGTTGGTGACGCCACAGTCATCGGAGACGATCCTCAACAATTGACTTGGAGCTGGTAGGCGATGGGCAGGATTGCCAATGAGAACTTCACGACCTAAAGAGTGAGACGATCGGGGACTGCGAACTGGGTTTCAAGCCTGCTGCTGATCATGGGGAACAAACGGGGGGGGTGCGGGGAGAGAGCTGGCGCGGCTCCCTTCTGGCCTTGGCCGCGCTCCACTAGCCCTTAAGGCACCCACGGTTACAGCCGTGTTGTAGCAACACTGTTTGGGGGAAGTTGCATTGGTTTGGATGGGATCTGATAGTCCAATATTGGGGCCTGTTCTGGGGGGGAGGAGGGGGCACACTGTTGGGGTTTTCTTCCACGTTAGGCAATTGAAGTTCCAGGGAAATTTGGGTGATGGAAAGTTTGAACTACTCAGTGGAATTGGGGTGGGAGACACCATCCGTGAAGGACTGAAATTTGTTGTGCGACAGGGATTTGACTTCCGGGACAATGGCTAATGTAGGTGTATTGAAGTGCATGACCTGGAATGTGCGGGGGCTCCACACGATGCAACGGTGGCATAAGGTGCACTCCTACTTAATTTGAAGGGGGGTCCACATCGCATGGCTGCAAGAAACTCATCTTACGAAGCAGGAGGGGGCGGCACTTCAGAGGAGGTGGAGGGGTCAGGTTTTTCACACTTCCTACTCAGCATATGCTAGGGGAGCACTGATATGGATTAGGGCAGGGACGCCTTTTCAGCCAACACGACATCTAGTGGATCCAGAGGGGAGATACGTAGTGGTGGAGGGCAGGCTGAGAGGGAGGGACATGGTCCTGGGTAGCGTATACGCCCCGAATACAGAGCAGTTGGCCTTTCTAACAGGGTTGTCGGGGACACTGGCACACTTCCTGGCGGGCCCGATCTTGATAGGAGGGGACTTCAATTCCATAGCGGACACGATACTGGACAGATCCCACCCACCATTGAGGGACTCCCCTGTTCACAGACTCACAAAGGGCAAATTGGAATGGCAGGAGAGATGGGGGCTGACTGATGTATGGAGGGCGCACCACCCAACGACACGCGATTATTCCCACTTCTCCAGCCTGCATGACCTACACGTCCGGCTTGATGCGATATTGTGCTCGCAGGGTGTATTACCGTCTGTAACCTGGTCGGAGTACCTCTCGAGGACGATCTCGGATCACAATCCACTGATCATTGACTTCTCCTGGGCGACTGTGGTGCCCCGAGTGCCGACCTGCAAACTACGACCAGAGACCCTCGAGGACCCGGTATTCCACGCAGCACTGGAGGAGGGTATAACCCAATACTTCACTGATAATTAGGGGACGACAGCCACCAGGGCGATAGAATGGGACGCGTTTAAAGTAGTGGTGAGGGGCCAATGTATAACAAAATACGTGGGTGCGAGGAAGGTGTTGCTAGAAGATATTGCTAAGGCAGACTCCAAGTTGCGAGAGGCAGAGAAGAAGCGGCCTGGCCGTCCTGACCTCCAAGAGAGGTTTGCACGGCTAGGGAGGCGGTGGCGGTGGAGGTGGAACGACTTCGCGCCTTTGACCACCAAACGTACGTGCTTAGTACCCACGTAGAGGGAGACAAGGGCGGCACACTGTTAGCGTGGTTGGCGAACCCCACAAAGCGAAGCTCCCCTATACTAGCTATAGAAGATGAAGCGGGCCGCACCTGTTACTCCCAAACGGAGATACTGGATAGTTTCCCAAGATATTATGAGGCCCTGTACAAAAGCGAACAGGGGGACCGAGAGAATGAGACCGAGGTTTTCCTGGATGGTCTTCAATTACCCCGGCTAGACGAGGAACAGGCGAAAGATCTGGGGAGAGACATCACTCTGGGTGACATCAGGGGAGCGATCAAAGAAATGGCCCGCAACAAAACGCCAGGGTTAGACGGGCTTCCCATTGAATTTTACAGTAAATATCTAGACATCTTAGCGCCGAGACTCCAGACAATATATAGGGAGGCCATGGCGATGGGCCACCTTCCCCAATCAATGCGGGAGGCGCTAGTGATACCGCTCCTGAAGCCGGGTAGGGAGAGTGGTAACCCTGCATTGTAGGAGAATAGGGTCTGCTATCCTATGGACACCCCAATTTTTGCTTTTTGCTTCACTGGTTTTCAACTTACTGAGGCTGTGGGCCTGCTAATCAGAACCCCAGCCTGCTGTTCTCTCTCTAAATTCGTAATACATGTGCTATAGGTACATATCACAATTGGAAACGGACTCCTTGTCAGCCCCTGTACCATGCACTATAGGTGCTCAGGGCATAGGTGCCACCAAGGCCTACCAGGGGCTGAAGCATAGCTTTTGCCACCCCTGGCTGGTTCTTAAATTGACACAACTGGCTGATCACCCAGCTGGGGCAAGTGGGTGTAATCACCCCTTGCTTAGATAAAGTATACCTATATCTAAACCTATATCTGGACACATATAAACCTGTGAGCCACTCCTATGGAAGGCCTTATCAATCCTGGAGGCAGAGTGCGTGGTTTAATGTGAGATGGAGCTCTGGATTGAGCTGAGCCTGTCTGCAGCTGTCGGGAACCACTCCCTAAGCTTATCCGGGATAATGCCATACCATATACTATTAAGTGCCTTATAATCCTCGCGGTTATATAGCAACTTTGGTTTGGCTTTATCAAAACATGTCGTGTAAGGTGTCATATGTTTTGGAATACTATCCCCTCGACAGTTCTGTCGACGGGGATAGCATTCCACCCCTCTAGAGGGAGAAGACATGTTACTTTACTGAAACGCGGTGATTTTTAAAAGAACCTCAGATCCACAAAATGGATGCTTCTGCCACAGACACGAGTCTGACCTCCTGCTGCTGACCGAAACTCAGCAGAGGAGGCCTGGACAAAGGCTTTCCTGTCACAGGGAGGTGTCACACCACCCCAGACAGGAGATAGTGGATTGTAGCAGGGAGGTTTGAAAGAAACCAGACACTGCCTGGGGAGCACAAGGCTGCCCCTTGCATAATCCGGCCAAACCGGTACTGGGGCACACCAGCCCCGGTCCCAGCGTGGCCTGGATCAAAGGGAAAGGGGTGTATCCACCCCCTTCCTGGGTCCCACCCATAGGAGGGGACCTAGCAGGTAATCCAGCCCCCTAGATTGGTATAAGAATGGGAGCAGTGCCAAAGCACTCAGATTATCCTGACGAAACATTTGAAACGAAACTCTGGACCCTTCGACATCCTACTCAACGTAGAAGACTGAAGAATCTCCCTTGTGGTCAAGGAGTGACCACCCTGTGCAAACAGGCACCATCCAGCACCTCGACCCTTGCTTTGTTGCAGTTCCCGCCGGAACTCGAGCAACAGAGATCGACGAGATCAAGCTTGCCTGCCGTCCCACAGCCCGATCCACAGTCCCTGCAGAGCTGAGACCCTTGGAGGCGACCTGAAGCGTGGGGCACGCCATCTTGAAAAGGCCACGAGACGCTGACCGTGCAGCCCACGAGTGACCCTCGAAGCTGTACACCGGGGTCTGAGAAGCCCCAACCCTACGCCACTCTTGCATCGAAGCTCACCCCTCTACACTCGACGAGTGCTGCGTGGGGCCCTTCTGCTTACTTTGGCTCGACACATTGGCCCGGTCACTTGCCAGCTGGCTTGTGGCCTCTGTGCCGACGAAAACCTAAAACCGACTTGCGATTCTGGTTGCTCCAAACTTGCACCAGCTCCTCTGAAAAGGAGCCCCCGCTCTGACCCTCCTGGTCCGAGTGAGAAGCAATCCCCCGGTCCTGCGTGGATTGCTCTTGCCAAGTGTTGTATGCTCCAATTTTGAAGCCGATTGCGCCGACGGTGAGAGCCTGCGTGGGACAGATCGTGACCTGCTCCTCGACGTCGCAGATGCCCCAGAGCCCACGTGACAGTGTAGAGAAGCTCCTCGACAACCACCTGATTGCGCCCGACATTGCCTGGTTCCATCCTGGTTCCACCCTGGTCACTTCTGAGTGACCCAGACTCTGTCCCCTCTGCTTTCAGGTACTTTTCTACTCTGATCCACCCTTGGATCCAACCGGACACTTCTCCTTCCCATCGCCTGCAGCATCTTCAGCTCCAAGCACCAAGAACCTGCGTGTCAAAACCCGACGCCACTTCGACCCTATGCACCCGCTTCCCGTGGGTGAGGTAACATTGCAACACCGGTTTTCCCACACTGGTACACACCTCTAGGGTCTGTGTCTAAAGTTTGGTTCCTCTAGGTTCAGCGGAAGTGTCCTTAAACTCTATTTGTGTAAGTTTTACGCACCATTGACTTTGCATTGGTGCAAGCCGCACTTTAAGTGCTGCACCCGAATCCCGCAGGCTTTTCCCGACTTCAGCATTGCTTGTCCCGACTGCTCCCAGCGATTCCCTAGGCCCTAGGCTGTTCGATTGATATCTCTTATACCACTTTTTTAATATATGGTTTGAGTGGCCACCCGCCCTCATCCATAATTGTGCAACTTTGTATGTTATACTGTGCTTTTGATTTAACGCTTGTGCCCCTTTGCTCATAAAGAGTACTGGGGATTAATTTAGAAATAAACACATATATTTTTATAATATATACTTGTGTGGTGTCCTTTCATTTGATATTACAGGATTGTATGTGGTAAAACAGCTCGCTTAACACGACCTCTTGAGTTAAGCCTTTAAGGCTGCTTAGTCTATGCTACCCTTAAGATAGCTTGTCTAATAAGGTTGACTTACAACCAGACACCATATGGGATTGTTTGGACTGATACAAGGTGGTTCCAGAATTGGAAACATCATATATCAGGCCAACTTCTCACATTGGTGTGCAGCGGTGCGAATTTGAGCTTGCTGTTGTTTTACCATTGCAATCTTTTTATCAAATTGAAAGATCACATAAAGTACCCTAGGTACATATAAATCAAAAGCTTAGCATATTAAGTTCTACTGAACTTAGTCGTTGTACATTAAAGGGATTAGCACACCCTGACTACAACTCACTAGTAAGGTACAGTAGGAAAACACTTAGTGTAGGTAAGTGCACCACTTGCACTTCACTAGCAGTCATGTGTGACGCAGGTGGAGCCTCCGGCTCTGCTCCTGTGGCAGTTGACCTTATCAAGGCAACTTCCAGCTAAGACAAACTTAGCCACAAAGACTTGAGTGGCTTGTGCATTGCAAGAGGGCTAAAAAGGGGCAGACACCCCGCCATTCCTATCCTGATAGCCATCCTAGAGATGGATGACTTTGCCAAGGCGAATGCAGTTCTCTTAGGTTTAGGAGATGGAGTGACCAACCCTGAGAATGAGACACATCCAGAAGATGAGGAGGAGGAGGAAGAAGAGGATGGCTCAGAGGTAGAGGAGCCTGAGAATCAGGACCAACAGGGTGAACAGGTTGTAGTTGCCAGGCTTAACCAGGCCAACTTAAACCTACATGGGAATGGAGAGGGCCAGCACCTCCCCAGATCCTATAACATAATTCCCACAGGCAACAGAAGGGCGAGATCTCCATCAGGGGACTCTCATGTTTCTAGTGTCTCCAGTAAATCTCAAAGGGGAATGACTTCCCCCCAGAGGAAAGAGCATAGGGCCAGGATGAGGGCTGTCTAACTCCAGATAGAGAGGGAAGAGATAGCCTTGGCTCAAGCAAGACTTGCCTTGGCAAGAGAACAAAGGTTGTGTGGCTTAGATGCCACTGGTGGCAGCAATATTCCTAGAAAGAAAGACAGGGGCTATGATAATAGAAACCTGACAAAAATTGTGCCCCCCTACAAGGAAGGGGATGACATCCACAAATTGATGACTGCTCTTGAGAGAGCCTGCATGGTACAGCAGGTTCCTCAGGATCAGTGGGCTGCAATTTTATGGTACTCCTTTTCTGAGAAAGGGAGGGATAGGCTCCTCACAGTTAGACCTGAGGATGCCAAAAACTACTCTGTCCTGAAGAGTGCTCTTATTGAAGGGTTTGGCCTAACCACTGAGCAATACAGGTTGTTGTTCAGAGACACCCAAAAAGCACAGCCTCAGGACTGGTCTGATTTTGTTGATTGTGCCACTAAGGCTCTGGAGGGTTGGCTGCAGGGAAGTAAAGTCTCAGACTATACAGGATTGTACAATCTTATAATGAGAGAGCAGACCCTTAATAACTGTCAGAACCAGCTGTTGCATCAATACCTTATTGACTCTGATCTGACCTCTCCCCAAGAATTGGGAAAGAAGGCGGACAAATGGGTCAGAACAAGGATTAAGCAGAAACCCCAGAACCATGGTGACCAGAAGAAAACAGACCAGAAGGGGGGAGACAAGAAAGAGAAAGAAAAAGACCAGAAGTCTTCTTCAGGCCCACAAAATTCTAATAAGGAGGGTGGTTCCCAAAATGATAACAAAAAGAAGAAGAATGATGGCCCAAAGAAAACCGTGGTGTAATACCTGCAAATCAGTTTCACACTGGGGCAGTGAATGCACCAAGAAAAATCCAGTTCCTACCACTGCAGCTCCTAAGGCACCTGCACCCCCTAGTACAGTCAGCAGTGGTAGTGCACAACCTAAGGGGATAGTGGGGTTAACCTTGGGTACTGAAGTGGAATCTGGCCTAGTCAGAGTCCCCACTCAGGCAGTTCTCCTATATGATGTGGACTTATCTTTGACCACTACAGTGAGTCCCAGTAACCTGGGCAAATATAGACAGACTCCTTTAATCAATGAGAAACTGGCTCAGGCCTACAGGGACACTTGTGCCAGTGTCACTATGGTGACACCTGACTTTGTGGACCCTGGTCAGATTGTACTAGGTGAAAGTTACCTAGTGACCAATGCAAGAAACTCCAATACTTCACATAGTGTGGCTGTTGTGAACTTCTCCTGGGGAGGGGTAAATGGCCTAAAGAAAGTTGTGGTAAGTGCAGACCTCCCAGTAGACTGTCTGTTAGGCAATAATCTTGAAAGCTCAGTTTGGTCAGAAGTGGAGTACAGGACTCGTGCAGAAATGCTAGGGATTTCAGCTCATGTCCTTGCAGTGACAAGGTCTCAGGCTAAGAAGTACCTTCCTGAACCAGTGGTGGATCTTGAAACATTAGACCAACCACAACCCAAGAGAAGAAGCAAGAGGGTAAAGACTGAGCCTTCCCACTTGCCCCAGGTTGAGGATCAGACTTCACAGGAAGCTGATTCTGCAGTCCAAGAGGAGACTGTCTCAGAGGAACTTGAGCCTGACCAGGTTGAGTTTCTGGGACAGGGGGACCCTCAAGGGCAGGCCTGGGGCAGGCCCAATTAGATTGCCCTTCACTTGAACCCCTCAGACAGCAAGCTGCTGCTGAGGCTGCAGGGAATGCTCAAGGTGCCCATAAAGTTTATTGGGATGATGGACTCCTTTATTCAGAGGCTAGAGACCCAAGCCTAGTGCCACCAGGAGGTTGGTTATACCTTTGAAGTTTAGGGGTTTCCTTCTCACCTTGGCCCATGATATTCCCCTTGCAGGACACCTAGGCCAGAACAAGACTTGGGACATGCTTGTCCCTCACTTTCACTGGCCTCCCATGTCAGAAAATGTCAAGGAGTTTTGTCGCTCCTGTGTCACTTGCCAAGCCAGTGGTAAGTCAGGTGGCACAACAAAGGCCCCCCTGATACCACTACCTGTGGTGGGGGTACCCTTTGAAAGAGTTGGAATAGACATTGTGGGTCCCATGGATCCTCAAACAGCATCTGGGCACAGATTTATACTGGTGGTAGTGGATCATGCCACCAGGTACCCAGAAGCAATTCCCCTGAGGACCACCACAGCACATGTAGTGGCAAAAGCCCTCATTGCAGTTTTCTCAAGAGTGGGCTTTCCAAATGAGGTTCTTTCAGACAGAGGTACCAACTTCATGTCTGGATACTTAAAAGCAATGTGGAAGGAGTGTGGAGTAAACTACAAGTTTACCACACCCTATCATCCTCAGTGCAATGGGCTTGTGGAAAGATTCAAAAAGACCCTAAAGGGAATGATAAAAGGACTACCAGAGAAGCTTAGGCGGAAATGGGACACCCTTTTACCCTGCTTGCAATTTGCTTACAGAGAGGTCCCACAGAAGGGGGTTGGCTACAGCCCTTTTGAACTTTTGTTTGGCCACCCTGTGAGGGGTCCACTATGTTTGGTGAAGGAAGGATGGGAGTTACCTCTCAAAAAGCCTAAGCTAGATGTTGTGGACTATGTACTTGGTCTCCGCTCCAGGATGACTGAGTATATGGAGAGAGCATCAAAAAAACCTGGAGGCCAGTCAAGAATTACAGAAAGCTTGGCATGACCAAAAGGCTGTTCTGGTTGAGTTCCAGCCAGGGCAGAAGGTGTGGGTGTTGGACCCAGTGGGCCCAGCAGCACTCCAGGACAAATGGACTGGACCCTACCCTATCATTGAGAAAAAGGGAGAAGTCACCTATGTGGTGGACTTTGGAACCCCTAGGAGCCCCCACAGGGTGCTCCATGTGAATAGTTTGAAAGCATTTGTTGACAGGGAGGACATGAGTCTCCTCATGGCCACAGATGGGGATCAGGAGGAAGAGAGTGACCCTCTCCCAGACCTGCTTTCCCAGAACCCTGATGATGGTTCAGTTGATGGAGTAGCCTTGGCAGGCAGCCTCACTGAGCAGCAACAGGTGGACTGCAGACAGGTGTTGCAGGCCCACAGACACATGTTTTCACTCACACCCAGTCAAACTAACTGGTGCACCCATGAGGTGGACACTGGTGACAGTCTGCCTGTGAAGAATAGGATCTACAGGCAACCTGACCATGTCAGGGATTGTATAAAGGATGAGGTGCAAAAGATGTTGGAGCTTGGAGTGATTGAGCCATCAGAGAGCCCATGGGCTAGCCCAGTGGTCCTTGTGCCAAAACCTCATAGCAAAGATGGAAAGAGAGAAATGAGGTTTTGTGTGGACTACAGAGGTCTCAATGCTTTCACTAGGACAGATGCTCATCCCATTCCAAGAGCAGATGAGCTCATTGATAAATTGGCTTCTGCCAAGTTTCTGAGCACATTTGATTTGACAGCTGGCTACTGGCAGATCAGACTAGCTGAAGAGTCAAAAGCCAAGACAGCATTCTCTACCCCTAGTGGACATTATCAGTTTGTGGTAATACCCTTTGGTTTGAAGAAAGCACCTGCCACCTTCCAAAGGTTGGTGAATCAAGTCCTTGCTGGGTTGGATGACTTTTGCGCAGCATATCTAGATGATATTGCTGTCTTTAGCTCCACCTGGGAGGATCACCTGATCCACCTGAAGAAGGTCCTGGAGGCCCTGCAAAAGGCAGGCCTGACTATCAAGGCTACCAAGTGCCAGATAGGGCAGAGTAAGATTGTGTACCTGGGCCACCTAGTAGGTGGGGGTCAGGTTCAACCATTGGAGAGCAAAATCCAGACCATACAGGACTGGGCTCCTCCAACTACCCAGACACAAGTCAGAGCCTTCTTGGGCCTGACTGGGAATTACAGAAAATTTGTGAAAAACTATGGGTCCATTGTGACACCATTGAATGACTTGACATCCAAGAAGATGCCCAAAAAGGTTCAGTGGACAGTTAGCTGTCAAAAGGCATTTGATGACCTGGAGAAGGCCATGTGCTCTGCACCTATCCTAAAGAGTCCTGACTACTCCAAACAGTTCATTGTACAGACAGATGCTTCTGAGTTAGGGGTGGGAGCTGTGCTTTCACAACTTAATCAAGATGGCCAAGACCAGCCCATTGCTTTTATTAGCAGAAGGCTGACCCCCAGGGAGAAACGTTGGTCAGCTATTGAGAGGGAGGCCTTTGCTGTGGTTTGGGCCCTGAAGAAGTTGAGGCCATACGTGTTTGGAACTCACTTCCTAATTCAGACAGACCATAAGCCCCTCTTGTGGCTAAATCAGATGAAGGGTGAAAATCCCAAACTGCTCAGGTGGTCCATTTCCCTATAGGGGATGGACTTTACAGTGGAGCACTGCCCAGGGACTGACCATGGTAATGCAGATGGTCTCTCCAGGTACTTCCACTTAGAATATGAAGACTTATCTGGTCAAAGTTAAGTTTAATTTCCCTGCGTTTGGGGGGGGGGGGGGGGTGTAGGAGAGTAGCGTCTGCTATCCTATGGTCACCCCAATTTTTGCTTTTTGCTTCACTGGTTTTCGACTTACTGAGGCTGTGGGCCTGCTAATCAGACCCCCAGCCTGCTGTTCTCTCTCTAAATTCGTAATACATGTGCTATAGGTACATACCACGATTGGAAATGGACTCCTTGTCAGCCCCTGTACCATGCACTATAGGTGCTCAGGGCATAGGTGCCACCAAGGCCTACCAGGGGCTGAAGCATAGCTTTTGCCACCCCTGGCTGGTTCTTAAATTGACACAACTGGCTGATCACCCAGCTGGGGCAAGTGGGTGTAATCACCCCTTGCTTAGATATAGTATACCTATATCTAAACCTATATCTGGACACAAATAAACCTGTGAGCCACTCCTATGGAAGGCCTTATCAATCCTGGAGGCAGAGTGCATGGTTTAATGTGAGATGGAGCTCTGGCATGAGCTGAGCCTGTCTGCATAAGCTGATCCGGGATAATGCCATACCATATACTATTAAGTGCCTTATAATTCTCGCGGTTATATAGCAACTTTGGTTTGGCTTTATCAAAACATGTCGTGTAAGGTGTCATACGATTTGGAATACTATCCCCTCGACAGTTCTGTCGACGGGGATAGCATTCCACCCCTCTAGAGGGAGAAGACATGTTACTTTACTGAAACGCGGTTGATTTTTAAAAGAGCCTCAAATCCACAAAATGGATGCTTCTGCCACAGACACAAGTCTGACCTCCTGCTGCTGACCGAAACTCAGCAGAGGAGGCCTGGACAAAGGCTTTCCTGTCGCAGGGAGGTGTCACACCACCCCAGACAGGAGATAGTGGATTGTAGCAGGGAGGTTTGAAAGAAACCAGACACTGCCTGGGGAGCACAGGGCTGCCCCTTGCATAATCCGGCCAAACCGGTTCTGGGGCACACCAGCCCCAGTCCCAGCGCAGCCTGGATCAAAGGGAAAGGGGTGTAACCACCCCCTTCCTGGGTCCCACCCATAGGAGGGGACCTAGCAGGTAATCCAGACCCCTAGATTGGTATAAGAATGGGAGCAGTGCCAAAGCACTCAGATTATCCTGACGAAACATTTGAAACAAAACTCTGGACCCTTCGACATCCTACTCAACGTAGAAGACTGAAGAATCTCCCTTGTGGTCAAGGAGTGACCACCCTGTGCAAACAGGCACCACCCAGCACCTCGACCCTTGCTTTGTTGCAGTTCCCGCCGGAACTCGAGCGACAGAGATCGACAAGATCAAGCTTGCCTGCCTTCCCACAGCCCGATCCACAGTCCCTGCAGAGCTGAGACCCGTGGAGGCGTTCGGAAGCGTGGGGCAAGCCATCTTGAAAAGGCCATGAGACGCTGACCGTGCAGCCCACGAGTGACCCTCGAAGCTGGACACCGGGGTCTGAGAAGACACCAACCCTGAGCTCACCCCTCTACACTCGACGAGTGCTGCGTGGGGCCCTTCTGCTTACTTTGGCTCGACGCATTGGCCTGGTCACTTGCCAGATGGCTTGTGGCCCCTGTGCCGACGAAAACCTAAAACCGACTTGCGATTCTGGTTGCTCCAAACTTGCACCAGCTCCTCTGAAAAGGAGCCCCCACTCTGACCCTCCTGGTCTGAGTGAGAAGCAATCCCCCGGTCCTGCGTGGATTGCTCTTGCCAAGTGTTGTTTGCTCCACTCTTGAAGCCGATTGCGCCGACGGTGAGAACCTGCGTGGGACAGATAGTGGCCTGCTCCTGGATGTCGCAGATGCCCCAGAGCCCACGTGACAGCGGAGAGAAGCTCCTCAACAACCACCTGATTGCGCCCGACATTGCCTGGTTCCGTCCTGGTTCCACCCTGGTCACTGCTGAGTGACCCAGACTCTGTCCCCTCTGCTTTCAGGTACTTTTCTACTCTGATACACCCTTGGATCCAACCGGACACTTCTTCCCATCGCCTGCAGCATCTTCAGCTCCAAGCACCAAGAACCTGCGTGTCAAAACCCGACGCCACTTCGACCCTATGCACCCGCTTCCCGTGGGTGAGGTAACATTGCAACGCCGGTGTTCCCACACTGGTACACACCTCTAGGGTCTGTGTCTAAAGTTTGGTTCCTCTAGGTTCAGCGGAAGTGTCCTTAAACTCTATTTGTGTAACTTTTACGCACCATTGACTTTGCATTGGTGCAAGCCGCACTTTAAGTGCTGCACCCGAATCCCGCGGGCTTTTCCCGACTTCAGCATTGCTTGTCCCGACTGCTCCCAGCGATTCCCTAGGCCCTAGGCCTAACCACTGTTCGATTGGTATCTCTTATACCACTTTTTTAATATATGATTTGAGTGGCCACCCGCCCTCATCCATAATTGTGCAACTTTGTATGTTATACTGTGCTTTTGATTTAACACTTGTGCCCCTTTGCTCATAAAGAGTACTGGGGATTAATTTAGAAATAAACACATATATTTTTATAATATATACTTGTGTGGTGTCCTTTCATTTAATATTACAGGATTGTATGTGGTAAAACAGCTCGCTTAACACGACCTCTTGAGTTAAGCCTTTAAGGCTGCTTAGTCTATGCTACCCTTAAGATAGCTTGTCTAATAAGGTTGACTTACAACCAGACACCATAAGGGATTGTTTGGACTGATACAAGGTGGTTCCAGAATTGGAAACATCATATATCAGGCCAACTTCTCACATGCATCATACAGGCCACTCTCCATGCTAACCGCTGACTATAAGATACTGAGCTCCATTTTAGCAGCTAGACTTCTTCAGCATATGCCCGGCTTAGTACACGCAGACCAGAATGGATTAATCCCCGCCCGGAACACGACGATTAACATCAGGAGACTAACACGTCTGCTAGAGAGTTCACAGGCTGTGGCCCAAGCGCCCCTAGTCTTATCCATAAACATCGAAAAGGCCTTTGATAGCCTAGAGTGGGACTATTTGTACAAGGTTATGGACCACTTCGGACTCGGAGAAGGGTATATTAAATGGACGCGGGTCCTATACTCGGAGGCAGTGGCAAGGGTGCGGATAGGGCCTCTGGTCTCGCAGCAATACCCGGTGGAGAGGGGCACCCGTCAGGGCTGCTCCTTGTCCCCCTTATTGTTCGCACTAGCGATTGAACCATTAGCGGCCGAGGCCGGAATGGGAAGACATTTCGAGGGCATAGGTAGTAGAGACGGGCAGCAGTTTATATCACTGTATGCCGACGACTTGCTGTTATTTCTGGAAAATGGCACGACAGCGCTTGGAGGAGCAGAAAGTTTGCTGGAGCGATTTGGCGTAGTGTCGGGCCTAAAGGTCAACTGGGCGAAGACATGTGTATTTCCGCTACAGAGGGACACCGTTCGTCCTGACCATCGACCCACACTAAACTGGGAACCGACTTGCCTTAAATATCTGGGAGTGTATATATATCACACGGCCGCGGACATGTTCGAGGGTAATGTCGGTCGGTGCATGCGAGCTCTGAGGGGCAACATGGCCTTTTGGGCTACGCTCCTGCTCTCTGAGGCTGGCCGCATATCCCTGTTAAAAATGGTTGCTCTACCGAGATTGTTATATTACTTTCGGACACTCCTGGTCTGGATCCCCAGCTCCTTCTTCTGCCAACTCAAATCCCAGCTAACTTCGTTCCTATGGGGGGCAGGCAGGTGCAGAGTAGCGCTGGCGACGCTCACCCGCCCCAAGGATAAAGGTGGGTTAGCGGTACTGGACTTTGAGCTTTATTACCTGGTCGCCCAACTGCAGACGTTCACGCAAGAGGTGGCGAGAGTGTACCGAGTAAGCATGAGCGAATTTTGCGGATCTCGCGTTCGCGAATTTTGCGGATTTGCGGATTCGCAATCCGCAAAATCCGCGAATTCCCGCGAATTTGCGGATTTTTTTTTTGTGTTCGCCCGTGTTTCTGCCAGTTCGCGAGGGTTTTTACAATTTCGCAATTTGCGAACTTACCTGTCGGGTCGCAAGTTTTGCGAACTTGTTGTTTCTACGTGTCCAGCCTGTTTGGGACACTCTTCTTCATCACTGCCACTCTCTGTCACCACTGCCACTCTCTGACTACTCATGCCACCCTCTGGCCCACCCATGCCACCCTCTGTTTCATCACCACACCCTCTGGTTGTCCAGTGTACATTATTTTCGGCAAAGCAAAGCACACCTTCCCTGCCTCAAGTGACCTGAATTAATTTGGGGCTGATTAATGTGTCACAGAATATTTTTTTAGCTGGCACCTGCTTCCTTAGTGCGCCCTGATTAGTGATCTTTTGCACTTGCTAAGTGCTTTCATTGTTGCAAAATTAGTTACAACACCTGCCCTGCCCCAACTGACAATAATGAATTAGGGGCTGATTAATGGATTTTAACTTCCAGCCTGGCTCCTGCTTGTCTCCCTTAGCTGTAATTCAGGACCTTTGTGGCATATGTGTAACTATTCTGAGGTTCAGAGCAGGGTCACATAATAGTTTCAACTGGCAACTGAACTCTGGAGGGGCCCCTCAGGAAGCACTACAGGAAATGGCTACTAATGATGAGCCTGAACTTTTGAACCTGGTAAGTAGTTACTTTCAGTTTTGCTAAGATCGTATTTCTGCAATTTTGCACTTATTCGCGGGGCGCGAACTCACGCGAACAGTGCGAGCAGTGCGAGCAAAATCCGCTGCTCGCGGATTTGCGGATTTTGCGGGAGATTCGCGAATCTCGCGGATTGCGAATTTCCCGAAAATCCGCAAAATCCGCGAGCGGAACGGATTTTCCCCCCATGCCTAGTACCGAGGCCCGGAAGGTGAGGAGACTAGAGGCACACCGAGACACGTCTTGGCTTATATAGCCTTACAGCAGAAGATCGCTACCCGCGACCTGACACTTGAGCAGCGGACATTCCGGCTTTCCTGGAATCGCTCCCAACGACGTGCGGGAATAAGGCATCCATATGCCCCGGAAATTCCCCTGGGCATGCTGACGGTGCTACCCCATGGGGGTGATTGGTCGCCGCTGCAGAGATGGGAAGAAGCGGGTATACAGGTTGTGGGAGACCTCTATGAGAATGGGACGCTCCTCCCATATCAGGACCTTCTAGAACGTTTTGACCTACCGCGAGGAGGATTCCTCCTGCACTCGGCCGTGGTCGCGGCGATGCAGGCGCATTGGGGCGGTGGCCTAACGGAGCCCGAGACGTCTATGGTTTGCCAGTATGCTATGATGGCAGCGGGGACGGTTAAGGCGGTGACATGCCTGTACTCAAGAATGCTTCATGAAAAACTGTTACCCCTCACGACTCTGAAGACCAAATGGGAAACTGATTTGGGTAAAGATATTCCTGACACGACCTGGGCCCGGCTTGTGCATCGAGCCCGCAATAGTACGAGGAGCGCGAGATTTCAGCTCATCCATTACTACGTGCTCCACAGGGCCTACATGACCCCAGGCAGAATTAAGAAATATTTCGGGGTGGCTGAGTCGGCGTGCCCTCGCTGCACAACGGACGGGGCGGAGCTGGAACATATGCTATGGTCTTGCCCGGCCCTCTGGGAGTATTGGCAGGCCATAGGAGAGAGCCTGAACGAGGTGACGGAAAGAGCCATCGACTTCGACTCGACGGCCTGCCTTCTGCATTGGTTCCCTCACACGCCTAAAAACAAAACTTCCAGTAAATTCGTGGGCATGGGACTGATGATAGCCAAAAGGGAGATAACGTGACAGTGGAAGGCGAAAACAGGCCCAACGCACAGGAGATGGTACAACGAATTCCTCAAATGGGCAGCTTGCGACAGCACGCACAGATACCAGCTAGCGCGTAGAAACCCTGACCCTAGAGCATTAGAGTTGGCGACAGCTTGGAAGGCGTTAGTACAGGCCCTTAGGGATACCATGCTCACGGAAGAAGAGGAGACCCTCAGCGCAGACGGGAATGACACCCAAGCATTACCTAGCGCAGCACAACCTTAGACATTGGCAGGTTTCAAGTCGCATCCTAGGACATTCTAACACAAGACCCTATGAGCGGATGGTGGAGGAGGGAGGGGAGGGGAGGGGAATGGAGTTATACAGGGACGGGATAAGGGAGGGGTTATATAGTTCAGTTAAGTTAGGACAGAAAAGTAGACATGCACACCTTAATGCGAAAACAATTGATCCTAAACGTCGCAATCAGACATCACTCAGATAGATCATTTGTTGCCGCCCGACCTCGGGGTTATGGATTCACAGGCTGTGTATATCATGATGAAGAATGTTTGATGATAACGAGTCGCAGAAATGACATGACTATGTATATCCTGGTCTGAGCGCTGTATGTCTACAATAAAAATTACTTTAAAAAAAAAAAAATGAAAGATTATATGTCAGTGGAGGTGCACAGGCGGTGTCGGACCATTTAAAAGTACATTGTATCCTTTTCAACATAAGCGGTGTGCTTCTTACTTTAAACGTGGCGGGATCCACAACCCAGCGTTTGGTTATGTGAAGGCGGGCGAAAAAAGTCACGCCTGTGGGAGAGAAGGGTGTCGGGGTTAGTCGGCCATACGTAAAGCCATGATGTTGGAAGCCAGACGCTGCTTGGTTGCTTGCAAATCTGTATTTACCTTGTTTGCACGATCAGTGTAGCACAACAGGGATTAACGCCATCCGTCTCCGTCTCTTTCTTCACGAGACTGCCGCTAACAAGGCTAAACTGGTGTTTTTGCGTTTGGGCGTCCTTCTACTTCCTGGTGTAGAGGATTGTGGGATTTGTAGTTATTTAACGACAAATTTGCCACTGACAGTTGTCCGATTGAGAAAGAGTTGAAGTTCATGCTTCTATTATCAATACACTTGTAACATACATCTCGATCAAAAAATGGGGATAGTCGCTAAATCGGTGCAAGGGCAGCCGCCTTAACTTGCTCTTTCATAAAAAGTTTCCGCGAATATTCCCAGGGGAACGGGGCTATATCTACCATAGCTCCTTTATGTTCAAACGTCTTGTCACGTGTGTTCATAGTCGATACATTTCTGACATTTCGTTTAGGCCATCAATGGCTGTATTAAATTTGACTATTAGCATGGCTTCGTGGCGTGACAGTTTCTCTTCGATGTCACCGCCTCACGGGTCCTTCTCGATTTTGGCTATAACTGTCCATTTTAACTCATCCACGGTATGGTTGTTAGTCATCCAGGGATTCACCAGAGGCGCAGTAATCACATTGTTCTTAGTGCGAGATTTATGTTGGCTTATTCTGCATCGGATCTCTTGGCTAGTTTTTCCGATATACAATTTTCCTCAAAGGCATTTTATGCCATATATAACAAATCGTGTTTTGCAGTTAGAGAATTTTTCATGTTTCCAGTGAATCTGTTTATGTGAAAAGAGGGTGCCTTCCTCTGTGCTCGAGCAGCAAGTGCATGAGCCGCATTTATGGTGCCCTTGTATTGGTGGTAGTCCCAGGAGAGAGCAGACTGTTGGTTGTTTTTCTTTATAGCTGCTCTCACTAGATGGTTTGACACGCTTTGATCCTTCTTGAAGGCGAACAGTGGAAATTTATCGACTATGAACACACGTGACAAGACGTTTGAACATAAAGGAGCCATGGTAGATATAGCCCTGTTCCCCTGAGAATATTCGCTGAAAATTTTTATGAAAGAGCAAGTTAAGGCGGCTGCCCTTGCACCGATTTAGCGACTATCCCCATTTTTTGATCGAGATGTATGTTACAAGTGTATTGATAATAGAAGCATGAACTTCAACTCTTTCTCAATCGGACAACTGTCAGTGGCAAATTTGTCGTTAAATAACTACAAATCTCACAATCCTCTACACCAGGAAGTAGAAGGACGCCCAAACGCAAAAACACCAGTTTAGCCTTGTTAGCGGCAGTCTCGTGAAGAAAGAGACGGAGACGGATGGCGTTAATCCCTGTTGTGCTACACTGATCGTGCAAACAAGGTAAATACAGATTTGCAAGCAACCAAGCAGCGTCTGGCTTCAAACATCATGGCTTTACGTATGGCCGACTAACCCCGACACCCTTCTCTCCCACAGGCGCGACTTTTTTCGCCCGCCTTCACATAACCAACGCTGGGTTGTGGATCCCGCCACGTTTAAAGTAAGAAGCACACCGCTTATGTTTAAAAGGATACAATGTACTTTTAAATGGTCCGACACCGCCTGTGCACCTCCACTGACATATAATCTTTCATCAAACAGATTTCACTCCCCTCTGAACAATAGGCTGTGCTGAATGCGAAGCCTGTGAGTATATCTGACTCGTTGTTTGGTTTTTGGTGAACTTGGTCTTATAGCAGCTGAAATTAAGTAGAGTTTGTACTGGTCTTTCTGTTTACAGATTTCGACCTCTAAGAAAACTAGTACCTTTGAGGTAGGATTAGGTTCCCTTCTTAATGTTAGAAGTGACAGATGGTGGGTCTTCTAGCAGATTGACTCACGCCTTTCCTTTCCATTCACAGCTACGTGGTCCTGACGAGATTTCCCTTAAATCAAGGGTCATCGAAACGCGTAGACCTCCTTTCTACAGCATTAGGATCGTTACAAAAAACAAAATATTGTAACAATTTAAAGTTGTTTCTATGCTGTGTGGTACTAATTTGAATTGTAAATAACTTTTTGTATCAACTGATGTATAGCTTTTTTTCATGTTTTGTATAGGTTATATGGTTGTGTGAATGACTGTGTCATTGTATGAGAGAAATTTGAGTGAGGTAGGCAATGTTTTCGAACTTTATGAAATCTTTTCGAAATATGTTTTGTTGAAACTTGAAGATTAAATCGATTCATTCTGGACTAAAAAAGCGTCCTGAGGTTTACTGTTTAGTTCAGTAGATCGAGTGGTCACTAGCAGCCCCACAAAAAGTAAGTGGCAATATTGGTGCTCGTTTTGGTTTTTCACTTGTACCAGCCCAGCATGAGTCGATTACCAGCTGTGTCCGATTGATGGCCAAACATAGAAAATTACCGCTTGGAGCTCTGGAAGGAAGACCCCGCCAGATCTAACACCTATATTTGAAATTAAGGGGGCCCCCGCTGTTTGCCCGGGGTGCCAGCGCAATACCATATTATAAGCTAGTGTGGCCAAGTGGCTGTACAGAAAAACCAGTCCTGGTATTGGAGTTCACCAAAGGCCCACCCGCCTCTCGGTGATAAAGCAGGCCGCAATTAGGGCTTTGGAAGTCTATGAAACGCTGGGGATGCCAACCCCACATGAAAGGTGCTGGTCTCGAGCACAGAACCCCTACTTCTAAGGAAAATTGGCACTCACCTTAGGCCCCACCCAACTGCAGGGGACCTATCCCATCTGTGCAACACCCGCCCTCACAGCTCCCACTGCGATGTCCATCGCGTGTATGAACGCGCTGAGCTAAGGCTTTATCGCCACCCTCCAATCCACATGCTGCTTGTGATGTTGCCACGGAATGCCGTAATGTATACCAGGGCCTGATAAGTACCTTCAGCCAAGTTTTCCCAATCATCTTGTGTGACGTCTGAAAACGCTTGCCATGCTTAGCACCACTTCGCCATACCCACTCTGCAAGTTCAGATCCATCTTCCTGAAATCGCGTTGGCAGCCGGTAGCGCGATGGGCCTCCCCGTCATCGCAGTGATAGAAGCCATAAAACATAGGAAGAAATAAGTTATACGCTGCCCCCTCCACTTGCCATGCATAACCACGGCACATCCCAACCTAGTTGCTACGACACGCAACCATATCCCCTTAAATCCTGCACCAGTTACTAGTTGCTGGCTGACAATGAGAACGAGACACTTCGCAGAACTCTGCGGCTGGGACCTCTAGTATTACCAGCGGTTGCCCTTGTTGCATGAATTAGACGAAACCCATCAAGAGTCGCCCTTTTTCTGGGCACCCCTAGCCGCGGGCGGCACTCCTACCATGCGGCAATGCTAGCGGGAGACTCTGACATTCCTTACCTCGAGCTAACTCTGTCCTGTGTCGCGCTCCGGTCCCCCTTTGCCCCTACCAGCATGAGAATTTTTGTGACTTTCAGCGAGTCCGTCGACTGCTGGCCTTAGCAGATGCTAATGTACCCCAACTGTGGCTCGGCTATGTGAGGTGCTATCCCAGTCGGAACTTTAATTAAACATTGCATTATTTCGCCTACCTCAATTGTAACGGTGTAGAAAGCAGAGTATACTTCTGCGTATCTGCACCGGCCATGTGACCGGGCCCACGGTTTATCTATCCACCATGCGCCCGCAAGCGTAATATATATTGTGCGTATCTGCGTAGGCCATGTGATCCGACCACCCGGTTTGACTATCAGCCATGCGCCCACGGTCGCTGCAGAGCGCCTCAATGAGGTGCGGAGGAATTCCCCTATTTAGCCAGCCTCGATAGAAACCCCGAATATATATTGTGCGTGTCTGCGCAGGCCATGTGATCCGGCCCCCGGTTCAGATATCAGCCATTATCTATCTGCCATGCGCCCACAGTCACTGCAGAGCATGGTGGCACTGGTGGCCTACTCACGGCATGGGAGGAAGCCCCGACCGGAGATACAAACCCTGGTTTTCAATTCAAAAGCCGGCACCTCTGTCTATTGCGCCACATTGGAAACATATACTACAAAATTAGAACAACTGCCTGGTTATGCCCTAGACAGCAGGAGAAATTGAATACAATCAAAATGACATTTGTGGAATCAAGTAAATGTATTATTATAGATTTTTGAAAATGAATATAGCTACTTGATCCATATCAGCCACTTAAATTGATTATTGTCAACATATACACTAGCAAACACAAGTCTGAAGATAAAGCAGTTAGAAGTGTAAAAAAATTTGGCTTTAGGCACACAGAAAAAATGTGCGGAAATATGCCGATTATTATATACAAACAAAAGTCTTCAACTATCTATGTCCCTTAAAGGAAATGAAGAGGTTGAATTGATCAGCATTGAAGAGCTGTAAATACTTCTGCACTAACCAAAGGTTTTGTAAACAGCGACATCCGAGTGCTAGCAACAGACTTGGTCTGTGACGAGCCGACCCCCTGAGCCGGTTCCCTCCCAAATCGTGTTGTCCATCTGGCCAATCCGCTATGACCACAAATGCCCTAACCCGCCACAAGAGACATCAACATTTAGCGGTCCTAATGTGCCTCCTTCCTACGCCTTCATGCTCTGTTCTGATACTGGGAAAAACTGGGCTTAACAAGGAAAGCCAAGCATCTTCTTAAGTTAAATCTATGCAGGCTTCCTAGAGATAAAGGGAACTGCCTCCTTAGAGCCTGCCTGTAAATCAAATCAAATCAAATCAAAGATAGCTTTATTCGGTATTTGTTAAAAGACCATAAAAGCACATATAAAAGAGATTAAAAAACATTTCATCCCCGCAATACAATAGTACAATTTAATTCAATATTTTTCATAAAAAAGGGAACTTAATCATTCGTTAAAAGCACTGGGGGAATCCAGGATGATTAAAATATACTATTAAGTAAATTGATATACAGTACAATCATACAATCATTATGCCAACGAGCATCTACATCTTACTACATATTTCAGAAATGTAACAGCTGCGTCCATAGTAAGTTCATCTTGTAGCATATATAGTCTGATCAAGGCTGGTTTACATTGTCTCAAACCCCACATCTTTAGGAGGGGCAACAGATGCCTCTTTCTGCCCCAATCGTAGTATTTGCAGAAAAAGATGCAGTGGATATTTGTCTGAGTGGATGTGTCATCACAAGGACAATTTATTAGCGTAGCAGACCAGTCATTTGGAGCGGGAAAGGATATCAGTCTATAAAAACAGTCAGTCCTCATCCTTGTTAGTAGCATTCTAGGGTAACTGGGAAGTGCCGGGGCCAGGTATGGGTGTAAGCCTGGGCCATGTAGAATGCGGCGATGAGAGATGATCGTAGACTTATTTCCGTCCAGATACCACCGCCTATCTTCTAACAGCTCAAGGCAGATTTCCTATAAAGCTTTTTTCGAAATTGATGCACATGAGCTGGGAGTTACATAAAGTTCTGGATGGCCAATAGAGTTCAAGAATTTTTTGACATAATGGAGCCAGGTAAACTTCCTAGCCGCTGATTGGTTCATACAGTCTTGAATCACATCCCTGCTAAAGGCTGTGTCCTTGGAGGTCCATATCTTATGCCACAACATGATTGGTCTTATCTTAATTAGGTCTGTGATATGTACCCGATCTAGTTCCTTATGGCATATAGTTGTAGAGATTGATCTTGGGACAGCTAACAAGTACCTAAAAAAGGTGTTTTCCGCTAGTTGGATTAGTGTACAGTCGGCCGTCCCCCAAATACCAGCCCCATAGGTCGCAGTAGAGACTCATTTAGCTGCGTAAATCCTTAGTAGAGTGTCTATGGGTTTTCCACCCAGTCTCTTAGCAAATTGTTTTACTGCGCCAATGGTGCGGGAGAAAGCCAGATTGTGTGTAGCGATGGCTGTGGTCCAAGTTCCTCTATTATTAAAAGTAATACCTAAATAGGAAAAAGTTTTGGTCAAGCCTATATTTGTCTGATTGACGAAAGTTTTGCAGTCTATTTTGGAATTATTTTTTGACGTGCAACACATGGTGAAGGTTTTTCCCACGTTTATCATCAAACCTCTAGAGCCCATAAAAGTTGAAAAGCCGGTTAATGCCTTTTGGAGGCCCACCTGAGTTCGTGACATTATCACAGCGTCATCGGCATAAAGTAGTATTGGTACCACCGTGCCATTAATTTTGGGATAGTCTACTTCCAAATTAGTCAAAAAATCTGCCACTTCGTTAATATACAGATTAAAAAGGAAAGGTGCAAGGATACAGCCCTGTCGAACGCCCTTTTCAATTGGGAATTTCTTGGTGCGTTCTCCATTTTTACCATAGCGGACCGTTGCCCCTGCACCTCTGTAAAGTTCCTTTATGAAATTCAACACAAATGGGTCTATCCCCATCTTAGTTAAGGTATTCCATAACACTTTGTGGCACAAGCAGTCGAAAGCCGAGCTTAAGTCGACAAACGTCATGTATAGGTTCCCTTTTTTAACCACCATGTATTTACTAGTTATTAGTGCCAGATTGAGTCCCTGTTCTACTGTGCCCAGCCCACTCTTGAACCCATATTGGAACTTCGAAAGAACCCCTTCCGCTTTGGCCCAGGATTGTAGTTTAGTAAGTAAAACTCTTCCTGCTACTTTCATCAAGGAGTCGAGCAGGAAGATTGGCCTATAGCATTTGGGATCCTGTCTATCTCCTTTTTAGGTCTCCTGGCGTTTAACAGCGCGTCAGCGCTGTGTCCGCCAGGAGATCTTTTGTCAGCGACTCTCAGTCCCAGGAGACAGTCCTGGCCACGCGCATCCTTCCAGGCGATTTGTAACTGGAACGCGCGCTGTGGCCAGGCGCTGTCTCCTGGGAAGCGCAAGCACCCCACACGCATGCGCATACACACACACAAGCGCCCATGCACGCACGCACATACATACATACAGAGACACCCCCCCTGACACATACACACACGCGCGCACACACACACACACGTGCACCGAGGCCCCCCCCTCCCTCCCTCCCTCCCTCCCTCCCCCGCCGTCACCGTCGCACGCATACATACACACACGAGCATACACGCACACACACACACAAGTGCACCAAGCCCCCCCCAGCCTTTTTTTGAACTTACCTGGCCAATGTCGGGGACTCTGCTCAGCACGCGGCGCCCAACCTCCTGCTGGCGCGGCCCCGGGGCTCCACACCGCTCACAGGAGCCCCGGGCCGCGAGACGCAACGACTCCACCTGCCTCCTCTTCCGCTCTGAACGTGGCTCCGCCCCCGTCACAGGCGACCGTGCCTGACTTCCGGGGCGGCCGCGGCGGCATTCCGGGGGCATACTCGATTCTATATTTAAAGTGCCTCCTACTGTGTAATGTGACAGGCGGCCTGAAATTATGTTTTGCGAGACGTTTTTATTGCAGAGAAACATTTGCAAATGGGAATATAAGCGCCCCTCAGTCCACACACTGATTTTCTAGAGGTTGACAACAGCCTCCTTTTGAGCGCATGGTGAATATCCACAGGAAAACAACATCCCCCCATACCGCCCACTACAATCATCAATTGGGAATTGGAAGCACCCCCTTTAAGCACCCTATAAGAACTCACTGACTATGATAAAGCCCCAAGAAGCTCACCCTTACGGCCCACACTCAATAGCAACAGAGAAATATTTACGCCCTGATCATTAACCGAGAGACATTTCCCCTTCCTGCACAGACAATGTCAAACTGCACATCTCCTCGTGTTTCCGGTTCCTTTGAAAACATGTTAGGTTGATGAAAGTTTAAGTGAAAGGGGCACTTTAAGTCGTTCTGCAGAAGGATCAGGGGCTGCCTGGCTGTCCTGTCTGGTGCTGCGGAGACAGGGAAGGGGTGTGCTGAAAGCTGAAAGCAATGCAGCCCCAGTGCCAGACTCCCTTGCCTTTTCCCAGTTTGATGCAGAAGTATTTAACAAGGAAATAGAACAGTCTCTCACAAAAGTATGCAGAAAACGGTGAGACCTATTAAATGAGTGCAGAGTGAGTGCAGAGTTGTAATGCAGAGTAGTGAGTAGTGAGTGCAGAGTGGTAATGCAGAGTAGTGAGTGCAGAGTAGTGAGTGCTGAGTGCAGAGTAGTGAGTGCAGAGTAGTGAGTGCAGAGTAGTGAGTGCAGAGCAGTGAGTGCAGAGTGCAGAGTAGTGAGTGCAGAGTAGTGAGTGCAGAGTAGTGAGTGCAGAGTAGTGAGTGCAGAGTAGTGAGTGCAGAGTAGTGAGTGCAGAGCAGTGAGTGCAGAGTAGTGAGTGCAGAGTGCTGAGTGCAGTGTAGTAAGTGCAGTGTAGTGAGTGCAGAGTAGTGAGTGCAGAGTAGTGAGTGCAGAGTAGTGAGTGCAGAGTGCAGAGTAGTGAGTGCAGAGTAGTGAGTGCAGAGTAGTGAGTGCAGAGTAGTGAGTGCAGAGTAGTGAGTGCAGAGTAGTGAGTGCAGAGTAGTGAGTGCAGAGTCGTAATGCAGAGTCGTAATGCAGAGTCGTAATGCAGAGTCGTAATGCAGAGTAGTGAGTGCAGAGTGGTAATGCAGAGTAGTGAGTAGTGAGTGCAGAGAAGTGAGTGCAGAGAAGTGAGTGCAGAGTAGTGAGTGCAGAGTAGTGAGTGCAGAGTAGTGAGTGCTGAGTGCAGAGTAGTGAGTGCAGAGTAGTGAGTGCAGAGTGCAGAGTAGTGAGTGCAGAGTAGTGAGTGCAGAGTAGTGAGTGCAGAGTAGTGAGTGCAGAGTAGTGAGTGCAGAGTAGTGAGTGCAAAGTAGTGAGTGCAAAGTAGTGAGTAGTGAGTGCAGAGTAGTGAGTGCAGAGTAGTGAGTGCAGAGTAGTGAGTGCAGAGTAGTGAGTGCAGAGTAGTGAGTGCAGAGTAGTGAGTGCAGAGTAGTGAGTAGTGAGTGCAGAGTAGTGAGTAGTGAGTGCAGAGTAGTGAGTGCAGAGTAGTGAGTAGTGAGTGTGCAGAGTAGTGAGTGCAGAGTAGTGAGTAGTGAGTGCAGAGTAGTGAGTAGTGAGTGCAGAGTAGTGAGTGCAGAGTAGTGAGTGCAGAGTAGTGAGTGCAGAGTAGTGAGTGCAGAGTAGTGAGTGTGCAGAGTAGTGAGTGTGCAGAGTAGTGAGTGTGCAGAGTAGTGAGTGCAGAGTAGTGAGTGCAGAGTAGTGAGTGCCCAACCCACTCGCGGTAGCTTGCCTCGCTTTATGTCTCTCTCCACACGCCTAGCGGCCGCCACTTCTCACCTCCTTTGCAGAGTAGGCCTCAGCTAGCTTCGTGCTCCATCTACCAGTTCGGGCCGAATGTGCAATCGGCACCCTGGACAGTTCTTTCAGGGCTTGCGGGTAGGTCTCTGTGCCCCACGGGGGGGTGGGGGGGAGAAACACCAACCTCAGCGAGCAGCTCCGACTTCACCCGATGGGCACACCAGGCCGCAGGTTGCCTCGTGGCACGGCCTACACCTCCTCGGGCTCGCGTGATGTTCCCAGGCGGAATGTCAATAACTCAAACTTTAATGCTCCGAGATCTATTGCACTGCAAATGCTTGTTTTTGTACTCGTGCGTGGTGAGGTGCCCTAGGGGGAGGAGGAGGCCGTTGTTTTGGGTTTGCGGACAGTCGCAGAATCGAAAGCAGACTTTCAGTGAGTGTTTTTTTCATTTATTTTTTAAATCGATTGTTATGACTATGCTTTTGTCCCTGCCTGTTCAGCTTCATTACAATAGCGATTGCGAAAGCTATCAATTTTTTAAAGATAGGAATTACAATGGCTTCTTGCCATGTTACTGGAAAGCCTATTTGACTATAGGAGTTGAGAACATTTGTAAGGAGTGGGGCCCATAGGTCCATATTTTCTTTAAATAAGACAATAGGGATGCCATCTGGCCCTGGGGCTTTGGAGTTAGCGCTCTCTCGAATAGCCTGCTCAACCTCTAGTGGAGAAAAGACTATGTTCAACGGAAAGGTATATATGATGTGAGAGTCTTCAGACTGCGGGGCAGTGGCGATGTGTGATAATGTCGCAGGGCAGTTTACCACAGGTAATTCGTCATTTTTATATAATGCCGTGAAGTAACTGACGCACACGTCCTCGGCTATAGCTACCTCCAAAGAATCAGTCTTTCTCTCTACAAAGAACGGGGCATTCACTTCTCTCCAAAAGGAAATATTGTCCCGAAGGACGCTAGCCTTTATTAACGCCTCCCAGGCAAGATCTTTAAGTTCTTTTTTCCTGTTTTGAAGTGCCTGTTTATAGTCAAACCTGGCTGCTCTAACTACCTTGATATCTTTTGGCAGGGATTTTACTGCCTGTAAGAGGGCTTTATGGGCTCTAGTGCAGGCAGAATTGAACCAGCCATTCGATCTAACCCTTTCACCATCTTTTCGTTTCCTGGTCAATTTATCATTAATAGTGGCTACTATCTTGTCATAAGCCGCTTTGATCTTGTGGGGATTGGGATATTGTTCCAGACACGTCATGAAGTGCTCAAGGTCTTCTGTGATTACCTCCTTTAAATTTTTTTTAGGGTCGACCTTGGCCCACTTGATAGCATACCCATTTCTTCTGGTCAGGGAAATTGAATGACGATATAATGTTTCAGACAGTTTTGATGCATGGCTATCATAGGTGCCCGCATCAAGACTGGTACTAATTGGAAAGTGGTCAGTCATTACTAAATCTTCTGTTTTAAAGCCCTGTACAGAACCCTGATTGCTGTTAGACAGCAACATGAAATCTATAATGGTACCTGACCCCCGACCATGAAAAGTCGGTTGGAAATCGACCGTTGGCTCGCAGAGTTCATTAGCGTAGCCTAGGTCCCAGTCATGCATTCATTGGTTTAACAGATTGCCAAAAATGGTATGTTTGAAATGCGTGCTAGGTTCCCCTTTTAAATTTGTTATGCCACAAATGTCTAAACCACAATAAGGGCATAAGTGGCAGTTAAAATCTCCCACTATAAGGAAGCAACTTGCCTCTCCCATTCCCCTATTTAAAATATGGGTTAAATCGTCTATGAGCACTTTGCCTTCTTCTTTCATGATGTTGTTATATAAATTGATCAGAAGAATGCTCAGCCCTTTCCCTTTGACAGAAAAACCCTGCAAGGAATTACACTTCCTATTATTGACACCCGCATTCTCTAATCTCTTCACTGTCAGATTTGACAGATTAGAGACGTACGTACAGAGGCCTCCAGATCCCCTGCCTCGATTGCCCTGAAGAGACGGGGTAAAATAGGTGCTGAAACCCTCTATATGGGACTCCTCCTGATCCCAGCACTCTTGAAGACATATAATGTCAAAGTTATCGCAAAGGATAGGAATGTTTGGTCCGTCGATTTCTGAGAGAGACCTGCAATGTTCCACGATGTTAAGGCCACACTGGCTCTCCTCACAGTTTGTATTAGATCTTTTTCCCGCAGATGTGGGCTCACACTATTACCTACACTGGACCGTATCGTGTCTGGATTTCCTATATTTATTTCATCAGAGGAGGCTATATTATATTCCTCATTGGAGTCTGTAACATCAGACCCCACAGAAGTGGAGCCCATAGCTAATTGGTATAAAGAGGATGATGCTTGTGCCCGGGAAGGACATAATTGGTACTTGACAGGGTTAAGCTAGTATGACAGGGAGAGTGTTTTTTGTTGCACAGGTTGGATGCTCTCCCTGAGGTTGGAGAAACAGAAGAGATTCTATAATCCTGTTTTACCCCGATTGAATTCCCTAGTGGTCAGTCGACCATATCTAGGCAGTCATATCTATTTCTTGTTGAGATACCCCTCCAACCTGCCAAATTAAACTGATCTCTTCTAGGAAACTAAGACCGAGCTTCCCAGTCTCTACTCCTATTCCTGTTCCAGCGACCCACTTGGTTCCAGGTCCAATCCGGACCTTCTTCCCAGTTTGGGGTGGCTCCATATTCAAAGATGTTCGATGGTGGATAAAAAATGGAGAGGCGGTGGGCATCAATCCCCCCCTTTTTTGCCAGGGTAGGCCAGGAGCAGATATAATCAACTGGGGCGGGATCGTCACAGTTGATTATGACGTAGTCACCCTGTATGCTTTTTCTTACTTCGCCAATCCATGATACTCTGCGTACCGAAGAGATTCTGCTGGAATTTGGTGGCTGAAGAGGTCTATTAAGGCTCAACCACTGCAGCACCTTATTTCGAAGGGACCAGGAAGGTTCGTCTGTGTTTTCAGGCAGCTCTGGAACCCCAGTAAGGATGACGGTGAATGGAGTCGCTTCAGGTGGTAGGTGTATCGGACGCCTGAACCTCACTCCCTTCTTTCCATCACCCGAAGGCTGCGGGGCCAACCCTTTAGGTGGTATGAGTGGTGTGGCTTTCAACTTAGCTGTCTGAGTTGGGCCTTTTAACAATCCAGGGGTAGCCTGGGAATTGTCTTGTGTTATATTAGGCTTTGCCTGCCCGGCTCCAGAGGGAGCCTGGGTAGTGTCTTGTTTTGTGTTCCGCTCTGGTTGCGCATTTGCAACTTTTACAGCTTGTGTCGGTTTTACGCGAGAATCAGATTGAACTAATTGGGCTGATGTACTGATGACTTTGGGTTTCCCCCCCCTAAATTAGTTGGGCCTAATGTTTTCTGAGTGAAAGGTGGTATATACAGCTTCGCTAGTTGTTTTTCAATATTCATTAGGCTTCGTTCCACTGGATGTAAGTGGCGTTTAAGAAGCTCCCCTACACTCTTTAGTAATTGAGTGTTAGATGCGCATACTTTGCATGTACCCCCCACCGCCCCCATGATGTTTAAATTCTCGGGCATTTCTGAAAGATTAATTAGAGGAGTGTTGCTGGCATTTAGGGGGCTCTGGGTGGGCTGGTTTGAACCCAGTGTGTGGATATTCAGGGAAGATATAGATTTATTTAAGTTGGAATTAATCTTTTTTTTCATCACCCGTTTTGATATGGCGCCCTCCCTCCTCCCCTTAGCATTTCTTTCCGGGGGTTCTACTTGCGTTTGGCACTGATGTAAATTAGGTGTTTTTTCTAAGTCATCAGTTAGATGCGAATCAAGGGAAAGCTGAGTGGCAGAGAGGTCCACAGTGCTAGGGACAGTGTGCATCTGTGCTATGGTTTCAGATGGCAGTAATAGGGGGGACGATCGGCCCTGACTGTGTCGGGGTTAGCGCAGAAGCAAGAGGGCCCATAGAAGACCTTCTCGCTATTGCCAGCTCTTGGGATATCCTACGCTCCAACAAGATTATGCTCTGATCTATCACCTCGTTTGTCCTAGTGATAAACTGATCAATCGGGCCTGTTATCTGTGCAGCGCTCAGCGCCGTTTTACTTCTGGTCCCTCTGGTCATGGCTAGACACAGGTGATGATAAATAGAGCTATGCTGTCACAAAGTAACAAAATAGATGTAATAGCGAACTTTCAGACAACAGTAACGATCTGAAAAATATAAATGCAAATGACGTGGCCCAGTCCAGTCTTACCAGTCTATAACGGGCTAAAACTGGCCCGCCCTTGGCCCGGGCTTCGCCCGGCGTCCCGCGAGACGGGGGTGATGCTGAATTTAAGCACCTCCTGGCACTCAAAGCTGACAGTGTGTGCCGCTAGGGCTGCTGGGGCTTGTAGTTTGTATGCCCCGCCCACACTCCACTCGGCGGCCCGACTCCGGGATGTTACAGGGAGTTAGGCGGCGGGAGGCGGGCAGGCAGGACCCCAGTCACTGTTTATCCTCGGGCTGGAGCAGACAGCAGCAGGCAGAACTCGAAAAGGCTCAATGGAAAGTGAGATTCCCCCACTCAACCGGGGTGATGCTGAATTTAAGCGCCTTCTGGCGCGCAAAGCTGACAGTGTGTGCCGCTAGGGCTGCTGGGGCTTGTAGTTTGTATGCCCCGCCCACGCTCCACTCGGCGGCCCGACTCCGGGATGTTACAGGGAGTTAGGCGGCGGGAGGCGGGCAGGCAGGACCCCAGTCACTGTTGATCCTCGGGCTGGAGCAGACAGCAGCAGGCAGAACTCGAAAAGGCTCAATGGAAAGTGAGATTCCCCCACTCGACCGGGGTGATGCTGAATTTAAGTGCCTCCTGGCGCGCAAAGCTGACAGTGTGTGCCTCTAGGGCTGCTGGGGCTTGTAGTTTGTATGCCCCGCCCACACTCCACTCGGCGGCCTGACTCCGGGATGTTACAGGGAGTTAGGCGGCAGGAGGCGGGCATGCAGGACCCCAGTCACTGTTGATCCTCGGGCTGGAGCAGACAGCAGCAGGCAGAACTCGAAAAGGCTTAATGGAAAGTGAGATTCCCCCACTCGAGCAGGGTGATGCTGAATTTAAGCGCCTCCTGGCGCGCATAGCTGACAGTGTGTGCCGCTAGGGCTGCTGGGGCTTGTAGTTTGTATGCCCCGCCCACGCACCACTCGGCGACCCGACTCCGGGATGTTACAGGGAGTTAGGCGGTGGGAGGCTGGCAGGCAGGACCCCAGTCACTGTTGGTCCTCGGGCTGGAGCAGACAGCAGCAGGCAGAACTCGAAAAGGCTCAATGGAAAGTGAGATTCCTTGCCTGCCTGTAAACACCACCCTGATTTTAACTGTAGCGATCCCTGTATTTAACCCATGGCAGAAAGGCCACTCGCAGTTTACATACCAGTCAATGCACAAGCCATGAGTCCTCCGCATTACAGCAAGCGCTGCGTCGATCTTCCAAAATTCTCTGCGACATTATCGGGCTAGTCTGCCGTTCTCCGAGCATGGTGGCAGACCAGGAACTTCTCTCCATGACTGCCCAGACCACGTTCCGTTTAGCGAAGCATTTCCTCGAAGTAAAGAAAATCAGAAAATCGTTTAGCGCTAAAGAATATCATACTTCTGAACATGTACCGATGCTGGTGCTCCGTGAGAAATTTCTCGTAAAAATACACAGACATATTCTATCAACTCCCCAAGAGACTACGATGTGAGGCCCTCTCCTTTTCTCCACGTGCAGCGACCCATCTTCCATTGTAGCGCATAACACCTCGCGGGTCTGCTGCCGCCGGAGCTGCTTGGAGAGGACAAAGAGGATTCATTCTCCTGAGTCTTGTCTTCTCCTGTCAGATACCTTCTGACAGTGGTGAGTTTTTGGATACCGAGGCAGTATCCTCATTACTCCATATTCATTTAGAATTTTGTAGTCGCTGTTTAGGTTGTCTTATTGGTGTGTGACGCTTTGTCATAGTTGAGGTTGTATCACATGGTCAGCTCAGTGATGGGCCGCGGGTAGCGGTCAGTAGAGTTTGCAGAATTGTCAGCATGTTTCCTCAGAGAGTCTCGTCTTTGTCCGTCTAGAACCTTCTGTTAGTGTTGATGTTTGAGTGCCTGCAGCGGCGATTATGCCATCAGGCAGTGAGCGGGTTTTAGTTGCTTGCCAAGGCGATTATGCCATCAGGGCAGCGGTGAGTTTTGCGTATCTGCCGGCGTTTGCCTTCAGGCAGCGATGAGTTTTTGGATGCTGTGTTGCTGTTTCAGTTTTGCAAGGTTAGCGCTTCAATGGGATGCGGGTAGCGGTCAAATGGGTTTGTAGAGATATCTGCAAGTTTCCTGATCAGTGGGTTTTCTTTTTGATCCAGTCCATTGTAGAACGTCCTGTTGAGTGTGAGGAGATGGTCGTCCAACATCTCGATGCCTAGGTCTCTGTGGAGGTCTACTGTTCGTGTGAACATGGGAGCACCTGCTGCAATCCGTACGGCCTTACTCTGTAGTTTTTGTAGGTCCTTCCGAAGCTGTGGGCGGCAGCCACTCCAAACTGGTGAAGCGTATGTCATAGTTGGTCGAATTATTGCAGTGATTACTTGCACCTTGCTCTGCATGGGCATCGACTTAGTCTTCAGGAGTGGGTATAATGCAGCCAGTTTGGATGCTGCTTTCTGGCAGGTCTTCTCTATGTGGTTTCTCCAGCTGAGTTTAGAGTCCAGAGTCACCCCCAGGTAGGAACTGCTGTTTTCCCATTTGACCTCGTCCCCATTGAGGAGGATCTGTGGGTGTTTCCTGTTCTGCTTCCTGGTAAATAATGTTGCAGTGGTTTTGCCTGTGTTTAAGGTGATCTGCCAGTCGCTGAGGATTCATTTTGCCTCTCCAATGTTTTTATACCCCCGGGGAGGGGAGGACGACCCTGCCTCTCTGATGATGTTGCGCACGCATGGGTACGCCTCACCTTCTACCTCTTCTACCTTGCCGTCTCCTCCCTGTCCCCTTTCTACCTCGAAGACATCTATGATGGCTCCTGCTCGGGATGCTACTAAGGGCGCCACGCCCCTAGGAGCGTGTGGCGCCGCTCTGTTCTAGCGATTCATAGACTAGTTCTCATGCCCTGCAGTGTCGGTAACCTCTGCACCCAGAGCTCTACCATCAGTCTGCTCTTTACCCCACGGTGACAGAGAGAGGTGGACGAGTCAACAAATAAACAGGGAGAGCCGAGAGCCCGTGTATGTGCTGAGCATTGAAAATGTTTGCCACGTAATTCATGCAACAAACGCAATGCATACCTATGATAAAGTCACCTACACTTTTTTAAAAAGTGTATATCTTCAAAAAGTTTCACATAATAGCAATGTATTGAGAAGTATTTATTAAAAGGGATAATTTTTAAAACATGAACTTAAACCCATACCTGCCCTCTTCCCCAAACCAGAGACAGTGCCATTGGTGAACCAAGCAAGGGCATCTTCTCCGTCACAGAAAAATATAATGATATTAAAACAATTATATAATTTTATTTTTCTGAATCGGGCTATGGCTGGCGGTGTGTGTGGAGCAGGGCTGGGCCATGACAGGCAGGAGTGATGGGCACTTCTGTTTCTCCAACCCAGCTGTGTTCACAGCCTGGTTGTAGAAAAGCTGCAGGCTCAGAGGCAGTGTTTGAGTGGCCGCTCAGACCAATTCTGGCACTGCTCTCATAGAATGAGAGCAGCGTCTAGATTGGCATGGAGTCTGTGCCTTCCCATAGACTACCGGGAGTGAAACAGGGAGGCGGCCGTCGGGGCACGGAGGTAAACTTTTAGGTCTTGCTGAGTCAGTCCATGCGCTGCTCAGCGAGACATTTTGTAGTGTGCTTCTAAAAGTTCTACCCCAGGCTTCTGCTGGCCTAGCGCTTGTGGTCACACACGCAGCCTCCAGCTTTCAGCGCCCAAGGCTCCATCTGGAGCGTGATTACTTTCACTTTTGCTGATGCTGCGCACACACCACTCCCATGTTTGCCGTCATGCGCGCACACCCATGCTTTCACTTTTGTTGTCTTGTTTTTTTATTTGAGTGGGCGTTACTAAAGGCTTGCACAGCTGTGCAAATGGTCCATCGGTCATTCAATTAATACCATCTTTACATTAAGACTTGCTACGGGGGTTAACCATTCTTTACATCATGGTTTGCACTGCTCTCTCAGTAATGGCAGTATGCAATTGTATTATAAATGTATCAACATTTCTTCAAAATATTCCAAATGATTTTACTATTACAAGTAAGAAAAATTTAGAAAAAACAACTACTGTAGTGCGCAGGAGAAAGAAGTACATCTTACGTCACCTAATAGGCACAGAACCTGGGGCCGCCTCTTGACATGCGGTGTCACCCCCTATAATGAAGGAACATGAAGAGGTTACAAGTGCTCCCTTTGTCACTAAGCTTTAGCTTCACTGCGTCCCAACGAATTCAGTAGTTGCTAATGTGAAGGCAGTGTCACTTTAAACTCGACTTTGCAACATACATTTCGTAAGTACATTCAACAATGACAGGCAGTTTACACCTATTTTGGCACTTTATGTGCGATTTATTTTTATATTAGGTAGATGATATCGTGCAGATATTGCTTCAAAAAGCACTAGAGTTCTGTATGTGCAGTCCCTTTCACACGCCTCTGTATAGCCATATCCATCTACCAGGTCCAGTCTATATTTACGCCCACAATCACCACCAGAAACAAAAAGGTTCTGGGCTCACCCAAAATTTTGTTTTTTAGTAATCTACTCCTGATCTGTCTCAGTGCGTTTGGCCAGCAGCTCTGTAATTGGACAAAGGTGGTGTCAGGGGGTCTCCTTTCTGCGTAGCATTTATGGGACCAAAGTAGACACAGAAGTGTTAGTTTAAGTTCCAACTCCCCTTGGTTAGAAGCTCCTTCACCAACTGACTGCCACAAAAGCCAGGTCAATTCTCCAAACACTTGACACACCCGGCATATTACCCCGACATCATACCCCATCAGGGGCATTTGAGCAACCTTCACTGAACATGCCTCACACGCTTGAGCAAATAATGTAACATAATGCTCTAACATAGGCACATTTGTGTACAGAGGGCACCATACGAGTTCTGCCAACCTTGAAAATATGTTTAACACATGAGAGTAGGAGGCGCTTGTGATCTGGAAAGTGGTTGGGGTTTTGAGCCCTTCCAGCAAAGGAGGTGGCAGGGCTTAGGTACGCAGGTGGGATTTAAAGCACAGGGTGGCTTTAGCAGAGCCTTCTATCCTACCCCAAAATGCTCTAGGGAGGTTGAGCTACCACTTTAAAACATCAGCTGTGCAGTGTTAATGCACAAGATGGAATCCCACTCCGTGCAGGAGTTTCCACTCAATGCTAAATTTCACCATGTGATATCAGCTCTTCACCAGGAGACTGTTTGAGAGACCCGATATGGGGCATACAGTGGATCAGTGACAGTTGGAAGGTTGGTTCTCTTTGTAAAAATCCTATGTCACAGATACAGAAAAGACTTGTAGATCAGCTGGATTTGCAATGATTGGCTAGCAATATAAAACACCTTGCTGTCTCTTGCAGATATAGCACAGATTGTCAATTTACTACCAACGTTGACACCAGAAAAGTCATATTCAATAAACATAAGCAATGTCACTGTACATTAAAAGGATATGGCAAACCACCAGGGGGTTCTGCGGTCATATAGAGGACCAAGGTGAGTGCTTCCAAAGGTGAGGGAGCTCCAAGATGACTTGCAATATCCCTCATAATGAGGTACTTTCTCCCATGTAATATGTGGATCTCTTGCTCTCTCCTCCTCAAACTTCATTGCAGAGCTGACAGGTGGTTGTGTGTGACATCAAACAAAACTACATGTGCCATAATTCAAGCTGGTGAATGTAAACAAGCATTGGCATAGCCAATAGGTCTCGCCTTTGGGACCTTATAAGTATTTAGTTATGCAGCACAATATCCTTGGTGCAACAACATCAACTGTTGCATGGGTAAACACTATCCGAAAGGCGAAACCTATTGGCAATGCTTGTTTAAATATAACTTTTACTCGCAAATCCTCCTTTCACCCATCCTCTCACCCTCCCCCCCCCCCCCATTTTCATTGTGCCACGGCTATCATTGCAAACAAGATGCAAAATAGTTGTCATGTAAACCCTGTATGTGGCCCAGATTATTATGAAGCAATTTTAGAGTCCACTAAATAAAAAACAATTTAGTTTTTGTGCAGTTAGAATCCTGAAATCACACATTGGAAAGTGCCTTCATAAGGGATTGTAAAGAAAAAGGAGTAGTGGTAAAATAAAATATTTGTCTAAGATCACACAATGTAAGCGGGGAAGCCACTTTTTATCCAGGTTTTTTGTTTTAACTTTGTACAAAAAAGCCACTAAATGGGTGTCTCTCCTTTTTCCATAATTGCTTTGTTTTTACCCTTTTCTGACGTTTTATAGTGCAAACTCTACCCAAAGGTATTGGAGCAATTTACATGAGCACCAGTTATACATACACAAGGTCACATTCTTTTTTAGATCGAGCCTAGCGCAGCGCGCATGCGCTGCTCTAGGAGAAGGCCTCTTGGAATCACTTCAGATTTTCTACAAACTCGTGCATGTGGTATTCCATTTTCCACACATGCTATTGGCCTTCGCGTGTGGATTTAAAAAATGAAAGCAGGCAATTGGCCAAAGGCGGGTGTATGTCCCACCTTTTCTGAAAATGTTTACTCCCACAGCCTTTAGCTGTCGGCAGCAAGCAGCGGGGCGCAGCGTGCCATCTGTTGTGGATCATGTTTCATTTCAAGACCTTGCAGCTTTTCTTACAAGGGGCGTCCACTCCAGCCCAGCCATGGGACAGACCCCACCGCCACAAGAGTGCAGGCTTCTTTTCCATCACTCGCATTCATGACAATAAGATACTAACGAGGCGCGTCCCCTCCACCCCGGCCAAGGGACAGACCCTACCCCCACCACTTCTTTTTCCAGCACTTGCATTTCATCTATGTCAGCACTCTCTTCCTGCACCGTTATCTTGTATTAGTATGTTATTGTCAAGACATTTGCTGTACTCTGTAGTTGGCCTTTATAGTCTCCTCTTTTTCGGTACCATCTTAAAAATTGTCCGTGTGGTGCGTGCTACCTTTGACATCTCTGCATAATGCGCAGCTGTGGTGCGTGTTTCCTTTCCCCACATTGCTTTTGGTGCTCGCTCGATCCAGGGGCGTAATTTGAGCCGGTGTCTGCCGGTGGGCACATGGGCACTTAATTATTAGCACTTGCTTTTTGTGCGTGCTTGCGGGCACCAGCTGCTAAATAATGCCTCTGCTTAGCTGTGTTGCGTGCTACCTTTGACATCTCTGCACAGTGCACAGCTGTGGTGCATGCTTCCTTTCCCCCATTGCACAGTAAACAGCTTAAAAATAACCGCACCTTTTAACATTCGGGTTTTTTCAGCACCGTGATGCATGCTTCCTTCGACACCTCTGCGCAGCTGTGGTGCGTGCTACCTTTGACACATCTGCACAGTGCACAGCTGTGGTGCGTACTTCCTTTCCCCCATTGCACAGTACACAGCTTAAAAATGGACCACACCTTTTAACATTCACATTTTTTCATCACCGTAGTGCGAGCTTCATTTCATTTCTCTGCGCAACTGTGGTGCGTGCTACCTTTGACATCTCTGCACAGTGCACAGCTGTGGTGTGTGCTTCCTTTCACCGCACGCACCGTAGTAGCACATGCTTCCTTTCACAACACTGCACAGTGCAAATATGTGGTGTGTGCCTCCTTTCACCCCAGTGCACAGCGGTGGTGCTTGCTTCCTTTCACCCCACTGCAGTGCACAGCTGTAGTGGTGTTTCCTTCACCCCACTGCACGTGCCCCCACCATCACACCCACATGGTTTTCTCGTTTTCTGTTTAATAAACAAATTTCACACACAGATGCCCAGGTTTCAGATGTTAGCATTTGTGAACTCACATGACCTTGCAGCCTTTCTTGCAAGAAGCGTCCCCTCCGCCCCGGTTGAGGGACAGACCTCAGCGCCATAAGCTGGATTATATTGCGCCCTGACAGAAGCACCAAGGCGCTGGGCACCTAACAATAAAAACTATAACAAAAATGTATTACAACAAGCAAGGAAAATGTACAGCATTGCATAAACAAATAAACTAGAATGGCCAAATCTGCCAGATTCCACCTGAGCTACCTATGGAAACTGAAACCCTTTCTTTACGCTCCCGACCTAAAACTTGCAGTCCAAGCACTAGTTATTCTAGGCTGGAATATGGCTGTTCCACCCTCTCTGGTTCACCCAAGATCTCCTTAGCACCCTTAAAAGCCTGCCTCAATGCAGCAGCCAGACTACTTACCGGCACAAGGAAATTTGATCACATCACTCCTCACCTGAAAGTGTTGAACTGGCTTCCTCTCGAGGCCAGAATTCACCTCAAACTGGCATGCATCACGCACAAGGCCCTATACTCAAACTCCCCTGCGTATCTTGCACAGAAGCTGGTGATATCCGGAGGAAGCTGAAACTCCTACTCCAGCTGCACGCTTTCGGAAAAAAAAAAACTATAATTGGGCGTTCACTGGGGCTGCACCAAGAATATGGAACTCCTTCCCACCCGCCATCAGAAGAATCCCCTCTCTGGCACGCTTCAAAAAGGAGGCTAAATCCTTCCTCATGGGTAAATTCCTTGGCTAAACCCTGTCCCGCAACCACCTCAGAGTCTATTGCCTTCCTCCTTCGACCTCGCCCCACCTAGAAACCAGGGGGGTCCTCAGCGACTGTAATATTGACTATCCGTGTATGCTCTCATCGCTTTTGTATGCAGCACCCCCACTCCCTAATGTCCAGTATATTCTTGTGATATCATGTCTAGTGTATGACTCTTTGACTATGTAAAGTGCTCTGATAGCCTAACGGGTCAAAATAAATAAATACATAGACTGTGCAGCGGAGATTCCTGGCTTGCGCAGCCCAGGAGCAGCTACAAAGTGAATGGTGTCGTAGAACTTACGCAGAGCTGGGTGGTGACATGGAATAGGCTTTCTACAATGGGAAGAAACATTTGAGGGAAAGTCAGTGACTTTACTGTTTTCACTCCATTGCTGTCCTATGAGGATGGGGAGCACATGGGCTAGTTTTACTTTCCTAGGGACTACAAATTCCAGACACGCACTAAAGTCCACTGTAACTTATGTGAGAAGAAGTATTCTGTAGAGTCCAAAGTCATATCTGAACTGCTTTTGGGTCATTCAGAAATGTCATATCTCTCTGAGTCAGCTCATAACCAGAGCCTGGGGGCTGACCCTGCCATGCTGGTTTAATGACCTTCCTCCCCAAGCTGTAGCATTAGAGGCCTAGCCCTTCATGACAAGCATTCCAAGGGCAAAGATCTCCTCTCCAAGAAGACAAGATGGGTGGACCTACAGGTTAATCCATCAGCAGCTGTCACCTGGTGCCAAGCACCAAGCTGCTCTGGAGAGAAGGCAGCGAGGGGGGAAGGGGCACTCAGAGACCATGTGGCATGAGACCCCTGGACGACGCCATTATGAACAAGAGGCCTGGGCAGGAAGGAGGGAGCAGGGGCAGAGAAGTGATGTGTCACTGTTTGATAGGGCAGAGACTTCCTGCCAGCCCCCTCCCCATTCTTTAAAAAAGAGTTTGCACAGGAAGAGGAGCGCTATCTGGGGTGTGGTCTGCTGAGGACGACTGGTGCTGGAGCCTGGCACCATGGGCAGCTGGAAGGAAGAACCTCCAGACTGGCCCAGGACCCTGATTTGCACCACAAGTGGAGACCAGGACCAGTGTCCAGAAGCCTCGGCCTCTGTGCATGGAGAAGAGAGGCCCAGGAGCAAAGTCAGGCAAAAGACTGGCGCAGGGAGCCAGTGAAGACTGCTTCCTGCTGAGTTCACCCTCCTGGAGACCAAGATGCCGAAAGAAAGTGCTCCCAGTGGCTGGGGAGTGCCACCAGGAGCAGGCAGAGGACAGAATAGAGACGGTTGGTTGCCTGGGGGCCGAGATATGCCCCCCAAAAGGTAGGCGACCTTTGACCTCTGCAGGGACCGACGACAAAGCGTGTGGGGCTCTGCCACCGGTCCAATATGTGCCCCCGGGGTGGGTCAGGTCTCTGGGGCTGCTCCAGAAGGAGTGAAAGTTGGGGAGCGCCGTTGTGCTCTCCGTGAACTTATCCAAAGGGGGGAGGTCCCAGGAGCCCACCCTGGCATCCCCGAAGCCACTGGAGGAGGGGCAGCGCCGTTGCGCCCCCCTCAGAGAGATCGATGTGGTCTAGGATCCCCAACTCCGGTGCAGGTGGAGTGGAGGAGGGGGTTGTGCCATTGAGCGTCTCCCCCTCACTGAAGATGAAAAAGCCATACAAGCGCCGTCCCGAAGATTGTCCAGGTGCCCGGGACCTAATTCCGGGCCGTGAAGAGAGGGAAGACCAGATCCCCATGAAAATTGCCCCAACCGGGGTGCCAGGTGCCCATCCTGGCCCCTGTGGACTCCAGAGAGAGGGGGGCGCCGTCCCATCCCCCTCGAAGATGTCCGGCCCGGGACCTCATCTCCAGGCCCTTAATGGAAGAAGGAGGAGGGGGGTGCTGCCGCACTCCCCCAGAGCAGTGGGAAGGCGGGGGAGTGCCGTCGCACACCCCTGAAGACCCGCCGCAGGAGAGGCTGCCTACATGTCTGCCTGCAGTAGCTGGCACACTGAAATGGGCACTCGGTCTCCCGCGGCCACACACGAGGGTGCGGGCCGGGCAGGGAGCCGGTGGGAGCCACCGGGGGTGCATAGCTCACCTGGAGGCAGGGGGTCCGGGTGGGACCAGGCCCCCCAACGATGGGCAGATGTGGCTTGGGCAAAACAGCTCTCCCAAAGCAGTGGGAGAGCCGCTACTACGATATGCACAATGCCGATCACCTCAACCCAAAATGCCATGCAGGCCCGGACCGGCCTGCAAGGAAAAACGCTTGGTTCTCTGCTTGTGGTGGCCCCAGGAGGACGGGGTCACCGCTGATGACCTATAAAGGTGCAGAGGGAGCTGCAGGAGCAAAGCAGACTCCCCCAGCATGAAGATTTTAAGTCCATCCCTAAGTCTCTCTGGAACTTGAAAGAAATAACCCCTCAAGTGCTCAACCAGCATTTATTGACATCCCAGGGCTGGAAATTTTTTTCTACAGCTGGGAGTGCGTTTGGGACTGCAACAGGGTATGGAGGGTTGAGCTCTGTGATGTCTGGAAAAGGGTATCCCCTGGAGGTGAAGAGGTGTAATTGCACCAGAAATGCATGTACCCTTGTTATTTATTTTTAGATGGACTGAAAGTCACATGTGTAATGCGAAATATCAGTGTAAGGTGAAATCATAAGCCAAGTGGTGTTATATTGCCAGACATTCCTGCCAGTGTGTCTGGCTGTATATGCTAAATCCAGTGATTCAGCTGTGTTGCCTTTTGGGGGCTTTAATTACAATGCATAACATCTGTTATCAGCTATGATGAGTACCACATTTAAAGTGATGCCCAAACATGTATTCTTGCTACTAGGTTAGGGGAAGAACAACCCAGACTGTTAGCCACTAAGATGTAGAGGTGTATACTGTATGGTCAGTATGAGATAATCAGTCAGGGCTATATTTCCCCAAGGCAGGGGTACCTATTTTAATGCTTGTTGAGATGATGGGGTAGGTCGCCACTGGGATGGTGCCCGTGGGCTAGGCCCTCGCTCCTGGTTGTGTCAACCCACTGCATTAGAGTGCAAGATGATGTGCATACATGGGAGTGTTGGTACTAGACCCCCCCCCCCCTGCGGGAGGGGTGGAGATGTTATGCAATGTCACAAAGCAATTCCAACAGCTTATGTATATTTGTAAATTCGTACATAGTATTAAGTAGTGTGTGTGATTAATAAATGTACTCTTACGTTTATAAAGCAAAGTACAGACTGGACAATCAATTATTGAGTGTTATTTCTGCGTACCTGAAATGGCAATTACTAGCCCACACCACCTTCCTTGTGTAAGCCTTAGACTGCTCTGCAACACTACCCTCTGAGAGTCAAGCACTACACTAGGGTGTTTGTTTCCCAGTGAAGGACAAATGTGGCATGTCATTTGTGCAGGCTGAACAGATACTGCCTCATTTTCCAACAATAGTTATATGTCCTAATAGCTGGCATTCAACCTAGCTCTCATTCAAGAGGTCTGGTAGTTAGTCACCACCCATCCTGTGAAATAGGGCTGAAAATGGAGGGAGAGAGGGCTCCAGATCTACCGCTTTATCTCATCTTATTAGATGTAGAGCCTTCTTGATGTTATTGCTAGAGCCACGCAGTTGAAAAAGGCGTCTTTTATTTACTATATAGTCTCCTATAATGAGCTTGCAACAAGCAGCCATTTTCCAAAGAAACTGAACTAACTTTCCTTTAAAATTCTAATTTCTCTGGAACACTGCTTTTCTAATGCCTCTGCCAAAAATATGTAGAATTATATTATAAATATATTTCAGTGCGAGAAGTAGTTGATTTTTTAGCTGTGGATCGAATGGAAGGCAGCAATGTCAGATTGTGAGTATGAAGTTTATTTGGGAACAAAGAGATCTGCTTGCCGAATATCAAGGCATTCTTCTGTTTGTTAGATGTGAGGAACTGATCTGCTGTCGGTGGCATTGGATGCAGCAAAGCTTTGGTCATTGGTGTCTTATGGGTTTATATGAAGATGGAATACAGACAGGTGTTTTTTATAAGCTGCTGGTGTTTGGGTCATTTTGGGCACACCCCCTCCACGAAGGCTTAAAAGACACTGGGGCCAAAGTCACAATACATGGTCCCCAGTAAGGCCCCTGCAAATTCCATCGTCCTCCGCCCACCCTCACCTCAATGTGGTGGCCTGGCAGGGAAGGGTCAGGGGAAAAACCCTGATTCTGGACAGAGTGGAACACATGGGGGCCGATGTGAGAATGGCACGCTCCAGTGGATAACCGGCACTGTGGGAGCTGACGCAGCGCATCTATCGCTATACAAGCACATACTGCATTATCGGACAATACAGAGCCATCACCCGGCCTGCCGATATTTGCACCAACGAGCCACTCTGCCCTTCGCACATGGAGCGATATCTCTTGCTTACTGTGCCCCACCAATCCAATACCACAGTGCTTATTACCTTTCAGAGTATTTGGCCGGCTCAAGCCATTCTCCTGGCTGCCTTCCACTACCCTCACATGGGCACACGGCCGGGTCCCCTGTGAGTTCCTTATTCTCTACTTTCACTGTGCCACTGCTTCTCACACCAGAAAGTATAGGCCCTCCTGCGGGTGTCACAATATTGCTAGGTCCTGAAGAGACCCAATATCCAAACTGGGTCGAAACGCCGTCGACAGTTTACAAAGGCGAACCATAACACAGTACTTATGATTGGATAAAGTGCTGTGGACCACAGTGTTATATCTCTCATGGTCGCTGAAATGTTCTAAAAAATTGAAACCATGTACATATGCCACCTCAAATGTCACTTTTTAGCTTAGGTTCTTTCACTGGGACACCATACACTATTGTCTAATGTTTAGCTGTTATACAGAATATTTTTCAACTTAAAACCTTATATATGTATTGTTTTACCTCCTTATTTCCTATATAAATATGGGAAGTGGGGTTGGGATAATGAGAGTCGCCACGAATTGGAGTCTATGTATAACCGTTTTATTCGGTTTGACAGTACTGGTTAGTCTCAGGGGGTTAAACAACACAGTGGACAGCAAGGCACATAACACGAGCTTGGGCTCACTCCGTTGGTGAACTTCCGGGGTCTTCGTTTCCCGTCTTGACTTTACCAGGTATGGTCGCTGGTCCGGAGGTAAGCTCGGGAAAAGGAAAAGAGACAGCCGCGTTAGGGCTGGGGCTGACACATAACGAGTGAGAGGAGGGTAGGGTAGTGAGGGATCACCAGGATACTACCACCATCTATAGCAATCTTTAAGTGTAGACGGGCGGCAGTGCACGGCGATAGTGACCACCCTCAGGCTACCCCGTCCAACCCTGTGATTTAAACAATCCCTGGAAACGCCCTCGTACCTTGTGGAGCCACACTTCTCCCCTGGAAGTGTAGCAGGGTGGCTCGTGGTAACGTTGGCCTCCTGGCTTGTCGAGTCTCTGCTCCAGGGGTCCCAGTAGTGGTTCTGCGGCACTTCCGCCTTCTTCGTCCTTGGCGTTCTCCTCGTGCGTCGGCTGGCGTCCAAGATGTTCCGCGCCGACAGTCCAAGACGGGGCTTCCTTAAACGCCCCCAGCTCGTCCGATTGGATAGTTGCAGATGACGTCCGTTCACCTAATTGGTCGACTGTTGGAGATGCCGGAGAACACACCCCCAGCGTCACAGAAGGTAGATGCAGTGACGGATGCAATGAAGGCAGAGCCGGAGAAACCCAGGAAACGTCCAAAGGATCCTGCGGACAGGGTGGAAAGGAAGAAATGTTAGCAGGTACACCCCGTCCGTCCGAGTCAGGGAGCTCATCCAAGTCAGGGAGCTCGACTTCGTGACACATACCACCCCCAGGATTGACCCGATCGGGGGAAATCGGATAACGGGAAAGAAATTCAACGTTCCCTTGCAAAGAATCCTTTCGGTGACGGACCTCAATCTGGAAAGGCTGCAGGGCCAAGAACCAACGCAGGATGCGATCATTGTTCCCTCTGTTACGTGGGAGCCAGGTCAAGGGAGCATGATCTGTATACAACACAAATGGCCTCCCTTCGAGATAGTATCTCAACTTTTCCACTCCCCAACGGACAGCCAGGCATTCCTTTTCAATCGTAGAATACGCCTGCTCCCTAGGAAACAGCTTACGGCTGATGAAGAGCACAGGTCTTTCAGCCCCTTTGTCATCCTCTTGGGAAAGAACTGCTCCAATACCAACCCCAGATGCGTCCGTCTGGAGAATGAACGGTTTGAGAAAATCAGGGGAAATGAGAACAGAGGAAGAAGTCAGAGCATCCTTCAAGGCCTGGAAGGCAGAAGTGTGTACAACAGAGGGAGTGGGAAGTGAAGCAGACTTAACGTTTTTTCCGAGGAGGTCAGTGAGAGGACCGGCCAGACTAGCAAACTGAGCAATGAACCGGCGGTAATAACCCACCAACCCCAAGAAGGCCCTGAGTTCTTTTTTTGTAGAGGGGTAGGGTAACGCTTTGATGGCTTCTAGTTTTTCGGCCTGGGGTTTAATCTGACCGTCCCCTAGAAGGTACCCCAGATACTTGACCTGTTGAAAAGCAAATCGGGATTTTTTTGCATTAATGTGTAGATTGGCATCCTTCAGACTAGACAATATATTCCCAAGGTGCATCAAATGGTCATCCCATGTCTTGCTAAACCCTACAATGTCGTCTAGATAAGCCGACGCATAGTGCAAGTGAGGTGCCAGTAGTGTATCCATGACCCTCTGAAACGTTGCTGGCGCCCCATGCAACCCAAAGGGAAGTACTGTAAAGTGGTAATGACCAGAAGAGGTGGAGAAGGCCGTCTTTTCCATGTCTTTAGGTGCAAGGGGTATCTGCCAATATCCTTTGGTGAGGTCTATGGTGGTGATGTACCGAGCCTCACCAAGGCGTTCCAGTAGTTCATCGACCCTAGGTAAGGGGTATGCGTCTTGTTTAGACACCCGATTAACGGCCCTAAAGTCTATACAAAAGCGGATACTACCATCAGGCTTCGGTACCAACACCACCGGTGAACACCAGTTACTGTGGGAAGGAACTATGATCCCGGATTTTAACATACTGTCTACCTCGGCCTGGAATGCCAAGCGTCTTGCCTCTGGGATTCGGTAGGGCTTTTGCTTTACAACTGTATTGGGGAGAGTAGGAATACTGTGTTCTGCCAAGTGTGTACGGCCCGGTTGATCCAAGAAGACTTCTGTATGAGACAAAAGTAGGTCTTTAACTTCTTTTTGTTGTGTAGCAGACAGATCAGGATTGATAGGAGCAGCACTGACTGTATGGTTTGTATCGGATACAGGAGACACTACATTGACTGTCTGGGGGGGTTTCCCTAACCATTTCTTAAGTATGTTGACATGATACATTTGGGTTTTGCCTCCTCCTAACTGTACCAAGTATGTAGTGCGTCCTATTTTCCTCAAAATTTTGAAGGGTCCCTGCCACTCCTTCCTCATTTTATGTGTAGAGGAGGGTAATAAAATCAGAACCCAATCACCTACATCCAATACCCTCCACTTCGTACCACGATCATAAAGGGTTTTCTGTTTGGTTTGGGCTACGGCTAAATGATCGTGGTCAAGCGTCCTGAGTTTGTGTAACCTGGTCTGTAGCTTCCGGGTATAATCCAATAGGGCCACAGATTCCTGTGCTCCCTCAGTCTCCCAACTATCTTTAGTTATTTCAAGAAGCGTTCTAGGGGGTCTCCCAAACAACAATTCAAATGGAGAGGTCCCTAAACTAGACTGTTTCTGACTACGGAGTACAAAGAGGGCCAGAGGTAGTAACTGGTCCCAGTTCTTCCCATCACCAGACAACAATTTCTTTAACGTTAGCTTAAGGGAGCCGTTGTATCGCTCAACCAACCTGTCTGTTTGGGGGTGATACACAGATGTCTTAATGTGTTTGATGTTTAATTGTACGCACACTTGTTGCATCAAACGGGAAACAAACGGGGTGCCCTGATCGGTAACAATCTCCCTTGGAAAACCCATACGAGAGAAAACCTCCACTAACCTCTGGGCTATCGCTGCTGAAGTAGCTGCCTTAAGAGGAAAAGCCTCAGGATATCTCGTGGCATAATCAACCAACACAAGGGCGTACTGGTGTCCTCGTGAGGATTTCGGCAAAGGGCCGATTAAGTCCATACCTATACGATCAAATGGGACCCCTATAATAGGCATGGGTTGGGTACCAAAGGGACAGGAGGAGGAGTGTAGGGGTTCAGTTTCTGGCATATTCTACACTCCTGACAATATTTTCGGACTTGAGCGTAAATTCCTGGCCAAAAGAAATGTCGCAATATGGACTGTCCCGTTTTTTCCACCCCATGAAGGACTGGGTTCTTTAAGACCCAGCGGTGCCAGGGCACAACACCTGAAACCTTCGTGGGTAACCTGCTCCGGCGTACGAATGAACAGAGACACGGGACACTTCCTTCGGCGTCAAAGATTCAAGGTTTATTTGCTGCAGGGAACACAGAAATCACAGGAAGTACATCGAGTGTAGTTCGGGGAGACTGCTTCAAATTGGTTCTGTGGATCGCTCCTTTTATACAGTTTTTACCCATAGGACAACATGGCACACAAAAGTTTACAACCCGGTTCCCACCATTATCCCCCAGAGGGGTCGCTTTAGCCACTTTGATACACATGAGGTCCGGAACATAAGTGCGGAAACATTTGGTGGTTCCCAACTGTAAAAACCCATCTTCCCACCATTAGCGAATTCCAATCAGCAGTAAAACAGATCGAAATAGGAACAAGGACAGGTGCAGAGGAAGACGGAGACAGTGGGGAGATCGGAAAGGGTGTAAAAGGGGAGGTATCGGGAAACACGAGATACAGGCATCAAAGGGACGTGCCTAATGAGATGCACGGCTGAGACAATAAGTCCGTGCGGCAAGATGAGCCTCGAGCGGCGCCATCTGCTTTACAGTAGCATCCCCCTAGTCATAAAGACACTTACAAAGAACATGTGTCTTCCGCAAATATCTGGGGAGTCCCAGGGTCGCGAAGCGGACAACGTCCGTTCGCTGGCTACTTGAGGGCAAGAGACAAAATGGATGCCGTATCTAAGATGGAACCCGTGGGTACAGATGAAAAACCCACATAACAAACGAACGGTTTAAGTTAGCACAGCGAAACTGCGCACACTTACTAAACTCGTCATTTGCGGTTCATAGATACCAGACTCGACCATTTTCGTGCGAGTCGAAAACACCACTTACAATTGTCACGGAACCTCAGACGCTCCTTTTGCCCTCATGTAGGCAAGCACTAGTCGGAATCATATTCGATATTCATCAGACCATCTAGATGTTGCTGTAGCATAGCTCTGTCCAACCGAGTCCCCTTGGTAACAGGTGGTTGTCTCATACACGTTGTAGCACAGAGGCCACATAAGGCAGGACCACACTGCACACAAAGGCAACACGTGAACAGGAACACTACAACGACTCCGATGATCATCAGAATCTTCCAACCCCAAGTCGACATCAGGCCCCAAAACCATCCAAGTAGCGTCCAATCCCCTACATCCACGTGTATGGATTCGGAGATCTTATGCAACCTCGAGATGGCTTGATAGACAGTAGGAGCGTTATCTGGAATGAAAATGCAGCAGCTCGAATGGATCACCTTACATACCCCACCTCGATCTGCTAAGATGACATCTAAAACCATACGGTTTTGTAACGTCATAAGTCTATCCGCCTGAAGTTCAGTGGTGATATTACCAAGGGCACTGGCGGTAATATTAGCTGTCGATTCTACCACTCGAGTCAACTGTCTCAGGTTCCTACTATTAACCATAGGTCCCCAAAACGGGAGGAAACCCTTGAAAAAGTCTCCTGCCTCTTGACCGGCAGTGTCCTCTTCGCTAATTACACCTCGCACAACTCTAGTCTTATGATAATCGGCATCTACAGTGAACGTCGGAGGCAACAGATTTGCAATGAAGCATGAGCCCATGAAGTCAGTGGGCAACCATGCATATGCACGATCATAGCAGATAAAGTATGTACCCTTGGCAGCCAGAAACACAGGGGACGAGACCATCGGCAGTATGTAATTTTCAGTGCAAGCACTTGCTCCAAGTCGGGCTTGCGATCTTCGGCCACGACCCATGAGACAAAAATTACCAGTGTGGGGTACGACCCATATCGGAGGCGAGCTTTTAAGCTGCTTTTCGCTAGTGAATGCACTATATTCACCTCTACTTAGGACCCTATAGGCCTGTATCTCTTCTTCGGGAATAAGCGAGGGATCATAGATATCACTATCTAAATCCTCTATTGCTATCGACAAAGGTTTCTGATACGAGGTAGGACCAGAGTAGGGGGAACGTGGTTCTCGAATGGGGTAGAAACCCAGTGCGCTTCGAAACATTGTTTGAAATGCTCGAGCTGACCCTTGGGAACTATATGGTAACACCAGATATGGAATTCCCTTATCCGTAGTATGTGGCATCAACCCACACACCCAACAATTAGTAGTGTTAACCACTAACTGATGCTGATGAAGGAGCTGAATAAAGGAATTGTTGCGGAATTCTACACGTCTAGCCTGTTCGTGTTCCGGTAACATGTGAAAGGAATGAGGAGAAACAGTGGAGGTAAGTTTAGTGTCAGGAGTAGGAGGAGGTGTAGCAGAAGGTAAGAAGTAAGACATCGTGTAATACACCCCACCCGCCAATAATGCAGAAGCAGTCAAAAACAATACAAACAGTTGGAATATAAAACATTTGGTACGACTGAGTTGCTGCAGCTTAAATCTATGAGCCTGAGCTCCTTCCAAATCATTCAGCTTCGAGAATGCCATTCCCTACGACCGTCCGCAACGTTTCTTGACGCACTTCGTTCTGTGTAGCAATAGTCAATCCCTAGGAGTTCCCAGGAACCGACGGCCTTTAACCTAGCGTCAAGACCTACTATCCAGAAGGAAGTACGCGCGCGGCCCTACGGCCTTTGATGCACAATATGTATATATGCAAAAACAAAGTCTCTCAGCTGTAAAAGCAAAAAGTATAAGGGATGAAGCTCAATATATATATATATATACAAGATAATCACAGTGGTACGAATGTTCGAAACTGATCACGGAAAACGGGATAATGCAGTTATCAATACAACAAAGCAGAATCTTTTATTAGTCTTTAGTGCTAGATCGTAGAAAGTATCGAGTTTTCCCAGGACGTGTCTGCTCGTCAAACAAAGGATCCGTTGAAGAGACAGCGTCCCACTGATCAGTTGAATGTTCTGGTCTTGAGTCTTTTGATGATAATTGTTCAACAATGTCCTTCTGCTGCGCTGAGGATTCTCCAACTGGCTGCGCGTCGCTAAAAGGTACAAACGCCGGCAATCCTTCGGTTTCAGTTGACGCAATGCCTCTCCTTACCCACGGGTCTGTCGGCAAAGGTATAGGGACCTTTTTGGTATGGGTGGCATGCACCCAATTCTTGCGTCCCTCGAGACGAACAGCAGTCCTCGTGGCAAGGAGAACCTGATAGGGTCCAGTAAACCTCGGGTCCAGGTTATTCTTGCGTGAAAAATTTCTCGTCACCACCCAATCTCCGGGCTGGAGCTGGTGGCCTGGACCCTCCGTCTGCGTCGGCAATGCGTCGTAAACCTGTTGGTGAATTAACCTCAGTTTAGCAGTCAAGTCATGAAGATAATCGATCAACATTGGGTACTCAAGATCACAGAACATTCCTGGCCTAGGAACCCCCCACACATTCGCAGGACGGCCGAACACTATTTCATAGGGACTAAGCCCTACTCGGGAGTGTACAGTCGCCCTAGTTGACAGTAATGCTAAAGGTAAAGCGTCAGGCCACGAAAGACCAGTCGTAGCCTGAATCTTCGCTAGCTTTAGTTTGAGGGTGCTGTTGTACCCTTCAACCAATCCAGCTGACTGGGGATGATTGGCACTGTGGAATTTCTGATTAATTCCAAGGCCCTTACACACACTCTTCATCACACTACCCACAAACTCACTTCCGTTATCTGACCACACGACTCTAGGCATTCCATACCGAGGAAAATATTCCTTCAGTAGGATTTTCGCAGTAGACAAAGCAGTATTGTCTTTGAGAGGATAAGCCTCGATCCATCGGGAGAATGCGCAAACCACAACTAAAACGTATTTCAGGTTATTGCATCGCTCCATATGGATGAAGTCCAATTGAATCACCTCAAAGGGGCATGAAGGGGGAGCAAAACTGCCAGGAGGAGTTGGGGTTCCTTTGCCAGGATTGTACATCATGCACACCATACAATTCTTCACCAGACGTTCAGCACATTTCGTGATACCATCATTCTTCCACACAGGAGACAACAACTTGCAAATACCTTTCGCGCTAATATGTGCTAACCCATGCGCCATTGTCACAACGGCCAGCACATACGCATCCGGTAACATCCATCTTTTCTGATCAGACAAATCAATCCAACAACCATTCGCATCCAACTTTCCCGTACTTTCTTTCCACTTCGCCTTTTCAGTCTCGGTGGCCTCATTCTGAATTTGTTTCACACTTTCGATAGTGTCTTCACACATGCTCGATTCTGTAGGCCACCTAACCGAACTCGTCACATACATTCGAGTGCTAAGGTTCCGGGCAGTTTCCTTAGCAGTCTCATCCGCAAACGCATTACCACGACCAACATCATCCGTCACCTTACGATGCGCACTACATTTAACAATTGCAACTTGCTTAGGCAGCGTCAGTGCATCCAGAAGATCATTCACAAGCTGGCCATGCTGAATCTTCGTACCATGCGACGTCAAGAAACCTCTCTCTCTCCACAATCGTCCAAAACTATGTGCGACGCCAAATGCGTATTGGCTGTCGGTAAACACATTCACACGTTTCCCTTTCGCTAACACACACGCTCTAGTAAGAGCGATCAGCTCTGCAGCTTGGGCAGAATTCTGATTTAATCTTGCCGTCTCAACAACAGTATTCAACGTTACAACAGCATAAGCAGTAGTCACATCGCCATTCGGCAGCTTAAAACATGACCCATCCACATACAATGTACCGTCCGGATCTTCCAATGGGGTGTTTTTAAGGTCCACTCGACCTTTTGTTTCCTCCTCTGTCCTCAAGTAGCAATCATGTTCTGCTACTTCATCTGACTCTGTGCTAATTGGTAACAAAGTTGCCGGGTTCAGAACATTACAACGTTTTATCTGAATGTGGCTTGCCAACAGCGTCAACTCGTACCCAGACAACCTCGCACTCGTCAAGTGCTGAGTTTTCGTACGATTCAAAAGAGTATCGACTGCATGCGGAACCATCACCGTAAGCATATTATCCATGACCAATCCTGCTGATTGTCGGATGGAGACCGCAGCTGCCGCTGTTGCTCGTAAACAACTCGGCAATGCTCTAGCTACTGGGTCCAAGGTCGAGGAAAAATATGCACATGGACGTTGCTTACCACCAAAAGGTTGCGTTAAGACACTCAAAGCACAACCTTCCCTCTCGTGAACATATAACGTAAACGGCTTGCTGTAGTCAGGAGTACCCAACACAGGAGCCGAACACAATGAATCACGCAGTTCAGAAAAACTTTTCTGACATTCTTCCGTCCATGGTAAAGGAGTTGAAACATCCTTGCACGTAAGAGCCACCAATGGTTTCGCTAGCAATGAAAAATTAGGAATCCATTGCCTGCAGTACGACGTGATACCTAAAAAGGCACGCACATCTCTTTGGGTTGTTGGCACAGCCATTCGCGCAATTGCTGCAATTCTCTCTGGGGTCAACCTCCTTCCCTCCTTTGACAATAAGTGACCTAGATAGGTTACTTCTTGACAACAATATTGGAGTTTAGAAGGGGACACCTTGTGATTCAACTCACAGAGATGTTGCAGCAACGACACCGTAGCAATTTTGCAAATGTCCTGAGTATCAGCAGCTACCAATAAGTCGTCGACGTATTGGATTAAGGCCGCACCAGCCGGCAACCTAAACGCATCCAGTTGACCCTTCAAGGCTTGGCTGTAAATAGATGGACTTTCACAGTAGCCCTGAGGAGCGCGTTTGAACCGGAAGCTGCGTCCACCAAGAGAGAAACCGAAAAGGTCTCTGCTCTCTTCGGCGATCGGGATGCTGAAAAACGCATTTTTCAAGTCAATCACCGAAAACCACGATGCAGAAGCTGGAATCAGAGTCAGTAGCGCCGTGATGTCAGGCACAACAGGGAATTGAGGAACCACAATTTTATTCACCTCCCGTAAATCGATAACAAAGCGATAAACAGGCGGCTTTGAAGGATCAGTACGTTTAAGAATGGGCAGCACAGGGCTGTTGCACACGTTTCCCCGAGTCTCCTCAATAACATCTTTCTCGATCAAATCATAGATGATCGCTAACAGTGCTCGTTCACCATCAAGGGAGATACGATATTGGGGAATACGTGGCAATCGCACATTAGATTTCAACTGAACAACATATGGGGAGATATCAAGTAGGCCCACATCGTTCGGACCCGTTGCCCACAAAGACGCAGGAAGAGAACTCAATTCCGGTGGAAGCTTATCGAGGGACAAATACATGGGAGAGACAACCCTCTCTCCTAACGTAAGCTTTACACCCGCAGGAGAACAATACAAAGTCGCATACAAACGTTTAAGCAAATCCAGGCCTAAAAGATTTTCACCACAACCCGTAGTCAAAATCAACGGAGCTTCTAGCTCACGTGGCCCAATTTTAAGGGGCAAAGGGCGCGACACTGGATTGCTAACAGGGGCGCCAGAGAATCCAACGGAAACATTTGTTAAGCCAGACAAAGGTGCGCCAGGGAGTTTCGAATGCTTAATGGAACTTTTCGCTGCACCAGTGTCCAACAGAAAAGGCTCAACGACGCCCGATGTAGCAACTGCGACGTAAGGCCCTCTCTGATCGACCGGAACTGATACCACTCCCTCTCCTTGTCTTTGGCTGTCCTAGTAATTACTGTCGTCAGTTCCCTGATCGACGTAATAATCGTCTACATTGTACTGCGCAGATCGTCCTTGCGACGATCCACGTTGATCAAAACAATTATCGGAATTTGATGAGTTATCTGAGCGATCATTCTGAGCTCCACGACCTCTACCACGTGGTGCCTGCTGCGAACCACCACGACCTCCTCTAGATGAGTTACCACTATTACGTTCGTTTAGAACAGGACAATTGAATTTAATGTGACCCTCTTGTCTACAATAAGCACATTGATTGTATCCTAACGAAGATCTTTGGGAAGAGGAGTCATTACGAGTTTGAGATCTGTTTGATTGAGGCTGCGATCTATTCTGTTGCGAATTATTCTGATTTGAGCGTGGGGGATACGCTTGCTGAAGCAGCACTTTAGTTTTTAGCTCTTTCGTCTTTTTATCCGCACGGTCGCTCTCTTCTTTCTCTCTGTTCTCATAATATTGTGCCGTAGCCAATATCTGAGCTGAAGTAGAAACGGCCCATGCACTTTCTGAATTCCTCAATTTATTGCTCAAATCGGGCAGTAAATTCGAAACAAATTTATCCACAAACAACCTTTGACCACCCTCAGTGCTCATATCCTGACCACTATGATCGATGAATGCCTCCTCGAACCTCGTAAAGAAGTCGGAAACACTCTCGTCCTTCTTTTGCTTACAAGCCGACAATTTATCCCAATTTACTCTCATAGCCGGCATAAGAGTTTTCATTAACGTGATTATTCTTTGAGGGAGAGCAGCAATCAACTGTTCAGGCTTAGCACCACCAACTTGCAACCCATCCGCCGCTACAATGGCCGCCCAATCACCACCTAATTCGTTTGCGTGATTTTCCTGACGAATCTTAGCCCAAACCGGTTGCGGTACGACATTGCCGAACAGCATGTCAATATCGGCAAGATTCATTATCGTAGCATCTACGAGCTGCGATAATTCTTTGTAATACCCTGCAGGATTTTTGCGAGGGTCAGGCAAAGATTGCTTCACCTGTAACACCTCTGATCGCTTCCACGGGAGATGTATCCATACTCTCTGGAAATGCGGCGGAACAATAGGAATAGCATTAGCATCACCTGGCATCCATACTGGTGGAACTTCGCGCATAGGAAATTGGCCAGACTCATCTGTCTGTCTTTCGACATCCTCGACAAACAAGGCTTGAGGTATAGGAGTGGGACGAAAAGATAGCAACCGTTCAACAGCACGTCGAACATTGGTATCCACTATCAGTCCAGTCGAGAACTGAAGCTGTAGATCAGACAACGCGGTCAGCACCTCGTCAGGTGCGTCAGCCGATATCTGATCACGAAGAACCTTACACATTTCCTCAAACACAAATCTTTGGGTTGGTATATTGAACTGACAAAACGTGTCCAGCACAACACGTGGTGGATTCTAAGGGGGTGCGTCATCCAACCCATCGCCATATTGTATAGCGAAGCACGTTCCCTATTACCAGGAAGCTGACTACGTCTCTGAGGACCATCTGAACCAGCGGACCCAAGAACAGGTCCGAGTGAATGAAAGAAGCTAGCCGCAAGAGGAGAATTACGACTACGAGTAGAGGGAGAAGTATAGGACACAGGACTAACAAGTGAAGGGGTAGAGGCAGAAACAACAGCAGGGGTTAACAAAATAGGAGCAGTAGCGTGAGCAGGAGTATGTGGAAGCGGAGGAGCGGTAGGAATAGAAACAGAGGAAGGAGCAGGAACAGTCGGAAGAACGGGTGCAGGTTGAGGAACAGGCAAAGGAAGAATAGGTGCAGGAACAGGTACAGGGGGAATCACAGGGGCTGTGGTACCCTGTACGTACGGAGGTGGCGACTTCATAAGATAAGACATTAAAGGATCCTCAACTGCATCTTCCTTCTTTTCCGACTCCGTAGGCAAAGCGGGATAACATTTATCTATAGTCATACGCTGTAATCTGTCAAACACTTCCTTTTCCCTAACCTCCTTATCATGCTGGAACTGCTCTGCTTTCTTTACAATGGTACCAGCACTATCTCGCTGATTCCGTTTAGTCTGTCTGATTTCTTTCTGTCGGGCTTCTTTACGCCACAACCGAAAGGCATCAAACATGGCCGGCCTTGACTTTTTCGCGAACAATTTAACCTCTAGATTATCCAAGATCGGTGCCTCGAAGCTACCATGTGGTGGCCAGCGAAGGTCACCATCTTTCTTTGTATATTTGATCCAGTATTCATTAAAAGTAATCGGGCCTAGCCCATGTTTGCTATATAGTTCATACGTGGGAGTTCCAACTGGAGGTATCGGACACGAGTCCTCCAGTCGGGAATCCGTACCACAAGGCCTGAAACAACTAAACAAACTACTGCGGCCAGGCATCTTGCACACTAGCCGAGTTTCACAAACTTCAAGGGTTACGGGATTTACCAAGTCCCAGCAAAGAACAAAACCCTCGGTTTTTGGCGGCTGCAGTCGTCAAACAACACAACAAAGTACGCTAGCAAAGTGTCACCGACAAAAACACTCACACAGCGTTAACAACAAAAACACTCGCTAAAGTGTCAACAACCAAGAACTCTGGGAGCGACCCACAAATACTTAACTCAAAGATCGATGGCGTCACCAGGAAGGCCCGTCAATCGTCTCGCTATACCAAGGTCTACGCCAGGCGCCAAAACAGGTCTACAGTCAGGGCAGCAGTCCGTCGCAGCCGTCAGGAGGCGGTAATCTTCGCGGGAAAAGTCTTCGGGCCACTTGTTTCGACAACAGGATCGATGAAGCGGAGTGCACCTTCCCTCGGAGATTTCACACGAAGTTCCTCACGATCGTCGGGCTTGGACCGGTACCACTGATGCAGCCCCACGTTGGGCGCCAACTGAAGGACTGGGTTCTTTAAGACCCAGCGGTGCCAGGGCACAACACCTGAAACCTTCGTGGGTAACCTGCTCCGGCGTACGAATGAACAGAGACACGGGACACTTCCTTCGGCGTCAAAGATTCAAGGTTTATTTGCTGCAGGGAACACAGAAATCACAGGAAGTACATCGAGTGTAGTTCGGGGAGACTGCTTCAAATTGGTTCTGTGGATCGCTCCTTTTATACAGTTTTTACCCATAGGACAACATGGCACACAAAAGTTTACAACCCGGTTCCCACCATTATCCCCCAGAGGGGTCGCTTTAGCCACTTTGATACACATGAGGTCCGGAACATAAGTGCGGAAACATTTGGTGGTTCCCAACTGTAAAAACCCATCTTCCCACCATTAGCGAATTCCAATCAGCAGTAAAACAGATCGAAATAGGAACAAGGACAGGTGCAGAGGAAGACGGAGACAGTGGGGAGATCGGAAAGGGTGTAAAAGGGGAGGTATCGGGAAACACGAGATACAGGCATCAAAGGGACGTGCCTAATGAGATGCACGGCTGAGACAATAAGTCCGTGCGGCAAGATGAGCCTCGAGCGGCGCCATCTGCTTTACAGTAGCATCCCCCTAGTCATAAAGACACTTACAAAGAACATGTGTCTTCCGCAAATATCTGGGGAGTCCCAGGGTCGTGAAGCGGACAACGTCCGTTCGCTGGCTACTTGAGGGCAAGAGACAAAATGGATGCCGTATCTAAGATGGAACCCGTGGGTACAGATGAAAAACCCACAAAACAAACGAACGGTTTAAGTTAGCACAGCGAAACTGCGCACACTTACTAAACTCGTCATTTGCGGTTCATAGATACCAGACTCGACCATTTTCGTGCGAGTCGAAAACACCACTTACAATTGTCACGGAACCTCACCCAGAGTGACCAGCTAACAGATGAGCATGTCCAAAAAACAATATCTGATTACGAAAATCATTCGGGACCAGCAGTTGGGGCTCAGCGTCAGCTTTGGCGAGTCTATAGAGTAGGCCATTCTTCTCAATAAAAGTGGGATAACTTCTGGTGGACGGATCTTGTCCGTTTCGTGCAACCTGCCATGCATTGGTGAGACTTGCATCGTTCAATTGGGCAGTCCTGAAATGGGTGTCCCTGGCCCATGGTTCTGCTGCTAACAAGGTGTCATGGGGAAGGGACAAATGGTGGAGAGTATCTAACAACAGAGTTTTAAAGGAAGGGTTATCTGTCCCTATGATTATGGGTTCTGGTAGACCAGCCATAACCCCTACGACAACTTCCATGCTTTTCCCTGAGGGTGTGTACAACGTGACTTTGGCTACAGGATACTCCTTAACGTCCCCATGGACACAACGAATGCTGACCTGTTTCCCCGGAATGAGAGAACTTTGGTCTACCAGCTCTTCTCTTATAACTGAGTGTTTACAGCCAGAATCCAACAATGCTCTTATACTGGTACCGTTCAAAGAAACCCGTACATAGAAAGTGGTTCCCGTTTCTTGAGCATACAGGATGGACCTGGGGGCATAGCTCACGTCCATGGGTTCGTCTTCTTTTTCTTTCTTTTTCCTACAGAATCGAGCAATATGACCCCACTCTCCGCAGTCATAACATTGGGGTCCTGAGTTTGGCAGTTCAGGTCGTTGGAACCGCACCCTTGGTGGTTCTGGTACTGGTTTTTGGAATTTTTGTTTCAGGTTTGATAGGTGGTAATACTTTAGTAGGTTTCTCAGGTTCCCTCATTTAGGGCTTACCCTGAGCCCGGGCATAACAAGTCGCCATTTCTATGGCATGCTCCAACGTTAAACCCGCAGGTTGTTTAAGCCACCTCTGAGTGCTATAGGGAAGGGCCTCGATGAACTGTTCAAGATACACTTTGTTCATAATGGCATCGATGTTACCTTCATGGGGCTTTAGCCATAAGTCAGCAGACTCCTTTAACTTGAAAAACAAAGTCTTGGGTAAATCCCCGGGAGACCCTTTTTCTTGACGGAACCGTAGTCGATGTGTTTCCTCGTCTACCCCCAACCTATTGAGGATGTACTGTTTCACGACCGCATAAGCAGTGGTTCCATCCCGGTTCACCGTCTGATACGCGGCCTGGGCCTCACCAACCAACAAAGGCTCCAAATAGAAAGGCCACCTATCCCCAGGCCAAGAACTGGCTCTTGCAGCTCTCTCAAAGTTCAAAAAGAAAGCAAGGGGGTCCTCTCCTGGACTAAATTTCTGTAGAGGAACAACTGTACCTGGGGGTGGGGCTGTAGCCCTTCCTTGACCTAACACGGTCATTAGTTGTGTTTGTCCCTCTGCCAATTTTAGTATGTTATCTGACTGGCTCTGGATGGCTTGGGAAAACGCAGTCCGGTCTGCTTCCATTTGGGTTAATATAGTTTCCATTCTGTATCGGATGGCGTGGTTCCCTGAAGTATCCGAGTCACGGCACTACTTGTGGGAAGTGGGGTTGGGATAATGAGAGTCGCCACGAATTGGAGTCTATGTATAACCGTTTTATTCGGTTTGACAGTACTGGTTAGTCTCAGGGGGTTAAACAACACAGTGGACAGCAAGGCACATAACACGAGCTTGGGCTCACTCCGTTGGTGAACTTCCGGGGTCTTCGTTTCCCGTCTTGACTTTACCAGGTATGGTCGCTGGTCCGGAGGTAAGCTCGGGAAAAGGAAAAGAGACAGCCGCGTTAGGGCTGGGGCTGACACATAACGAGTGAGAGGAGGGTAGGGTAGTGAGGGATCACCAGGATACTACCACCATCTGTAGCAGTCTTTAAGTGTAGGCGGGCGGCAGTGCACAGCGATAGTGACCACCCTCAGGCTATCCCGTTCCACCCTGTGATTTAAACAATCCCTGGAAACGCCCTCGTACCTTGTGGAGCCACACTTCTGCCCTGGAAGTGTGGCAGGGCGGCTCGTGGTAACGTTGGCCTCCTGGCTTGTCGAGTCTCTGCTCCAGGGGTCCCAGTAGTGGTTCCGCGGCACTTCCTCCTTCTTCGTCCTTGGCGTTCTCCTCGTGCGTCGGCTGGCGTCCAAGAGGTTCCACGCCGACAGTCCAAGACGGGGCTTCCTTAAACGCCCCCAGCTCGTCCGATTGGATAGTTGCAGATGACGTCCGTTCACCTGATTGGTCGACTGTTGGAGATGCCGGAGAACACACCCCCAGCGTCACAGAAGGTAGATGCAGTGACGGATGCAATGAAGGCAGAGCCGGAGAAACCCAGGAAACGTCCAAAGGATCCTGCGGACGGGGTGGAAAGGAAGAAATGTTAGCAGGTACACCCCGTCAGTCCGAGTCAGGGAGCTCATCCAAGTCAGGGAGCTCGACTTCGTGACAATAAACAATTTCACAAATTGAATGAATCTTTGATGTGTGTAGCCAGCTTCCTTTCTGACATCACCCCAACCCTGTGCATTGCCATTGTACATAACTTTATTAGAATATCCCTTATTACACCACAGGGGCCATTGTTCCCTCACTAGACCTGGGGCAAGAACAGCACCTGGCCCCCAGCCTGGCCCGGGGGGTTGGGGGGGCGAGGGGTATGTGGCTGAGGTGAAGCTAGCCCAGCAGCCTCATCACATGTGCCCTAGGAGCACAGGAGGATAATTTCTGCATCTCCCACCTCAGTAACACTACGGAAAGGGGAGTGGGACAGTGCCAGTGGGGACCAAGCGGAAGTCTGCCAGGGCCAAATCAATACTGGCCTAGCGCTGCGGTTGGCCCCTGCCCTCTGAGAGCCTGCCTGCCCATGATGCTGCCCTCACATTACAGTGGTCTGGCGGGGGCCAGAAAGGTAGTAAGCCTCTCTGGGCTGGTTGACCGAGGCCCTACATAAATGGTCAACAGGTGACCGTAGGCCCACAGGGGCCCATCTCTCAATGGCCGACTGCCCGCCTTCCCAATCCGACCGTGCAAATGCTGCACTGTCGGCCGTCTTTTATGAGAATAGATACAAAGTTGTTAAATAGAGCTGTATTGAGGATGGCCCAAAAGTATAGGGTCTTTCGTTTGATGACAACTTCTTAAAGTAGGCAGGTAAATATGCAATGATCTTCACCAGCCAGGGCAAAGTTCAAAATTCAGTGACAAAGGTCTGTGGATGTGGTGCTTTTCATAGGGCAGGAAGATAGAGAAGTCGATTTCCTGGTGGAAAGCAGTTTAAACCACTTAGGTACTACCAGTCAGCTTCTGAAGTTGCAGAATCATTGAGCGCCCCTGCTTTCTCTGAATTTCTACGTAGGTGAGCAGACAGAGACTCGTCGCCAGACGTAGGGATCGAGAGAGAATCAGGGAAGAGAGTGAGAGAAAAATCTTGGACTGGCTCTCACACTCCTTCAGGCTTTGGCTGTTTCATGGGATGGCACTACGATGTTGTTGAATGGGCAGATCTGCAGCAGCTGGAAGACAGAGGGAAAAGAGTAAATCAACAATCCAGCTGGAAACCAAATGACACAGCACAGATGGAAATATGCTTCCCTGTTCTGGGAGCGGGCGGTGCTTTGTTTTGAGCCGGAAACTGGCCAGGATACTAAAAGAAGGCTCCATACTGCACCAAATCACCAGCAAGACTCTACAGAAAAAAAAATATGGCAGACAGCACAACACAAGGCAAGGCAAAAAAATAGGAACAAAAAGAGGGAAACAGGGGGAGCCGAAAGGGATGGAAACCAAAAAACTTGGAGGGAATGAAAATAATAAGTGCAAAATAGCATGTAAGTGAAAAGCCAGTGCAAATGCGGGATGTTGCCAGTTGAAGCCTAGCAGTCTAAGTTTGTATAAATAGTGCTCTACCTCCCTTCACCCAGAAGTGACCCAAAACCAGTAAGAGAGTAATTATTGCGGTACTAAAGCACAGTGGTCTAGTGAGCCAGCCCTTTCTAACTTCCTCAGTTTAATAAAGGGAGCGGAATGTACATCTGGTACAAGGCTGCCACTGGATTTTAGCTTCAAAGAGGTAGAGGAGGAGAAAGTACAGTAAGAAGTAACAGGAGCAGAGATCAAGGATCAGAAAATTACACAGGGGAGTGCTGCCTACCCCCATTAATTACATCCCCCCAGTGTGTGGCGGACATTCGAGGTTGTTCGTGATGGCATGGCGGAAATTTTTAGTAGATCTATGGGTGTTGAAGGTGGGGGGTGGGCTATGTCCCATGCAGATGCAAATATTAGAGGTTATGATCAGAGTGGGTGGAGCCCATATAATCAATGGGGGTAATGGAAGGAAGCCGGTCGGTCGTGCCAACCAATCTGTCTATCTGGACATGGAGGTGGTGTGGCAAAGAAAAAAAGGAATACACTCTTGTGTTTGTGTTGCATGTGTACCAAATGTCAACTAGTTGCCAGTGACATAGCCAGTCCTGCAGGGCTTGGGTATTGGATGTCACGGTTGGTCAAAGCATTGGAGAGAATGAGCTGTCAGCTTCAGTGCTAGGATGCAGTTAATATCCCCTCCTATAAGCCATGGGACCCCACTCCATTGGTACAGTGCCTCAGATAGATTATGGAGGAACGATACCTGTTCCGTCCGTATTGGGTGTATATATAGTGCCAATAATGATGTAACAACCGTCTAGGCAATCCCTGACAAGTACATATTGATCCTCTATGTCTACAACTACCTCATCCGCCATGAAGGGGACCTCTGTATTGATTCCTATTAGTACTCAGCGGACATAGGAGGAGCAGTTGGGGCAAACACCTGGTCAAGCCAGCTCCTCTGGAGCTTGGTTGCTTCAGTGTGTGTTAAATTTGTTTCCTGTAAGATCACTATATGGGTCGAGCAACAGCATAGTTGTGCAAGGGTTTGTGTATTCCCCGCTTCTTTCAGGTGATAACATAAGAGTGGGTGATGTGGTCGGTGGAGGGGAGTGTGGTGGTATACCACCATGTGGTGGGAGGAAAACCAATCTATGCACGGCGTCCTGTAAGTGTGGGCAGTGGGGCCAGGCATCATAAAACCAGAAAATATAACTACGAATAGAACCAAAAACAAAAAATGACTACTTTTAAAGCAAAGCAACAACATGTGTCCACCCAAACTGCCCAACTGTGAGTATCACAAGCAGCAAAACAAACCGTGAAGTGGGAGCACGGAGGGGAGGCGCACCACCTAAAAGTGTGGCAGCCCATTTGGTAAGAACATGAGTGCAGTAGCAAGGAAGTGTCTGTAGCTTCTAGTCTGGGCACCGCGGCAGGGTATAAAATAACCACAGAAAGTTAGTACGGTTTGACAAAGGATACAGAAACAATTCAGCTGCAAAGGAAAAAAAATGCTAAAGTGAATACAGGTGAATCGACATGAAACATCATGTGTTGTATGTCTGTTGGAAAAGCCACATGAAGTTCCACAGATAGTAGGTTAGATAATGTTATCCGCCATCCGTGGTATCACATCAGGAGGGATCGCCAAATCTATCATAGAGGACCAGGTGGCCGAAGAGCCACCATCACTGACGGATTTGGCAGATCCATCATGCCATCATTTGAGTCCGAGTTTTGGCTTTCTTCACGGATCATGTCTGCTATTTGTAGAGTTTGGCGCTTCTTCTGGATAACTTGCTCCAGGATGGGATGGGATGGGTTTGGGCTGAGAGGAGTTCTGTGAACGAAGTCTTCAACTATGGCGGCGTCCCTCGGCTTGACCTCAGGACATCTTTGTCTCTGATGTGGTTTGAAGAGAGTTGGCAAATTCGGCAGACTCCAGTCAGTCCCAAGCATCTCCAGGAGAGTCAAAAAAAGTGTGTTGCCCCCGCAGTGAAAACCCAAAAGCGTGCAGGGAACAAGAGAGATACCGTAAATCTAGGTCTCGAAGTCGTCGCTTGATGGCCAAGAAGGAGTTCCGCAGTTATTGCACTGCCACCGCGTAGTCCGGAAAGAACATAATGCGGGCATTTTCAGTGGTTATGTCTCGGAGTTTCTGAATTTGCATAAAATGGGTTTTCATTCACATCAGTGAAACAGGTGAAACAGAAGCGGCCTGGGGTTGGAGCCAGGGGAGGTTTTCATGAAGGAACACAGTGAGCCTGCTTATTGTAGAAGAACTGGGACAAGGCTACCGGGGGCAGGAGGTTGCATAGACAGCACTCAATTAGACAATTGCATTCTGCCCCTCAATCCCCTCCAGGAGACTGACCATCTAGATGTGTCTTCTGGAGCAGCACACAGCTTCCTCTGCCCTGCATTCCAAAGTGTGTCCACTATGGCATGCAGCGAATATTCAAATTCACAAGACTGTCTGTGAAGTTCGGCAAGAGATCGTTCCGTGGTGTGTACCTTGTCTGCTAGTGTGTGGTGGCCAGCATGGAGTAGTGTGAGGTCTGCTGCAACATTATCAATGTTGCTTTCCAGGGAAGCGTGAGTGCTCTCCAGAGAAGCCCTGGTGCCTTCCACGGCCTCCAGGACGATGTCCAGTTTGTCCCCTGAGCTGGTCTGGCATGTCAGCCCTGCCAACCACCTTGTGTGTAGGAGCAGATGGGCATGGTGTTGTAGTCATGGTGCCTGATCGTAGGCGACCTATTTTGTTCTTGTGCATGGGTAGGCTTCGGGAGGAGAGCTTCAGGATGATACCCCAGTGGGCCTGCTTGCTGATGCTCGCAGTCCACCATAGGTGTCGCAGCAGGAGCAGCCCAGAACGTTAAGGAGGTATCAAAGGGAGATACCCAACTAAAGAGACATCAGCATGTGTAACATTGGGGAGGGCATGGATGCACAATTGCAAATGCCGTGAACCCACTACCTAGCTATAGTATCCACACAGGATCCGGCAGGTGGAACCGCATAGAGACAGTGTAGGGGCTATAGCTTAGAGGGGCACTCACAGCAGATTAACACTTACATCTCAGGACAGTGCATGATAGGGCCCGCTTACAGATGCCTTTGATTATGCCGGGGCACCGCAGCAGGTGCAGCCTGATGTGTCCCATTGCTTGCAGCATGCACGTCTAGTAACACAGATGTCCAGCTGGACACATGACAGGAGGGCAAGGGTGCAATCCCCAACAGCCTTATATGTGCGCCGGGCGTTCTGGTTCAGTAACGTTGGTCACCCATGAGCATGAATGGGGAGACAGCCAGTGAAGGCAAATACAGCCTGTAAAGAAGCAGAAGGAGCAGCAGCAATAAACCCCGGAGATGGCCCTCAAGTAGCCCTCCCATAAACACGACACACAGGGCAAAGACGTCTGTCACACAGAATAAAGGCTGAGGGGAATAGCTAACTGGAAAGGTACCGAAAGGAGGTTAGCCCTGGGCTGTCCTCCAGGCAGGGGTTGAGGGCCCAGGGAGTTTAGGCAGCAGGAGATGGGCAGTCAAACCGGCACAGGATGCTGCCTGTGCTGCAGGGCGCCCCACTTGAGGGGCAGCGCCACGCAAGGCCACTTGTCCCGGTACTAGGTCCAGCGAGGCAGTGACTCCTTCACTAACGGCCTGCGATAGCGGCGTACCAGAAGAGAGAGCATCGGCTCAGTCAACTTCAGACGAACTAGAGACAATGTGTAACTAAGTCTACCTAGCCAATGGCAGTTGGTGGGGAGGATACATTTCGGCTAAATGAGGTTTTAGAGCGGATCCTCTCTGGAGTGTGCCTGCCATCTTGGGTGTGCAAGCCTTTACAGGCTCATCTTGTTGATAGGAATAGCCGGTTGTGCAGCGATTATAAATCTGACTGTCTCTACTGCATTTTTAAAGCTAACCATAGAAACCACTTGATGTCCCTGCTTCACAGCCACAACTACATATTTTCAGTCACATCCCCTGCACTATGCTCCTTTGTTTTGAATCCTTGCAGTCTCCCTCCTAGTACGGCATAAAACCGCTTTACCCCCGCCTCCACTGAGCTACCCTCTTCTAACCCTGGCTACAAGTAGCTTTGACTTCTACAATCAGACTAAAATGCAGACCCATTAATTAGCCATAATTTCCACTCTATCCCTGCACTGCAATGTGTGTAAAGAAATGGGATGATGACGGCTCTGAAATGACATAGCCTTCAGTCACTGAGCACACCATGCATGAAAGACCTCAGTAGTAAAGGGTACACTGGTGATAGGGCTAAGGTTAGGGGAGATCGCCTACCATATCATTTCTTTGTTCCATCCATTATACAACCAGGATGAGGTCACCAAACCTGATCAGCACTGCATGCTCAAATATAAGACTTAAGCCCTCAGTCACTCTGCTAAAAAGGAGAGGGGACATTTTGTGTGCATGTGTTTTTGTACTTTAAGATTACCAAATGTATTTTAAGATTAGAAATTAAAACATGTGTGTTTGCAGATGTATGTGGGACAGAGGAGTGCTAAGTTATGTTATGTTGTTATGTTATGTTAATTTAACTTCTTAAGCACAACGGTTACCCTGGGGTGTCCTGGCGCTGAGCACTGCCTATTTGGTTGCTGTGGTGTAGGGTGACTATAAAGTAAATAACCAAGTTTTTACCCCTTCCTGAAAGAGAGGAGCTTGGTTGAGTTTCTGAGGTGGAATGGTAGATTGTTCCAGGCCTTTGAGGCACATGTGATAAAGCCCCCAATACCCCAGTTCGCTTTTTAGACTGGGGGAACTATCACTTTTTTTGCTACCGTAGAGCGAAGGGTCCTTCTGGGATCATACCATTGAAACCGTTGTTTTAGGTAATCGGGGCCCACTCCCTTGAGGGCCTTAAAGAACGTGCAAAAGGCTTTAAATTGTGTCCATTGTTTAACTGGGAGCCAGTGTAGTTGTGTTAGTTCTTTCTTAACCAAGACAAACTTCGGTGTCCCCGTCAACAATCTGGTCGCCACAATTTGCACGATTTGGAGTCTGTTTAGGTGTTTTTTTGGATGCTCAAATAAAGACTGTTGCAGTAGTATAGCCATGACATGAGTGCCATGACCACTGTCCTAAGATGGTCTTCCGGAAGAAAAAACTTTATTTTCCTTATGATTCTGAGGAGGAAGAAACTCGCTGAGACAACACCACTTATCTGGTCCCCGAAAGTGAGTCTGTTGTCCACTAAAACCCCCAGGTACTATTCTTTCTTTGTCGGTACGGGGAGAGTTCCTAATTCTCCGGCCACCAGTCGGGCGTCCAGAGGTTCAGGTTGTTGCCAAATATGATGACCTCTGTTTTGCCTGCGTTAAGTTTCAGGCAATTTGAGGATATCCACCCTGTGATGGCTTTCATACAGTCATGAAATATTTTTCCTGTTTCAGCCGCTTGCCTACGACGGAGAGACAGCACTATTTGCGTATCATCCACATAACATGTCGATTGGTACCCAAATTATCTAATCAGAGCCGCCAATGTTGACACATAAACATTAAAAAGTGTTGGGCTGAGGGACGAACCTTGTGGCACCCCCCATGGAAGGGAAAAAGGTTTGGAACTGTCTTCATCTTGGTTCACCGTTTGTGTTCTATCTGTGAGGAAGGAGTTCAAGAAGTTCCTGGCATGGCCTTGTACCCCGCCCTCTGATAAGCGGACAATCAATACATTTTGATGAACCGTATCAAAGGCCGCCGAGAGATCCAGCATGAGCAGTACTGTGTTGCCTCCATGGTCCAAGGCCGCTCTTATTTACCCTGTAGATTTTATCAGGGCTGTGTTGTGTTCTGTTCTGAATCAATATTGTGTTGGGTCTAATATATTGTTTGTTTGGAGGAACAGGCTAAGTTGGGCATTCATTGCTTTTTCGATCATTTTTGCCGGTAGGGTGTGCAATGCATGTGAGTAGGATATGTGTCGCAGATGTCTGCATGCAAAGATATGAGTCATGGTCCTGTGAGAATGGCAGACGAGGGGTAAAGCTCTAAGCACTAGTATATGTAGTAGACCTTTGTACTTACTACCATTCCTATGTGATTTTAGAATTTATCGGTTTGTATCTCTTCCTTGAATGACTTTACAGCTTGTACATTTGCAATTTTTCCTTCCTTTCACTCAACTTGTATATATAACTCCAACCACTAGTATATGTAGTAGACCTATTTACTTACTACCATTCCTATCTGATTTTAGGGTATATCTGTTTGTATCTCTTCCTTGAGTGAGTTTACAACTTGTACATTTGCAATTTTTCCCTCCTTTCGCTCCACTTGTACCTTTGCAATTTTTTTCCTGTTTATATCTCTTATGTAACTCATGTAATTCAAAGTCCTTTTGTAACGCAAGTGGCTCTTTTTTAAAGTGCTCTGCTGCCTTCGGGTAATGTTCGCGCTATATAAAATTGCATTAAATAAGTAAACGCCATGAACGGAATCTCTGTTCAGAGGAGTCTGCAACACAAAGTAAGTATTTTTTTGGCATGATAAGCCTGACAAGCACTGCCAAACTGCCTTTGATTATGCCGGGGCACCGCAGCAGGTGCAGCCTGATGTGTCCCATTGCTTGCAGCATGCACGTCTAGTAACACAGATGTCCAGCTGGACACATGACAGGAGGGCAAGGGTGCAATCCCCAACAGCCTTATATGTGCGCCGGGCGTTCAGGTTCAGTAACGTTGGTCACCCATGAGCATGAATGGGGAGACAGCCAGTGAAGGCAAATACAGCCTGTAAAGAAGCAGAAGGAGCAGCAGCAATAAACCCCGGAGATGGCCCTCAAGTAGCCCTCCCATAAACACGACACACAGGGCAAAGACGTGTGTCACACAGAATAAAGGCTGAGGGGAATAGCTAACTGGAAACGTACCGAAAGGAGGATAGCCCTGGGCTGTCCTCCAGGCAGGGGTTGAGGGCCCAGCGAGTTTAGGCAGCAGGAGATGGGCAGCCAAACAGGCACAGGACGCTGCCTGTGCTGCAGGGCGCCCCACTTGAGGGGCAGCCACGCAAGGCCACTTGTCCCAGTACTAGGTCCAGCGAGGCAGTGACTCCTTCACTAACGGCCTGCGATAGCGGCGTACCAGAAGAGAGAGCATCGGCTCAGTCAACTTCAGATGAACTAGAGACAATGTGTAACTAAGTCTACCTAGCCGATGGCAGAAGGTGGGGAGGATACATTTTGGCTAAATGAGGTTTTCGAGCGGATCCTCTCTAGAGTGTGCTTGCCATCTTGGGTGTGCAAGCCTTTACAGGCTCATCTTGTTGATAGGAATAGCCGGTTGTGCAGCGATTATAAATCTGACTGTCTCTGCTGCTTTTTTTAAAGCTAACCATAGAAACCACTTGATGTCCCTGCTTCACAGCCACAACTACATATTTTCAGTCACATCCCCTGCACTATGCTCCTTTGTTTTGAATCCTTGCAGTCTCCCTCCTAGTACGGCATAAAACCGCTTTACCCCAGCCTCCACTGAGCTACCCTCTTCTAACCCTGGCTACAAGTAGCTTTGACTTCTACAATCAGACTAAAATGCAGACCCATTAATTAGCCATAATTTCCACTCTATCCCAGCACTGCAATGTGTGTAAAGAAATGGGATGATGACAGCTCTGAAATGACATAGCCTTCAGTCACTGAGCACACCATGCATGAAAGACCTGAGTAGTAATTTTTGCCGGTAGGGTGTGCAATGCATGTGAGTAGGATATGTGTTGCAGATGTCTGCATGCAAAGATATGAGTCATGGTCCTGTGAGGATGGCAGACGAGGGGTAAAGCTCTAAGCACTAGTATATGTAGTAGACCTTTGTACTTACTACCATTCCTATGTGATTTTAGAATTTATCGGTTTGTATCTCTTCCTTGAATGACTTTACAGATTGTACATTTGCAATTTTTCCTTCCTTTCACTCAACTTGTATATATAACTCCAACCACTAGTATATGTAGTAGACCTATTTACTTACTACCATTCCTATCTGATTTTAGGGTATATCTGTTTGTATCTCTTCCTTGAGTGAGTTTACAACTTGTACATTTGCAATTTTTCCCTCCTTTCGCTCCACTTGTACATTTGCAATTTTTTTCCTGTTTATATCTCTTATGTAACTCATGTAATTCAAAGTCCTTATGTAACGCAAGTGGCTCTTTTGTAAAGCGCTCTGCTGCCTTCGGGTAATGTTCGCGCTATATAAAATTGCATTAAATAAGTAAACGCCATGAACGGAATCTCTGTTCAGAGGAGTCTGCAACACAAAGTAAGTATTTTTTGGGCATGATAAGCCTGACAGGCACTGCCAAACTTAGTATGTGGAATAAGCAGTGGGTCTCAGTGAAAATGGCATATAGTGTTTCGGTAACACATGAGACTCTGTACAGTAGGACAGGGTAATTAGTACAGGTGTGGAGGGGGGTCTCTGTACATTGATCAGAATGCCTAAACACTGTCTGTTGTATTCTATGGCACCAGAAATGTCTTTAAGGTTGCCATATTATAAAAGTGAAACAGATTGGTTTAGATTCAGGAGTGCTGACGCAACTCAGAGTCCTCTAAAGACTATTGTGTTGTACAAAAGGGGCACGTTTCTTACGTGAATCCCCTGACATGGGCACAACTTCTTAAGTCAGCTTGAGCTAAAATGCGACTCAATTTGTCACTCACAAAATACTGAAATATCATATATAAATACACTTTGGAACGAGAAACGTCACACGCGAAGCGAATAAAAAACTTGGTAGCTTGGTGCGAAATACGCAATACATTGTATTTTCAGATCTGGGTCCTCCTTTCAGAATGGTCAGTTCAACTGAAAAAACACACATTTGCTGCCGGGCTAACTCTGCTACCTTAACAATAATCTAATATGCTGCTCTTGCGTTTCTCGTTTTAACTTGGATACATCATTTGGAGGAAGACTTCCCACTACTGATATTTTCTACTTTCCATGACCATGGAAGTGCCTTCCCAGTGTTTTCCTGTGGTTAAAGTGTCTGCCTTTTTGCAGTATTCTCCATATACTTGTGTTCGGTGCCCTTTTGTAACATGCACACACCACTTTGCCCTTGTAACACACGGTTGCTACCTCTCACATGTTTTTACCTTTGATACTTGCACAAGTGCCACCTTGCCTACGTAACGCTTGTTCTTGTGCCTAGCACTTATTGCAGTATTATACCTCAAATTATACTCTGTTTTCTCTTATAACTGCACACTTGTCACTTTTCCTCTTGTGTACTTTTGACTACCTCGTGTATTTTTGGTTGCTCACCATTTTTACTACCTCAAGTATTTTGCTTGCTCACAATTGTCACTATTACCTTTACTACCTCATGTATTTTTGGTTGCTCACAATTTTTACTACCTCATGTATTTCGTTTGCTCACAATTGTCACTATTACCTTATGTAAGTAACGTATGCTTTTGTAATCTGTTCTTTTGTAATGTTTCTCATTATGTTTCATTTCTGTTCCTAATGTGAAACGCTCTGACGCCTTCGGGTAAAGTCCGGGCTATATAAAAATGCATAAATAAATAAATAAAATAAATAAATAAATAAACATCACAGCTGCTGTCAGACGCTGCTGGCTTCCCCGCTGAAGGTCAGTGAGCATTCTAGCTTCTAAAGCTCTGTGGTAGTGATTGTCCTTCTTCTCTGTCACTGTTTCTTCGTCTGGGATCGCGGGTCGGCTGCTTTCAGCTGACGGTGGCTCGGAGGGAACCCGGAAGAAGAGTGGAAGCTGTATTATGATAGAAGAAAAGACAATCTGCTAGCCCGCATCCTGAAGACAGCTACGTACACAGCTACCCACCCCGGGGTCGGCTCCTATTCAGGCAGAGGCTTAGAGCCCTTACCCCGGGGAGGGCTGCCACTACAAGGTCGAGGCAGCCGCTTTTTCGGAGGGGGGCTCTTACTTGTGGACACAACATCTGCCCCACCTGCCGGGACACCTTCTACCCAAATACCCTAGAAAGGGTCCTAGCACATCCCAGATAAGTTTGACATTTTAGGCCGATATGCTGGGCAGCTGTTGAATGGAAAATCTGGGTAGCTGACAACGCCACGTCAGCCGCAGGGGCCGGAAGGAACAGGAGAGCCCGTGGCAGCACAACATTGGCTTCAACTAGTAGGAAACAGCTTGTTCCCCTCTGCATTTCCCCAGTTCATCTTTCGCCTGTTGAATCTCATACCACCAGCACAACAAATGGCCGTAGATGACCCCCACAACTTTCTCCCTCCTGCTTCTTGATCCTAACAAGTGACTAATCCTTACTCCTCGTATAGTAGCTTCCCTTGTTTTACCAGGCACCCCAGCGGATACTTTGACCACCCCATCTGCAGCTGTCCCTGGACACAACCAAAGCACTGATTGTGACATCTAAAGTGGCATTTGCCAAACAGGACATACTTTTTGCTCATAATCACCCTCCTAGTAGTCCCTTTGCCCCCCCATCGCCACACCGGACCCAGGTAACATTTGCAACACTTCCAAGACTATTGGCTAATTTGGCCAATTTGGCCAAGCTTCATTTGTGCTAAAATGATGTTAAAGAGATGCAGAATCGTTTTGTTCCTGTTTTAATATTGACTTGATCTCCATAAAAAAAGACGAAATCAACATCTGCTGTTGTGATAAAGAGTTTTACAGATGATTAACATTCCGGTCAGAAACTTTATTTCTAAACATTCTAAGGATTCTCTTTTTACTTTATTATGAAAACCGAAACTCGTACTGTTTTTGTCGTTGAACATTCTTTTTTGTCGATGTGACCAAATGATTCCGTCCTGACTTGTGGTGGTGAAGATTTTGCGGTTGTATCGATTGTACGATTTCCTGGATCATCACCTTGACCTTTTTTGGGGAAACCGACAGTAGAGGAGTAACCATGGCGGCTTCAAACTGGGGCTTGATAATGAACATAGTCAACAGTATTGTGGGAGTCAGTGTCCTCACCATGCCGTTCTGTTTCAAACAGGTGAGTTGGGAGACCATCGGGTTTCACCCCACCTCTTTCTTCGTCACTCGCGCTCGTTGAGCCATGACACTTGTAAAGTATGCAGCTTGTACACAGTCGACTTAATGGATTGGTGTGGTTTTATTTCATGATGAGGAGACTTGTTTGGCATTGTTGTTTATATATTTGTTTAGCATCACGAACCGAATTGCCTTCAGGAGGTTACCTCAGAAGTATTGTAGAAGTAGTGTATGGAACATTTTACAGCGAGTATTAACAGGAAAAGGACAGGATGGAGAGATTGTACAAGACGAAACATCGGTTATTGCATAGTAGTACTTGAGAAGCACCTTACCAATAACAAGCATTGGCATAGCCAATAGGTCTCGCCTTTGGGACCTTGTAAGTGTTTATCCATGCAACAGTTGATGTTGTTGAACCAAATATATTGTACTGAATAACTAAATACTTATAAGGTCTCGAAGGCGAGACCTAACTACTTTTTATTTGCACGAATCTGTAACCCCAATTAAGCACTGCCTAAATGTATTTTACCATGAAAATCTAATTTCAACAACAAGGCTGTACAACAATTGAAATGTAGGAGACCTGAAATACTATTCTAGCCTCTGCTCTGGAGAGAAGGCTCACTGTTTGCAGTCTTTGCTCTTTTAAGTAAATTATGGTGAACCCTCTATATCTATGTTCTTTATTTACTTACTGCTCAAGAAGTTACTGCACTGTAAACGGAAGCAACAACTAGTACTAATCATTATCTGTTGATCCACATTTAACCAACTCACAGGCTTCCTAGATGCAAATAGAAATTACACTTTACAGCACAAATCACTGAACTTTCAGAAAAAACACCCCAAAAATCATTTAAAGCAAAAGTCACACTTCTGACCCCAAGAAAACGTAAGTGTTTGTTATTTGACTACTTACTAATACCCAGAAATGCTTAAAACAAACATTTGCGAGTTTGGACTCTGCAAGGTAGGGGCCGGCGTCCTGGAAACCCTCCATTAAGCTTTAAATGGGACAGACAGCATCTCATATTTAGTTCTAAAAGAAAATATCCTCCTACGGATTTTAACCTCTCCTTTCAAAAACCAATTGCACTAACCAGTGTGTGGGCTTATGCGGTCATAAAAGGGTGAAAAAGGAAAATCATTTGGAAATAGTGTTTTTAGTAAAAATAAAAATCTATGGTGCAATTGCAGTGTGACAATAGTGTAAGTAGGCACTACAAACTGAAGAACATTCAAGTTTGATACGTTTGGCAATAATCTTTAAACAACTTTAGCCGTTAAAGGCATTTGATGCATAACAATTAGAAAAAAAGGTATGTTTCAGTTCAAACAATTGTTCAAGGATAGTTTTATGTTGCTAGGTTAGAAGATTAACAAAGTTTGTTTCTCCAAAGGACCACGAAACCACAACAACATTTCTTCAGTAGGGTTAATTTTCTAGAAAAAAAAACCTTCGTCTGTACGGTGTTAAGCATTACTTTATTTAGCCAAACTGATCCTTTGTAATGAATCGTTCATAAGTCAGTACTGCCCAAATTCCGCATTATAAAGGAGAGGAGATTGGGACCATTTCAAAAGTTCACTGTGCACTGTCAAACTTTAACTATCACCCCGGACGCACACCACAAAACAGAAGATGCCGTCATTAAAAACAAGCATTGGCCGCGAAAGTGAAACTGATGAAAGTGATCACACGGCCTGCTGCAGCATAGAGAGTGGGGGAGGAGGGGAGTGGAGGCCAGCAGAGTGACGCGTTCTGTGACGGTGGAGGAAGAGGGAATTGAAGCACAGAGAGAGGCACGCAAAGCGCGCGCCCACGCACTTGCACTCAAGCTCTAGACCAGCCATGGCAGCATCTGGTAGCACTTTTTTTTACCCCTTACTAAAAGTCGAGCAAGCAGCGCCTGCGCTGCTCTAGGCTCGACTTAAAAACAACATGACTGCGTTTGTTAGGGCATCAAAGCCTAAATAATGCAAGTAATGGGTGTCGGGTTGTGTGAGGGGTTTTCTTTAGTTCTTGAGAAAATAAGTGGTTACTGTAAAGTGTCCATGGTGGGGTTTGTCACTTATCACACTGACACTGCTGGTTCATGGCCATAGCTACTATTGCATCCCAATTGGTGACCAGGCTATCCCTTATAAGAGCTGGGAAGAAGGTTAACTGTGTTTTCATGTTCACTGTTAACAAGTGGAGTGACCAGCAGGCCACAAATTAGCAGTTAAAGTAAACGTCAACACAGAAGGCCAAAATGTTGAAGCTCTTTCTGGAACGGCCACTTCATCCTAGACATGAGGCGAGACGAATTATCAACATCTTTGCAGTTAAGGGGTAATGCTTTATTTACTGAGATTAGAAGGCAGATCACTACATTTAGACAGCCCTCCCTACAATGGGAGCTGGGGCTTTTCAATATTTGGTATACACTCAAGTCAAAGAAAGGGTGAAATGCGTTTAGGTCTGTTATTTGCCTTCGTTTTATCTGCAACTCACGGTTTCAAGTGGGAGCGTTCAGTGTGTCCAGTGCAGCTGGAGTCTATACTCAAAACCTAATAGAGCCATATCCAAAGGTGAACTCATCATACCCCTAAGGGTGATGCTACTGTTTGGCAAGGGACATCTGGAAGCATTTCTTTTTAGTGGTATGTCCAGTATGCACAGTCTCGAGGTTTTGCAGGGAGTAACTATACGCAGTCTTGGGAGTTAATGTGCATTCAAACTGTGCAATGACCACGTTCAGTGTGTAGTAAGCCGGCTCTGTATATACTATACGAAAGTTAGGTATAGTGTGCACAGAGTCCAGTGGATCTACAGAGGCTTTACAGAAGCTAAAGTAGAAAATACTGATGCTCTCTAATATGGTAGTGTGGGCAAGCAGTTAGGCTTATCAGAGGGCAATGCTAAGCATTTGTTATATACACACACACAGACAAGTAATGATTGCACACACTCCATGACTAAATCCGAGCCCAATGGTTTGTAAAAATATTACTTTTAGTATATTTATTTCTTAGAAGTGAAGGAACTTTGTTGTAGTAAAATACGTTAGGCAAAACCACTGTTTTTAAATATAATAGGTGGGCACTGCATTTTTCAATCAAGACAAAGAAAAATACAATCTGCAGTATGCAGTTAAGTAAATGATTTATGATATTGAGCTTTTAGATGAAGGATTAGTAACAGACAAAGTTCAGGTCGGGTGCAGAGGTCAAACTCTGGATCTGAATGCCAATCTTATCCAATGGAGAAAGTGGGCAATCAAAGTGGTACTAATTGCAGGTGAGTAGCATGGTTTTGGAACCCAGTCTCCAGGAGTTAAGCTAAGCAGAGGCGGGGGGGGGGCACAAGGCAGCACCAAACTTACACCTCCAGCGGCACAGGGATGGCTGGGTGCTGAGTGCCAACACAACGTCGGGCGCCCAATGCATACCTATGGGGAAACACAGACTTAGAAAAACGATGCAGGCTCAGGTCAGGAGGCCGATCAATGGAAACCTACTGCTGCACAGGTAAGTTGGGATATGTGGAGCATCGGGACACCGTCGGCAGATCTCCCCAAGTCCTGGGAGTTCGGGGGGCAGATGTGTTCTTTGGTCGGAAGTCAGGTCTGGAGGTCGCTGGGCTATGTGACGAGTCTCTCTTCCGTAGCAGCGTCTTTGAGGGCTGCAGACAAGCCAGTAGGGCAGGGGTCAAGTCTGTTAGTGTCTTCATTCTTTGCTGCTGCATGGCCCTTCTTTATCCTCTTCTTCATACGTTGTCAGTAATCTAAGGAGTAAAGATCAGGGGTGCCTCTAAATACTCAAATTTAGCAGTGTTACATGGGTTAGAAGGTAGTAGCCAATGGGCTACTTACCTTTAGGGTGACGACTCCCTTTGTATGTTCACTCCCTCTGGGGAGGGACACACCCCTAACCCTATTGGCTAGAATCATCCAAAGCAATATGGAGGATTTTCAAAGGAGGGGTGTCACTTCAGCTCAGATGGTCATGACTGAGAGGGGACACACCTCTCATGTTTACTAATTTTCCCGCCAACCTTGCAGCCAAAAGTGGAGCTTAGTCAGGGTGGCCAATTCTCCACTAACTGGAGAGGCCCTGGTCAGTATAACAGAGGGCAGAAAGCCTTAGAGTTTCACTGCCATTCAATGCTGTTCCTACTTGGGGATAGATGTGAAGCACCTCTACCCACAGCAAGCTTTATTTCTGAGGCACAAGAGCAAAGGTTTCCCACCTCAGGGGGTCAGAAACATGTCTCGAGATGACAGGCTGGTGCAGACAAGTCAGGCACACACTAGGGGTTTGGTAGGCTTGCAGGGGACACCTCTGAGTGCATCTATTAATGAATGCAACACTGGCCTCAGTGTGGGCTCATTAATCTGAGATGTTTGGAACCAGAAATCCTGGGATTCGGTGAAGCCATCATAAAGCTGTGTCTAAGAATGGATTTAGGCACTATAGGTGCATATCTGCTCATGCGGTTATGCCCTCACATGAGGTATAGCCCACCCTGCCTTAGGGCTGTGACTTACTTATGCTCTTGCAGTGCTGGTAGGCCTGGCACACAGGGATGTTCACAATCATCTGTGAGACGTAGGAGGAAGGAAGCTCTTTAATGTCATACAGTGACCCCTGATGAAGGGCACCAGTTGCCCGAAATGTATTGGGCTTTTAATAAAACACTGTCTTCGATGAATTTGCGAAAATCTTATTCTTGAAAATGAGGTTCGGATGGCCCAGCTGGAATATAAGAAACTTGAAAATTGGCATACCACTCTGTGTTTGGATGATGGAAAATTGTTGAATTAAAGTCAAATGAAGTGGTTAAAAAATTGGATTACTTGGAGTATTCAGGATTGAGTGGAACAAAATTCTGCCAGACAGGCGCTATAGCTGTGCGATTGGTGGGGGCGTAAATGACGCCCCAGCTCATGTTTAATTGTACACAGGGATGTTTGCCATGTCGACTCTTCACTTTTATCTGCAACAAAACTCGCAGTGGCAGTGTTCATGTGTTTGTTAAAGGGTCTCTTAGCGTGGCACAATTCATGCTGCAGCCATTAGAGACCCTCTCTAGTCACAAGGCCCAAGGGACTTGCATGTGTGCCAATTGTGGAAACAAAGGTACAGTTTTGGCAAATAAACACAGGTAATGGGAACCTGGTAAGCAGAAATCCGGTGCACATTCATTCAAAGATGCATCAGAGTCAGGCAAAAAGTGAGGGGGTAACCATTCCAAAAGGAGTACCTTCCTTACACAGTGGGTCCCAGCCTGCTTGTGCATTTGTCCATCCATTCTGTAGCATCCATATGAGAGCTCTTACACAATAATACTAACACAGCTGTCAAAGTTTAGGGGAAGGGTTGTAAGACCTGAATGCTCCACTCGGATTACCCAGCAGGCATGAATTGCGCTCACATTTGTTATGTTGGAGGGTCATAATATCTCTTCTCATCTCATAAAACTCCATCATGGGAAATTCCTCTTAGTGTGGTTCCCCCTTACTCTACCCTTGGAATAGTTGAAACAACACTTAAACTGCGTAGAGGCTGTCTGTTGAATAAATCCGCAGTTGCAGACTTATCTGCAATCAGAATGTAAAAGGGCAAGTAATTGGTGATCACAGCACAATACAAATACTTCAGGAGTATTCCGAAATTCACATGCTCCTGAGAAGAGAGACTCAGAATAAAAGGCACATGAGAACAGGAAGAGAAGGAGACACATAGAGACATAGTCCATGATAGTGCTACCTTGATTAAATCACAACTACTGAGAGACTTGCCTACTATGACTGACCTGGATTTTTGGAAGATGCAGGCCACAGAGCTATGTTGGGAAGTTCCTGCTAATCATTGCTTAATGTGTGACCTTTGATTCCAGCAAGCCCTGGCATTTGCTCACATGAGGCCTGGATAATCTAAGTTGCCACGATTCTAGAAGTGGATAATCTTCAGTTTCAACTCACTCTGTATAGAACGGTTGGGTGACTATCTCTTAATCTTGCATAGATTAAATGCATAAATCCTGCTCTGTGTAAGTTAGGAGCACAAGGGTCTAAGAGGTCCTAACGAAATCAGCACATCTTGTGAAGCAGATTAATCATGTCGACCTAGAATAGACGCACTACCTCAGTAAATGTCTCTTAGTGTCATGCTATGTTTTTAAACATATCACATGGCCCTCTTATTAATGAATTGGGTTAGGGTTCCCTGGATATATATATATTTTTTTTTTTTTTTTTAAAACCTTTATTTACGAATGCACAATACACAGCGTCTGCCTACAACCCCGTAGGGCCGGCCGCTATGACAAAAACAGGCTGAGCGAAAAGTGCAATACGAGGCAGAACGTTGCTGGAGCAATCTCTCACGTCAACATTATCGGCAAGAGCATAACATCATACAATTAGGATAAAAAAGGTTTAATTTTATGTTTTTGTCGAAATGAACACAAACAAACAAACACATGGTATCATAGTGGCAAGGGTTGCTGGAGGTGGGGGGGGGAATGGATGTAGGAGAAACGACAATGGTGAGGGGGGGGTGGCGCGCGCAAGAGAACAAAGCATGTGGTGAGAATAGGAGAGGAACGTAAATCACGGGAAGGAGGGGAGAGGGACCTCGTAGTCAAGCGGGGGAGAACAGATGTCTCCACGATAAGTATTCCAGGGAGCCCAAACTCTGGACCACTTCCCTGGACGCCCCCGGGCCTCATATACCGTCTTCTCTCGGAACATGGACCAGTCCATGTTCTCTTTCCAGGCACTTAGCACTGGCAGTCTAGGGGAGCCCCAAAGCTGCGCGATATCCCTCTTCGCAATCATATTGCCTAGGGTAACCCAAAGTGTCTGGGCAGCAGTGCAGTCAGACGGTTCCCACACATTCAACAGGCAACGACGTGCCTCAGGAAGCAATGGGACCCCTGTGACACGACTCATCACATCATGCACCCTAGACCAGTACGCTGCAATCATCGGACATTCCCACAGAACATGAAGAAAGGTACCATCCATCCCACACCCACGCTTGCATCGTCCATCCGAAACCAAACCCATTCGCACCAGACGCATTCCAGTAAGATACACACGATGGAGGATTTTCAATTGGACAAAGCGAAGTCGTGCCGGAATAGCCACCTCCTTAGGGGAGGACACAGCTGACTGCCAGTCCTCGTCGTCCAATTCAAGTCAGTCAGCCGTCCAGGCAGCCCGGAGCTTCTCGAGCTGGTCAGCTCTGTTATTAATAAGCTTCTTGTAAATTAAGGAGATGGTACTGTCTGGGACGTGGCCATCTAGAACTCGATCCTCCAAAGGGGAGGACTGCGGAACGTCCGTACCGGAGGGGAAGACAGAAGACAAGGCATGCCTCACCTGCATGTACCGGAAGTGCTCCCTATCATCGAGCCGGTATTCCAGCTTCAATGATTCAAAGGACCTAACCGCGCCGCGTGCCCACAGGTCCCCCACCGTGCTAATCCCAATCATGTCCCATTTCTCAAACCCTTTCGTCTTCCACAGGTTGCCCAGTCGTTCCGAATCATACAGCGGCGTCATACGTGTCAGTCTACCACCCCAGCCCGTGGCCACCGTAGCGTCCCGCCATGCCCGCACAGCACATTTCGTTGGGCCCGTAAGGAGTCGGAAGGGGGCCTTAGAATACAGCGCCCTATTAAAGTTGCCACCGGGCAACAGCAGTTTATCCAAAGCAAAGGCAGGAGCGGGCTCCGGAGAGTATGTCGCATGGTTGATGGCGCTCAGGTGCGAGGCCCAGTAGTATCGTCTAATATCCGGCAGCGCAATACCTCCGTCGTACCAGGAGAGCGTGAGCTTGGATAAGGCAATGCGGGCACGGCCGTCCCAGATAAGTTGCCGCTGTAAACTCTCGACTTCATGGAAATAGCGAGCTGGAACAGGGTCGAAGAAATTTTGCAGGGCATAGAGGAATCGGGGGAGCGACATCATTTTAAAGAGCGCCGCCCGGCCTAATGGAGATAGGGGCAGATCGCGCCAACGCCGAACATCCTGCTTCAGTCTGCGGAGCGGAGCATACAAGTTCCGCTCATAGCGGACCGAAGAGATCATGGATACATGGATCCCCAGATACTTAAAGCCGTCAGTCGCTACCAGGATGGGAAATCTGCGGGGGAGAGGCGGCAGAGTACCAGCTATGGCGTAGACACAGGACTTGGTCCAATTAATGACAAGTCCAGAGTTCTTACCGAAGGACGTGAGGACGTCGAAGAGAACATTGAGTGACTTCTGAGGGGAAGTGAGATAAAGGAGGATATCATCCGCGTACAAGGAGACACGATCCTCGAGGTCAGGGGACCATCGGATCCCTTTGATAGAGGGTTCCCACCGGAGCCACGCGGCAAGAGGTTCGAGTGCCAAAGCGAATAAAAGCGGAGAAAGGGGACAGCCTTGACGTGTGCCACGGCCCAAGGGGAAGGGGTCTGAGCATCTACCATTCACCGCGACCTGAGCTAGCGGCTGTTCGTAAAGAAGCTTGACCCATGCGATGAAATTGGGGCCAAAGCCAAATTTAGCGAGGGCTGCCCATAGGTAGGGCCATTCAATAGTGTCAAATGCCATCGTGGCGTCAAGGGAAGCGACTACTGCTGGCTCGGCGAGAATAGAAGCTCTCGCGAGGACACTGTGGAGCCTACGCAAATTAAGAGCAGTGTTTCTGTGGGGGATGAAGCCGGATTGATCCGGGTGGATAAGGTCACAAATCACAGCAAGCATCCGATTGGCCAGCACCTTAGCGAGGATTTTGGGTTCCGCGTTAAGGAGGGAGATGGGGCGGTACGAGGCGCAACGGTCACGAGGTTTGCCATCCTTATAAATGACCACTATGGTAGCGAGGCGCTGCTCAAGGGGGAGGCATCCAGCCTCAACCGCCTCGAGAAACATGTGACGCAGGTGGGCGGCCATCTTGTCGGGGCAAAGTTTGTAAAGTTCAATGGGGAGTCCATTAGGGCCCATTGCCTTACCCGAGCGAAGGGAACGAATTGCAAGGGCGATCTCGTCGACAGTAAAGGGGGCCTCCAGAGCGAGGCAGTCCGCATCAGACACAGTAGGCAGGGCAATGTCACGTAGGAGTAGCCTGGAGTCGGCCTCATCTCGATCACTAACAGGCGTGTAAACCATACGGAAGTGGTCAACAAAGCACTCAACAATCTCACCCGGATCAGAGACAGTCTCACCAGAATCACGAACAATGGAAGGAACAACACGACTCGCACGCTCAGTCTTATCCAGCCACGCAAGAAGCTTGCTAGCCTTGTCACCCACATCATACATTCGACCAAGTTGATTAGACCGCATCAATTTAGCAGCATCCGTGACACAGGCTTTATAGTCCGCTTGCTTCAATTCCAATTCGTGCAACAGTGCAGGCGTGTCATTCCCACCCAACTCACTTTCAAGCGCAGTGATTTCGGTTTCAAGAGCCACAACAGCCTCCCTCTTGACCCTACGCTCAGTGGCAATGAGTGACAGGGCGGAACCCCGAATAACCGTCTTGAAGGCCTCCCAGAGAACAGTGGGGGAAGTGACTGAGCCCAGATTCTCAGAAAAATAGCAATCTATTGCCTTAATCAAGTCTGAGCGGAGCCGGGGGTTTCGAAAATGCCAGGGAGGGATCGGGGGAACTCTGTTACCAGGCAGACCGCCCACAGAAATCGTAATCAGCAGGGGGGAGTGGTCCGAGATACCCCGGGGGAGATGCCGAATCTCACGAACAGTGGACAAAGTGGAGGCTAACATAAGAAAATAATCGATACGGGAGAGGCTGCCGTGCGCACCAGAGTGAAAAGTGTATTGTTGGAGTGTGGGATGTAGTGAGCGCCAGACATCCACTAAGCCAAAAGTGTCAGCCATTTCACTGAGCCACATCTGGGACTGTGGCAATACTCTAGGGGGTAGCCGGTCGCAGTCGCCGGACATGACAGAATTGAAGTCCCCGCCCAGGACCAACAAGCCGTCTGGCAGCCCAAGGAGAGTCCTGCCTAAATCAGCATAAGTGGTAGCCTGCAGTCCCGGGGGGATATAGACAACAACAAACACGACCTGCTTACCCTCCCACCTCCCCGAAACAGCAGCATACCGCCCACGCTCATCAAGGATAACATCGTCGATAGCAAGAGCAAGGGAAGACTTTACCATAATACCCACACCCCGGGAACCCGAGGTGAAACCCGCATGTGCAACCAGTCGATAACCCCGGCGGTCTAAGGCCTTGCAAGCATTGCCAATCAAGTGGGTCTCCTGAAGGAACACAACATCAGGGGCGTGGCGCCTCAAGAATTGCAGTACAATGCCCCGCTTAATCCTGTCACCCAAACCATTTACGTTCCAAGAAAGAATCCGCATTTCACCCCCCCCCCATTGCGACAAAAGCATTCCACACCCACCCCCCAGCAGGACCCACTATGAAAAGTCATTGCAAGATACGAAATACCATGAAACACAGAACAGAACAAATTAAACGAAACACAACCCAGTCCCCAAACACCAACCCCAAAACCCAAACCCGTTACTACACCCCCCTCCCTGCACCCCTGCTGACTAAAAAGCCACCCCCAACTGCAGTGTGCCTGTCGCCCCATACTTCTACACAAAGAACCCCCCGAGGAGGAAGGGAGAAATCACCCGTTACCGCACCGCCACGGGCAGAGTCATTAGGGACCAAGTCAATTTACACAGTACGTTGCATAGTCTCAATCGGAACCTCCAGGGCCTCAGTTACTCCTGGGCCGCTGCACCACCTTCCGCACCACCAGGGCCTCCGCTCCCAAAGTCATCTGCCGGCAACGAGTCCAACCAGTCGGCTGCACGTTCAGGTTGATCAAAGAAATAGGCACGCTCCCGATATTCGATCCGGAGCCGGGCCGGAAACAGCATGGCATACTTCAGTCCCCGGTCTCTCAGGCGACGCTTCACTCCAAGGAAACCTGATCTTTGTCGCTGCACTTGGGGAGTGAAATCGGGATATATGGAGACAGAGTTATTGTCATACTTCAGGGGACCATGTTTACGGGCGGCCTGGAGGATAGCATCCCTGTCCCGATAGTGAAAAAGCCTCGCGATGATAGGCCTCGGCGGGTTCCCCGGCTTCACTTGACCTCCTGGAAAACGATAGGCGCGCTCCACGGCAAAGAACTTACTAAGTCCTGCCGGAGCCAGTTGGGCGACTATAAGTTCCTCGACCAAAAGATCGGTCGCTACAGCACCATCACCTTCCGGCACTCCGACAAGGCGTATGTTGTTCCGCCTGGCCCTGTTGTCATAGTCCTCCATCCGCTTGAGCAGTAAGTCGTGCGATGCACGCAGATTGCCAATTTCGGATTGCGCCTCAGCCATGTCGTTCACCAGGCTCGACGTTTTAAGATCCAGTGCCTTCACCCGCTCATTTGTTTTGGCCAAGTCGGCCCGAATCAGAGTCACATCCACCGCCACCGTGTCTATTTTGGACACTACGGCTTCGAATTGTTGACTCATGTCGGCCTTGAGTCCAGTAATGGCAGCCAAAAGGTCTTGGAGCGACACTTCCGAGGTAGACGATGTGTCCGTTTGAAGTCCTTCAGCACCCATGCATACGGCCCCGGGGGAGCCTCTCGGCTGGGTGTAGCGTTCGATCATGTTCGACTGGATCGATCCCCCCCGGGTCGCAGCCTTCCGGCGTTTTTCGGCCTCCGCTTTCGTTGCCATCTCGCGTTCAGTGTCGGCCGGATAGCCAGAGGAAGTGACGAGAAGGTAGAAAAGTCTCGAAACTCCGACGCGCCACTGAGACAGAGGTGTCGCGGCCTCCTTGCCAGTCCCACGGAGGATAGTGCAGGCTGAGAGGGCAGCAGGCGAGGCCGAGTAGGAGGTGACAGGAACAAAGGGAAGGAAACCGAAAGTGAAAGCAATACACCTCCGGCGGGCCAGATGCCAGGCAGCCGTTGTTGTTCAATTACAGGTCGGCCACAGTGGGCAGCCGAGTCCCCGGTCGCGCCCGCGGGCAGGCCAGAAAGTTGCAAATTTCAGAAAAATGGTCCCCAGGGTCCGATTTTGACCAGAAAAGGATCAGTAGCATCAGCGATGATGGCGCTGCAAAAGCCCGTCAAAATGACCAGGATAGGTGAAGGATAGATAAAGAAGGACGGCGCGGGTCTCGGGAGCTCTCTGCTCACGCGACCATCTTGGATGCCCGCGTAGCTCCTCCTCCCCCTGGATATATTTTTAACGTTTTCTGTCCTAAGATCCCATTAGGAACATAGAGAATATCAAAGTGCTCCGTCCCACTGCAAGGTTGAGCCCACCTGGTGGTGAGCACCTCACCAGGTGAGGATCCGATGATGAAGCATGCAACCTGATTTGCATGTGGGCGAAGGTTCTATAAGAATGCATGTACTGTGCCTGGTGAGGACTATGGAGCAGGACATTGTGACTTGGAGACACCCTCCACTTTTGGTTTATGTAAATACATTTTTATTTCAAGAACTAACTTACTATAGAGTTACAATAATTAAGCTTGGCATTAGAATAAAATTAAACACTCTCAGCAGTGTAGACGGGCTCATACTTCCCAAACCCACCAACACATAAGAACCACGATTCTGTGTTTCTAGGACCCTTAACAGAAAAATTGAAATACCTGACACTGGTCACATAGTGGGTCAAGTAAACTGCACCCCGATACTATAATATATCCTACAGAAATAACCCTAAAACACCTCACTTTTATAGAGGTTCAGCTAGCAGGTCACAATCGTCCCCGCCAACTCGGAATGTAGCCACAAGGAAAACCCAATATCCAATACATTACTCTCACTACGTTGGGCACAGTCTCTTAAAAGAAAAAACAAACAAACAATGATGACCCACCACTGCAGGCACAAGAAGTAGGTGGCAAAATAATTGGCACATATGCTACATAAAAATTGTGTCACAGGACATTACTCAACTGTCCCAAGAACTAGGGACCTGTTGCTTGGTAACAGACAATTGTGGTAAAAAAAAGAATTCCAATGCCACAGACATCCAAACGTGTGAAGGCATCTTGCATACTTAAGACTTTCCAAGAACTAGGTTGCACCATAGTTTAAAGAATCTAGAGGCTCCTAAACCTTCCAACTACTATTATGTTGTGGACTACAAGTTGAAATATACTAATGGTTCAGAGTTGTGAGGCCAGTTCTAGTAAAAAATATTACATCTAACAGTCTTGAGTCAAATGGGGGAACCCTAAAATTCATCTCAAAATTAGACATTAAAAACTCTCATAAAGTCAGAGCCCGGGTGTTCTCGGGAGGGCATGTGTATTTTACTTGTTGAATGTCAGGGGAGGGCAATTCAGACTTTCCAGTAGAAAGTATTTTGGTTTCCCTGGCATGCCCACATAATTCCTATGATGCAGGTGATGCCCTAACCCTTGTCCTATGTCCGGTGACCTGGGCTTTAGATCCTTTTGGATCTTTGGGTATGGGCTCTACTAAATTTGTTTGTGAACGATCTGTTGAACATGTCTAAATCCACGCATGTGTCAGTTAGTTGGGCCCTATGTCTATACATTAAGTCAGGCCAGCTGCTCATTGAGCAGTCAAGATATTAGTCTTTCGAATAGTCATGCCTGCAGGGCCATCTGTTCTGGCCGGCCGCCGAAGGCATCATCCCAGCCTAAGTGGTCTCAGTATCTCTATCTTCTCAACTGGCGCTGCAGAGATTCATTCTGAAAATATACATTATTGGCTTCACATGGCCTCTCATGGCCAGGGTTGTCTTTCTGTTGGGAAAATCGTTTCCTACTAGTGTCTGCAGTTGTGTCAAACAGTTCACACTGGCAGGAAACAGTTCTTCACTCAAAAAGTTTACTTACTATCAACCTTCCCATTCGAAGCCTGCCATTTCAGAGTGCATCCTTACGGGCATTGTGTTGGGTTTCTGTAATGAGAGGGCAACAGTAAACGGACAAGGGACAAGGGAATTTCATTCGGAAAATCTTAGGCCAGTGATCCCAAGTGGGGCAGCGCTGCCTATGCATCCAAAACTGTTTCGATCTGGATGTTAGAGGTAAAATTGGATCTTTCTGTGCCCAGTTCAAACTTATGTTTTGTTGTAGTGTTTGTAAAGCGCACAGCTGCTCCAACAATAGGGCTTCCTAGTGCTGGACCTCATGCGTGCTTGAACTGCATGTACCGAAAGGAAGGAAGTAGAATGAGGGAATACCAGGTAGAAAAATGCCATGTCTTCAAGGTTTTCCTTAAATGCTGGTGGTTCTCCGTGTTCCTGATGGAAAGAGGTAGCGTGTTCCAGAGAACAGGGGCCTTGGCACGAAAAGACTGATCTTCTGCACTCTTGCTCTTCTAAGTCTGGGGACACTGGGCAAGTTGAGATCGGCTGAGCATTAGGGGTGGGAGGGTCGGTAAGGGGATATGAGTTTAGGCAAGATGGGGGGGGCCCTGGGAGTGCAGGATCTAGTTTATGAAGAAGACCGGAGACAGAGCAACATTTCTGGAGGGGAATAGCAGCCTGGCCTCCGCATTTGGGCCAGCCGAAGTCTTCTGATGACTGACTTGTTGGTTCCCAGATACAACATTTTGCAGTAATCTAGTCTGGACAGAATTACTGCCTGAATGATGGTTTGCCGCGTGCTAGGGTTGAAAAGGCTAGGAATGGGGTGGAGGCTTCTCAAGAGCCTGAAACTGGTTCCCGCTACCAATTTGGCTTGAGCCTCAAAGGCTAAGGTGCTGTCCATGGAAACTCCTAGATTTTTAGGTCTCGTGCCTAGCGATACACTACGTAGCAGTTTTTCGCGAAGCAAGAGTCCTTGTGTTTGGGTTTTCGAAAAGGACCCAGGAATTGAACATGCTCCTGCGTGTTATTTTAGTTTTGCGGCCTGCTATTGGCCTTTGACAGTGTGGTTGTTTTAAACATAGCACACAATAGGACTTTTGTGCTTGTTGTAAACTTTCTGTCCCCAACTGTTAGCAGAGCCTGTGCCCCCTTTACCCGGACGCCATGCTCGCCTCTCCAGCCCACTTGAAGATGGCCGTGACCTACGAATTTTTCCAGGGCAGAACGACTCGTCCCTGGCAGTGCCATCGGACAAGAAGTTAGGGGAGAGGAGTTGGCCTAATGGCTAGGGCGCTCAACCTTGGACCTGGGGAACTGGGTTTGAGTCTCGGTAATGACGCTGAACCTCCTGTGATTCTGGGCAAATAACTTAATCTCCCCGTGCCTAACAAAAATGAATGTGTGTCCTCATGTAACGTAACTGGTGCTTTGTAAAGCGCTCTGATACCCGATTCGGGTCAAGTGTGCGCTATATAAAACTCTGCAAGAAGCTTATAAATGGCATGTCAGGGGATATTTGTGTGCTTAGTGTATACAGTTTGAATCTTGTTTTGCATTAAACAAAGTTAAGTTAGAAACACTTAAATCAATAAGTACTCATTAAAAGATTATTTGAGACCACGTCAGACCCCACCACCAAACTTTATAAATCTAGAATGACAAGTCCAGGGATGCATCCACCGTTTTGGGCCGCTCATGACGTATTTGGGCAATAGCAACGATCGTGAGGTTGTTCGCCACTCACAAAAGGAAGGACCTACGCTCAAATTCGGTGCGAGCTGTAAATGTGCTAATCTCGAAGAACATTGCATTCTGGGACCTGTAGTCCTGTCTGTATAATGGGAAAAGTAAACTGAACCTCCCAGATTAAAAAAAAAAAAACTAAGGGCACCTTAAAGGATCGTCGGGGCAGCCCGATCACCAAACTCAACTCTCAGGAATCAGAGCCCTTTGACGTGACAGCAGCGCTGTACGAAAAGGCAAGGTGAATATCTGTATTTAAAAAATAATGAATTGTGAGGAGTCAGAGGTACACAATAGCCCCGCAGGCACAAGGGGCGGATAAGCACCCCTCCCCCTCGGAGGTTTCTGTAACACCTTGGTGTTTCATCTACCGCCTCCTGAGTGTTAGACCGGTCTGCAGACACAGAAGGAACGCCAGCAGAGGGTGCACTGCGGACAGTAGAACCTGGAGGTTCGAGTTTGAATCTTGAATCCGAAACCCCACGTTTAACCAAGCCGTGTGATCCTGAGCACAGCCCTCCATGTGCCTAAATTCCCTTCTCTGACAAGCAGCATGCATAGAACAAGTCCTGTTGATCGTCAGGAGGCAGAAACCCCGCTCCTTGGCGTCCTCAACTCTGGGCACCTCCTACCAGGGGCGCAACTAGAGCCAAATTTCGGAGGGGGCTAAGAAAAAAATTTGGGGAGGGCTGTCTCTGCAGGGGCTCTAGAATTTACAAGCGAATGGTCTTTTAAAGACCTGTGAGGTACTCTGATCCGGCTGTGTCTGTGCCTGGAAGCTGTCTCATCCCGGGAGGGGGAGGGGGGGCGCTGAAGCCCTTTGATCCCAATGGGTGTTGTGCGCCTGCCTCATACCGAGGTCTATCTGCATAGCGCCCACTGCCAGCTGGAACTCTAGGCGTTCGCCGCGTGTCCCAGGGTTTGCATTATAGCACTTGCTCAGGCTGATGAGAACGGAGGACTAAAGTGCTCCATAGCCGTGTGGCCCCTCACACTGTCAACTGGTGAATGCCAAAGCTTTTCAGTAGGGGGGGGGAAGTCCATTCAGTTCATGGCCACTCTGCTGAGGCTGCCACAAATGTTTGACAATATTGAGCACCTGGCCTCGTTGTAGATAGTACGGATACCTCGCAAATCGATTAATAAAAGCTATTGTTACTGTTTATTACATCATACCTACCTTTTGTACGAATTATCGAATGTTCTCGAGTAGCGCACCTTTGTGAACTGAGGGACAGAGAAGAAAATTAAGTTACCTTTGACCGCGCCAGTCCTCTGCTTCCAAACTATGCGGCAAGGAACTGCATTGCATCTTATATCTTCTTCATCTTGCCTATTTTCAAACCTTTTGCCTGCTTACATCCTGCCCTTTTTTTTAATAGTACATTTGGGCAAGTCATGTGCAGGATCCCACAATCCGGTTAAGTGAGGACATCCAGAATAACAACATGGATCTTCCTAATCCTACAGGTGCCCTATCCACTAAACCCCATCACCTGAGGTTCACTCGTGAGAACTGCGCTGAGACCCCCACTGGTACATTTATTTCACTCGTGCTGCAACACACAACATACTCGCACCAGCGAAAGCACAGGTGGTGATAGGGCAAGCGCCCGTCCTGTAGAGATCAGGTAACATAGGCAGCAGTAACGCACACGTCAAACATATGTACACTCGCCTGGCAGCATGTTCAGTGGCAGTGCGCGTTTCTCTCACACAGTACAGGCTCAGCACAGACAGAGGCACTGTAAGCTTCCTTTATACAAGTATGTATACCCAGGGCCCAGCGCAGGCAGCCTGTGACAGTGTTAAGTTTCCTTGGCACCCTACATTTTCTGTACGGTCAGTAGCAGTCTTATGCATCTCCAACACACGTGCGCCCATGCACGTGTACAGTGATGGTGGTCGAATTATGTTTTCGTGAATTGCTGGGGATACGTAAGTCATGCAAGACCTATTGCATTGTAAATGCTTGTTGATGGAGGACTTTGGTATAGGGGGCCGAGGGAGAATGGCCACCAGTGGTCCCCCCAAGAGTGAGTATCTTTTCCCAGTAAAAGTACTTTCGTTTTATTCAAATTCAGGCAAAGGCAATTGGGATTCATCCTCTCTGCAGCAGCAAGGAATCCTTTTTGGTAGTTGGCCTGGTGAAGCATAGGCTTATCAGTGAAGCAGAGCATGAGCTGGGTGTCATCAGCATAAGATATCAGTGCAATCCCTGTGAATTTGACGACCTGTGCCAACAGCTGAATATAAAAGTTGAAAAAGGAAGGGCTAAGTGAAGAGCCCTAGGGAACACCATGGTGTAAAGTGTGGGGTTGGGAACTGTAGAGGGAAGAAATTACCTGGAAGGAGCGTTCATATAAAAAAAAGTGAACCGGGACAGTGCCGCCCCACCTATGCCAATGCCTTGTAAGACCTGCATTAAGATTTTATGAGACACCTAATCAAATTCAGCGCTCAAATCACGCAGGATCAGGGCTGAGGATCAGCCTTCATCCAGGACACTGTGGGGCTGCTAGGTGACCACGAGGTGCGCGGATTCCATGCTGTGTCCTGGCCTGAAGCCGTTTTGAGAGATAACCAAGATGTAGTTATCATCCAAGAACTTGGTAAGAAACACTTTAACATGTCTCACTGTTACCTTTGCAAGAAAAAGCAAGTTGGAGATAGAGTAGATATTTTTCAGGTTTGGAGTCATCCAAAGATGGTTTCTTAAGGAGGGTGATGACTTGGACATGCTTCCAAGGATCGGGGATGGGCTGATGAAGGAAAGACTGATCACTTCTAAGCAAGGAGGTTGAGGGGGCCACGCAGCCTGAGAAACGAATCTGGTTTTGAGTGGATTTTCAGGTGAGCCGGATTTACTTTGACTACAGAGGATAAGAGAGGAAACAAGTTAAGAGCTGGGATAAGACCGGTAGCACCAGGCAATGCTGTATCGCCTAGCCTTGCAGAGGGGAAGTGCGAATAGATGTCCTCTATCTTGTTGATGAATTATGCCATCATTTCTTGGTGTGTGCGCTAGAAGTGTCAATGGAATCAGCTGAAACCACTGGTTTAATAAGGTTAGTCATTAGGTAAAAAATGTTTTAGGTGGGGTATTACTGTTCCTAATTTTAACAGCAAAATGTTCAGTAACAATTTATGATAAGATTTGATGGCTGTTCTGCATTATATTTTTTGTAGCGGTTCGTACGCTTTCCTCCAGGAGCGTTCTAAAGCCTTGCAGTGCTTTTTGGCCGCAATGAGGGACTCCTAAAACAAGAGAATGTCGTTTTTCTTCCTACTGGAGACCTGTCTAGTGGGAATGAAAACATCTAAGGCTAGGGTGAGCAAGGATTGCAGTTTTGTTGGCTTCCTTTAGGTTAGAGGTAAGTAGAGGCCGGCTAGCCTGAATAAAGTCCTCAAATATTGGGGGATCGAGCTTGTGCCAGGGACGTTTCATAATCTCATCATTCTGCCCTCTATTGTGACAATTTACCTGGCTGGCACTAAACATAGTTCAAAAGTAAAGATTTTAAGGCATTACATCTAAAAGATTGAGTTCTTGGGTCCCTCAACAAATTATCTTTAGTGTTTCAACCAGGCAGTGTTTCAGGGCAAGATCACTTTTCTGAATATGAATTGCAACCAAATACTGGTGAAACTACTTCTGCTTGGGAGGTTCATGCCTCTGGGGTTTCTCCAAGGACAAGGGAACAGAAACCAATCTATCCTACTCTATAGATTGTCTCATCACATACCTTTTCCAGGATTTTCGCGGTGTGGGAAAATGCAAAAGGGGATGAAAAGACTTGTCAAAATAGGTCCTTATGGGGAGGAGGTACAATTGTTTTATCTTTTAAAACTCAGATGACACCACTGAAGTAGATGATGGGAAAATGGAAACATGGCTCAAACTAGGAACCCCTCACAGAGTTTTGAGTCCTGTTATTTCAAGCTAAGCCATTTTCTTCTTGAATAACACACTGGGGCATGGGCACAGCGTGGAAGATGTCCACGCTCTACTTAAGTTAACTTGGCAGCGCTAGGGCCGCAACATTTTCTAGCTAAGTTCCGTTAGTGATTGCAAAGACAGGACAGGGCCCTTTGGCGGAGAGCAGTGCCTCTTACTTCAGCATGCTAATCCAACTATTTGCATAAAAAAACATTATGCCATGTTTTTATCAAAGTGACATGAGAAAATGTAATTTATTAAAATAAAAATAGCAGCGGACTCATTTGTACAAGCACTAGAAGTGAGGACACACTGATTTGGCTCATCACTTTCTGCGCCCTACTCCTGATCTACTCTACCACAATACTAGTTTAATGACTGCTTCAGTAAACTCCAAAATGTAAAAAAAAAAAAAGGGTGTGCTTGTCCAACCAAGATGTCCGAGTGTACGTGATCCATGAGGGCTCTTATGCAATTCTGTAAAAAGGACTGGAAGGGAGCTGCAGGAGCGATCCTTAACGATGCCGCCCAGCAAGGTATACCGGCTCTGACAACATGGAACCCATCATAGGTGAGAAGGGAGACCTCCCCCCCCCCATCCCCTCGATGTGGCCAAAGCAGTTGCAGGACGAGGCCTATCGGAGGATTGGGAACACCGTTCAGGAAGCCTCGTGGCAGGCAGAGGCTACTGAGCCACACTTTGGCATTGAGACCTTTTACCACTGCTTTCCTGGGGCCTACTCCATTGTGGCTCTGCTCTGAAAACTGCGCCAAGTACAACCCTTCACTTACTAGACATATAGCATTTGCGAGGGTGAGCATTCACAGGCTTCTCACGGAGGCTAGTGTGGGGGTACTCACACTCAGGAATCAGTATCATCACTGCTGCAGTTCCATAAGATCAATGCCCAGCCAGTGATTCCCTTTGTAGAAAATACAAGTACTTTATTACCAGGGGACAAGTCCTATAAAAAGAAGTGGGGGGACTGACCAAGTAGGACAATATGCAAATGACCTCATGACGTCACGACGTAGTGCTATAAAAGCATATTTCTGTGGGGCCCAATTTCTTGGCTGGGGGGACGGCGTCCACCCTGTGAAAGGAGTGGGGGGCTGCAAAGCCCTAAAGTATATTTTGCTGTCCTGCACCCATCCAGAACAGTGCTAATGGTTTAACACAAGCCATCCGCATATACAGACCTGTGCGTGAAATGCAAATTAATATCATCATCATCATCATCATCATCATCATCATAAACTTTATTCGACAATTAAGTCATGAAAGTATCACATAAAAAACATACATTTATCACAAGATAAAATCTCATACAAAATTCATTTATATAAATATTTAAGAAAAGATTAAACTCCACAGGACTAATGTCGAATATACGATTAGAATAAAAGAACCCGATAAAATCAATTTTAAAAAAAAGTTATATAAAAATTACAGTATATATAAGCTAGTTGTCACTACTCCTGACTCAGTTAATAATAATAAGGACAGCCCTTCCAATCTTTCGATCTTCCCAAATTATTGTCAAATTATTTTCGCTCTATTTACCCACGCCCATTTTAAAAATGTTGCCATAGCTATAGCAATTGGGAGGCTTGGGTCTGTACATAATATTCTTAGTGCCTCTTCGTGTCTGTGGGTACCAATTAGTTGGCATACTGGTTTCACCCATTTTTCCTGTGGTGCAGCATACAAGGGACAAAAAACAAGAGGTGGCTTATAGATTCTTATTTGTCCCTGCATTTAGGGCATTTATCATCAGTAGCCCCCGCCCAGCTTGCTGTAAATAACCTTGTGGGGAGGGTGCCTTCCCTAAGTTGGAAATAGAGCTTACGGTCAAATGGTTTCTCTATGGCGTCCCAGTACAGTTCCAATTCTGGGTAAGCCTTAAATTCAAGGAATCGCCCTGTAAGGGGAGATGAGAGGCCTTTTGCACATGTAGTTGAGATAACCATCTTCCAGTATATGGCCTTCATGTCTTTCTTGGGTGGGAATACTGCAATTGTTGGGTCATCCCACAGTTAACTCATACCCATTCTCACTAACAGGGATCTAATTACCTTCAGCCAGCTAATTTTATGAAAGTGATCCTTTTCAATAATTTCCTTGAGACCCCGGGCGTAATGGTGTAGTTCCTCAGTTGTCCATATTTTGCGCCCATACAATAATGGTCGCAGAATTGCTAGGTCTTGAACTGATTTTCTGCAAAGATCCCAGAACAGAGGTGTTAAGGGGGTACTTTGCGGGACACTAGTAGCTGTACGCAAAAATTCGTTTTCTACTAAAGTTAGATGTTTCAGGTTTTCAAACCCCCGGTCGAACTTAGCACCTTCATCTCGTAGATCTCAAGGAGTGGGCTAATAGGTTTCGTAAATGAAGTTTTGAACCTTTTGAGAAGAAGACCTGCCTGTTGCTGGTGTCTTAATATAGTCAGATCTAATTGACTATTCCAGCGCATGTCTCTCTGCAGGGTGACCCCCAGATACGTGAAAGCGTCAACCTGTTCTAACGGGCAGTTATTCATATATATACTTCCTCTAAAAGGTTTAAATGACTTGGAGGGTTTACTTTCACTAAGAAACATAAACTTTGTTTTGGCGGTGTTTATTTCCAGTCCGCGCAGCCGGCAGAAGTCTGTGAAGCGCAGGAGGGCCCGTTGGAGACCACTTGGTGTTTTCGAGATTATCAGGGTGTCGTCCGCAAACATGAGGATCGGGACGCGATTGCCAGCCATCACAGGGGCGTCAGTAGGGACCAGGGAGAGGTAGTCTGCCGCCCCATTCACGAAGAGCGAGAACAGGGTAGGCGCCATAACGCAGCCCTGCCTCACTCCCCGCTCAACATGGAAGGCAAGGCATCCGTAACCTCCCCCTGCTTTCCCCACCTGACCCTAGCGAAATTGTTCTCATGCAAGCGGACGACCAAGGTCACCAACTCTGGGGCCATTCCTAGTTCTTCCAAGACACGCCAAAGTTTACAGCGCGGAATTAGGTCAAAAGCCGACCTCAAGTCGACAAATACCGCATAAAGTACATCTTTCTCTAGAACCACTGTCCGCCAATAAAGAATAATAAACCAAAAGACATGATCTATCGTGCTAGTCCTGGGGCGGAAGCCGGCCTGGAATGGGCTCAAGATATTCTCTTCGTCCATAAAGGTCTGCATCTTTCCCAGAACTAAGCGACCCATTATTTTTTGGATAGAGTCAATCAGGCTGATAGGCCTGTAGTTGCCTGCTAGCGACTTATCCCCTTTTTTTAAACAGGCACAATTTCTGCTCCTCTCCATGAGTGGGGTATAGCCATCCCTTGGGCTATGGCATTTGATAAGTGGACAATATATAATCGCCATCTTTCCTTGTCATTTAGAAATAAGTCCGCAGGTACACAATCCATCCCTGGGGCTCGCCCCTCAGTTACTGAGTCTAGTGCTCTGTCAACATCCCCTAAGCTAAAAACGGCATCTTCATAGAATATAAAAACAAAAGCCCCCTCACTTTGGTTATCTTCTATACTAGCGTATTGGGGCTTAAAATACTCCATCCATGAATTTTGGGGGACGTTGTTCTGCGGGCTATCAGCACGCCCACCTCCATCCCATTTGAAGGTATTCCAAAACAACTTAGGGTTTTTAGAGAAACATGCCACCTTGAGTTCCCTGCCACTTGTTATCTTCCCATTCTCTTTTTGCACCACACTTTGTTTTCCTATAGTTAACTTGAGCCACTTTTACTATATTTGGATTCCTAGATTTTAATGCTAGGCTGAGCTCAGCCCGGGCTTTCCTGCAAGAGTTATTATACCATCTCTCCGGTTTTTTCATTAGTTTTCTCCTAGCCGAGCTTGGTTTGCAGAAATAGGATTTAAGGTTGGCAAAGAGATCAGCATGGTCTTCCACAAAAGGACTATACTTCGTCCCGTTGATTACACCTGACCCCAAAGTAGCCAGTACCTTGTCTACACTAGCTTTGATAGCAATTAGTGTTTCAGGGTGGTCAGCAACTTTACGCCACTTAAGGTGGCACTCGTCATTTGCTAAGACAATTTCTGGGGCTGCTAGTTCTTGGGTCACACCTACCGGTCCCTCTAGGCCCAGCCTAAATAGTGAGGTCAAGGGGTTATGGCCACTCTCTATGCGAGTCTTCACCTCCATGTCCACAAGAGAATGCCAAAGCTTTAAGTAAACAAGCAAATAATCAATATTACTTGCCCTTATACCATTATCATAGGTTTTGTTCCCCATCCTGTCTGACGGTGTTCGGCCGTTAGCGGCCCTCAGCTGATTCCCTAGACAGAACCCATTCAGATGCAACGCGGCCTCAGGCCATTTACTTATAGGCCTAGTCTCAAGTTTGGGGACACCCCATCTAGAATCTTCTTCTTCAGACAGATTCCGGTCTTCCAGCCCTAAAGGCTCAAACGTTGTATTAACCCCTTCGCTGCTCATGACGAGCTCAGCTCGTCATGCAGTACACTGGTCGTGTGCTTATGACGAGCTGAGCTCGTCATGAACAATGAGAAAGGAGGATCTGCAGCACAGGAGGGGAATTGCCTTAGCAGCCATGTGGTTAAAGTCTCCCTCAATTAGCGGCAATACATTAGCTGGCATGGATTCAGTCAGAGCTTCTAAAGCCATGACTGCCTCCGATTTTTTCCCTCTGGGCACACTTCTTGCATAAACATTAATTTTGTCAATTTTTAGGCTACACGGGAAGCTAAGTCTTATTGCGAGAATATCACAGTGTAAAACTGGGAGTAATTGAATGCTGCAGCTTAGGTTCTGCTTGACCCAGATCACCAGTCCTCCCACTGGACGTCCCTTTTGCCTTCTCACAGCAGGAACATAGAAGTTCAGGTAGCCCAATCTAAGCACTGGTTCAGCAGACCAGTTCTCTTGAAAGAGACAAATATCGAATTTGTCAATAAAGCTCAGCCAGCATGGCGACGCTAGCTTGGGCTCCATACCCGTCAGATTCCAAGATATTAGTGATGTTGGGCAAGCTGTACTCAGATGCCTACCTGCTACGTCGTACCCAACTAAAGGGGAATTATGCCGCGGCAGAATACTTAGGTCCGCGGAAGGTGAGGGATTTACCCTATTCGATGCATTCTGGAATGGAAGTTTGCCACCCTTCTGGGTGATAGCTACAATTTCATTATTTAACTTTGGTCCCATCATACCTGCCTGTAGACTTTCATCTTCGGTCAATTGGCCTTCCCTCCTGACTACATATTCATCGGGCAATTGTATTGTACTCACACTATTGCAGCCTTTCTGTATTTGCTGTCAATCGCAATCCTCCAGCCCAGATAGGGCATCAAACCTATTATATAGCCTTATATTCCATAAAATAGAATGGTTCGGTGCCTCACCCCCTGGGAGGATTTCCCTTTGTGAAGCCTGTACTGGTCCATAAAAATAAATTAGGGGGGCGTGGCTAAGATGGCGTCCCTGTAACAAAATCGGCCGTAAAACGGCCCTGGCAGAGAGCGCGGCCGTCCCCCCTCCCCCGGGAGGTGGGGAGGGGGGCCGGTCGAGCACTTAGCAGGGCCGGTTTTGTTTCCCAGTCCGGCCCTGCAGATCAAAATAAAGCAGCTGCACGCGTTGAAGGGCACAATCTGGTTTTTCCATTTTGTGCAATACCTAAACTGTAGCACTTTCTAGTGGCTCATTTTTTGCATGCTACCTCGGCTAAATGTATAGTGCCTTACCTGCACTACAGCATTGTTGTGTGAGGTGCTGAGTCTGCCCGAGACAGCTTTACCAAAATTTAATGAAACGGGCAATTTCCCTTCCTGCCATTTTTGTATCACTTCTCCCTGGGCTTGCGTCACCGCATAGTGTGTAAGGATGGCTCATGGGAGATAAACTTCAACTATGATCCTCACTGGAAGAGGAGTGAGTAGCGCAACCAGATGTTTGAAGGGAGAAAGCGCAGTGAGCGCCGGTTGGTACAGTGAATGCGGGTGGCACGGAATTCCCCACTGACTTCTGAAATGACTGCACAGAAAGACCTGCCAATCATTGTCATTTATGGAGGTGTCTCAAGAAATTGACATACATTTGCAAAAAGCAACGTTTGCTCCTTCATTGAACTTGACCACATTAAGAGCTGTAAGCCTCGAGAGGGTTACAGAAAGCACTTGATATATCGTGATTTATTATGCCACCTTTGCCATACATGCCTCCACCCATGCATCCATCCATCCACTCACCCACACATCATGCACCCATCCACAATTTATTATGCCACCTTTGTGAAGCAGCTGTGAAGCAGCTTGCCATAAATGTATTTCAGTAGCATAATTTCACCACCTTTGCCATACATGCCTCCACCCATGCATCCATCCATCCACTCACCCACACATCATGCACCCATCCACAATTTATTATGCCACCTTTGTGAAGCAGCTTGCCATACATATATTTCATTCGCATAATTTCGTGGTCACCCGGGAGCGCAGTTAATGTGAATGCTTATTATGTGAACAGTAGCATAATTTCGTGGTCATCCTGGCGCATAAACATCCGGGAGCGTAATTTATTATGCCACCTTTGAGCGCATTGGCGTTCACATCATGACACCCACTTGTCCATGTGCATAATCTCTATGGCATTATTTCATAATTCCACTCAAATGTTCAATTCCACATAATAATCAGCATAATCTCGTATTGCAAGTGCACATTGGCGAATCGGCATAATCTCTATGGCATTATTTCATAATTCCACTTGAATGTTCAATTCCACATAATAATCGGCATAATCTCTTATGGCATGACATCCCACTCGAATGTTCAATTGCACATTATAAAGCGTAAACATCCGGCAGCGTAATTTACTCTGCCACCTTTGACCGCATTGGCGTTCACATCATGCACCCATTACTGTTTTCGGGGACATCCGGGAGCGTATTTCAATTGCATAATTCCACTTGAATGTTCAATTGCACATAATAATCGGCTTAATCTCTATGGCATTATTTCAATGGCATTATTTCGAGGTCCATGTGAATTTGAGCGCATTGGCGGCAACATGCCTTGCGATCTAACTGTAAACGCACAGTAGTCTCATGCGCTGGATATTCGATAAGTAAAGCACCCCACCTCCTTCAAGCGCCTTGAGACCCTCTGGGTGAGTAGTGCACTATACAAATCTCTGAATTTGAACTTGAGAAAGCATGCAATGTAACAGCCCCCGTGATGTAAAGGTCGCGATGCGATGGCAGCGCGACGTAACACTGTCGGTGTAATGAGTGTTTCCCATTTTAACATGCAGGTTTTTCTATGCTCTCTCTAGGTCACCCCAAAGTAAGAACCTACTGATTGGTACTGCTATGTTTATATTGTCTATTGTGCGGGTGAAATTGTTAGAATTATTTTCATAGTGTTCTTTTTGGTTTTTTTTTGTGTGCCTTTTTCTGTTCTTGTGGGTTGAATTAAATGAAGCCAGGTTTGACCCAGATGAACAAGTCACCTTCCTCATTAAAATGTTGTTGCCTTGCTCGAAAAGAGTACATATGTACTTGAATTGCATATATATATATACCTGAGCATTTTCGGTAGTAAATGTTGTTTTTGTTGTATCTAACAGGCATGTCAAGAAAAGCGAGTTAGTGGAGGCAGGGATATCCTGCTGAAACCTTAGCAGATTTGTACAACCTAACGTGCTTACATCCATAGTCACATCAGGGCCACAGGAAGTCCCCCGCCCCCAAATGCCCAAACCCGCAAATAATACACAAACACCGTGTTAGGTTTGGGAAAAAATTGCTGCAGGTTTATTACATACAACATATGTAATGATGGTGGGTTAACTTACGGGCGATCCCGGGCAGGCCGCATTCTCGCCACCTGCCCGCCTGTTGAGCCAAACAGCACAGTGGCGAACCACCCAACTGCTGTACAATTAAAATATAAATACTGACACGCCCATTGCGGGCGTGACTAGGCAAACCCCCGGTTGCACAGGCCCACAACCGCCCGAAGGACTACTGGGGCGCCGACACGAATTCCTGCACCTCCCATGAGGTTACAGGTTAGGCTCTGGCACCCCTATGTGCCCGCTGAAGTACATCGTTTGCACCTCTCTTCTTCCGGATCGCCCAGTAACTCCGCCACAGCCTGTGCGGTGGTACCCGCTGCCGCACAGGCCCCCACACCATTGCTACCTTCGCTACCTGCAACCTTTGCTCATGAGTGCTTCTTTCAAATCCAGCAGGAAGAGGTCTAAGCCTACGGGCGTGAGGTGAACACCATCCTCCTCAAAATAACCCTTCACTTTGTCCTGAATCATGTCATGTTTGATAAAGCCTAGACCTCTGCGCTGGGTGAACTTTTTCATGGCCGCATTGATCCGCCTCCTAGACCTCTCAATTGCCTCGCTGGACTTAGCACCCCGCCAGGATCTCCTGGGCACTATTTCGGACCACCAGACCTCGCATTCCCGAAAAAGGCCACTGATGATCCCCAAGTCGGTCTTCATTTTAAGCAGCAGAGTGGATTTCCCCAAGTACGTTATGTCATTGCCACCCAGGTGAATTATCAAGTGGTGGGGAGGGGGTCCACCCAAGGCAAGGGCCTCCCGAAGCCGAAAGAGTAAGCTATGCCAGCGCATGCCCGGGAAACCCCACCACACACAGTCTATACTTGAGAAGGCACTAGTCCACTGCCTGACCGCTGCCCACCGGGCCAATCTGTCGACCATGGAGTGCCCCATGACCCATACTCGTGAACCTGTCAAAGAAAGGCGCAATATGTTCAAGGGTGTTTATTGAGTAAATCACAAGTAAAACAATATCGCCACATCAAAACACAGCAAACAAAGCACAAAATTTACAAATGAGAGGAATCAAGGCCTAATGTAACGTTTATAGCAAGGCGATTCCCAGCGCCCTACTGACTGAACCTGAACTGGCTGCAATACCAGCACGGAAAGCCGATGTGGCCGCCCCTATGCAGAAGGAATGGCTAGAAAACTTCTTCCCCTGTCTTAACAGACCAGCCCTGTCCAGGCAGGCAAGCATGATTTTGTCCATCTGGTATTTAGTCAAGGGGCTGAGGTCAGCATGGACAAAAAGGTAACCCGGCCCAGCAGGCCGCATAGCCAAGAAGGCCCGTAAGACCGACACCGGGCAGAAGCGGGGATCCCCAAGGGGGGAGAGCCTGATAACAGACCCTTTACCAGCTTGATCAGTCTTGGACCGCCTAAGCGTGATGGACAAACCCTCCACAAAAGCGATATCCTCCACTCCCAATGCATCCCCAGAGACATCTATCTTAGAGCGGGCCACCAATTCGCTACTCCAGAAGGCCCCAAAGAATGCTAGAATAAAGGCTGCAGAAAACAGGGCCGCTTCATACTGTGAGTGCACAACTGCCCGCAACACTAGCAACATAGCCTGTAGCGAGGGAAAATCAATGGGGGACCTGTCATCCGGGACCCTGGGTTCCTCCCGAGCCCAACCCTTCAAGGCGGCCCTAATCACAAAGGACTTGGCTGGGTCACTCCCCCCACACAACCTAGCCTCATGGCTAATGGCCGCTAAGTGGCCGCAAACCCAAGAGTGGGACTTTTTCTGCTTCTTAGCCCACACAACAAATGCCTGAACTCTACCCTCCAGAGGCAAGGCCTGTAAACCTAAGTCAGTGATGACTTTAAGGAAAGTAGAACGGTGACTCGCATAGCGTTTCCTTGTACCCAGCGCTAAAGATTTCTCTCCTAATTCTCTCAATTGCTGCTCCACTCCAAGATGCGCCAACGCCTTGGTGCAAAGGGGGTCATCTCCTCTCTCGCCTGAGGGCATGCCGCCCGGAAACGGTCCCACTGCAAACGAGAAAGAGCGACATTAGTGACCCCCGCAATGTGCCTAGCTCTAAATTCAACATTGCAGCGCAGGCACCTGCTAGCCAATTCGCGGAGTAGGGACAGCACTAGCGGGTAGCTGGCAGATAGACCATTGATTGCCTGCGCCACTGCCATATTGTCAGACCAAAACAAAACCTTCCTGTTGGACAGAGTATCAGGCTAAAGATGTAGAGAAATCACAATGGGAAAGAGTTCCAGGACGGTAATGTTAGCAGTAATACCACGCTTGCGCCAAGCATTGGGCCATTCCTGCGCGCACCACAGCTCTCCCAGAATAGCCCCAAAGCCCTCACGACCTGAGGCGTCCGTGAACATATTCAACTCTGGGCTCTCCACCCACGGGGACCCCCATAACACTGTACCATTAAAATCAGATAGGAAGTCATCCCACATTTGCAAATCTTTCTTGAGTCCAGAGGTCAATCTAACAAAGTGATAAGGCTTGTGGACCTTGGCAGTAGCCCTGGCAAGGCGCCTCGCAAAAACTCTCCCCACCGGAATGACCCTGGCAGCGAAGTTCAGCTTGCCTAGAAGACTCTGAATGACCCCCAGAGGTGCCTTATCCCTACCTAGCAAAGCATGAATGTCCTTCTTCAAACCAACCACCTTTTCTGCCGGAAGACGTGACACTCCCTGAAGCGTGTCGAGCTCAATACCCAGGAAGGTCAGCACTTGAGCAGGGCCCTCAGTCTTACCTGGCGCCAGCGGCACACCTAAGCGACAAGCCAGGTCAATGAAACAGTCCAGGCCCTCCTGACATTCCTGCGTGCCCTCCCTCCCAATAAAGAGGAAGTCATCCAGGTAATGTGACACTGCTGACACTCTGTACTCTGCTGTGAGGGCCCATTGTAAGAAGGTGCTGAAAGCCTCAAAAAAGGCACAAGAGACAGCGCAACCCATTGGCATACACTTATCAAAATAGTACCCCCCTTTCCACTTGAAACCCAGCAAATGCTGGCTGTCCGGGTGTACAGGTAACAAGCGGAAGGCTGCCTCAATGTCCGCCTTCGCAAGCCAGGCCCCCTCCCCAGCTCTCCTCACTAAGTCGATGGCCATGTCGAGGGAACAGTAAGAGACAGAACAGGCCGCTTCTGGTAGCCAGGAGTTGACGGAGGTCCCCTCTGGGAAAGAAGGGTTATGAATCAGCCTGAAAGCCCCAGGTTCTTTCTTAGGGACTACACCCAAAGGGGACACCACAAAGTCAGACAGAGGGGGGGGGGGTGGACGGAAAAGGGCCTGCCACCCTCCCCAAGGACACCTCCTTGCTAATCTTCTTGTCGACCACCTCAGGGAGCTCCCTGACAGATTTTTGGTTCTCTGCATCCCTGCTGACCCTAGGACCCTGATATGGGATCTTGAAACCTTCCAGGAAACCTAAGGTCAGGACATCCCTATCCTTTTCATTGGGATAAGCACGGCGGAGGGACAGCAGGCTGGGGATGATGACTGGGGACGGGCCTTTTGAGCTGAGGGGGTGGGGGTCCCCACAGGGCAGCACCGAGAATGAACCCTCCTCTAGGGCAGTGGAAGCAGAAAGCAAAGCTGAAGGGGGGGGACCCAGCCGGGGGGGCAAAGGGCGGGGATGGGATCTTTGGGTTACTATTTATCCTTATTGGCAGCGCTGGCAGAGGAAGACCGCTTTTCGCAGGATGACTCTGGATGGGAACCTCCGCATTTGTTGCAAGCGTGTGAGAATCTACATGCCTTCCCCCAGGTGCAATTACCTGCGTTGTACAACCTGCAAGTGGCAGAGACATTCTTCTTGGAGTACTGTCTGTTGAAACTGCCCCCACCGCGCCCCCCGCGAAAGGACTGCCTGAAATTACTTTTCTTCTGAGAGAACACCTTATCATTTTCAGCCTTCTTAACCTGGACAACACTGTTAGCACCGCTCTCAGCTTTTCCTTTACCCATGTGTACCATCCACAGTCTAACTTCAACCTGGTCCCAATCTAGTTCTGGACAGACCGACATTTTCTTGCGGAACTCACAATCGTATAAGTACCACCCCATCCCGGATGATGCTTCAGCTTCATTAATTATGACACTGTTATACTGGAATAAACCTTGCACCTGATCTGGGAAGCGCTCCGTGATTACCGCTGCCAGGATGGCAAATGCCTGACGCCAGTTTTTAATTGTCTTTTCTGGCCAAGACTGAAAGCGCGCTTTCTTCTCCTCATCCTTGGAACCCATTTTTCTCACATCCACCCCATCCGCCCCCAACATCAGGAGGGAGAAAATGTCGATAAATTCTCCACGCCAGATGCCCTGCTTCGCTTCCTGCGGGACCTGCCAGGCTAGGAAACATTTGCCTGACAAGAGAGGCGCCATGGTCATCAATACTGTGGGCGCAGGTATGGCCACCCCCAAAGCAGGGGAGGCCGCAGGAGCAACGGATGCCAAGGGGATAGGAGCGGCCGGGATAACTGCCTGTGTCGGGGCCGGGGCCGCAGCGGGTGTCGGGGCATCCTGGGGCACACTCGGGACCAGCGGCAACACTGGGATAGGAAGCGCTTGAGAAACAAAGCTTTGAGCCGTGCTGACAGGCAGGGCAACCACACCTGCCAGGGGACTGGCAATATCCCCCCCTAGAACAGAAAGCCCACCCCAAACTCGAGCCACGTCCGCCTCCCCAGTGGCAGGAGGTGGCGCCACAGCTGCCGGTGCCACTGACTGAGAATGTACTAAATCAGGTGACTGCACAGGGGCAGCGCGCAAACCGGCTCTGATTTCTGACATGAACAAAGCCAGCGAGTCTGTAATCTTACCCAGATCTTCCCGGGTAGCAAATTCCGAACTAGGCACTGCCGGGCGTGGGGGTGAGGGGGGGGCACACCCGAATCACCGCCGGGGGGGACGCCGGGGCGTGCACAATGATGTTCCTGACCGGGTCCGCCGCCCTGGTCTTAGGGGGAGGTTCTGCTGGGAAGTCCTTCACTGTCGGCTTCCTAGTGCGCTTAGGCCTTACCGTGGCCGGGTCCTCTACTACTTCTATTTCAGTTAACAGGGGGGCAGGGGCCGCCCCGGGGGCTTTAGGGGGGTTGGCCAACAAAAATTCACTGGCCCACGCCACCCCATTTGATTTTATCATATCCAACAAAGCTTTCATCTGTGGGTCCTGGGAAGGTCCTAGACCTGAATCATCAACCTGAGACGTCTGCGTAAATAGCAAGGGGGACCCTTGACTCTCCATGGTGCCTTTGTACGTATCATGAAAGAGAGATAACCATGAGCCACCATGTCCAACAACATTTTGCAAAAGAAAGCACCCCCCCCCAATGACTGGCTGACCCCCCCTCCACCCCCCCGGAGTACTCTCCTGCCAAGGCATGTAAGGAGAGGGGGGGCCGAGAGAGAACCGATACTGACACGCGAAAAAAGAAAGGGGGGGGTATGGGAGTAGTTGTCAGACCGCGACCAACACCCCCCCCCCCTTAGTACAGACCCACACTTCTGTTGTACATACCTCTCCTAATATTCCTTTGAATGCTAACGAATCCGGGAATATGGGGCACCCCCCGAGGCTGCTCCTTTGACTGTGCAACTGTGTAAAACAAAGCAAAGTAAGCCACTGACAGGAAAACTTCTACCGGCCGGAACAGGATACAAAACGACCAACACAATGCCTGATTTGTTGAAGAGCGTCCCGATTCCCCCCCCCCCCCCCGCCCATACCCGTGCAGAGCAGGAAGCGGAAAAGTACAGCATGATGAAGCCAAAACAGCGCCCAACTCTCCCGGTCGTACATACCTTACACTAGTACTGGAGAGAGGGGGGGGGGGCGGAAGCTCCGAAAAGGCCGAGAAGCGCCAAGCGGTCGCAAGACTGAACCAGAATCTGCAAAACAAAGCACGACAATGTTAAATGAGGCAAGCGACCTGTGCATCGATGGACGTGCGCACCTAAAGCAGGTGAGCGATCGTTAGGCCAGCGCTGCGCACATCCTGGAAGGGGAAGATCTCCCCACGCCGGACACCGGGTTAGGGTCTAGACTGCGCTTAGTCCCCGCGCACTGTCCTTGGTGGGTGCAGAGCTGGCTAATGCGCTGCGCTACCAATAGCATGGGTAGAGACATGTGCCTTACCAAGACGTCCTTCAAAGCACAGGAGAGGCTCCTAAAGTAAAGACGAAAAAGTCAATAAAACAATGCGCCGCAGCCACTGTGCAGGGGCAGGCGGGGGCAGGACGCGGGAAACACAGGCGGGGGCCAGGGGGGCAATCGCTCTTTTAAATTAAAGCACACACGCCCCATTGTGGGTACAAACCCTCGACTTCGTGCTTGGAAAATCGCACGCTTTACCCCTGTGCACACCCAGGGTGCCTGAATATTGAAAGCACGCCGCACCCCCCCAGGCCCGTTCCTCTAGCACCAGGCTCGCCCCCCCCCATGAAAGGACACATTGCGCCGCGCGCCGCACTCCCAACTGCGCACATGCAACAAGCCCGAATGGCCTCCGCCACTCACCCAGCAGGCAGATCAAAACTTTCCCTCGCAGTAGGACCAAACGAATGGGTGGGGGGGGGGAGGATGGCCCATAAGCAAAACCACTGCAGGCCAGGCCTGCACCCCACTCGCCAGAAATCCACCACGCTGCACAGCAATAACAAGAAAAGCATGTGAAATTCAAAATAACGCCAACCGATACAGGGAAATGAAAGGCAACAACAGCACATTTACATCAAACAGCAGATCTGGATAGCTAAGCATGCAGCGCTCGCCGGGTCCCAAGCCCACGTGGACCGAACACCATGTTTCTATTAGAGCAATGAAACCTACACGGTCCGATCACCGGAGCCTATTTCTGTGGAGCAAAACATTCTCTGAACAATCGGAAGGCGCGAGCACACTTGAATTCTAAACCAACCACAGATCTGCTGAAATGGCCGCCACGCTGACCGACCTAAGATGGCTGCCCCAAATGCGGGAAAGGGGAGGATGAAAACACTCGCGGCTCCCTGGAGCCAGGGGAACCGTCCCAAGGGGGAGTTACGAACGCGGCACATGGCCCCCCCCCCTAATAGCTCGGGAGAGGAAGCGCCGGCGATGCGCCGCCGAATGGATACGCTGAATACCTCGCCCCCCAGCCGAACGCATTTCTCCATATCGAGCCGGTTGAGGGGGGAGGTGTAGGGTTGGCTGCGGTAGGGCCGCCAAGGACCCGGGCCCGGCAACCCAAACAGCAGTAACGAGGCTCGGGGACACAGCGCCAGCAAGGACGTTCTGACGCCGCGGCGGGGCCCGACGGAGCTATAAGCCGGACCCACCAGACCCCCCCAAATGGAGGAAAAAGGGGGACCACAAGGGGAACCGGACGTCCCCCCCCACAGCAGCCCGACGCTAGCGGGCCGCCTCGCCAGGCTCACGACTCCTAGGGAGGGAGTAGGCGGAGAAGGGGGGAGGATTAGGCACAAGGCCTCGCTCACCGTGAAAGTCCCGAAAAGAGTGTCCCGAAGAGCCCGCGACGGCGTCTGGAGCGGCAAAGAGGCCCTCCAACGGGGTCCAGGAGCTTAAGTACCCCTAGAGGCCCCTCCCCGCCGCCCCGGACGAGAAACACCGCCAGCCGCCTCCTCCAACCAGTGAGGAGGAACAAGCTGGACATCCTGCTGGGGGCGGGACAGCCCTCCGAGACTAGGAGCCCGCCCTCTCTATGGCCACTGCGTGGCCTCGGGCAAGCGCATTCTACAGACTACACGGAGCAGAGACTTCCGGCATCGACCGATGCATCAGAAATCCATTCGTAGGATTTATGTCACCTTTTGTGCTGGGGTTCAAACAACCTCGCGATCTGTGAAGGACACTTTACATTTAGGCTGTTTGAGATGCAGTAATGAAGGGAGTTCCATGGCCTAAGTTGCCTATTGCTCTTACACAATGCGCCTTTGTTTGTGAAATAGAGCCTCTCTTTGGAGGGAACAGACACTCCTTTTCCAGCCAATGAGATGCTTTGAATTGACTGCAGGATTTACGTTTAAAACCTTTCTATTATAGTGACGTTTGCACAGAAATCCGATGCATACAATTTTCGAGTGCAGCCAGGCCAACTTTTCTCTAAGTTACTATTAAAGTAGGCTAGCAAAAGGGTCCTGACAGATTTTTGCAATTGAAATATTTGTGTTTTAAACTACAGGGCTGAAAGCATACTTTGTGCGAGTTGAATTAAAGAAGTCTCCGAGAACAGAGGCAGTTTTTTATTGCAGTGGTGCGGTGGTGGCACGAGATGGTTTCTGAGATACTAAATGAGAAAGAAATGAATGTTTATTTTGTCTAGCTCACTATTACGAGGCTATCCCCGTCTCTACCCCAATAAACATCGAGGAGAGTGGCGGAGTCGAGGTAGGGTCCATTCTGAAAGGAAACCCTTGAGTAATGTAAGTGATTACAGACATTTGAGAAGTGAGAAAAAAAATTGAAGAACTGAATACATTTTTTGGATCGAACTTTTGGTCGAAGTGTAAAATATTTCAAAGGGCATATGAAAACAAACGGTTAGTTATTGGGATTACATTTAACACCAGTCATGGGAAAAGAAGTATAAATTGACAATTGTACCGAAAGAAAGTTATGTAGCTCTGGTTGTTGGTCCTTTGCAGGGCTTTTAGGTTCTTTGAACTTCATAGCCAGCAAAGAAACAGGATTACTAGAGGAAAACATTGACTATTTGAGAAGGCTCAAATAAGGTTTGCTGGGGAAAGCTATAAGATAGAGACTCCTTGGTTTCTAGTCATCTGCCTCTGTGGGTTATTGTTCACTTCTGCACCTGATTTTGCCTCTGCGCCGGGTAAAGACATAGTAGAGGTGCTGGAGCAACCTATATATGGTATTGTATCCACTATATATATATATATATATATCACCTCGCAACTTGCCTCGTCGCAGGGGGAGCACTCAGGAGCTGGTGCCATCGCCGGGATCAAGGCAGTATCCCGTGTTCAATATTCAAACACACGTTCCAGAATATATATATATATATATATATATATATATATATAATATATCTTCAAAAGCTCGCCTCCACCACAACTTCACCACGGACTTGCAAGTAAGACGAGGTAGACCCAATTTTGTGTTGATTTCAGTTTATTTCACGAATGCCACCAGCCATCACTACGCGTTTCGGCAGATCCCTGCCTTGATCACATGACAACAATGTCGTGAGACACACCCCTATTTAAAGTGAATATGCATAGTTGGACATAGAAAAAATACTTATCATTTTTCCTGTTGTTTCTTGTTCAAATATTGTTTAAAAGATAATGATTATATACTTGTAAAATACAGATAAAATGCAAGTAAAATATACGTAAAATACATTTGGATTTCTGTTGTATCTGCTTAAATGCAGTTGCGACCAGACGCAGTGATAATTGTGTAATACACTGTTTCATTATGTCCAAATATCTATAATATACTTTTCAATTGTGAGAAATGCACTTCAACTCAACTAGCATATATATCCTTAAACAGTAAATAGTTTTATGGCATTGTTACATGTGCCTATGAACAGAATCTTTTCCAGGATAGTTGTGTGTGTCTAAAAATTAATTTACTATATGTTTCCCCAGAATCCCCTTAATTAAAATACCATGGTGTATATTCTGAAAAAGTGCATGAGTGAAATGTGAAGTGTCACTTTTGTGACCCCATATTCTTCTATATTGATTCACATCAAATGTTACAAACATTTCAACAACTCCAAATTTAATTTCCAAACATCTATTCCAGAGACAGTTTTGTTGGGGGGCTACCTTGATGTTAATTCTATGACCTTTCTTAACATGAATGATTCCCACAATAAATTACACCATTTTTGAGTCTTGGCAATAATTCATTCATTCATAAATATGTTTAAAATCATCATAAATACCCTCATAAAAAAACATCTTAAAAAGGTTTGTCTTAATAAAAACGAGTTATACATTTATAGATAAAACTTCTACTGTATAAAAGTACCATCTCATTATTTGTAAAAGTTCTATTTCATGATTATACTTGATGTAAATAGCAGCAAAATATTCAGAACAGGTATTATTGATTACGTATTGACGAATTTTAGATATTCCCTCCTATACTGACCGCTGCCTCAGTGCCCTATGTCCATGTTTTCATAGTTGATGGGCCTGGTCTGGGGCAATTAGTCCAAATAAGTGTATAGATCCTCACTCATATTTAATCCATTTGGTTGCTTGGTATCTAATATTAATATGTAGTGGGTCTCTAGCCGCCTTAGTAGAGCCTCCCTGTCACCACCTCTTCTCTGGATTGGGACAGTATCTATGAGAAAGTATTTCAGATCCTTTGGTTTACCCCCGTGAGTTTCCTGAAAGTGTCGGACTACTGGGTAACTTGGGTCATTGTTGTTTAATGCCCTAATGTGTTGTAGCACTCTTTTGTGGCCTGGTAATTTGGTACTTCCTACGTACTGTAAACTTTAACTGCACTGCAGGACGTAAACCACATACTCACTCCAACAAGTAAGATTATACTTTATTGTCTGGGGTTTCGAACCAAATGCTGTCATAAAGGTCGTTTTGTTGACACCATGTGAGCAGGCTTTACAACTCGGACATTTATAAAATCCCTTCCGGGCCAATGACCATCCCGTATTATCCTTATATTCTGGGCTGCTTTTGACCAGGATATCTGCCATGGATGTGGCCCTCCTGTACTTTATTGCAGGATGTTGGGGGAGATTTGTACCTATCAACGGGTCATCTTCTATTATGTGCCAATTGCGTTGTATGATTTTACGCAATTCCCTATGATGTCGACTGTAGATAATTATGAGTCTGGGAGTATCAACTAGTGTCTCTATCCTTCCCTTCTCATTGTCCTGAGTGGTATCTACTATCTTCAGAAGGTCTGCCCTTGACTGCAATCTTGATTTCCTGATTTCTGTGTCAATAGTTTTGGCACTGTAACCACGATCTAAAAACCGGATCTTACTTTCTTGTTGATGTTATATAGTTCCCCCTCACCACTGCATATTCTGTGCAGCCTCAGCATTTCCCCATAGGGGATGCTGTGTATAAGGTGTGTCAGATGTGGACTCGTTGCATGTAGCAACGTGTTGCCAGCTGTTTCTTTTCTGTGCAATGTAGTGTTAATCTGAGCTTTGTCTATATTCACTTGTACGTCAAGGAAGGATACCTGATGACTGCTGATGTGGGACGTGAATTTTAGGTTTACATTGTTTTCATTTATGCATTTTATGAAAACTTCTGCCTCTTCCAATGTACCTTTCCAAACAATTATCAGGTCATCAATGTATCTTAGCCAGGATACAATTTTGTCCCTGCATATGTTGTGGTATTGCCTTCTGAGGACCAGCTCCTCCCACCATCCCATAAAGAGACGGGCGTAACTGGGGGAGAAGCTGGCCCCCATGGCAACTCCCTGTACCTGACGAAACATTTGTTTTTTGAAAAGAAAGAAATTGTGCTCTAAACAAAAAATTAACATGTCCATCAGCATTTTGTTGTGTTGAGTATATTCGATGGGCCTTTTTGCAAGGAAGTATTCTACAGCTCTTAGCCCATCTGGATTCTTAATGCAAGTATACAATGATGAGACATCGAGAGTTATTAAATAGTAACCTTCTTACCACTCAACTTTTCCAATTTTTAATAAAAAATCTCCCGTGTCTCTCACGTATGATTCTAGTCCTCGCACGTGTTCCTGCAGGATGAAGTCTATGTATTTAGACAAGTTCTCAAGTGGGCTGTCACATGCTGCAATAATTGGTCTGCCTGGAGTCTTTTCCTTGTCCTTATGTACCTTCGGTACAAAATAAATAACTGGTGTCCTAGGGTGTTCTTTTTTTAAAAACTTGAATTCTTCCATGTTTAACAACCCCAGGCTTTTCCATACCAGTTATTTGCTACATAGATCATCCTGCATATGTTTGTAGTTGATGGGAGAGCTGTGGTGATAACATTGGGTATCGTTGAGCTGACTGTTAGCTTCCATTAAATATTGGGGGAGAGGCCACAGTACAATGATCCCTCCCTTGTCCGAATTTCTTATTACCACCTTGTTTTCCTTCTTCAATTTGTCCATCAGTAGCCCATATTTTATTTCCTCACTCGATCGTTTCCTCTTAGTCATTTGGATTTTTGTATTTAGTTTCTTAACTTGAGCTACCACAACATCATTGAATACGTCGATTGGAATCCTTCTTCATCACTGGTACAAATGTAGATTTCTTCTTAAAGGGTGTTTCCGGTTTCTTATTTCCTATACCCCTTACCTCTTGAGTGTTTAGGATAGGAAATGTTGGTGGAGACCCTCCTCCTTGTTGTGACTCCATGTCACTTTGCAAGTTGGCGGGGGTGTTGATTATGCTTTGTACTGCTGCCAATAATTCAAAGTCCCCAGCCACTAGATTGGACTTTTCATTGCATTTCTCCACACTGGATTTCATTTTGCCAGTTGACTGCAGTTTGTGAAATTTTTGCAATTTTAACTTTCTTATGAATTGGAAGACATCTGCCCTTGTTCTTGTATATTGGAAGTTGGTTTCGGGGCAATACGAGAGACCCAGGGATAGCAGTTGCCTCTCAGCTGCCTGATAATTCTATTTGCGCCAAGTTGATGATGGTATTGGCGTTTAGTTGGTCATTCAGCTTTTTTGCATTTATTTTGTTTGTTTGTTTTTCCATACACCCCGTCCCCATCCTCCTCGTTTCGTCACATTGCCTCTGGGCGGCCCTATATATATATACTAGCAGCCCGTCCTGACGTTGTCCGGGTATGAAGAGTTGAGTGTGTGACCGCTCGCGCTAGAGACGCTGCGCGTGTGGGAAAGTGCAGTCAGTTTCAAGGTTAGTGTGCCAGCAGGGCCGCTTAGTCTCGTCAGCCGCCGCTTGAGGCCGGCTCCAGCCCTGGTTGATGTTGGGCGCAGTGTGTACATTCGTTTATCCAGAGAGTTGAGTGACAGCGTGCAGGAGACGCTGCAGTTATTGTCCCAGCAGGCACGCTCAGTAGCGTGTTCCTCCGCTTGAGGTCTGGCTCCAGCAGCGACCGTATTACAATGCAAATTATGTGACCCTTGAAAGTTATTTCCCGGTATTAATTTTTTTTTTAGGACCCACATGGCGTGAAGGCAGGAACGTAACGGTAATTTAGTAAAGCACTGATGGCATTCGGCCCCAGAAGGTTTGACACGCACCCAGCACAAGGCACACACTGCATTCGGCCCCAGTATGTGTGACACCCCCCAGCACAACGTGCAGGCCCACAAGTGAGTAGAGCGAACGGTTACTTACCACGCCTCCAGCTGAACGCAGACACCCATTGAACGCATACGCCCAGGTGCGCGATTGGCATCATAGTTTCAGAATGTGGCGCGATTGTTGGCGGCTGATTGCCGCGCCCATTGCCCACGGCCCTTGCTCCGGTGCAATTGCCGCGCCCATTGTCGTTTGTCACGGCCCTTGCTCCCGCGCAATTGCCGTGCCTCCAGCTGAACTCAGACGCCCATTGAACACTCTTGCTCCCGTGCATTTCTGCGCCCATTGGCCACGCCCCTTGCTCCCGTGCAATTGCCGCGCCCATTGTCATTTGTCTTGCCCCTTGCTCCCGCACAATTGCCGTGCCCATTGTCGTTTGTCATGCCCCCAGCACACGCCCCCAGCCTTTGTCACGCCCCCAGCACACGCCCCCAGCACAATGCACACGTTTAAGGAACGCGTTTTTTTTGTCGTCATGCCGCGCCCGCCCACACACCCTCAAGGGACTACTTTGCTGGCAAGGTTCTTTTACCTTTCAAATGTATATGGTGGCCATCTGCATAGCCTATGTCCTTCTGCTGCAACTGCCCTTTCCAATGGTGTATTGGGTGTTGTGATTGGTGCTGTGGTTACTGAGATTACCCGCCTCAAAGGTTAGGGCTCTCTCTTTATAATATTAGTATAGATGAAAGCTTCATCTTCAGTATAACCAGGGCCACTTCTGTTATGTAGCAACGGTGGCTACATTCGGTAATAAAGAAAGGCAGAATACACAGCATTATGCGCACATTCTATGGCAGTTTTATTTGAGTTTTATAATCCGACTCCTGTAAGCTTTCGGTTACTTTCTAGCGCAAACGAGATATGAGCAGTGTCCATGCAGAAGAAGCTGGTGTAGTATAGAAGTGATCAGTCAGGTAGGGTAGGTGCCCAAAGCTGATGTTTTCGAGTATATACGCCCGAGAATCTAAAAGGGCAATTTACAAGAAGATCTGAATAGTTCAGTTTCATGAGTTTCATAAAAGTGCATGTGATTGAAATCGGAGACCAGGTAGAGGCTGAGAGCATTACACAGTATCTGGCCTTGTACTCTCAATAACCTGCCTTCGTGCTTCTTCTTCTTGAACGATTGTTGCTTGATCAGTATAGACAACCCTCCCTGATTGTGTACTGATATTGACATCAGTGTGTGACAACTCACCGGTTCAGAGATTTTCAACCCTCGGACACATCAGGCAGTGTACACCTGCTTATGCAGTTCAAAGCCTTCCATAAGCAATACAAAACGTTTGATGTTTTAACATACATTGACATAAGTTTGAAACCTGCAAATAATTTTAAGGAAGAAAAATAAACACTTAAAAACCATATTCTATATAAAATCTTATTCACCGTCATGATTTTTCTTGCTCGCATAGACTCATGGGACTGTACCTTCTAACTCCGATTGTAAAATATTCTTTACAAAGTATGCGAAGTACCACTACTTAGCAGAAAGCAACCCTACGTGTGATTTCTTGTGGAACAAAGTGTACCTGTTTCAGTCTTCGTATCTTAGTTATGTTTTAGAACTGATCAGGTTTCGCTTTACTCTGTCCCCACTGCAGGCCTAGAAGAACCCCTGACCCTTAAGAAACAGCCTTGCAGATCCTTGTTCTAGTTAATAGTGGAGGCACTGTATGATTCAGCACAGACTTTTTAGAAAGAATAAAAACACGAGTAAAATGTTTATAATTTTAAATAATTTCTTTTCTTTTTTATTTTATTAAGTGTTTTATAGAGCGCGCACTTGACCCGTTAGGGTTTCAGAGCGCTTTACAAGGTTCATAGAGTTGTACAAATGGTCTTAGAGACACAGAGTATTCAAACGGTTGGAGAGGGTCAGGGGTGCAGGGTAAATAGGGGATAGGGGGGACACATGTGTACAGTTTACATTTGCAAATACTCAAGACATGTCCCCCCCCAATTTCTTGGTGGAGTGAATAGGTAGTCCTAGGGAAAGGCGATAGTCGTAAGTTAGTCAGGGTCTCTGTGGTGCTTGAAGGCAGAAATTAGGCAAGGAATTTACACATGAGGAAAGTTTTGGTATCTTTTTTGAAGCGTGCCAGAGAAGGGATTCTTCTGATGGCAGGTGGGAGTGAGTTTCAAATTCTTGGTGCGGCTCCGGAGAAAGCCCGTTTGTAAGTTGTGTTTTTTTCCCCTGAAAACAGGTAGGTTGTAGCAAGTGGTCTCTGGCGGACCGGGAGTTTCTAATTTCTCCAGATACCACCAGCTTCTGTGTCAGATAAGCAGGGGAGTTTGCGTATAAAGCCTTGTGTGTGATGCATGCCAGTTTCAACTGTATTCTGGCCTCGAGGGGAAGCCAGTTCAAAGCTTTCAGATGTGGAGAGATGTGGTCTAATTTCCTTGAGCCGGTAAGAAGTCTGGCGGCCGCGTTTGGGCAGGCTTTCAAAGGTGCCAGGGAGATCTTGGGTAGACCCGAGAGGATGGAACAGCCATATTCCAGTCTAGAGATGACCAATGCCTAGGCAACCATTTTTAGGTCGGCAGCATGGATGAAGGGTTTCAGCTTCCTTGGGTAGTTCAGGTGCAATCTGGCTGATTTGGCCATCAAGTTTATGTGGTCCCGTACGTTCAGGTTGCAGTCAAGGATTATTCCCAGAGATTTGGCCAAGTCCACGATGGTCGGTGGGCAATTTAAGGCTGTGAATGCATTGATCCATATCTGAATCTCCGGGTTTTATTTTTGTAGGGGAAATTAGGAGAAATTCAGTTTTTTTTGCGTTGAGTTTGAGTTGGTTGGAAGCGAGCCATTGGACAGTCAGTTTCAGAGCCTCATTCAGGGAGAGAATCTCCTCGAGAGATGAAGTTTTGATGTATATTTGAGTATACACTCTTGAGTTCCCTCTAGAAATAACTGCTATTTTAAGAAGAGAGTTTGTGCTACAATATGTATTTTCATGGCTAATGATGCATACATTTTCTTTGACATATCAATATTTATTATTTCTACTCTGTGTTAAATTTGTCCGGATGCTTTCTCATGCCAATGATAAAAGCATTCCCTAACCCATCAGCTGGAAACATTAACAGTGCCTATTAGGTATTTCACATCATTAGAACTAGTTTAGTACCTGAATGCAGCAATCAGTTGGTGAAAGTTGACTAAGTATTATTTGCAAGCATTTTACCGTTGACTGCACCACATATGGAAGGAAGCATGTTTTTGTAACTTTTGATCAGTTAAGACTTGAAATATATCTCGGCTGAAATCTGTTAATTGTAAAGTGGGGATGTGGTGGAATGTTTACCCAGACTGGGAAATCTGTAGTTACGTTCAATACACCCCAGTCACGCGCTTGCACAGATGTGAGACTCTTGTATACTGATTTAAAATGTTTGGACTCCTAGATATACTCGAGTCTTTGAATACTGTTCTAAACAGCAGAGTGACCTGACCTCAGGACACCCCCACGCCGCACGGCCCCCCTAGCTGTAGGCGTGTCTGTGCCCCCTCGCTGCTGCTCGTTGTGCCGCTTTCTGCCCTCCTGTGCCTCTGATCGTTACTTGTCTGTGCCCCCTCGCTGCTGCTCGTTGTACCGTTTTTTGCCCTCCTGTGCCTCTGATTGCTACTTGTCCGTGCCCCCTCGCTGCTGCCCGTTGTGCCGTCTTTTTGCCCTCCTGTGCCTCTGAGTGTTACTTTGTTTTCGCACTGTTTCTCTGTTTTCTTTTTGGTACGTTAGCTACCCTGGTGTGACCCCCCCTCCACTCCCCGCCGCCGTGACATCTTGGCCTGCCCCCTTTTCGTTCTGTCCTCCCCGCTCCCGCCTCCCAGCTGCTCCTCCCTCTCACTTCGCCTTAAATGGAGTCCACGCGTACGCGCAGCAGCCACGCGCAGCGGGCGCGCCGATTGTGCGCCAAAGGCAAGCCCGTCCGCGCCTGGACCGCGCCCAGCGCCAGGACCGCGCCCAGCGCCAGGACCCCTGGCCCCCGCCGACGCCAGACAACACGACGGACCTACGACGCCGCCAGCCTCTACGCACTCAACGCCAGCCGGAACCCTGCCTGCTACCAAGCCACCCAGAAACGCACCCATGGATCCTTCACCTGCTAAGTCTTTAAGTTCACCTGCCTCCGGACCTGCACCGCACCCGCCAAGCCGAGCACTAGCAGCAACCACCTCAAGTGCATCCTGCTCAACACCCGCTCCGTCCACAGACACGCCGTCGAACTCTGGAACCTGCTCGACACAACATCACCAGACGTCGCCTTCCTGACGGAGACCTGGATGAACGCCTTCTCAGCGCCCGACATCGCCATCGTCATCCCGGACGGATACAAGATCATCAGGAGGGACCTCGTCAACCAGACTGGAGGAGGCATCGCCATCATACACAAGAACACCATCTGCATCACGACCAGCTCCGACGACACCTTCACCGCCGCCGAACACCTCCACTTCCAGATACACACCGACCCCCAGACCACACTCAGAGGCACCCTCATGTAATAATAATAATAATATAATAATATGGCATTTTATAAAGCGCGAACAGTTACCTCACAAGGAGGTGTCCCGGCGCTAGAAGAACAGGTTTGACCACAAGGACCAGAGTTAGGAGCCTAGCGCGGTTGGGTGAAAAGCCAGGTCTTCAGCATCTGCTTAAAGCAGAGCTCGGAGGGGGCCTGCTGAAGCGTTGGGGGCAGGGTGTTCCAGAGTGCCGCCACATTGGCCGAGAAAGTTCGTCCTCCCAACCGAGCCCTTTTTACTTGTGGAACTACAAGCTGAACGCGGCAGTTGGAGCAGAGAGAGAGGACCTGGGTGTATCTTGGCAACCGAGTTTTCAGATAATTTGGGCAGGTGCCATACCGAGATCTAAAGGCCAACGTGAGTGCCTTAAATTTGATTCTGCTGGCTACTGGTAACCAGTGAAGTGAAAAGAAGGTCCGGAGAGACCGAATGATTGAAAGGGATCCGCATTAACAGTCTTGCAGCCGCATTTTGGACCACTTGCAGCCGCTGAATTAAGTACTTTGGTAAGCCCAGATAGAGGCCGTTTGCGTAATCCAGCCTAGATGTCACTGTGGCATTGATTACTGTTTTTCGGCAGCCCTCTGGTAGAAGTCGTAGAATCTTCCGAAGATTCCTCAACTTACACAGACAGCAACCAACTACTTGCTGGATATGCGAGGCAAATGACAAACTGTCATCCCACCGCACCCCCAGATTTTTTGCCGTTTGGCTAGGCGAAGGGGCCTGTCCCATCTCCGCCGGCCACCAAAGCTCTGAGGTGGAGGGGGGCCTTTGCCAAAAAAGATCCCTTCTGTCTTGTTTGCATTGAGTTTGAATTTGTTTGTGTTCATCCAGCATGCAACATCTTGGAGACAGCCCTTGAAACTCGAAAAGGACGCCTCCGACACCTCCGAATACGGAAACACCAGTTGGGTGTCATCGGCATATGAGATTGCCTTGACCCCCCAATTGGCAATCAACGTAAAAAGTGGAGCCAGGTAGATATTAAATAATAGTGGGCTGAGTGCCGACCCCTGAGGGACGCCACAGCTGAGGACCTTGGGTGTTGAAGAAACGGTCCCCAGCGCCACCTTCTGTGTTCTCTGAGTCAGATACGACTGTATCCACCCCAGTGCCTGGTCCTGGATGCCTACCTCAGCCAGTCGCATCAACAGCCTAGCGTGGTCGACCGTATCAAAAGCGGCCGACAGATCCAGGAGCACCAGCATCGCTGAGTTTCCTGAATCCATCGACCACCTCACTGACTCTGCCACCTCAATTAGTGCTGTCTCAGTGCTGAAGCCGGGTCTAAAGCCTGATTGCGTCTCATGCAATATCCTATTTTCTTCAATGAATTTACTTAACTGACGCTGGATTACTTTCTCTAACATTTTGCCCGGCGCTGCCAACAGAGAAATCGGACGAAGATTGCTAAGGTCCTTGGGATCCCCATTTGGTTTTTTCTTTAGCGGGAGAAGAGTGGCATGTTTCCATATCTTCGGGAACACCCCGGAGGAGATGGACATATTCCAAATCTGCTGTATTGTGGGAGCCACAAAGTCAGCTATGGTGCTCCAGAGTTTAAGTGGACAGGGGTCGTCAAGTGACCCTGACTTACAGCGACTTAGTTCCTGCATAGCCGCGCTCAGAGGTATCGGCTGGAATTGTGCCAAAGTTTCACCATCCACCACTTTGACAACCAGATCCGTTTTCACCGTTTTCCTCTCCGGACCAAAGGACTCATAGACTCGCTTAATTTTATAGTCAAAGAAATCTGAAATGCTATCGCACAGAGTGGCCGACGGGGGAACCTCCCTCTCAATACAACTGGGTTTGAAAAAAGACTGTACCACCTTTAAAGATTTCTTTACTCGAGTGTTCTGCCTGCTGAATTGATTCTGCATAGAACTGTTTTTTTGCCTTTCTAACAGCCTTCTGCAGTTTTTTGGAGACTTCCTTATATCGGGCTTTTTCTAGGGGCCCGTAGTTTACCCTCCAAAGCCTTTCCAGCCTCTTACACGCTGCCTTCTCTACTCTGAGGTCCTGTGAGAACCAGGGAGCGGAAGGGGAATCCCGCTTGGATATTGGATATTGTACAGATCCCTCGGACCACGCACACAATTCAGCGAAGACATCACAGACTTCATCAGCCCGCACGTCCTCCCCTCCGCTGACTACATCCTCCTAGGGGACCTCAACTTCCACCTGGAGAACGACAAGGACAGCAACACCACCACCCTGCTGGACAACCTCGCCAACCTCGGTCTCAAGCAACGGGTGAACACCCCCACCCACTACGCCGGCCACACGCTTGACCCAGTCTTCTCTTCCAGCAGGCACATCTCCTTCAGCCACTCCACTGGACTACATTGGACTGACCACAGCTGCGTCCACTTCTGCTTCAGAAGAGCCACGACCCACCACCACCCGCAACAGGTCCCTCGCAGGAACTGGAACAGGATCACCGCCGACCAGCTCACCACCTCCCTCAGCCAGAACCCTCCCGCCAGCACAACGAACCACAACGAAGCAGACAGCAACCTCACACAGTGGATCACCAACAGCGCAGACGACCTCGCACCTCTCAAGACCCCTCCCAGCAGACTCGCCAGCAAGAAAGCCTCCTGGTTCACCGACTAACTTAAGAACTCCAAGAAGAACTGCCGCACCCTTGAGAAAACATGGCGCTACGACCAGACCACAGACAACATGACTGCCCTCAAGCACGCCACCCGCAAAAAACACCACCAGCTGATCCTCACCACCAAGAAGACAGCATTCAAAGAACGCCTGGACAACAACGCACACTACAGCAAGGAACTCTTCAGCATCGTCAAAGAGCTCTCCAACCCCAGGGCCGGAAACAACGACATCACCCCCTCGCAAGACCTCTGCGACTCACTCGCCTCGTTCTTCCACCGCAAGATCGCCGAAATACAGCTTCGGCGCAACAACCTCGCACCCAACCATCGAACCAACGCCCCCACGACCACCCTCTTTGCCTGGACCCCGGTCAGCACCAAAGACACCAGCTGCACGATGAACACCATCCACTCCGGATCCCCAACCGACCCCTGCCCCCACCAGGTCAGCAACAAGGCCGACTCCATCATCGCACCCCAACTCCGGGACATCATCAACGCCTCCTTCAACACCGCCACCTTCCCGGAAAGCTGGAAGCACGCCGAGATCAGCGCCCTTCTGAAGAAACCAACAGCGGACCCCTCCGACCTCAAGCACTTCCGCCCCATCTCGCTCCTCCCTTTTCCTGCCAAAGTCATCGAGAAGACCGTCAACAGACAGCTTGCCGCCTTCCTCGAGACGGACGGATCCCTCGACCTCTCGCAGTCCGGCTTACGAGCCAACCACAGCACCGAGACCGCGCTCATCGCAGCCACTGACGACATCATATCCCTTCTCGACAACGGGGAAACAGCAGCCCTCATCCTCCTGGACCTCTCCGTAGCGTTCGACACTGTCTGCCACCGCACCCTAGTGCAGCGCCTCAGCAACATCGGAATCCAAGAGAAGGCACTGAATTGGATCATCTCGTTCCTTGCCGGAAGAACCCAGAGAGTCCGCCTCCTCCCGTTCAGATCCAAGGCCACCGAAGTCATCTGCGGCGTACCACAGGGATCTTCACTCAGCCCCACCCTCTTCAGCGTCTCCATGAGCCCCCTCGCAGCCATCGCATGCCAACACAACCTCAACATCATCTCCTACGCCGACGACACCCAGCTGATCCTCTCCCTCACCAACGACCCAGCCACCGCCAGAACAAGCCTACACGAAGGGATGAAAGACGTCGCCGTGTGGATGAAGAACAGCCGCCTGAAACTGAACTCAGACAAGACGGAAGTCCTCATCTTGGGATCATCGCCCTCAGCATGGGACGACTCCTGGTGGCCCCCTGCCCTGGGCACCACTCCCAAGCCAACGGACCACGCACGTAACCTGGGCTTCATCCTGGACTCCTCCCTCTCAATGACCAGACAAGTCAACGCGTCTCATCATCGTGCTTCAACACCCTGCGCATGCTCCGAAAGATCTTCCGATGGATCCCCACCGAAACCAGGAAGACGGTTACCCAGGCACTCGTCACCAGCCGACTGGACTACGGAAACACCCTCTACGCCGGAACCACAGCCAAACTTCAGAAAAGACTCCAACGAATGCAGAGCGCCTCCGCACGACGTGTCCTGGACATCCCCCGACACAGCCACATCTCCGGCCACCTGAGAGACCTGCACTGGCTCCCCGTCAGCAAGAGGATCACGTTCAGACTCCTCACCCACGCACACAAGGCTCTCCACGACTAAGGCCCCAAGTACCTCAACAACCGCCTGACCTTCTACACGCCTGCCCGCCAGCTACGGTCAACCAGCTTCGCCCTCGCCGCTGTCCCACGCATCCGCAGAGCCACCGCCGGAGGAAGATCCTTTTCCTACCTGGCAGCCAAGACATGGAACTCCCTCCCCATCCACCTTTTACTAACCCAGGACCACCTCTCCTTCAGGAAGCGACTCAAGACCTGGCTTTTCGAGCAGTAACGGACCCCTCTCCCCCAGCGCCTTGAGACCCTCCCAGGTGAGTAGCGCGCTATACAAATGTCATGATTGATTGATTGATTGATTGATTGAGTGATCTAAGGCAGATTGTCGCAGATCTACAGTAGTTTTGCACTATTGCCCGTTTTTTAGATTACGTCAGTTGTCTGTTCAAGTATATCATATTATAGCGTTCCTCCACTGCTTGGCGCTAGGCTTATGACATCTCAAATCCCCAAAATAAAAATACAATCCTATAGTCTTTATAGACACTTTGATCAGAGATCAAAGTGGGCAGGGGATCGGAGTAACAACGTTCCCAAGCTTAATTAGTTTGATGAAAACCGTTTCCATACCTTGTATTAAAAAAAGGAAAGTTCCTGAGCGGTTGAGTTGCTGAAGGCTGAAAGGGGAGAAGTGACTCCTCTATCGGTCAGTGGGAGAAGGGAGAGGATGCTACAGGAGCTAACATTCTCTCCACATTGCCTGCCAACTGAAAGAAATATAAATATATTCAATTGGTTAATCAGCAAATCTAAAGACTGCTTGGGATCCACTTTAGGCTTTATTTGATAAATTTTGGAATTTCTCATTTTAATATGAAACAATAACAAGCATTTATAATGCAATGGTCTCAGCATTGTTAAAGTTAGAGCTATTGGCATTGCTCATGACATCGTTTTTATTTATATTTTGGTTTTTAAAACATAAATAAATGGCATTGTCATTTACGATGCCAATAGCGTAATCGCTCGCAAATGCGAGACCTATTGCATATGCACCCACACAGAGCCACACACACAAAGCCAGCCACACACACATACAGAGCCAACCACACAGAGCCACCCACACAGTCATTCACATAGAGCCACCCACACACACACAGAGCCACCCACACAGAGCCACCTACACACTGAGACACCCTCACACAGACAGAGCCACCCACACAGAGCCACCTACAAAAAAGCTACCCACACAGAGCCACACACACAGAACCACACACACAGAACCACACACCGAGCCACACACACACACCCACACACCCACACACCCCCACACCCACACACCCACACCCACACACCCACACCCACACACCCACACCCACATGCACACACGCACACGCACACGCACACAAACACAAACACACACACACAGAGCCACACACACACACGGAGCCCACACACACGGAGCCCCACACACACACACACAGCCCCACACACGCAGCCCCACACACACACACAGCCCCACACACGCACACAGCCCCACACACACACAGCGCCACGCACACACAGAGCGCCACACACACACAGAGCTCCACACACACACACAGCGCCACACACACACACAGCGCCACACACAGAGCGCCAGACACACACAGAGCGCCACACACACACACACACACACACACAGAGCGCCACACACACACACACACACACACACAGAGCGCCACACACACACACACACACACACACACACACACACAGAGCGCCACACACACACACACACAGAGCGCCACACACGCACACACACACACACACACAGCGCCACACACACACACAGAGCGACACACACACACACAGCACCACACACACACACACAAAGCGCAACACACACACAGAGCGCCACACACACACACACACACACACGCAGAGCGCCACACACACACACAGAGCGCCACACACACACACAGAGCGCCACACACACACACACAGCGCCACACACAGAGCACCACACACACACACAGAGCACCACACACACACACAGAGCACCACACACACACACAGAGCACCACACACACACACAGAGCACCACACACACACACAGAGCACCACACACACACACAGAGCACCACACACACACACAGAGCACCACACACACACACACAGCACCACAGACACACACACACACACACACAGCACCACACACACAGCACCGCACACACACAGCGCCACACACACACACACAGAGCACCACACACACATACACAGAGATCCAGAGCATAATTCCAAGACCCAGCAAAGGCTCGAAACATAGGAACCAGGGAAGTCGTCAACTCAGGCAAGCAATGTCTGTGAGGCTGTGCGGGGCTGTGCGGGGCTGTGAGGATGAGGGGGTGAGGGGGTGTGAGGGGTGTGTGAGGGTGAGGGTGTAAGGGTGTGAGAGGGTGTGTGAGGGAGGATGAACGCATAAAAAATAAATAAACACATGAACACCCCCCCCATTGAAGACGAGGTCTACCCCACCCCAACTCCTGCTGATGCAGAGTCTGGTGACTGACATGGGAGGGGGGGAGGGGGGTGGAACGACCATTCCTGCCCGGTACTAAAGTGTGCTTCTGTCCACAGGTCACACGGCGCGTCAGTCTGCTCCCCTCCCCCCACGGGGCTATGACCCACTCTAGCGGACCGGCTGGCCTTTGTAGCACCTAATCTGCCTGCATTGATTATCAAGGGCCCCCTTCCTTTTACCTAAAAACCCAACCGGTAAGTCCTCAGAATGGGAGTGAGCCAGACTGACAAGGTGTACAAAGAGTCTCTGATAATCCTTGCAGCACAGGAGTGTGTTTAACAACCAAAGCACTCTTACTCTTAAATAACTATGTTTGTGGGGCAGTGAGTGATAATGAGCCGACTGGAAGCATGCACAATCAACAGAGCACTTTGTGTGGACACCCAAGGGCCAAACTCACACAACAGTGGATTGATCATAACTTTGAGACATTTGATGTATTTTCACAGATAATTCACTCATCAAAATAAAGGAAACGCCTACCATTCTAATATGGTCACTGCCGTGGCCTTCTTTAAGTCAAGACTGTTGCTTACGTCTGTCATTTGGTTCTGAATTAGTGGTTGAAAGAATAGATGGATGACTGACAAATTGAATGTATTAGTGGTTGAATGATTTAGTTAGTGCATGTACAGGTGATTAAATGTATGAGTGCATCGACGGTCCAGGTGAGTGCATGGATTGATAGTTGCATGGATATAAGTTGTAAACCTTTATTGTCTGATTAATAAAAATAATCACAAGAATTATACTATACAGTACGTATCCGACCATATTCTTACATCGACCATATGCATAAAAATCATCAAGGTTAAAAAAGAATAAATTAACATTTGTCCTAGCCCACCATGATCCATATCGATTAATCCAAAAGTGCCAAGTACTTGTAGCAGAGGACATATTATGATTTAAATAAAAAAGGACATGCAGCATTAAAATAAAGCTTCCCACAGAATAACCATACAGTATCAGAAAGTGACGTGCCCAGTGCTTATGTACAAAGAACACTGCTTTTGCCCATTCAAATACAACCTATATGCATACAAATTCGTCAAAGTTGAACATAGGATTCTATTTATCTGACAGAGGTAGCGGCGCTGAGAGTAAGGCGGCGGGCCGGACTTCGGCTTCCGGTGCTCCTCCCGGGCTGCAGCGGTGACATGCGGGACAAGGAGGGGTAGGCTCCCTCCAGTTTACTGCATGCAGGGTGGCACCCTCTAAAGAAATAGAGCGGCCATGACGCGGGTTGGCACCCGCTAGCAAACTGCCGGGCTCCGGCAGGACTCTGGCACAAGCAAACCTCCGCGGGTGAATGCGATGCCGCTCCAGAGATTACCGGGGGAAGCTTGTTATGCAGCCAGCAGGAGGCTGAACGGGCCTCCCGCCCGCATTATTGCCGAACGATAATGCACGGGTTACCATGGTGGACTGGGATGACCCATGCATGCCAGGGGCCCTTGAGAGAGCGTTGGCTGCAGGCATCTCCAACCGGGATTCTTTGGGGATGTGAGCATAGGCAGGCAGCTCGAACAAGACGTATACTAACAAAAGGATATATTTCAGTCTCTATCAGCCAGTTCTGTCTTGCATATCGCCAAACAAGATGGGAGCGCTCCATACGACCACATTTCTCCGAGGCGAAGCAGGAATGCCTCGGAGAAACGCAGCGTCATTTTTGGATTCGGGGGCGTGTTTTCTTTCTCTCCTCTTCCCATTGGCTGGAATGTAAAATTCCAGCCAATGGGAAGAGGAGAGAAAGAAAAGTGAAAGAAAGTTAAAAACACCCCCACCGAATCCTGTCTAAAACGGAGTGATGCCCCTCTCCTCCAATGGCTGGCCTTCGTTCAGGAAGCCATCCAATGGAGAAGAGGGGCGGTTTCAGGCCCCACTACTGAAAAACTAAATTTCTCGCCAGCGAGACTGCGCAAGCGCAGCCTACGCAGGCCGAGACCTAAAAAGGGTTTGCAATAGGTTCAATCAGCAGATTACTAAGAACATATCTTCTGAAAGCACAGTAAATATTTAAACAATCTGTTTGCACATTTTGCAACAGTATTTGCACTGAGTTGAACATATCTTATATTGTATAAAATGTATTTTTTAATCTAATGATTTACATAATATAAGTTCTTCCTGTCGCAGGCTTGGACCACTTACCACTATAAATACCCGTCACTATTTCCCTAGTGCATTGACAAGGATTTAAATCAGTGATCCCCTGGTTGCAGTTGCAGACATTCAAAGTAATTCCATAGATCACATACATTATATTTCAAATGCATTTACCTGTAGGTTAAAGGCCAGCAAAAATGTTACAGAATATTTTCTTATTTTTAGCCATATCTCTAACCCCGCCCCCCACACTGGCTGCCATACCAACGGTTTGCTTGTTTTTCTTTTTAGACTTCTACCGTAGACTGATTTGTTTAATGTTTGCTTCTCTGGGGCAGGATGCAGGCCCAGGGGTGGCAGTGCACCAAGCTTGCATCATCTGGTCATTGAAGCTTTACACACCTAGTTTATTTATGTGTTTTTATTTAGCACAAACTTTTCCAGAATGTGTCGGAGAGCTTCATAATAGAATCAGTTACATTACATAAGGACTTCAGAGTACATGAATTACATAAATGATACTAACAGAAACTCTAAGCTCACATAAGGATGGTAGTAACATCATATGTTCACTACAGATACTAGTGGTTGGAGCTACATAAACACAAGTTGAAAATTCACTCCAGATTACATTTTAAGAAGAGTTGAAGCGATTAGGGTTTGTAAAAAAATATTTTGCATATTTACACAGCATGATCTTCTCGCCATTGCTGTGGTTCTTTCTTGCAGCCCGGCCTTCAGGGTGCTGTTATACTCATAGGTGGTGATCTTGGGCCTGGAAGGATTGTAGTGGCAAGTTGCACTCTTGAGAGGGGGTGTTTGGCACTCTCCAAATTGTGACTTCTCCCCGACTGTTGCCGTACATTTCTCGACTCTTCATCCAGCGTCGTGCTTTAGTAGCCTGCGGCACCAGGGAGCCTAGTTAAAGGTCAGTGGTGAGGGGGGATTTGAATAAAAAAGGACATCAATCTTTTTAACACTTGTGCCCTTATTTGCTAGTTGGTCAGTATGATGCCATGCTTTCAGCATGTTCTGCAGTGGGGACACAAGTTAAGTCTCTGGTGAGACTTGATCACAGGCAGCTCTTTTCGCATGCTTAGCTGCAGTGACAGTGGTCACACCATCCTGCGTAACAAAGTGTCGTTGGAACCTTCCCCACGCAAATCGGCATATGTATCTATTCTAACTTCTTTAGTGCACTCTGCTGGTTCCGGGCACAGCCCACTCTGCAAGAATACTCGACTCCTTATAATAAACCTCAGTATCGTTGTGCGGAGGCCTTCAATCACTCCACCTTTAGGAAAGCGCATTCTCACATGCTCCTTTGACCCTACCCTAAAGTGCGGTTGTTTTTGGAAGTTTTTGTGACTGTTTTAACCTTTTTGCCGTTGCGCGAATTTGGCCACGGCGCAGGCTGGGCTAGAGGGTGGGCATGGCGCTCCCTTACTCATGACGGCTCCATGCCTTCATGAGTCATGGGCGGCGTGTGCTCATGACGGCATGGAGACATCATGGCCCCGCCCACTCACTAATTCGTCCGCACAGGCGGTGAATTAGTGCCGCGCAGGCGGAGCATGGGCAGAGCGGCAGTTGCATGACGGCTCCACACCGCCATGAGTACACGCCACCCGTGGCTCATGACGCTGTGGAGCCGTCATGAGCATGGAAAGGGTTAAAGAAATAACTTCAAAAAGAACAGTTGATTGACAGAATACTGATCGATGTCAAACATTCACCCCAGTACAGAGATCTGGGCCTAAATCCATCTGGTTTTTTGCTTCCCATTCCAATCCAGTTTAAACCCAGCCCCCACAAATCAACCATGACCCTGTTCCAATAGGAACAGTCCAGTCCGAATTGCCAGGCCAGGTTCCCTCTGGACCGGAAACAAGCATTCTAGGATCGGTGTTGGGGTTTCACCCCTCATCAGCCCGGCTAGCTTGACTCCAGTGGCATGGAGAGCACAGGACCCACGTCTGTGCATACCGTCCCACTTGTGGTGACAAATGCAACAAGCAATTGCAATGCAATAAGTCGAGCATTACTGAAAGTTTGAGCTATTGCTGTTGCAAACAATAATGCAACTCCAAAAGCTCAAACTTTCAGTAATGCGAGACCTATTGCAATTTCAATTCTTGTTTTACTCCTGAGCGAATATAGGAACTTGACCACATCATGTTGCAGCTGGTGTCATATCAAACTTCCTTTTCTGCGATCCATTAGCCATATGCAGTGCAGAAGAGAAAAAACAACAACAAAACCAGAAAGAAGAGAAGGGCCTGAACAATGGACCAATGGCCATGCGACCAGATACAGGTTCACAACCAATATACTGCCAGGGGCTTTGCAATACCTATTGAACTTTACCTGAGGACAGTGACAAGAAAGGATACCATAGTGATTGTTTCATATGGTGTCACACCACACGAAATGCAGAATAAGTCCTGCTTCAGAGCGTTCAGCGAGTAACCACCCAATAAATGAAGAAAAGGACAACCTGTCAGTGATGAAGAAGGTCTCCTTGGATCCCATCTAAGCCCACACATCAAACATGCTGCCCGATGGCAACTGCTTGAGCTAGGAGAAGAAAACAGACTATTTCAGGACATTGGAAATAGAGATAAGGGATCACAATCCCATCAATGATCGCATCCTCTTCCATCAGTGTGAGTGAAATACCATACAGCACGAAATGTGCTCACGAGATAGAGGTAACGTCAACAATTCGAATGGTTGACCGATTCCTTGGCTTTTGGAGGAAATATTATGTCCGTTTAGGGTTGGACAAACTAAATAACAGCAGGCAAATGCGTGCATCACAGGAGGAGTGAGAAAATACACCTAGTCTAGCACTCTAGGATGACATCTGTGTGACTACTGTCTGTGCTGGGTCTCGCTGAGCTCCCAAACCAGCACATAAACATGCCTTGAGTAAAGAAGGTCTGGGTGGCAGGTGGACTGACAGGTGAAGGGAGTATTGTATTGTAGGGACGTTCACAGTGACAAATGGACATAGGTAGGAGTAGAGTGAGGTTTGAGTGGGGGTAGAACACATACTGTGTTACAGAGAAGTGTGGAAATGTCATGATGGAAGGTCTTTGAGCAATATCGCAGTGCAGGTGGAGGTTTGGGTAACAAAGATGGCTATCGAAACGTGCATGATAGGGCGGGCATAGGAGAGTCTGCCTGATAGGGAAAGGAGGAGAGGGATTTTGAGAGATAAAGGTGGTGTGTGAGTGGTAGGATGGTAAGTGGGTTTGAGTCATATGAAAGGGATGGTTTAAATGTATGGGTGATTCGGTAGAATTATAGTGACAGGGTGTGTTATGAGGAAAGATGGATGACAAGTTTGTGTGCTGAGAGGTGTGGGGGACGTTCTCTTGATATGCAGAAGAAAACTAACTGCACACCATAAACTAAAAGGACCAACACAACTACACTTTCCACAATGCATCATGCTGGTATTTGTAACGCAGGTCCCAACTTACCACCCTTGGAAAATGACTAACTCTAGCTGGTTTTCCTTGCCAATAGATGTTCTGCTTAAAATTACTAACACTGTATAATCATGCATTCTTCAAAAACTCTTACAAATTACTGTCCTTCGACACTCCCTCTTTGCTGCTCACCAAGCACTGATCACTCACTACTTCTCACACACTGATCTGTGCTACTATGTATAAAGTAATCAGAACTGGATGAAGTCCTGAGCTCAAGGAATGTGAATATTTTCTGCCTTCAGTTATTCCTGTAATGGTGGGACGGGATGATGGATGGAGTACTTTTATTATGAAATAAACAACTTAACCTACTCACGTATGGACGTGGATTCTTGGGCAGATGCAACAATTTGGCGGCAATTTCTCAGTGTACCTCCTGAGAAATACTATCCTGAAAGGGTCCAGAAGCATAAACATGTGTAGTCGCAGATCCATACCGTGATTAAAGTGTTCTCTGTTGACGCACACCCACCTGTGCCCCTCGCACCCTCCTTTCTGACCACACAAATGAAAGATTAGGAGGAACAAAAAAGATATGGCGTTCAGTGTTCTGCAGTGCCGGCCCATTTTTCGCTCGTTCTTTTCTGTGCCATTGTGCTGACTGCGATGGCGGATTTCAGCTGTGAATGAAAGGCCAGCCTCAGCGTTCTCATTGTATGACATGAATATCGCCAGCGTTAGCCTTTACTTCATGTAGAACCCCCTGGTGCCCCTTCCGCCGCCCTGGTACAACAAACTGGCTGAGTGAGCCGAAGTGGCAAAGTGCTGCCCTGACAGAAAACACCGGCTCGGCACCCGGCACCTCCCTCTGGCGCAAACCCTTTCAGGGCCAGGCCCCAGTTTGTCGTGAAACAAATGTGCTTTCAGAACATCTGATCACAAGGGTCATGTCAATCCCGAAATTGTGATAAGAAATTAGCAGAATAGTTAAAATAGGTAGCAGTGAGAGTGTGCAGGAAGGCGTTGGGAGGGGAAACAAGTGGCAGTATTGCACAAAACTCAGCTGCGAGTAGTGCGTGCACGCCAGAGCGGCACACATGACGGCCTATTGGTGTCTATCACACGCACCAAGTGCATAATAGACACCAATAGGCCGTGGGCGGAGCGATGCGCCCACCTTTGGCCTATTGCGTGCTGGCTTTTGAAAAACCACACACGCAAAGGCCAATAACGTGCCACAGAGGGAAAGGCACATTCTCGTGCGTGTGCAATACCTAGGGTAGCCTCACATCCCTGTTTTCACCTCCTAAATGTCTCGCGCTGCACGAGCACTGCTGTGCAGTGCAACGCTAGGCTCGAGACCTAAAAAGAACGGTTGATGGACATAAGGCAGAACAATGTCATACATTCACCCCAGAACAGACATCTGGGCCATCGTTTTTGTGCTACCCATGCCATTCCAGTTTAAACCCTGCCATACGCAAATCAGGGAATACCTGGCTAGGCAGTTTGGGCTGAGCTGTTCCCGTGAGGAACTGGTCAAGACTGATTTGCATATGGCTGGGTCTGAACTGGGATGGCAAAGTGAGCAAAAGAACAATGATGTATTCAATCCAGATCTGTGACTGGGGCGAGTGTCTGAAATGTTTCAGTTCTCTGTCCATCATCTGCTTGTGTTTGCTTTGTTCGTCCTAAATTTGCAGGGTATGCCCAGACGTGGGTCCGTTGCTCACTTTGCCACTGGATTCAAACTAGCCTGGCTGATGAGTGGTGTTACCCCGGTCCTAGGATGCTTGTTTCCGGTCCAGGTAAGACCTGGCTTGGCAGTTCGTTCTGGACTGTTCCCATGAGGAAAAGGGTGAAGACTGACTTGCATATGGCTGGGTCTGAACTGGGGTGGCAACGTGAGCTAAAGAATGATGATGGATTGAACCCAGATCTGGGACTGGGGGTGAGCGTCTGAAAAGTTTCAGCGCTTCGTCCATCATCCTTGTGTTTGCGTTAAAGAAATAACTGTCATTTGATTATCCTGTAGTATTGACAAATCAGAAGATGGTATAAAGATTCAAAGGACGTGCTGAAACATTATTTCAGACACTAAATAATAAACAGTGCCGAATTGACCTTTGAAAACTGAGTGTTGGGCGCACGGTAGTGTGTTGGTTTTTCCTTCGGATTTTACGACCATATGGTCCTATGATAGATATATCGAACCCCAGTGCCTGTACTGTCGAAATGTATGTTTGTGCTGCTTATTGTGAAGTACTGTCCCGCGCCTTGCCGTATTATTCATTGGACTCTCCCCGCCCAATCATGTAGGATGTGTAGCGTTGGTGCCTGAAAAGCCTGCATTTCGTCCAGAGCTATGTTAAAAAAAAAAAAAAAACAGATGAAGACAGTCACCTACAGATTGTCTTACTTTGTCTTGACATACAAAGTAAATGATCTAAATGCTCCTTAATTCAAGATTTGATATATTTCATGTCTGAGAAGCAAAATTATTTTTGTAAAATTCCACAGCACGCTGTCGCTTTAGCCTGCAGTCTTGTGCTCACGGTGCTTCGGTGACGTAGCTCACTTGCTGTTTCCACGTGGCGCCTGCTCGTGCAGACTTCTGAAGTCTCGCCTGCCTCCTGTAGGCGTTTGCATGTTTTCACAGGTTGTCCAGGCGTTGCAGTGTGAGGTGTTATTAACAATATGGGGCCACTTTTCCTAGGAACTTACTTAAGGGGTGATTATAGTAGCGCAGCCTTACTTGAAGAGAGGCTTGGCTGAGATTCGAACCGGTGACTAATACAAGTGCTCATGTGTGCTATAGATAATCCTTCCTGTCAACGTTTTCATATTTAACAGCATAACATTTTAATGCGAGTTGAAGAAAAGTTGTGCTATGATATGATTTGAGGTAACAGCGCGCAGTTTCTTGTTGAGCTTTAATGGAATCGAGCTCACTCTAGGGAGCATTGCATTTATTCCGGACTTGCAGAGGAGTAGTTGTTGTGCAGTTTTCTTTATGCAATGACACTTTTTGCCTACGAATGAACAGGGTTGTTATGCGATAGGATGTTCCCATATTACACAGTGTATGTTTGGTTAGGGTCTTCCTGCAGGGCTGACATCACTGGATTCATATCCTAAAATTTGCCTGGTGCTCTATTACACATGTGGGATAAAGTGATCATAGTGCGTATCAAATATACAAGAACAGCACTGCCCGATATTATATGATAACAAATATTTTTAAGGATCCGTGCCACAGTCGTGTCAAAGTATCGATACCGTCAGAGATATGGGATCACCATAAGCACTCTGAATGGTGAGGCCCAAGGTAGCGCAGATGTCATGGTTTCGATTGACCCTAGGCTTAATTGATGTCATGAACAATAGTCGAGCTCTTATTAGGGAGTCAGAAAAAAGTCTCGGAATAAGGCCAGTGTATGCAAAATGTATCCTGGAACTGTGCGCTTTTTGGTGGTGCTAGTAAAGATACAGCGTGCAGCATTCGAGGAGCGCATGGTCGGAAAGCTGGGTGTGGTTACCAGAATAGGTTCAAGTACGTGGCCATATGTTGGCATGTCAAGAGCGGTCATCTACCTAGTTCAAGATCCATCCTCTCCCATCGAGGAGACCGTGAACTTGGAGATTATGAACTAGACAGCCGCCTGCTCTTGTCAGTACCTACATAAGGCAACATACAGAAACTTTTTTTTTAAACCATTTTTATTTTCATTTTTTCCATTACTAAACATTACAGTAATTTCAATAGTAAAGTGCACATTCCCCCCCCCCCCACTCCCGCCTTCCCCAGCGTCATTACCCAATTTGATGCATATGGTCCACAAATGAAAAAGACCACAAGGTTTACCCTCCATAGTATCATCAACATTCTAATTATCATATGATCCCTCTGTTTTCCACTATGCCCCTCTCGCAGTGTCCCATTACAGCCCACCATCCAATCTGTGATAGCTTCTCCATTTCCCCCATACTTTGCGGAACTTACTAGGACATCCCCGCGCTTTATATGTGACTCTCTCAGCCGCCATATATAGATCTAGGCCTCTCCTCCATTCTTCTAACAATGGTACCTCTGGTGCCCCCCAGTGTTTTGCTATGTCCCTCTTGGCCACTACCAAGGCCAGCACAACAAAAGGCAAGCAGGGGGCGTGTCAAGTCTACATCATTTGTCATGCCCAGTTGGGCCAGCTTAGGGTCAACTTGTATTTGGCTCTCCAGGACCGCAGTTAGTTCCGTAAAAATGTTCGACCAGTATCCCTGTATTTTAGTGCATGCCCACAGAACATGAAAAAAATCCCCTCTGGGGTCCTGGCATCTCAAGCAACTTGCATCATCTATTTTCCCCATTTTCTGGAGCCGCACCCTATCAAAGTAAGTTCTATTTAATACATTGAATTGGATGAGACTGAGTCGGGATTTAACTGCCACCTCTCTGGGATGTGTTAACACTAGTTCCCAATCAATGTCTTCCATGCCACCCACGTCCGCCTCCCACTGCCGTCGAAGCTTGGCCAGATCACCTAACATGTTATTCGTGAGGGTTTTATACGTTAGAGAGACCGCCTTCTGCTGAATGTGTTCCTGAAGGAGCCTGCCTTCGAGTGGGGCAAATTCTGCCAGCTCTGCTATGTTGATATTTTGGGCCCCCCATGCATGTTTCAGTCTGGTGTATTTGTATCTCTGTGTGGGGTGTAATCCGAATTCCGCTGTCAGTGCCGCAAACGACTTCAGTTGCCCTTTGGCAATTATGTCTCCTAGGGTAGAGATTCCTATGTCGTCCCACCTTCTATAGAACGTTAGTTTGTGGAGTTCCGTCAGCCACGTGCAGTGCCAGATTGGCGTCTGTCTCAATGGCTTCTTATCCCATCCCGTGCGCTTCGTGGCTGCCTTCCAAGCAAGTAAAGTAATTTCGGTTGCCGGTAGAAGATGTCTCCGGCCATTCCCCCCATATAGGTAAGAAAATATGTGTCTGGGCGTTAGCTTGTTGCGCTCTAATGCATAGGAGGGATGGTCGGCCTGTGCATGTAACCAATCGTTGATCGGGGCCAAGTGTTCCGCCCAGTAATATGCCTCCAAGTTTGAGAGCTAGATCCCCCCGCTGTATTGGTGCCTTTGTAGCGTGGTCAATGCGACCCTAGGTTGCTTGCCCAGCCATATGAAGGCCGTAGGTCTGCAAGCATCTTGGAGAAGACTTTTGGGGGGAGAGGATAATACTCGTTTTGTAGGGCGTACAAGTACTTGGGAAGAATAATCATCTTGTACATTGCCGCTCGGCCTAGAAGAGTGAGTGGGAGTAGTCTCCAACGGTCCATATCTGCAATGGAGTTCACCATGATGCGCTCAATGTTACGTGTATACGAAATGTTTCTATCGAGGGTGAGATATACCCCTAGATATTGAAAGCCCTCTGTTGTAGTCAACAGCCTTCCTGGAAGGTCCGACCACGTTTCCCGCCCTGCGGGGTCATACAAAACTGACTTGGGCCAATTTATTCGGTATCCAGCATAATCACCGTATAGCTCCAGTTCATGGAACAGCTTTTTGATCGACGTCTCCGGTGAGGTAACATACAGAAGTACGTCATCCGCAGAGCGAAATTTTTTCCTCACTCATGTCTCCTTCACTCATTCTAAATCCCCTAATGCCTGTGTTTTGGCGAATCCTAGTCGCCAGGATCTCTATAGTCAGGGCAAACAAAAGGGGGGAGAGAGGGCATCCTTGTCTGGTCCCCCTTCGCACCCGGAATTCATGTGACAAGACTCCGTTTACCCTCACTCTGGCACTCGGCTCGGTGTAAGCAGCTGCACCCACTTCTGGAACTTCGGCCCGAAACCGAATTTCTGTAGGACGCCTTCAAGGAACGGCCAATGAACTGCGTCAAAGGCTTTTTCCGCATCGAGGGACAGGAGCCAGTGTGGGTCTTCTCTGTCCCGGACCTCTTGCAGCCAGTTGGGAGTGCGTCGGAGGTTCATTCTGGTGGCCCTGTCCGGTATGAATCCCGTCTGATCAAGGTGTATCAGCTGCGATATCACCAAGCGCAGCCGCATTGCCAGGATAGTGGCCAGTAGCTTCGTCTCTGTATTTAATAACGAAATGGTGCGATAGGACGCACAGTCCTCTTTTGGTTTGCCTTCTTTAAGGATTGGAATAATGGTTGCCAGGGCCAGGTCAGGGGGGAATCTCCCTTCCTGCAGGGCACCCTCATATAGGCCCTTCAAGTGTTTCGCTAGGACAGAGCTTTCCAAAGTGTGTGGCGCGACACAGTACTGTGTCGCCTCCACTCTGTGGGTGTGTCGTGACAATGACCCCCCCCCACCACCCCTCGTGTGTGGCAGCCCGGGCTCAGACAGCTCCCCGGCCTGCTTACGGCCGCATCCCAGCACTTCACAGATCTTCAAAAGACTGTGTGCATGTTAAAGAGACTTTGTTGATGTTTCACCATTTCTAAGAGCCCCTGCAGCGTCATTCTACCTCCTACTGCTTAATGTTTCAGCCCCCCCCCCCCCCGGCTGCTGCGAGCATGATTACTGCTCCTTGACCTTGTCAGACACCTGGCAGTGGCAGCTTCCGAGCAGTTTCGGAAGGAGTCTCTGCTTGGCTCACTGGTTCAAGGCGCTGCATCTTATTACTTACAAAACTCAGGCGTTAGCAGAGAGGTGGGGACTCTGTCCAGCCTCAGGTCCATGGCATTTTTATCTTATGACCTCCGCATTTATTTACGAAACATTACATAATTGTATTTGTCTATTTTGTTGAATTTATTTCTGAGTAGTTGCATTTAATAATTATATCAGAACCAACGGCTCCTTTTAATGCACAAACAGCAGAGGAAATGCTTTTCCAGGGGCGGCTCACGCGAGAATTCCTGAGAGAAGGGTAATAGCAAAAGGGTGCCACAGAGATATAGGGGGGGCAGAGATAGAGGGAGTGATAGAGAGGGAGAGAGAGAGAGGGGAGAGACAGAGAGAGAGAGAGAGAGATACTGAAGGATGGAGGGAGGGGGCAAGAGACATACCGAGGGAGAGAAACACAAAGAGAGGGAGAGAGACTGAAGGATGGAGAGAGAGAGATAAAGAGAGAGGAGGGGGATAGAGAGGGGGAGAGAGACTGAAGGATGTAGAGAGAGAGATAACGAGAGAGGAGGGATAGAGAGGGGGGATAGAGAGGAGAGAGAGATACTGAAGGATGGAGAGAGAGGGCGAGAGAGATACTGAGGGAGAGAGCCAGAGAGAGAAAGAGAGAGAAAGAGAAAGAGAAAGAGAGGGGAGAGAGAGAGACTGCAGGGAGAGGGAGAGGGGGAGAGAGGGAGAGGAGGGAGAGAGGGAGAGGAGCGAGAGGGAGATGGAGAGGAGGGAGAGGGAGGGAGAGGAGAGAGAGCGAGAGGGAGAGGAGAGAGAGGGAGAGGAGAGAGATGGAGAGGAGGGAGAGGAAGAGAGGGAGAGGGAGAGGGGAGAGGAAGGGAGAGAGGGAGAGGAGGGAGGGAGAGAGAGAGGGAGAGAAGGGAGAGAGAGAGGAGGGAGAGGGAGAGTAGCGAGACGGAGAGGATGGAGAGAGGGAGAGGAAAGGAGAGAGGAGGGAGAGAAAAGGAGAGGAGGGAGAGGAAGAGGAGGGAGACAGAAGGGAGGGAGAGGAGGGAGGGAGAGGGAGAGGGAGAGGAGGGTGAGAGGGAGGAAGAGGGAGGAAGAGGGAGGAAGAGGGAGGAAGAGGGAGAGAGAGGGAGAGAGAGGGAGAGAGAGGGAGAGGGGGAGAGAGAGGGAGGAGGGAGACGGGGAGGAGGGAGACGGAGAGGAGGGAGAGGGAGAGGAAGAAAGAGAGGGAGAGAAGGAGGAGGGAGAGAGAGGGAGAAGAGGGAGAGGAGTGAGAGGGAGACGGAGAGGAGACAGAGACAGAGACAGAGACCGAGGGAGAGGAGGGAGAGGAGGGAGAGGAAGAGGAGTGAGAGGGAGAGGGAGGGAGAGGAGCGAGAGGAAGAGGAGGGAGAGGGAGAGGGAGAGGAGGGAGAGGAGAGTGAGATGGGAGAGGAAGAGATGGGAGAGAGATGGATAGCAAGGCACGGTGAAGTAAGGATGATGTGCTTTTTGGCGCGCTGCGCTGAGTAAAGCAGTCTAACCTGAGTTTAATGCTCAGAGACCGGCTGATAAGTTGCACGATAGGTCCTGAACGGATTTTTGTATAACTCATATTCAACAAGGCATCAGGTGGACTTTGTGCATGGTTGGAAGGGTTGGCAGTGCGTTCACCCCCCCTTTTTGTGCTGTAAATCAATGGGGCATGTGTCAATGTGTGCATGGTTATATTCTTGTTTCAGGCACCCACCTAACCTTGCTTACACCCAGTTTTGCTAGTCACTGTCTTTGTTAGAACCTTCCTGCTTTCTCAAATTTGCTTGAAACTGCACCATTGGCCCACTATTTTTTCAAAATTTTCTTGCAAGAGTAACCCCCAGAACCCCCTGTAGGAGGTTCGGCTCGCTCGCATTACCGTGTCACAAGATTAAGATTGTCGAAAAGGTGTGTCACCGACTTGGAAAGTTTGGAAAGCTGTGCGCTACGAGGTCAGCTGTACGTTTAAAAAATTTGTCTGGGAAGCCATTGGGTCCCGGCGTTTTCCCCGGTCGCAGTTTGGCCAGGGCCTCAGAGATGTCGTCGAGGGTAATATCAGAGTCCATCGTTTTTGCGTCCTCAGCGGACAGAGTCGGGAGTTCGGTTTGGTCGATATATTGCATGGCCTCTTCACGTGTCCCTAAATTTCTAGCCTCATAAAAGTTTTCATAATGGTCTGCGAACGCCTCTGCTATGTGTGTATCCGATTTGAGGATCGCTCCCTGAGGGTCTTTAATCTGCTCCACCCACCTCTCCGCACGCTCTCTTTTGCTAAGCCATGCCAAGAGTTTACCTGACTTGTCCCCTACATCATAGAGGCGATGTAGGGTGGCTAGGGCTTGGGTTTTCGCCTCTCCAGTCACCAGTTCTCTATATTGTGATTGCCTATCCGTAAGTCTCCTAAGTGCCACTGAGTCTCTCGAGGTCTGGCATTCCCTTTCCAAGGTTAGTATGTCCTGTTCTATGAGTTCGGCGTCTGAGTGAAGCTTTCTCTGTTCCTCCGCCGGTCTACTTTTTGCCCTATCTCTCATGACTGCCTTTAGCGCCTCCCAGAATATCACTTTCGAGGTCACCGAGTCCTCATTTTCTGCGATATACACTTTTATATCTGCTCTCAGACCCCCGCAGGACATTTGGGTTCTGCAGATCCCATGCCGTCAATCGCAGTAGTCGCGTGTTACCTTGGCATTTCGCTCCCTGTCTGATCAGCAGTGGTGAGTGATCTGATACGCCTCTGGCTTTATATTCTGCTACATCCTGCACTGTCGGGTACTGTCGGGACATAAAAACATAGTCCAGTCTCGAGAAGACCTTATGGGCGCCCGAGAAGTACGAGTAAATCCTCGACTCCGGGTGTAGCCACCTCCAGACGTCTGTAAGACATAGGTTAACCGACCATTGGGACAAGGGGGTCTGAGTCCCTACTCTCTGTGGCGTGCCTGTTCTATCCTGCGTGACATCCAAGACGTCGTTAAAGTCCCCCCCTACAATCTGTATGGTGTCGGCCGTTTCAATCAGTATATCCTCTACCTTTTTTAATGTGGGTGCTTGGAGTTTCGGTGGAGCATAGACCGAGATTATAGTGTAGGCATGTCTGTTCCACGTCCCCTTGATAGCCACGTATGTTCCCTGGGGGTCCGTCCATGTCTGAGTTATAGTAAATGGAGTGGTCTTTTATAGAATGATGGCAACTCCTCTAGAGTCTGTAGTGTATCCTGCGTGCGCCAGAAGCTTAAAGCGGCCTCTGGCTAAAAAGGCGCACCTTGTACCTTTAAGATGGGTTTCTTGTAGCAGTGTGATGTCTGGGCCTAGTCGTTTCAGGTATGAGTTGACCAGTCCTCTCTTAATCTTACTACCCAGGCCATTGACATTCCAGGACAGGATGCTAAGCCATCTCCCGCCCTCCCCATGTGTCTCATGGTCACCTAGCATGATTTGGGTCTTGTGTAGTCAGGCAAGCAGTCCCCAGGTATGGGGCGGCCCATGGATTCGTATATTGTGTACTGCTGCATTCTTGGGCAGTTCTAGTGGCATGAGAATGACGTCCAGTGGGAAGGTGCGGTATGAGGCACTGAAATACATGACTGCATTTAACCAACTCTCCCCCCCCCCACCCCCACCAAGATCCCCCCCAACAGAACTGTTTCAACATTCCCCTCCCTTCCTCCCCCCTCCCCACCTTTCCCCCCCGTCCAGCCCATCTGTGCAACCTTTGACTAATAGGACTTTCAGGTGGTAATGGTCTGTCACCCACCCACTGGACCCCAAATTAAACTATACCCAGGGTTCAAACGTGAGTCCCAGTAGGGTTAATCCTTTTGTGAGTGCCCTTTGTATTGTGTCTCGTCTTGCCGAAGTCGAGCAAGACAGCAGGTCCATCATCAATAACCCATTAACAGTGATCTGAGTCAATAGAAAAAGAAAAAGAAAAGTGTTTGTAACTTGCGCGGCACCAGCAGCGGCGTGCTGCTGCTACGGATGGAAGTTCCAATCTTCCTCATGATTGGGAGTCTTGTGTTTCAGTGTCCTGTTCGTCTGTTCCGCCGGTAGCTCCCTGCTCCATCTCACGGATTACCTCGACCAGGGGGTGTGTTGAGCGATCCGTAGAGTCCTCCACATCCAACATATGTTTGTTGTCCAGGCTTCCCGCCTCGGCGCCTTGTAGGTGAGCTAGACAGCCGAATCTGGATCCCTGGTCCGAGAGATCAGTTGTAGGCGCATCCCGGCCTCCTCTCCCTCGGCCCGCCGCATGAAGGTCCGGATAGGGTGACGGGTGTGAGCCCCGTCTCATTCTCGGGATTTGGGACCTTTGAGTCTTAGGCTAATTCCTCCGGAAGTTTGCCGCTGCCATTTCTGTTCGGATTCTTCGGCCTTCCTCCTCAGCCTCTCGGAGTAGGGGTCTCTCCTCCAGCCATTGCCAGGCCTCCTCCGGGCGATTAAAGAAATGCGACTTGCCTTTGAACATCACTTTCAGTTTTGCCGGGAAGAGCAGCATGTACCAGATATGTTGATCTCGAAGTTTCGCTTTGACCGAGTCGTAGGATCGTCTCTGTTTTTGGACATCCTGACTATAGTCAGGGAAAATCATGATGGTAGTGTTCTCCAATTTAAGTTCTCCTTTTCTTCTGGCTTCCTGTAGGATAAAGTTTTATGGGAAGGGGTGAGCAACCCAATACACCCTTGCAGGCTTGGGCAATTAATATGTTTAAAGAATGGGCCAGCAAGGGATTTTAATTGAAAATTATCAATTTCAGCAAGAAAGGGGGACTCTGGTTGAATCGGGTACCCACACTATCATTAATTAGTAGCTGGATATAATTTCTTTGATACAGTCAAATGAGTTACCACACTAACACAATAAATAAAATTGAATAGAAAAAATACGAAGACCAGGTTGTTGATTCAAAAGATTATTATTTTCTTTAGAAAAGGAAAATTCAGTCAATGTTAAAAAAGGGTACAAAAAGATGCATTTGGGACATAGGAGTATCTTAAATGCTCCAATCAAACATCACAAAATAAGTCTATGCTGCCAATAAATAGTAACACAATGATTTCAAATCAATATAAGAAAATCAATGATAACTGATGAGTAGTGAGCAGGAGTAGACTTGGTAGTCGACGTTTCGGTCTTTTGGGAAGTCGTTTCACAAGACCATCATCAGGACAAAGATTATATGCATTTGTAATTGATGACCCTAAAGGAAAATAAATTGAGGTGAAACAACATACACCTCCAAGAATGGTCAGTGATGCTAGGTGAAATTTAATCGAAGTAACAGGGAAACTCTGCCAGTTGTCAGGTCAGAAGTTGGAGCAACACAATTGCTTTGTGCTTATGGATTTGATACACAGCAAAGTCATGCAGGTGTTTGGAGATGATTTCAATGGAAGCCGGCGAAAAGTCACGACTTTTAGTGGCGAAACGAAGCAGTAAAATACACGACCTCGGCAGCAACAGTGCATCAGTTTGGGATAAGGTCTCTGTCAGCATAGTTCAGAAAGCGTGCAATTATCGTCCGTGGTCGTGCTCCTTCCGGCGGTTTCGCCAGTATCGCCCTATGCGCTCTTTCAATAATGAAGCAATTTGAAAACTGGGCCTGCAGGAATGTTGTTCGTAACCAGTCCTGCAGGAAGGCCGCTACATCAGTCTTCTCAATGCCCTCCCTAAAGCCTACGAAACGGAGGTTGTTTCGCCTCGCCCTGTTTTCGGCATCGTCCACCCTCCACAGCAATTGCCTGTGGGATGCCTGCAACTCCTTCATTTCCTTATGGAGGGTGGAAATAGAGTCTTCCGTCTCACCAATTCTGGACTCCGCCGTCGTCACCCTCTCAGTGAGGTTCCGGAAGTCTTGGCGTAGTAGAAGGACTTCGAACCCACCTCGCCTATTTTGGTCTCGAGTGCAGCTCTAGAGTCCTTTATATCTGTCCTGGAGGCCTGGAAGCCTAGAAGCATGGCTGTGTCCATGTGTGTCTCAGGGAAACCTTGGATCTCCTCCCTTTGCGCCCTCGTTGTGGTGTAGCTCTCGATTAGTTTCTTGCCTAGCTGTCCTTGCAGACGGGTTTTTCTTCCCCATTTTACTTCTCCGGTATGGCCAGAGTCTCTTGGGGATATTCGAAACGCCGGTGCTCCTCCAGGCTGTGGTTCCCTTGTGGGATGTGCCGTCTCTTCTCCAATTAATGGCGACGGGGTGCCCCAGGTGGATTCAGCAGAGTGGGTTCAGGGATCACGATCCTATGCAGCTGAGATGAGTCTCCTGCAGTCGATCTCCTTCTCAGGCCGTATCGCGCTTTCCGGAGGTAGGGTGTAGCCGCGCGGTCAGGCCAGGCACTCGGCTCCGTGAAGGATCCTCCTTTGTGTCTTCTCAGGCCGGTTCACTTTTTGTCTTCCCCGGGGTCGGGGAGTGTCACACCCTTCGCCGTTGCGTCACCTCCCGCCGCTTTCACGCGGCCGGCTCAAGCTCCGCTCCCGGAGGCAGGCCCGCCGGGCGTCTCCTCCAGCTGTCTCGGTCGCCAATCTCCGCCGCGCTCCAGGCAGGCACTCACCGGAGACAGTGGTGTGGTGCGGGCGTCCGATTCCTCCTCGACCGGCTTCGCCTTCCCTCCGGCCCGATGTATGGGGAGCCCCACAGCAAGAGTCTCCGATGCCGGGGTGGAGTCAGAGCCGGGCTGATGGATTCCGCCCGGCTGCCATCTTGCTGCAGCGACCCCGCTTCGGTGTTCTTCTCTCCTCGGCCAATTACCGGTCTCAATCTGTCAAAAATACTCGGATTGGCGGCAGCAGAGGTATCGGAGCTAGTCCAGGCTACAGTTTTTGGTTGTTTTAGGAAGTTTTGGAAGGAAATGAACGTCGGATTAGTGCAGCATACCGGGAGCCGAGCCGAGGCACGTCTTACTCCTCCATGCTGCTGGCCACACCCAACATACAGAAACTTGTGGTAACCACTTCCAGCTTACCACCTTTTCACTCCTTGAATGGTGCATGCTATAAATTTACACGAAGCACACACATCCAAGGTGTATTTTGCTCATGGTGGCATTATCACAGGACTTTTTTTTTCTGACTCCCTACTAAGAACTTGACTATTATTTGTGACACCATTTAATTGAACCTGGGGCCAACGCACACCGTGACATCTGCTGTACCCTCAGGTTCCACCAGTCCGAGTCCTGATGATGATCCCCTACCTGCAATTGGATAAAAACATCTTCGACTCTGATGCGGACTCTAAAAATATTTTTTTACGTATATTTACAGGCTGTGGTGTTCTTGTACATTTGATATGCACTATGATCACTTTTATCACACATGGGTATCACTTTTAAAAGGCCACAGAGCTAATTTTATTCACTGGCACCAAGTGCGTCATTGTAACACATTAAATTCCATTTGGATGCGTTATCAATCAATATTAATACCAGGGACCACTGTTTTTGACCTATCTATAATACCCCAGGTACCCAGTGATTTATGGGTTAACCCTTTTAAAACATATTATCACTGGATTTAAAGGCACTGTTGTTTCTGCTGTTTGTTCACATAACGGACATTTTCTCATCCTTCTTTGTTTTAGTTTGTTTAAAGCATTCTTCTTTTTCTCTAACTGCCCTGCAATAGGCAAAAGCAGAACAGGGCGTGGTCTGTTTTTAGAGGCCGAGGATCTAAGTCTTGACCTAGATGTGTGAAGCGTCTTTAAAATAAATGCAGCAGTTCACAAGACCAGGATCCGCTGATATTGCTGACCTCGTCCTGGACAAAAACCTAGACCTAGCCATACTAACTGAATCCTGGCTAAAGGAATACTCTTCCCCTTGCCTGGACTTATTAGTCCCGCCCAATTACAACATCGCCAGACTGGATAGACACTCCAATAAGAAAGGAGGAGGCATAGCCTGCATCTTCCGATCCTCCCTGCTTGTCACAGAATTCGTAACGGACACCACCGACTCCTACAAATCCGTCTGCAGCAACTCATTACACCTTTATAACTTGCAATCTTTTACCACCCCCAGGTTCAAACAACGCTTTCACTGATCACCTCTTGGAAATCATGACAACAAAGATTTCCTCTAATGCCACAGATGTTTTCCTGGGTGATTTCAACCTGCACTGGAATGACGGTAAGGATCCCTACGTCAATGCCATCAAAGACCTTCTAACTGACCAAGCCCTGACCCAAGCCTGTGCTATGCAAACCCACTCAAAAGGAGCCATCCTTGACTGGATCATTTGCTGTCAAGCTTATCTGGATCACTGCTGTCAAGCTTATCTCCATAGACCCTTGTGACTGGTTGGACCATCAATCTATATCTTTCATTTTACCCGGGACCCGCAAGATCTCAACCGGTGATTAACAAAAACTGGACCAGAGACACTAAGAACCTAGACTTAATGAAACTTGAGGCTCGCTGCAAATCTGACCTACCCACCCCCCTTGCACATAACCAAGGTTAGCGATCTCAATGAGCCCTACTCGTCGTCCATTTCAAACATTCTGGACGACCATGCCCTGCTAAAACTAAAAAGAACACAAATCAAAGACAGAAACCCTTGGTTCACTGGCTCCCTTAACAGAGAGGAGATCCCTACGATACTCTGAAAGAAACTGGAGACAACAACCCTCCGCAACGCATCTAAAACTTCTGCGACAGGCGAGAAATGCCTACAACAAGCACATCATCAATTGCAAAAAAGAATACTTCAGATCGGAATTGGGGAAAGCTAAGAATAGACCCCAAAAGCTCTTTGAACTGGTCAAATTTCAATCTAATAAACTGACTAAAAACACCGAAAGAATCCCCCAAATCGCTAATATCGTTAGATTAATTCTCCTCCTACTTCGCTGATAAAATCACAGCATTAGGAATTGAACTCAGTGCCACCACCTGCCCCCAACCCCCTCCTGTCCTGCCCCACTCTTCTGCACCTACCATCCTGGCCTCTTCTAAAAACCAAGCCCGCTGGACTGACTTCGAATACTATAATGAAGACTCCATTGCAAAACTCCTCTCTACCTTAAAACCAAACAACCACTTCAATGACCCGCTACCTTTCAACTGCCTCGCCGCTTCCTCCCAATCCATCGCTCCTTGCTGGACTACAATTATCAATGCCTCTCTCCAACAGGGCTTCATCCCGGACCCTTTGAAAGCCGGCCAAGTCCTCCCCATCTTGAAAAAACCTTCACTGGACCCAGCCTCCCCTGACAATTTCAGACCTATCTCCAATATCCCGCTATTAGCCAAAGTATTGGAGAAGTGTGTTCAACAGCAACTAAGCCAGCACATCCACAACTTCCACCTACTCGAAGACTTCCAATCTGGATTCAGACCAGGGCACAGCACCGAAACTGCTATGCTCCACATCGTGGACGATGCCCTCCAAGCCCTAGACCAAGGCAAAACCTGCCTTCTAATCCTCCTTGATCTATCCTCCGCCTTCGATACAGTCAACCATGAAAAACTATTTAAACGCCTCAAACTTTTTAAGTTCCAATAATCCTATATTACTTTTAAAAGCGATTACAAAAACCGCGGTGGAACGTCATGCATACTCGCATCGTAAGAGTACCGTAAGCACAGCGTACGCAAAGCCATGTGACTTTAAAAGAAGAGATTTGATCCTATTACAACTGTTGAAACTTCCGTCCCATTTTAATAATTCTATTTTGACTTTCTAAGAAGAAGCATCTCTTCTGAGAATCTTGTCAAATAGAATGAAGTTTACCATAATAACAGCAATGGACTCATCTTCCAGCCATTCTTCAGAGGAATATTTAATTCCTGAAGAACCTCCAAAGAAGAGAAAAGAAGCTCTAATTTGGCAGTTTTTTACTTTTCCAGAACGGCAAAAAAAGGTTAATGCTCCAAAAGTAACCTGAAAAATTTTCCAAACTCTTTCAAGGGGTCATTCATCTCAAAAATACTCCTTTGGGACAGCAAATATGGAGCAACACGTGAAGAACTTACACCCCAACAACTTTGCTCGAGCTGCAACACGGAGGTTGAAGGACAACCCACCTGCTACTGCACCAAGCACATCAACTGCTGCACCAGTTTTGCCAAAGCATACCCGTAGTTTTGCCTCTGTCTTTTATGATTTATTTTATAGGCGCCTTGATGCCTTCGGGTTTTAGTTGCGCGTTATAAATTTTCTTTCATTCATTCAGCATTTTCAGCAAGCAGTCCACACCCACAAATTGATCCTGATTTTGCTAAAGTTAAAATTCTATGCATTTCTTGCAATAAACTTTTGTGTTATGGGGAACAGTCTATTGACCTGATAAAACACAGGAAGCAGGAGCATCGCTGTCTTCGACATTAGTTTTTTTTTCATTCTGTTGGACACTTCCAAGCCCCCCATTATAGCGTTTCCTGTGCACAATTATATTCAAGTCCTGCCCTGTAGGCGTGGCTACCCTCGTAGCCTTCTGTAGAAAATTAGAAATATTGATGTACATAAGCAACGTTCATTTCCCTTTTCCCACTCCTCTCCCTGCGCGCACCATGAATACCGTAAAGCATTGACTGCATCCCTCTGCCAGCAAAGGCCTGTACCCATGTGTACATGACAGCCATTTTAGGCACCCTGGCCTTTTGCCCGCCTAAGATTAGAATCACCGGCTTCCCTTCTGCGCGTATTTGAAACCCCCCCCCTCTCTCTCACATGCATAAACCATGAAACCCTCTCCCTCTGCGCGACCCTGCCCTGAAAGGCAGCCCTTCTGCTTGACCCACGCAAACCCCCCCCCCATTCCCTCTTGAAGAGGCATCCTTCGCCTTAGCTGACATAGCCCTCCCCAGCTGCACCTAACTGCCCCCGCTCACTCATGTACGGGTCATAAGATCTCTCTCTCTCTGTGCGACTCTGTCCCTGTGCACACCCTGACCCCCCCCCCTTCCCTTCTCTCTCACACGAGCAAGTCATAAACCTTCTTCTTCTGCAAGGCCTTGTCCTTGGGAGTCACGGCCGCGCCTGACCAACACCTCCTTTCCTTCCATGAATGCCCCTCTGTTGACAAGCCTTCCCTCCGCGCTCGATTGTCCACGCGGCATGAATACCACTCCTTTGATGACCCCTTCCCCCGAGTCCGACTGACCACACATGTCCGAGGCCATCGCCTAAGCCAGGAGATACCATTTACTGCCCCTTATTGTATGAAGTCACTCCTCTTCAAAGGACCCACTATTGATCCTGGCCACCCCACCCCCTGGGCTATGATCAGGCGCACACATCCTAAACAGTTGACGGAACACTCAGCTGCGTGATTGCCCTCCCCTCTTATCAGCAGGTCAAGGGTCCCTATTGTGAACATATGTGGGGTAGGATTCCCACGAGGATTATAGGGATGTCTTTTCTTTTGCGTCACAATGTCCTGATTGTAATGCCAAGTGTTTTGTAAGGTATAAAAGAAGACGTCTCAGCTCACTTGTTAGAGCACCTCACGATGACATCTTGTTTCGTGTCTGAAATGACAGGCTCTCCTCATGAGAAATAAACTCTGTTCTTGTGATTCCTGCTCCCAGCGCCCGTCTCTTTATTTGGTAACTATTCAGAATGGGAACTAAGAGGCGACTTGCGCCAGCAGCCTGGGCATCGATAGTAATATGGGCTCCTGTTCCACAATTGGCGTCCCAACGCGGGGTCCATCAGTGACATAAGGTCCAGTAAGAGAGATCCAGACGATGAGGTAAACATCTAAATGATCGGAGTATACCTGCCTTGAGAGGGCCCTCGTCCGGCTGCCGATTGAATGAACTTCACCGATTCTGAACGGACCTCTCTCGAGTGACCTACTGTCCTGACTGGAATCCCACAGGACTGCTGCGGTAAAATCATGGAGTAAGAGAACGATCGGGCGCTGGAAGGAGGAAGGCGAAGAACTGCCCACACGGTCCGGTCCGGGTAAGGTCGCGTAAATGCGACAAATTGTGAAATGATTGTTTTGGATAATACTAGTATTACGCTTTGTTGAAACCCTCTGGAGATTCACCGTCTGCAAACGGAGAAACAACAGGCTCTCCCTTTGCAAGCAGTGAAGGATAGGTAACGCAGACTTTTGTCCCCGTTGTAATCCGTCGTGCCTATCTTCCTCCCCCACTGTTTCCCGAACTGTCGTTCGTGGATTATTGTCTGGAGATTCTTTGTCTGCAAACAGGGAAGAACAAGGTCTCTCTTTGCAGGTAGAGAAAGAGTGGGTAACGATAACTTTTTGTGCCCACTTATTCTCCCCACTGATTGTTTGATTGACCGATTGTTCGGTATTGGTTCGTTTGAGGTATTCACCGCCGGCAAACAACGGAGAATAGAAATATTCTGTCTAGTCTTTGCCCGCCGTGATAAGATAGGTAGTGCAGACTTTTGTCCCCGTTGTAATCCGTCATGCCTATCTTCTCCCCACTGGTTGGTAGCCTGTTTAGCCCGGACCGCTTATTAGAGATGAACCATCCAGCTCCACTGGAGGGCACACCTAATAAGGACATGTTCATTAAGTGTGGACTAGTCGCTATAGCTTATAATAGGTTATGGCATAAAAATACAAGAAAAAGAGTTGAGCGAAATCAGTAGGCCACTGATGAGTTATCAACTTCGCTAAAAATAAAATAAGAAACGTTAGAAATAACCTGCAATAAGAAACATAAAAATGGCGAGGGAAGACAAGCTTGACACCAAGGCAGCCACGAGGTAGCTAGGTTCCGTTGCCTATTCCTGCTCCAAACATGTCTGCCTCATTGCCCACCACGCCCAAGTAACGGTCACATGAAATAGATACAAATCAATAGGTACCTACCCCCATTCCGGAAGCTCCCGAAGTGCAACAGGTCCGCGGTTACGCCCATCTGGAAGGCGAGGCCTCGATGCGTGCAGGGCTCGCCTGGCCGCAGTCGGAAGGGGAGGCTGCTGGGCGGACGGCCCAAAGAATCGTAATGACCTCTCCTTCTCCCCTCTTCTGCTGCCCTGCAGGCCACGGGGGGGGGCTGTCTTGCCTCAGCCACCGACCACCCCCTCCCTCTCACTCTCGCCTGATCCGGCCCGCAAAGAAGGCCGAAGCTGAAGCAAGGACGGCGGCGCTTGTAGGTAGTCCCGCCACATGTCAGCGCCTGGGCAATTACAGGTAGTCCCGCCACATGTCAAAAGGGGGGGGGGGATGTCTTGCCTCAGCCACCGACCCCCCCCATCTTCAATAGCCGGCACGGCCAATACCGAAGCGGTGGAGCCGGGGAACGGCGCGGGGTCGCTGGAAGGGGGAGGCGGCGCAAACGAGCCTCCCCCACCTCCCTCCAGGTGGAGGCTTCCAGCGGCACCCCAACGCTCTTTGCTTAAAGAGGGTCCACATCGAAAAGCGGTCTTTTTGCCCGGGACGAGCGCACGCCCCATGCCTTCTCTCCTCAACTTTGAAGATTCTATGAGAGCCGGGGGGCCCCCCCCCCGACCCCTCTGCATTGGCGCCCCCGTCCCCCTCACTGGGATCTGCGACATCGACGCACTCCTGCCGGCGCCAGCCTCAGTTTGGAAATGGCTAAAATACAGCCAAGGTACAGACTTGTTCAGTTCCGGTGGAACACCAGAATGACCCGGTAGGAAAAATTGTTGCCGCCCTCCCCACTCTTTGACTGATGGTCCATATTGTTAGACTGTTACCACATTGCGAAAAACTTTTGAACTACCAACGGAAGGTTCTGGTCCTACTACGAGTCAGTGGAGGCAATCTGACTATGCTGGGACCTGCCTGACCTCGCCCAAAATGGCGCCGATACACGAAACAAAAGTTTCAAACTCCCTGTTCACCCGGATTGCTCGAATCTTGATGCTCTGAGATACGTGTGCATTTTTGGACAATGAAGGTCGATAAGATGGATAGTGATTATGTGCTTAGGGAAGAAAGCAATACAGATATTGATCATATGTTTGGACAATGAACTGACTTAGGGTGGGTACTAATTATGATTTGGAAAATTAATTGGTGTAATTTAGACAGTGAATGAGCATTTGGATAATGAATTAATGAATCAATTGAAAAACTGAATTCTTGACATGCATCATGCTTGCTCTGTAGGGAAGTTTAATACGATTTTTATTGCACTGCTGCACTTTATGCAATGAACTGCCACCAACTTCGTTCTTCTTATGTACAGTTCTAATCTGCTCCGTGGCCGGTCCACTGGGTTGTAGGCCTGTATTTATACATCAACACTTTTTATTAAAAGTATTTTGAAAAAGAAAGCATAGTTGTAGCGGTTGCATTAATGAGTTTTGGATGTTTTGCTACTGTGAGCGAAGAATAAGTATGATGAAAGCTGAAGGTTAAAAAGGACCAGATATTTAGCAGCTACATTATGTGTCACAGGCAGCCGGAAAGGTGTTTTAGACGCCCTTAAAACGACACCACAGAAATGCCACCTGACCGCCACCCTTGCACCCAACAAAAGGGGTTGCGACCAAGTAACTCATGTAGATACGCGGATCGTCAATGATTATCTATCTGACATTACTGGTCCCTCTGGGCTTAAACGCCGAGATGGTAAAGAAATGCAGTACGTGGAGATAGGTCGAGTATGTGGTAGGTAAAAACATTTTCGGACTACTGCATGCTGATGTGCTTTGAATGCTGCCCCCCACCCCTTCTTTCTCCTCCCTTCTGCAGGTTACGTCAGAACGACGGCTGAACTGTGGGAGAGCGATGATCGAACCACCGACGAAAAGGGAAGGAGGGAATATGTACATAGTCCTTATGACGATAAGTTTTTAAAAGACGTAGACTTAAACATGACTGTTCCTCCTTAGAACATAGCGACTGGGAGGATGGACTGACGTAGAAACTTGACGGGTACTGTATGACGAAAAATTGACTAGAAATAACACGTTAGATAATGTAACTAGACGTTTGACTAGGTAGGGAAAGGACAAAGAAAAGTGTGTGGGTAAGGGTTACCACGGCACCACCCGTCTGGGAAGTTAGAAATGTTGCTGATGTTCAATGCACTGCCCCCCTTCTCACACTCTTATAGATCTAGCCAAGCTGTCCGACTGTTCTCCCGATCAATACTTGCCGTTGCCTCAGCCTGGAGAACTTCCCACCAAAGGAAGAAAACTGAAAAATGGTTTAAGATCGAACCATGGGTAAAAAGCACGACCAGGTTAATTTCTGATCGACTAACCGAGGTGTAAGTATTGGCAATTGAGAACGCTCGAAGAGATAACAAGCAAGAGGGAAAAGGAGGGAAAGGTAAAAAGAACTAAGCACGTAGATAAATAGGATAGTAAAGATAGGAAGGATATAAAAAAAAAAAAAATAATAATATGGATTTTGTTGGCCAACTATTGTTTTCTGTTTTGTCGTGAATGTCTTATATATGTGTAATACATGTACTGTCTTCCTTCGTCTGAGTGTGTGTGTGTGTACTGTAGGGGTTTATGTTCTCCCTCTGTTGCGTCTCTCCGTTACCTGACCCCCTGTTGTTCTGTGTTGTGAACGCACTAAATGACCCATTTTTGTACACGTCTCTCTCTTTCTCTATCTTTCTCCCTTTTTAGGTTTCGCTGGGGGACGGAGCCGTTAGGCTCCGCCTCCAGAGAAATCTATTGAGTACAGTAAGCACTCTGGAACACGCCCCCCCGTCCCATTGGCTAGCTCCATAAATGGAGCCTAGCCATTGGACGAGGGGCCTGTCCGTCAATGCCGGACCAGACACGGGGGCGTTCCCGAGATTCTTTGGCTTTTGCTGACGTCACGCGACGCCGGGAACGCCCCCGAGTCTCCTCCGGCCGGGCCGTGCTTGCTGCTGTCCTGCCTTGTGTCCCTCCTCCCGCCGTCCCCACGTTTCCCGCCTCCCTCCCGACGTCCGTGTCCTTTCCCGCCCCCCTCGTCCTCTCCCGCCCGCCCCCCTCGTCCTCCCCCCCCCCCCCCCGTGTCCTCACAAATTGTGGTATCCCGTCCCGCCCGGGGGTCAACCGGCAGCTGCTCGGCACCTTGGCCGAGGCACGAAGGGGCTGCGACCGCATTGGTGGCTTTTCGGAGGCTCGTCGGCAGAGGCGCGCTCTGATTGGCCGCTGCAGTGGGCCTGTCCCCGTGAGCTGCGCGGCCGTTGGTTGGAGCCTCGCCGCGTCATCAGGATCTGCCCCGGGAGCCGCGCTGTGAGTGGCTGACTCCGGGGGAACCCTCGACGTCAGCGGAGGCCAGTGGGAGCTGCGACGGGGGCCGTGCCTGCGAGGGTGAGTCTTCGGCCCAGAAGCTGGGGGAGATCGCCTTCCACCCCGCACCCGGTATTGACACCGGCTGAAGAGAGGAAGCGCTGGGGGGCTGTGCGCTCGCTCGCCAAAGCGTCACGGACGTGCGCCTCGCCTCCCGAGCGCGAAACTGACTAAAGTCACAGGGGTTGCAGAAGTGACAAACTTCGCCCAGTAGAGGCATCAGATCAAGACCTTCCGTGTGATTTTTACCGCATTAACCAGAATCGCAAATAATTGTGCGTTTGTTTGTAATGGTGCCATTGTTTGTAATTGAGCCATTGTTTGTAATCAGTACGTGTGACACATTTGAGGCTGCAATAAATGCTAACATGATACTAAAACTAGCAAAGACTCATTTGTAACTTTAAAATGATCATTGGCTACATTAGTTAAATCACAGCGATAGTAAGTTTTAATTAGGCACACGAGGATTAGCGGTTGCTACCCCTTGCCCCTTCTAAATGGTATACGTCTGATTTTTGCCGTTTTCTTCGTTCTTCTTGCTCATGTACGTAGGGCCTTGTATCTTGCTGTTTCTATCGTGAGCTTGTGTAGCATCTCGCTGCCTCTCCTCTCCTACCTCTCTCGTGACAGCATAGTGCCGCCCTATCTCTGTCACTGCCATGGCGCTATATGGCCCCTCCTGTTTTCCCACCCTCTATTTGCACAAGTGATAATCTCTTATCTCCAAGTCCTAACTCTTTGATATGCATATACAGCCTCTTTATTTCTCCCGCCTGTCTCGTGCGGGCGCAGGCTCCTTGCACTTGCTGGTGCGCCCCCTCCCCCTTCCAGAGCCCCCTCCTCCCGCTGGCCCTGGGCAGTGATGCTCGCAGGCGCCTCCTCTCCTCCAGCTCTCTTCGCTGGCTGTTGCCTCAGCGGTGCGGGCACCTTTGGACTGTGGCTGTGTTTCCCGAGCTCCTGCGCAGGCTGTGGGCGGCTCCAGCCTCCTGTGTGATTGTGGGCGGCTCCAGGACCCGGCTCTGAGTTACGGTCGCCTCTCGTCGGCCGTCCCGGGGATGTGATGTGGATTCGCCGCTGCGGGCGGGGGCATAGCCGCTCCCAGGGTGAAGAACTGCCCGGCCTGCCTACGCTCTGACCCCCCTGTCCCCGGAATGGGACCGCCCGCGGCACCGGCGGAGGACACGGTAGGGTCCAAGGACGTAGATGAGGGGCGGGGGTGTGCACCTGTGCCTAGAATATGCGGTGGGTATTGTGGCTGAAATGTTTTACAACGTAAAACGGCGAGGTTGGGTTTTTACGTTGACTTGAGTGAGAGAGGTTTAAAGAGGGAGAAAGTTTTAAACAGTTTGTCAGCATGGCTAACTCAAAGAAGGGGGTATTCCTTCTAAATAGTGAGAATCGATAGATTAGTCCGCCTGGCTGCTACCCTTGTGGAATTTGTAAAGAGCCTTCAGCCACAAGCGTGGGAATCGCCCCCACCCTCCTATCTTTTTTAAATATAGCGGGTACTTATGTTTAAAACTGTTACCACAAGACATGCATTTTCTCTTAGAACGACCTTCCGAGAACAGGTGGTTTTTCCGCGCAGATGGAAGCATCTTGCTGTATCCTGGCCTAGTTTTCGGACACTTATGTTTTTTAATTAGCCCGAAAAGTTTCCACATGAACTAGGCTGGACAGGGACTAAACCGCGTAAAAATGTCTTGCTCCCTTGTCCGGTGTAGTTTTCAACGTTGGATTTGGATATTATATGTAGCATCGCGTTTTCAGTCTTTAAATGTAGTAATAATTCAGATTTCACGTACCCATCAAAATGTAAACATCCTTTACTGTGCAAACGGAATGCTGCTTCCTGCTCGTCATTTTTGTAGTGTTTGACAAGGGCCTCCAAGGGGTTCTTGCACAATAACTGGGGTCATCACCTCCGTAAATTCGTTTAGCACAGGCATTCTAACCCCCTGGTCTGTGATGGCAAACATCTGCTTTGGCGGTGTTGGATACCACATTGAAGTGTACAAACAAACCTTTATTTTTTGCACCGTGCCCAAAGGATAACAATCGTCAAGATGAGGCGTGATAGAATAACGAAGTTTATAAAAAAGTAAAAAACCCAAGTCGAAAACATTCACTACTGCACTTTGTTGTTAACTTCATGTATGTGCACGCACATGCGATGTGTGCACCTTCAGAGTGGCTGTGTGCACAACATATGCTTATTCTTTAACAAGAGCAGGTGGCACAGATAACTTATCAGCAGTAATAATAAAAACAGCTATTCCCCTTGGAACAACTTGCTCCACCTGCTTTTTCAAACAAATTCTCCTGAAAAGAGCTTCCTAGATTGCTGGAAGGGGCAGTCCCTCGAATCTGGGGTACACCTCCTCCACCTCTGGCCAAGTTCGACCCCCCGCCCCACGTATGGAGCTCTCCCTTCATTGTTTACCTCCTCTCTTTCATCACTTCTCCCTTACCCTCCCTCTATTTCATGCTAGAGGCTTCATGCGAGCCTCAGCTGGTGAAACTCTGCTTCTGTGCCACCCCTGACCTCTGCGTGGGGCTCTTTGCATGTGTGTGGGGCTCTTTGCGTGTGTGTGGGGCTCTTTGCGTGTGTGTGGGGCTCTTTGCGTGTGTGTGGGGCTCTTTGCGTGTGTGTGGGGCTCTTTGCGTGTGTGTGGGGCTCTTAGCGTGTGTGTGGGGCTCTTTGCGTGTGTGTGTGTGGGGGGGGGACTCTTGCGTGTGTGTGGGGGCTCTTGCGTATGTGTGTGGGGGGCTCTTGCGTGTGTGTGTTTGTGTGGGGGGCTCTTGCGTGTGTGTGTGGGGGGCTCTGGTGTGTGTGGGGGGCTCTTGTGTGGTGTGTGTGGGGGGCTCTTGTGTGTGTGTGTGGGGGGCTCTTGTGTGGGTGTGTGCAAATGCAATACGTCTTGCATTTGCGACAGAGTAAGCTATTGGCATTGTAAATGAGAGTGCCATTTATTTATCTGTTTTCAAAACCAACACATAAATAAAAAGTTTGTCATTTACAATGCCAATAGCTCAAACTTTTCCGAAGGCGAAACCGTTGCATTGTAAATGCTTGTTCCTATATCTGTCTGTCTCTGTCTCTGTCTGTCTGTCTCTATCTCTCTCTCTACATGTCATACGTGTACCAAATGGCTCGTTTAGATTGCGGACGACTCTCACTCTCTTCCTTTATATGGTAAAACCGTGCCTCGCTGGCACCAGTCTGATTGGATACTTATTGAACGCGAAGGTGTTCAGCGAAATTGACCGAAACTAAAATGATCGTATCTCGCCATATTACTACCTCTCCTTTCTGCAAAATGAATGAACTCGAATTGGCTGAGAAGGAAAGGACAGGTAAGACGACTAAGGTCCCCCAATCTGGCCATTTATAGGGGAACTGTATGTCAATGGCACCTTATTTCTGTTCAGAGACGAACGCCAACGTCTAGATTGACCCCCAATGCCCAGATTGCCCCACCCCCTTTTGCACCCAAGCGCGAGCGCCCGAAGCATCCCCGCCCCATTTGATAGACCCCAGCTGCTGTCCCGGATATAAACATGATGACCATGAGTAACTGTCGTCCCTCGAGAAAACCCTGTTTTACCTGACTCTCGATGATAGCGCCCCCGCCCTGTTTGAAAAGGTTAGCCAGCCTTGAAGGGAAATGTTCCGAAATGTTGAATATGATGAAATGCACAGTTGATGGGAATCTTATTTATCCTCACTTGAGTTATAAATAGGACGATGAATAAACTTGGCATGAACTCAGTAGGAATGCCGACATATGCACTGCTTGGTAATAGACCTCTGACTGTGACCGACGAGCGTATCTCCCAAATGCGTAGGATTAAGGGAGGAATTCACATGCATAGATGTCTTCGTCTACCAGTTCTCTAAAAGATTGTTTTGTACCTATTCAAAGATTCACGATCACCGGAGGAGAAGGGTCGGACGTGACGTACAGCCTGGCTGCAGATCTTGGGACACGTGTGACCTCGACCAAAGGTGGAGCTGCAGAGCAACTAGATACGGGACGAGACAGCAATTCCAAACGTGGAAAATGAAACTTGACGGGCTGCCCTGAAGCCCTCCGCCTGCTAACCCACGTGTGCCTGGAGTCTCCGTCCCCCTTCTTTGGGCCCGATTGATGGGCCTGCCTGCTTGTTATGCTTTGCTCCCTTGGTCCCTTTTGTGTGTCCCAGGAACCCTGACCCAACTCCACTCTCTCTCCTATCGACTATTTGAACCACACACCCTCTTTTCCACGTGACTTTTTGCCAAAAGGAAGAACTGCATTCAAATGGGAATAGGGTGTTGCCGCGGAAATATAGGTGCCGAGCATAAGGCGCCGCCAAACGGATTGTTTAGGGAACAGGACTGTGGTCTAACAGTAGAGGACTGACCGCACCCTGCAACGTGTAAGGATAAACCCGAGCTGGACCTATAGCTCCACCGCCGGTGCTCAACAGCGCCAACGAAAGGACACGGACTAGAGCCTACCAGTGATGACTCACTGCTAAAAAGACACTGGGACGAAGAGGTCTTGTGTATTGAACTGAATTCCACCCTCGACTACTTGGTCAAAATGTTCATTGGTCACATTTTTAAGTCAGAAACATTTATGCTATGTAGTGCTTTGAAACGATAGGAACTTGACAAATGCAATCTCCTATGTGCTGCATTCTGCCAAACACATCAACTGTCCATGATTATATGCCATATGTTAGTATTGACAAATGCTAATTCTTCGACCGCACCTGTTTATATGTACCCTCATCGATTACGAAAATGAACTTTGCTATGTAAAAAGGGGCGACTGTAGAAAATTAGAAATATTGATGTACATAAGCAACGTTCATTTCCCTTTTCCCACTCCTCTCCCTGCGCGCACCATGAATACCGTAAAGCATTGACTGCATCCCTCTGCCAGCAAAGGCCTGTACCCATGTGTACATGACAGCCATTTTAGGCACCCTGGCCTTTTGCCCGCCTAAGATTAGAATCACCGGCTTCCCTTCTGCGCGTATTTGAAACCCCCCCCCGCCCCCCTCTCTCACATGCATAAGCCATGAAACCCTCTCCCTCTGCGCGACCCTGCCCTGAAAGGCAGCCCTTCTGCTTGACCCACGCAAACCCCCCCCCCATTCCCTCTTGAAGAGGCATCCTTCGCCTTAGCTGACATAGCCCTCCCCAGCTGCACCTAACTGCCCCCGCTCACTCATGTACGGGTCATAAGATCTCTCTCTCTCTGTGCGACTCTGTCCCTGTGCACACCCTGACCCCCCCCCTTCCCTTCTCTCTCACACGAGCAAGTCATAAACCTTCTTCTTCTGCAAGGCCTTGTCCTTGGGAGTCACGGCCGCGCCTGACCAACACCTCCTTTCCTTCCATGAATGCCCCTCTGTTGACAAGCCTTCCCTCCGCGCTCGATTGTCCACGCGGCATGAATACCACTCCTTTGATGACCCCTTCCCCCGAGTCCGACTGACCACACATGTCCGAGGCCATCGCCTAAGCCAGGAGATACCATTTACTGCCCCTTATTGTATGAAGTCACTCCTCTTCAAAGGACCCACTATTGATCCTGGCCACCCCACCCCCTGGGCTATGATCAGGCGCACACATCCTAAACAGTTGACGGAACACTCAGCTGCGTGATTGCCCTCCCCTCTTATCAGCAGGTCAAGGGTCCCTATTGTGAACATATGTGGGGTAGGATTGCCACGAGGATTATAGGGATGTCTTTTCTTTTGCGTCACAATGTCCTGATTGTAATGCCAAGTGTTTTGTAAGGTATAAAAGAAGACGTCTCAGCTCACTTGTTAGAGCACCTCCCGATGACATCTTGTTTCGTGTCTGAAATGACAGGCTCTCCTCATGAGAAATAAACTCTGTTCTTGTGATTCCTGCTCCCAGCGCCCGTCTCTTTATTTGGTAACTATTCAGAATGGGAACTAAGAGGCGACTTGCGCCAGCAGCCTGGGCATCGATAGTAATATGGGCTCCTGTTCCACACTTCTGGATCTCGTAGTGTCACAAGGTATTCTCCAGTGAGGCAGCTGGAAAGCGGAACGGAAAGCCCAGCAGCTTCGAGTAACATCCCACATGGGCTATGAACTGCATGTTTTAATTGCGCAGTGTTTAAAGCGGACTCACTGGAGAATACCTTGTGACACTACGAGATCCAGAAGGCTACGAGGGTAGCCACGCCCACAGGGCAGGACTTGAATATAATTGTGCACAGGAAACGCGGCTTTCTCACAAAGCGCCTGACAGCCACTGAAGAAGGGAATCAAGTTCCTGAAACGCGTTTGGCATTACAAAGGATATTGTTTGCTGCTGTGGAACCTGTTTGCAAGCTGCGTGATTAAAGTCGAATTATTGCACTGCCAGTGGCCACTCTCGTTTTGGGGCTAACTTTGTTGGAATATATGTATATATATATATATATATATATATATATATATATATATATATTAGCCCGCCGAAACTAGAGGCTCGGGAATATATATATAGATAGATATATATATATATATATATATATATATATATCTATCTATATATATATTCCCGAGCCTCTAGTTTCTGCGGGCTAACGGCAGGGGTAGCCACCCCCGTAAATCAAACACGTCAAGAACCGGCGTAATTCTTCCTTAGATCTCGGACAAGGAATCACACAGGAGCCATGGACTCTATCAAAGTGCAGGTTTATTCGAGACACAACGTCCTACGTATTTCGGAGTAAGATTACTCCTTCATCACGGGCAAACTTTGTGCATTTCAACATTGTTAATAAAATAGTGTGTCATGTGATACAACGATTTACAAAAAGGGGGTGGTGATGAACAGAGTGTCTGAGTTAAACAGACCACTCTTACCCAGTCCAAAGATCAGGGCTTGATCCATCACCGTTATTTATCTCACTGCCCCATCCCAGCTCAGAACCTGGCTATATGCAAATCAGTCTGTCCCTGGCCCAGTGCATCATGGGAACAGGGCAGACTAAACTACCAAGCCAATTCTTCACCAGAAAGGAGACAAGCTACCGGGGACCGGTTTCTGGCATTTCAGCCTTCTTCGGCCCGGCTTGCTTGAATCCTGATGGAGCAGTGAGAAAGGGACTCATGTCTGAGTATACCCTGCCACAACTATAGTGGCCAAAAACAATTTACAAAAAGGGGGTGGTGATGAACAGAGTGTCTGAGTTAAACAGACCACTCTTACCCAGTCCAAAGATCAGGGCTTGATCCATCACCGTTATTTATCTCACTGCCCCATCCCAGCTCAGAACCTGGCTATATGCAAATCAGTCTGTCCCTGGCCCAGTGCATTATGGGAACAGGGCAGACTAAACTACCAAGCCAATTCTTCACCAGAAAGGAGACAAGCTACCGGGGACCGGTTTCTGGCATTTCAGCCTTCTTCGGCCCGGCTTGCTTGAATCCTGATGGAGCAGTGAGAAAGGGACTCATGTCTGAGTATACCCTGCCACAACTATAGTGGCCAAAAACGATTTACAAAAAGGGGGTGGTGATGAACAGAGTGTCTGAGTTAAACAGACCACTCTTACCCAGTCCAAAGATCAGGGCTTGATCCATCACCGTTATTTATCTCACTGCCCCATCCCAGCTCAGAACCTGGCTATATGCAAATCAGTCTGTCCCTGGCCCAGTGCATCATGGGAACAGGGCAGACTAAACTACCAAGCCAATTCTTCACCAGAAAGGAGACAAGCTACCGGGGACCGGTTTCTGGCATTTCAGCCTTCTTCGGCCCGGCTTGCTTGAATCCTGATGGAGCAGTGAGAAAGGGACTCATGTCTGAGTATACCCTGCCACAACTATAGTGGCCAAAAACGATTTACCTTGTTGGTAATATTTTTGTCCACCCTAAGCGTGGAAGGGTATTCTCAGATGTGAGACCCTTGCTCATTGCACCATCAGGATTCAAGCAAACCGGGCCGAAGACGGCTGTAATGCCAGAAACCGGTCCCCGGGAGCTTGTTTCCTTCCCAGTGTAAGAATTGGCTTTTGTAGTTTGGTTTGCCCTGTTCCCATCATGCACTGGGACAGGAACAGACTAATTTGCATACAGCCAGGTTCTGAAACTGGGATGGTGCAGTGAGCTAAAAAACGGTGTTGGATCTAGCCCTGATCTCTTGACTGGGTGAGAGCTTTCTGCTTAATTCAGAGACTCTGTCCCTCACCACCCCTTGTTGGTAATGTGATACAACAACATAAACAAAATACTATGTCATATTGCTTTCTTCATATGAACGTTCGTATTTACACATTATTAGAGTGTTCGTATTGCATTTACTCGACGGGTGATAATATACACAGCATTATTTTCAAAATGTTTGTTCCCATCCCGTTTCACCAACTCAAAGATATTAGTTGGACATATTGTAACATTTTGGTTTCTTCCCGTGTAAACAAAGTTACTCCTTACACGATGTTCTACTCAATTAAAGTAATCGAAATTAAACACATTTAGTTTTTTTCCGTGTAAACAAAATTAGTATGCTCATTGCACAATGTTTTGCACATTAAAAGCAATATGAAATTAAACACATCCGAATTTGCACCTGTGAGACTCGAACCTATGGTCTCAAAAGACAAAACTATTTCATTTGTGTGTTTAGACAATTGAGCTATGCGCATTTACTGGGCTCAGCTGTGAAAATGGCATCATTTCTTCAGAACTGCTCATCGAGCACATTTAGACTGCGCACAATTACTGGGCTTAACTATGAAAATAGCATTATTACGTGTTCACTGGAAACATATATGACTGGAAGAACTTGTGTTACAACTGTCAACAAATAAAAGTAACGCCCTAGTGGGCCAGAACTGCTCCTCGAGCACAAAATAGTCCAAAAGTCCGAATTGTGGTTGGGACTATCAAGATAATGCCCCAGTGGGCGAATGTTCATTAGTGTAGTCATTTCATCACTCTCTCTTGTACATGCATCCGTAACATTAAGGAAGATAAGACAAAGTCCTGTTAAAATCCTCATAGCCCAAAGAAGTGGTTTATGAAGAACACGCACAAATTTCTAAAAACAGCAAACAGAAAATAAGCAGCAAAATTCATTACAGTTACTAGCTCAAAACAAATTTGACTTTTAGTGTAGATGCACTGACAATTCTTCGTCCATATTTAACCCATGGGGTGCCATGGTGTTAAATCTGATGATAAATTTGGACTCTAGTTTCCTGAGTTCTAGCAGTCTATTGCCTCCTCTCATGTTGAGGGAAACACAATCAATAGCTGCAAATTTGACAAGGTTGGCATTGCTTTTATGGTACTCGTGGAAATGACAGGCTACCGGGTAGGTTTTATCATTCTTGTTGATAGCCCTCAAGTGCTCTAACACTCGTTTTTTGCCTTTGTGAATGGTGCTCCCTATATAGTATTTTGAACATGGACACTTGAGAATGTAAACGACATATTCAGTGTTACAGTTAAGATGTTTTTGTATGACCCATGGAGCTTCATTATTGTTGAATTTCAAGAAATTGATACTGTTGCTGAATTTGCAGGCCTTGCACTGATTACACGTGAAAAAACCTTTAACCGCATTATCTTTTCTTGGGTTTGGGATCATGTTACTACATAACTGATCACGTAGTGACTTGGGTTTTCGAAAAGTTAAGGATGGATGATCTCCTATATAATCTTTTAAGTCGTTATCAGTTTTTAAGACCTCCCAAAACTTGTTTAGGCATTTTCTGACTTCCCAGGCATGTGTATTATAGGTGGTAATAAATCTAACAGTTTCTTTAGGCTTACTGGGAGATTCATTTTCAATAGGAAATATAAGCTCTTGACGATTAAGAGCATCAACTCTATTAATGGCTTTTTTCACAATTTTAGCACTGTATCCTCGTGTCAGAAATCTTTCCCTCATGGTTTCTTTTTCTGTCTCAAAGTTATTGGTTGTACTGCAATTTCTGCGGGCTCGTAACAGCTCTCCAAAGGGTATACTCTGTATTAGATTACGTGGATGGCAACTGTCCGCATGAAGTAGACTGTTGACAGCCGTGGATTTTTTAAACAGAGAACTTTCTATGGTGTTGTTTTTTATCTCCAGCTTGAGATCAAGAAATTCCATAGTGTCTTTGTTGATTTGATGTGTGAATTGGAGATTCATTTGGTTGTTATTTAATATTTTAACAAATTCAATGGCTTGTGTGTCTGTGCCACTCCACATACACAAAATATCATCTATATAGCGCAGCCAGAGGACGGCGTGGTCTTTGAATAGCTCGATCTTGTGGACAACCTGCTCCTCCCACCAGCCCAGGTACAGACCTGCGAAACTGGGGGCGAAGCAGGTTCCCATCGCCGTCCCCTGGATTTGCCTATAGATGTTCTTGTCGAAAAGGAAAAAATTGTTACTCAAACACATCTCAATCATTTTGAGCAACATTTCTGTGGGTTGAAGAAAACCTACTGGTCTACTTTGGAAAAACTGTTTGCATGCTTCCAGGCCTAGAGTTTGCGGAATGCTAGTATATAAGCTACAAACATCTAGCCCTAGCATTAAGTACTGAGGAGACCATTCAATGTCACTAATATGCCTTAAAAAGTCACTTGTATCGAGGACAAACGATGGGAGAGATTGTACCAGAGGATGGAGAAAGTAATCTACGTACTTTGAAATGTTCTCTAAAGCACTCCCACAGGAGGAAACAATCGGCCTCCCTGGTGGTCGTTGGGCATTTTTGTGCAATTTAGGAAGTAGATATAACACAGGCAGTTTAGGGTACTTGCATGCCAAGTAGGAGAATTCATCTGTACTTAATATACACTCCTCTTTCCACTCCGTAATTTGATTAGCTACCATTAACATAGCTTGGTCATACACTGTTCTTGTTGTCTGGCAGTATCTACTAGTATCAGATAGTTGTAAATGTCCTTCTTGTCTATACATGTCAACTGGCCAAATAACCACATTGCCCCCCTTGTCACTTTGTTTGATGACAAAATCCCGATTGGATTCAAGATTGTTCAACGCTTGTCGTTGATTTCTGTTCAAATTAGTTCTTGTTCGTAATTTACGTGATTTCAATCTTTTCAATTCACTGACCATTCCTTTCTCAAAACAGTTGATTGCTTCACAGTTAATTTGGGGTAAAAACACTGATTTAGGTTTAAATGGAGTTACTGCCATCAAGGTCGTTTGGAGTCCAAGGTATTCAGAAAAAAGACAGCTGGCAACAGCATTCTTCATGCTGCGAGTGCCCACCCAGTACATCTTATCTCCAGCATCCCATATGGGGAGATGCTACGTCTAAAACGTATATGTAGCAACCCCATAGATCTGGAGCAGGCGCAAAATGAAAGCAGGAACAGATTCCTTGAGAGAGGCTACTCCAGGAAATTGATTGACCAAACAATACAGAAATCCATGAATCCAACTAGAGAGGAGCTCCTTATCAGGAAAGCTGACAGGGAGCCCGATACTAGACAAGATACTTCTAAACATGGGAAGACAGAGCCTGAGTGTTTTAGATTAATAACGGGGTTCACTAAGCAACATCACCAAATAAGAAAAATAGTGAACAAACACTGGCCTATAGTGTTAAAAGACAATGTGATAGGCAGTGGCCTGCCTAAGCAAGTTTCATTAACCTTTAGCAGGGCCCCCTCCCTGAGGGATCACATTGTTAAAACTAATCCGGATCCCTTTGCTAAAACAGAGTGGTGGCAAAAGAACAAAGGCTTTTATAACTGCAAGGTTTGCAAAGCATGCACTCATGGTGAAAACACTAAAACATTCAAGGATGGATTCACTGGGATGAACCATACGATAACCCAAGTTTTAACATGCAAGACAGAATATGCCATTTATGTTTTGCGCTGCCCATGTGGATTACAGTATGTGGGCAGCACGAGGAATGCTGTCCACAAACGCATTTTACAGCACTTGCGAGCAATAACTAATGTGGACAGCACGTACCCAGTGGCGCGTCATTTCAGAGACCATCACCAAAGTAATAACAGTGGTCTCAGATATTGGGTTATCGATGCGGTCATTAACAACAGAAGGGGTGGAGACAGGGAAACTAGGCTCAGGAAGCTAGAAACAAAGTACATTCTTCTGCTTAATACGAAGGTGCCTTTTGGGCTTAACGTGACAGAGGACCTCCACACCTGCTTGCTCTAATTAAGTATGACAGGGTTGTGTGCTCTCCCCCCCCCCCCGTGAGTAATGTCTTCGGTAATCACCCGGCTGGGCGATGGCTGGGATAGGCCTCGAGGGGGCTGCGAGCACACACCCATTATTATGAATTAACACAAAAACGCAATGCTGCTTTGAGAAGACCGTTTGTTTAGATTATTATTTTCACTGTGCACTGTTTTAACCTGGTTAGGAATTAACATGAAGAGGTATACAACAGAGTTCCTAACGTTTGTTGTTTTGTTTATTATTTAGGGTAGGGTTTTGGGTCATCAAGACCAACCTCACATTCATTTATTTTTTGCACTTAACACCAAGACATGGCAATTATGGCACCCAAATGTTTGTAAACGCTATAAAATGTATGTGAACTGTTTGAATTTTAATGTGAACATGGAGTCCGTTCTAATAATGGGAAAGAACAGTATTTATGGTCGAATAGGGATACAATACTGTTGAGAACCTCTTTGGACCTCCTACCCCAAATACACTAGGTTGAGAAATTTTATTATTTGTGAAATTTTAATGTGGACCTAGGAACTGATAAGTATGCATATTTGCACAGCATTGCTAGATTTGCACATATTTTTGATGATGCACTTTAAGCACGATATGCACTTTATAATGTCGGCACGTAGCACTTTATAGTTACTTATTCATTATCCCTAGGTCTGAATCTAAACTCGTGAATAAACAGAGTAAGCTGGTAGGAAGGCCATGATTTTGATAATGAGGTTCTTTTAAAGCTGGTTCGATAGTTTTAACTGTTTTGGGAATCATACTTATTACTTAAACAGTGACCGCTTCTATGACCAATTATGCACTAGGACTCTTCACTTAAAATATAGGAATTTGGTAAATAATGTATTTTACAATGATCTCCAAAAGAACAAGCAATGGATTTTGATTTACATTGAACACATTATTTTAGCGTATTTTACATGTAATTTTTAAATGTATTTTACATCCATTTTGAAAATTGAATTGATTTTGTTGGGTACTATGCCTAGTATGTCTTTTATGTCTACACGCGTATTTGCACAGGTGATTTTACTTTACCACGTACTAGCACTTTAAAAGGTGTACCTTGAAGCTCAATCGCTGTCATGTGATCAAGGCTCCGCTGAGCCGAAACGTCTGTGACACTTTCTGCTAAATAAAATTTGTAAGCACCTCGAGGTCCGTGTCCGGCCTCCTACTTGCTGGCTGAGGAAGCAGCGCGAGCTTGAGCGAAACTGAGTTCAATATATATATATATATATATATATATATATAGATTCCAACCGGAGGTTGCGGCGCTTCCACAACAAAACCCAGTGCGCAGACACAAATGGATAAATCCACAGCCAGACTTTAAAGGTATTTTCTTCGTCCTTTATTTCATCAAAGTGCAGAGGTGCAACACACTGCCAAACAGACGCGTTTCGGGCGTGAACGCCCTTGCTCACTGTAGATATCTATCTATCTATCTATCTATCTATCTATCTATCTATATATCTATATATCTATCTATATATCTATCTATATCTATATCTATATCTATATCTATATCTATATCTATATCTATATCTATATCTATATCTATATCTATATCTATATCTATCTATATATATCTATATATATCTATATATATATATATATATCTATATCTATCTATCCTGGGGCAGAAGGGGACTGGGGGCAGCATTTCCGGATTGCGGCGGCGTTTGCTTGGGTGCACTCCCGCCCCCGACATTGCCCAGACCGCCGCGCCTTTGCCTTACCTGAGCCGCCGCTCTTCCCCATGCTCCGGACCCGCCTCTGCTTTGCCTTACCTGAGCCGCCGCTCTTCCCCATGCTCCGGACTTCACCGCCACTCCTCGCTGCTCGTCACTGCTCCTCCCCGCCTGTCGTCCTCACGCACGTTGCGGATATCGCTAGGTCGCGGTTGCGGATATCGCTAGGTCGCGGCCAGCGTTACGTCGCTGAGGAAGCAGCGCGAGCTTGAGCGAAACGGAGTTCAGGATATATATATATATATATATATATATATATATATATATATATATATATATATATATATATATATTTATATATATCCTGGGGCAGAAGGGGACTGGGGGCAGCATTTCCGGATTGCGGCGGCGTTTGCTTGGGTGCACTCCCGCCCCCGACATTGCCCAGACCGCCGCGCCTTTGCCTTACCTGAGCCGCCGCTCTTCCCCATGCTCCGGACCCGCCTCTGCTTTGCCTTACCTGAGCCGCCGCTCTTCCCCATGCTCCGGACTTCACCGCCACTCCTCGCTGCTCGTCACTGCTCCTCCCCGCCTGTCGTCATCACGCACGTTGCGGATATCGCTAGGTCGCGGCCAGCGTTACGTCGCGGACGGCGCTACTTTTAGGGGACTACTTTGTTTTTAAAGTTTAATTTTTTAATTTACGTTTTATTTTATTTTATGCAGCCTATGTCCATCTACACACCCTGAGGATTACAAAAATGTATTGGGGGTGTGGATTGGCGCTGTGGTTCCCGAGTTTACCTTGCTAAAAGGTTTCTGTTCTCTCTTTATAATAGTAGTATAGATATATTTTAAGGTGTATTGGTGAATTAGTGGGTATGAGTGTCTGTATGGGTGATTCAGTGGGTGCACGACTCTGACTTTATTAGATGTTTCTACACAAATTTGCAGACTGAGAGTACTGAAATTCCCATAGTGTGGCTGTAAACTGCTAAATTAGCCAAAGGATCAAACATCTAGCCTCCAGCTCCTGAAAGCAATAAAACGTTCAGGTCTACTATAGGCAGAGCCAGTGTAATTATGAAACAGGGGAGGGCCAAATTATGCGGCAGGGTGGAGTCGTTTATGCGGCAATAAAAGGCAAATTATGCATCACACATTTTGTGATAGTTTAACGTCATTATTTTGTCTTTTTTAAATGTGTTGGCACTGTCTGGGCCTTAGTTGCATCTTATTAGTATCACCTAAATATAGCAATAAGCTGCAGAAAGTTCACCAGTGTTGCTGCGTTTTTAGTAACTTTTGAGCCGTTTGACCTAGGAAAAAAGCTTTATGATAAAATCAGCAGATTATGGTTTATGTGGCAAATGCGGTAAATCTACAATTATGTGAAAATCGCTGTGTCATCACAATCGCTGTGTCATCACAATTGCATAATTCCAGTGGCCGGACTATAGACCCTACTTGGTACTACCACCTTCTGTTTTTAGGTCTCCCTAGGCAGCACTTGCGCTGTCTCTTCAAGACATACTGTATCCAGGATAGGGGCTTGAAAAAACACCAATCTTTTTCTTTGATTCCTGTTGCTGTCCTTTAGAAATGCTGGCTTTTCATCATCAAATACACTTAGTACGCCCTCCTTCTGGAATTTTGTATCCCTCCATGAGGACTGGCCCTCTTACATGTGTTCTTACTGTTCAGGATAGCTATACTTAAAGAGAACTCTTTTTTTTTGTTGGCCTGCCTCTTTGCCCGTTAACTGTTCTGCTTACTTGTGCAGTGAAACTTCTTTTGCATCATTTACTTACCATTTCTTTATCTCCTGTGCCACCCCTCCCACCACACTGCTTTGGTTGGTTCATTTCCCTTATTCTTCCTGTGCCTCCCCTCACACACTCCCACAACACTGCTCGCAGGCCTCCACCACCCCTCGTGCCACAAATGTGTTTTTTTTTGTTACTTTACAAGCTCTTTTATTTATATAGGACACCTAGACATGGGCTTGGGAAATTAAACAATCAGCCACTTATCACGGGATGTTGAGCCTAACAGCAGACACGAACTGGATCCTCAGCCCACCAGTCGGCAGCTCTCCTTTGCATAGACATGATGCAGGATGCAGAACCATATGTGGCCAAAAGAGGTCCTAATAGACACCCAGTGACAGCCTGTGGTACTGCACCCTCGCAACACTGCTTGTTTTAACTGGAGTACCATTGCAGATGTACTACATAAAAAAATAAACACAACAGAGTTCTTTATTTTAGTAAGGTGGGTGGGGCATACCTATTGCATAGGTAAAAAAATGGGCATTTATAATGCCAATAGCTCCAACTCCCGCAAATGTGAGAACTATTCCATTTCCAAAGCTTGTTATTTATTCATGGTATCACAATTTAAACGGTTCTTTTTAGTTACTGGTACTTGAGAATATTCTTTATTGTTTGAAGGTGTGCCCTCTAAACAATAGAGAAACCTTATTTACACAATACCTCAATCATTTTATCGCAGTTAAAAAGGGCAACACCTGTTTTAAACATTGTATTTCCCCTGATGGAAAAACTGCATCAAGTCTAAGGCAAACTCCGTGCTTCCAGAATACTAACATATGTATTTTTACAGATAATCGAAGCTTCTATTCTTATTTGAAGCTATAGCAGAGGTTGGGCATTGAGTGTTTCCTGCTTTTTTATGCTGGATGTGTGTTTTGAATCCGAAACACATTATGACTAAACGTAGTTTATTCGAATACACTTCCCTGGAGAATCCAGTGCCGAAAGATTGCCATTAGATTGCTCACTCGGAATGAAAGAATACTGGTGTCCCTGCTACCTCAGTGGGCAATGCAGGGCCGGCTTTAGAGCTGGTGGCACCCAGTGCGATATTTTTTTTGGGCGCCCCATACCCCATAACCACCTCCTCGGATTCCCACACTACCACCTGGCAAAAGTGCCTCTCATCTCTCCAATCACAAGTTATTGCTAAACACAGCGCGCGTCCAGGAGGCAAGCGCATCCTCTACAGGTCAGCGCCCAGTGCAACCACACCAGTCACACTCCCCTTAGACCGGCCATGGGTCAATGATTGCCCACACGGGATGCTGCTCAGTAACCGCTGATTGTCTCAGTATCCTGAGAAAATGTCGCAAAAACCAAGAGGCTCTCAAGACTCCTAATCTGTTTTGAAGAAAGAAGAAAAGCAACCTCAGTGCAGATATCATATTAATGAAATGTATTCTTTTTCTATATAAGAATTGTGTGGAATTAATTGATTGAGGTTTAAAAGCACCTTTTTATCAAATATTTAGGCTGAAAAATATTCAACAAAGTTACAGGACAGTAGGATTAGATCTTTACTTATTGTGTGATGATGTGTTGTAGTTATATGTATTTGGATTTAGGCTACATGTACTACTTGTATAATACTTCAGTGGGCAGAGTCGGTAATACGGCATTTACCCGCTTAATAAAAGTGTTAAATAAAGGTTTTTAAATACTACCATTGAGCTGCTAGGTTTTTTGAGTTTGATACACATGTAGCTCTGGGCGATGAACATCGCCATACTATCCGTGCTAGCCTTAAATTTAAACACAGCAGTGTTTATAGGTGCTAAATGTCTAAATGTGTTGTTTTTTCTCAGCCTGGCACTAATAAAGAAAAAAGTGATGTATGTGCCTTCCATTTGAAAACGTGGAATGCTTGAGTTCCTCTACAAGCAGCCACGCTCTTACTCATTTCATCTTGTGTCGTTTGTAGTGTGGCATTCTGCTGGGGGCACTGCTGCTTCTCTTATGTTCCTGGATGACCCACCAGTCCTGTATGTTCTTGGTGAAATCGGCCAACCTCAGCAAACGCAGAACATACGCTGGCCTAGGTGAGCATACTGCTTTGTACATTTTTAACATGGCTGATTCAGGATTGAGTTTGGAGTTTTTAGTTGCCTTGTATTAAGGGTGGGTGAAAGGATTTCTTTCTTTGTTTGGGTTTATGCATAGTGCATAGTCCTCCTGTTGGCTCACTTGAACCAAAGTTTAATGCATTTCAAAGCTTGTTCTCTTGATCTGGTTAAACTGAGCAGAGTGAGTCACATGTCAAACAAAACAAAAGGTTCAATTTTTCGGAAATCATCTTATTCTCAACTAGCCACTTAGTCCAGTACAACCAACCGTACGTGAAGTCTGATGGGATACTCGTAACTGAATTGCCCTAACATTATGTTCCTAATAGATTAGAGCGTTCATAGCATGCTGACTATCCCAGCATGCTCCTGGCGGCAGTTATGTGCCTTTCACTCATTTTCACAGCCGACCTATATCATTTATACACACAGGGAACCCTACGCTTGTTTTCTCAACCTTCTGTTGTCTGTGTGCGTCTTTTTCCACCGCCACACCCCAGGTACCATGATCCCTTCAATATGCATCCATCATACTCCACCTTTCTATGCATATATACACTGAGGAAAAGAAATAATGTAACTGTCCAAGACTAGGGGGTCATGGTGTCACAGATAGGCTTGACTATGTGTTATGATGTCACAGAAAATAAAGCGTTGCAGGTCTAGTTTAGTTCCCCCGACCCTGCTCCACCTCCCATCAGCCCCCTCGCTCTATTCCAACAGAGTCCATCACATGATGAAGTTTGGGCTGTGCCTGCACAATACCATTATCCAGTTCAAACTTCAGTCCTGGGATGCAAGCATGAGCGAATCTGGGCCTGTAGGCACTTTTTTGTAAGGCACTTGGTTTTGATCATGCTCTTGATGATGTGTTTAGTACTTTCACTATGCAGTGAAGTGGTTCGGAAGACCATCAGGAGAAGTTCCAACTAGACAGTGTTTGCGAAAGCTCAATAGGCATGGACTGAGTTGAACATATGCCAAGCTTAGTCTTAATGGGATCCTCTGGTTCTAGATTTGAAAACGACTTGATCTGGCAAACTGTATACACTATGCATGGGCCAAGTCCTGATCTTGTGACCTAACATGATTACGTTTCTCTGAGGACTTGAAGTCCAGCCATAACGAGCTCAGAGTTGGCAGGATTGGAAGTGAGCTATTTGGACCTGTAGCTTGCTGACTGTACCAATGTCAGCGAGGCAAGGGTAAATGCTCTAGATTGCATTACGTTTCAATTCTCAGTGGTCTAAAAAACAGAAACATCTGCAAGACTCATTCGTGGGTGGCTGACAGTGCTCTCTCGCCTCCATCACCTCCCTCTCCCCCTTGTCAGCCTACTTCTGTATTGGTTCTTGAAGCAGGCGTGTATGATTGCTCCACCTCCCCTTTCCCCTGGTGTCTTATGCCCCAGATTTAGCTGTTCTTATTATGACTAGATGTAACATTTTTGGAGGTCCTTTCGTTCCCACCCACAGTGTTCGGAAATAAGTCGGACTGCTGATGAAACAACTGGGCTCTGTACGTTTGCTAAAATTGCACCATTTATTGCAAAAAGGGATTACGTTTTCATGTTTTGCTAGGAATTAATTCAGGTCATCCTGTCCTACACAATACAGTTGCAACATCAAGTGTTTTATATCAGTTTGTTCTATCACTGAGTTTCATTGAACTAGCTTTTGGTTAACTTGATTTTCCCAAACCTAAAATCAAGGACATTCATCCTTGAGTGCTCCTGTAGGCTCTCATTGTTCTGCAACCATATACTCTATTTAGGAACTTGCATTGCGGGACATGCACCATCTCCTGTTTCACTCTTGCTGCACACTTTCATGGTCTTCCAGGTTTCTTTGTGTGAATATTGCACACTGCCTCGCGTATTAGCACTGATGTTCCATTTAGGTTTCTCTTTCCTCCTCACTCCTCACTCTTACACTATCTATCGTGCTTGCTTGTTAGGCTTTGGCTGCTTTACCCACATTGCCACTTGTTGCCACACAACCTGGTGCATCACTGAGCGCTGGAAGTATTGTTCCCCTCTTGTCTGCTAGTCTCCCACTGCATAAACACCACGCCGTTCTAGTGCCTCCACGTTACAGTTATATTACCAAATAACCTCTTACTCTGACGACTGCAGAATATGTTGGTCCGCTGGTATTTCGAATTCTATCAACTAATTTGATCAGTCTTCTCCAGTGCCAGTCGCAGAGGAGGCTCTTGACACCGGGCATATTTAGGGGCTGGTAAAATCTGTTTTTTGGGGAGTATGTAATGGTTGTTTATTGAAAGATGGGGGATGGGTAGTGGGTGCTGGGTGTGTATTTGGAGATTGATGGTGGGTCTGCTTGGAGCTGGTTGTTGTGGATCAGATTGAAAGGAGAGCGAAGGTAAAGTATCTTTAGAAGGGACAATTGTGGGTGGGATGTGAGGGAAACATAGTGTGGTGTGTGTTTGAAGGGGCATATTCGTATGTTTTGGGGGGACACAAGTGGTCGATGTGTAGTAAGAGGCACTTAGGATAAAGAAGGTCAAATTTTCATATTGTGAAAAAATAAAACTTAGCATACCCCAAAAGACTCAGTGATGTGTGCTGGGTTCAGTTCCTGCGTTAGGGTTGTGACTGACCTGTCAAGGGAAATGAAAGTCCCTCCTGATTCATAGCGCACTGACATGAGATTATTTTCTTTCTTTCTAGCTTTTCATGCCTACGGAAAAGCAGGGAAGATGTTGGTGGAAACCAGGTACTCCTGAAGTGGAAGAATTTCTCTTTTTGATGGATGTGACACTCTTCTTTGTCTCAGATTCGTATTTCTTTATTAGTTTTGAATTTCTTCTTCAGATAGGTGTGGTGGGAAATAACTCCCTTTATATTGATGGTTTACTGAAGGTCGGGAATGAGAGCACCCCTCAATAAAATGGACTGGAAAAATGAACGGGTACTTGCTCAAAATGAGTATGGTATGCATTTACTGTAACCACAAGGCCAAAGACGCACCGAAAAAAAAGGTTTTTGGGCTAATCTGATGCATAGGAGAATTTGTGTAAAAAGAATAGGCTGGGTGGTGGCTCTCGTATTACTACTTAGGTTTTGGGTCTATGCAAAGACTTTGTCAGAGTGACGCACAGACCTAAAATCTAGGTTTGTGTCCTAAGACCCATCAACCCTCTCTTTAAACTAATGCGCTCTTCCATTCAACTGAAATGTTTTTCGGGAAAGCCTGTGAGTTGCACTTAAATTATCATGATGTTTACAAAAATAAACATAACTCTATTTTGATCCATTTGTTTACCATATCCCTCAGTTCCTTATTCTTTGCTCTTATTTCTAAACTTGTTCCCATTTAAAGGGGATGATTTTGCTCTTTCTTGAGCATCTCATGTTGACGCTTTATGTGTATCTTGGGGAATGTTTTGACAACAGCAGCCTTGGCTGAGCATCGCTTTCGTAAACCTTTCATATTGCTTGTATTTTCCATTACCTTCGGTATAGTTCTGTTATAAGTGACTTGTGCCTTTCGTTACTCTCTTAGTGTCTTCCCTGTTGCTCATCTAGTAGAACATTGGAATGTTGGGAGCTCCATTGAAAACAATGGAGTGCTCTGGGCTTGTAATGGCTGGTATAAGCCCAGAGCTCCAACATTCCAATGTTTCTTTGTTCACAGCTCTGGCTGTGAACAAAGGGTTCAGGGAGCCTGAGGGGATTCCAATCCCCTCACGCTCCCAAAAGGCTTTGTTTTTTTGTTAGAACATTCTGTCCTCTAGTGACAGAATGTTCTAATAGCCTTATAGCCCTTCGTAGATGGGCTATACCGCTATTAAAGTCACTCTCCCTTGTTAAAGGCCCTCGCCTTCGGCTCGGGCCTTTAACGCTGGAGAGGGCCTTTAATAGCCGGTATAGCCCTCTACGGCGGCTATAAGGCTATAGTATGTGTGTTAGAATGCCTGATGACCTCATGGAATGTTTGGGTGCATGGCTTGAGTGTAGAGTGGCAGTTGAAGGCAGGCAGGCTGAGTGACAGGGAGGTCGCTCCTGGTGGGGTTTCCATTTCCATCTACTCATCTTCTTACCTTGAACTTGACCTGGAACCTAAGCCTGAATAAAGCTATCCTGTTTTGTATACCTGGCTCCGGGACTTTCTATTTACAACAAGTTCTTTAAGTGACTTTTTGGGGAATGAATCCTCCAACACGAGTCCTTGAAGACCTGGGTCTGTGCCTGCCTTCTCTACCTAAGGGACAGACAAGAGGCAGACATCTGTAATTTGAACAATTTACAACTGAGCAATTAAACCAATTTTTCAGGCTATAGCTTACTTTCTGCCAGCAATCCCCATTCAGTCTCGATGTAGATTTGTGCAAATTACTGTTGTGCCTTCTCATTGCAATGATGATAGAATTAGCTTGAGAGAAACCTAGATGCGGTTTTTAGTGGGCAGTTTAACTAGCAGATTAGATTGTGTTTGCTTGCTTCAGATGGCCTGTTTTTTTAATTTTAAGGTTCATGTACCGATCTCAGGCACAGAGCTCTGTCACAAAATTTGGGACATGAATTAGCATAAGCCAAAATTGAGCTTCCTGTAATTTTCCAAACAGTCTGTCGCCAGTCTCAAAAGCTGGATCAGGTGAATTTTAATAGTGCTCTTGGTAAACCCTCCCTATTCTCAGACACCCATGAAAACTCAAGATGTTATGGTATTTGCTCTTCGAAGCTTAGAGCTTGGATTCTAATTTCTGGAAAATATGATCAGAAACCTGGAGATTAAGTGGCATCAGAACATATCGGGTCTGTTCACTTTCTGAGAATTTCAGTGGTTTCTTAGAGCTTGTAGCCCTACCCTATGCTAGCTTTGCTACTCTGCATACGCTGCCTTACTGAGCCTGCTCACGATTGAGTTGTGTATGGTGAGCTCATTGATGTCACATTGCTTGTGACGTAACAATGGCCACAAAACATGAACAAGAAAGTATCTCAATAATGCACTACAATTATGACGATCAAGTGTATCAGTTACCATCACTTCCTATGTCACTAACACAGTTATACCTCCTCTAACTCCCCTTGTTTCAATTTGCAGCATGATTGGGCTGATGTTGGGGACGTGCATTGCCTTTTATGTTGTGATCGGCGACTTGGGATCAAACTTCTTCGCTCGCCTACTTGGACTTCAGGTAAAGAAAGTTCTTCAGCAATCTGCCCCTGACGGTCTTCCCGCATGGCAGCTGTTTTTAAACACTGTAGTTTATTCCTTGCTATCTTGCCATGCACAAACCCACCTTCCTTGGTCTTGTTGGTAAAAATGACCATCGAATTGCAGAACCTTTTTTCTTGAATACCACTCTCGCCTTCATTCTTCCAAATCTGATACCTCAGTCATACTTATGCTTTTCAGCATGCTGCTAAAATCTGCAACTCTGAACTGACAGCAGTTTGCTTTAAAACTACTCCTGTATTGTTTGGCAAGCTGTGACTGGGTCAACAAGATACCTGGAATGTTTTTACTAATTCTGGTTTGACCAGGTTGGGTTTGGTTTATGCACTGTTTGTCAGCATTGCTAAGATTATTCAGACATCTTCAATCTGCAATGTCAAAAGTTTTGTAAACATGCTCTTCACAGCGTAGGCAAGAGAGACAAGTTCGTTCAGTTTAACTTCCCTACATGTCTTCTTCTGTACACATTGCATTGTGCCCCCAAACTGACCTAAAATAAAAGGTCTGCAAGGGACCAGCGAGAAAGATGTCGAAGGATACAAAATATTGCACCTTAAATGAATGAGTCATAAAGTGGGCACGCTTCTTGATTGAATAGATTTCTACTGTTGACCTTGGGAGGTCAGGCTGATTGAGGTGGTTTAGGCTCCTCACAGCAGAGTCGGTCTGTAAATCCAGGTTCAGTACTCCTGTTTGAAATTACCTCTGCCATAATAGCCTCAGAGACAGTTTTGGATGAGACCACTGCTAGCGAGTACAGTTTTCCACCTCATAACACCACTTCTTAGCTGGTGTCCTACCCATTTCCATTGGAATTGTGTCAACGGAAGGCCCGAATTATGCTTTAGAGTGGACTTCATTATTTTATAATTTTTACACTTGTTAACACTGTCTGGGCATAGGGTTAATGTTGTGTCAGGTGTTTCATGAGGTAGAATGTTCAATTATAATCCAGGGAGAGAGGGTTCGGATGGAGGATTCCAGGACAGTCCTCTTTGTGCTGTTTGGATGTTCTGGAATAAAGCAACTTTAACTTCATCTACATTCCTGTGTCCATTTACAGCCACTCAGAAGAACCCAATAATTAACATACCATTAGTAATAAACAACAGAAAGGTGACCAGTCCACGTTTGAGAAAGGCCTTCCTCTGTGCAAAGAACACTTTTCACCTCATCTTTAGTAACTTTTGATCCGTTTGATCTATAAACAATTTGGTTTGGTTACAATCTGCAGTTATGCAGCAGATGATTGATCATGCGTCACATGCGGCAAACCCTTAATTATGCAGAAAACGCACAGCTGCAAATTCGTATATAATACCTCCCAGTCAGAAATGTTTCTGTATAGAGAGCCATACATAGTTTTTATGCTTTTCTCGTGACCATCGGTGCTGTTCTTCACAGTGAAGGTGTTATGTTCTGGGTCTCCCCCTTCTAGCTGCAAATGTCTCATTTCAAATCCCGTGGTGCAAGAACCAGTTCAGTGCACCAATATGAATTAGAATTCCAGTTGTACTTGCACCCGTAAGTGTTTCCTGATCACGAACAGTCCACTGGATGGGTTGAGGGACACAGTGGATCTCCAAACCCCTTTCAAAAATTAATATCCCACTCAAAATAGCACAAAGACACGGGATGAATTTTAAAATACTTATTTCTAAAACCCACGTCTAGTATTTAAAATATAGCCGGTAACCCCGTGGAATGAGAAAATAAATTCAGTAATGCATGACGTGTCCAGGGAAAACTATTTAAACATTCAAAACCTGGTTAGTAAGTTGCTAGCATCCTTAAACCGCTGTTTCTAAGCACTCTGCTAGAAGCAAAAAATATCAAGCCTATAAATCGACTTTCTTAAGATGGACTGCATACCATACCTTTTCTCTGTAAAGTTAGCGGTTAACTATTCTTTGTCACAGCGTTTGCTCGGGAATGATGAGCACTGCAAGACAAGGACATTTCTGTGCCTTGCCCCAGGAGCAGTCTCTGACCGAGGCTGATGGTAGCTGCAAACCAGCATGACCTCTGGCATGATAGTCCTCTGGTGTGAAGTCTTATGTGAATCCTCTCTCACTTATGGTCAGATAACTGCATTTTCATAGTATCTGATTTCCCTATTTTTTCATATTTATGAAACAAAAAAGTACTTGTAGACGCTAAAGTCTAACAAGACTAAACAAATAGGAAAATTATTGTGTTGTCTCTAATTACATATAGGTAATATGCTCCTATAACTGAAACAATAAAAACATGTCTGCATTCACTGTAAGCATCCATGATGTTATGGCAGCATCCATAATAAAAACAATAATACACTTTCAGCCTAGATAGCAGGCAGACGTGATACTAACACTTCTGTGTGTGTCTGAAACTTCAACCTTTCTACTAAAAGAGATATAACAAAACTAGAAGAGGTCTAAACGGGAGTTATCACAGTGTTCATAACAAAGGAAATGTGTGGGGGGGAGGGGGGTGAAAGACCTAGAGATGTGTTGCTTATGGCATGATACATTTACTTCTCTGTATGCAGGTGACTGGAAGTTTCCGCATCTTTCTGCTGATCACCGTCTCGCTGTGCATCGTCCTTCCGCTGAGCCTGCAGAGAAACATGATGGCTTCCATTCAGTCCTTCAGTGCAATGGCCCTCATCTTTTACACTGTCTTCATGTTTGTGGTAAGAAGAAGGAACAAAGATGCTGCTTTTGAGGGGAAAGATGTGGATAAGTACTGGTGAATAGATGGAGAGGGAAAGACTAGAGAAGTAGGAGGGCAGGGGTATAACCAAAAGAATCAGTTGCAGTATAATATAAAAGATTGTCTTCTGTACATCCTTGCGCTTGGGCTTAGCTGTCAATGTCCCTCATACTGTTAATGTTCCCAGTCTGGTGTTTTGCAAACTGTAGGTTGAACGTTTGCTTTTGCATAGCTTTTCAGTTTAGTTTCCTGCAAGAAAAACAGTCGAATGCAGCTGGTAGGAAACTTCTTTATTCTAGCACAATGCCAAAGTCCACAGTAATTCAGAATATATTGTAGTGTGCAGGGGCATGCGCTCTGCACTGTAACATTCCAGGTGACAGAACTGAAGAGCACGTGCTAGATCATGGGAATGGACAACAGCGAGGTGAAGGAGAGTCAAGTATGCTGCACAATTCTCCCACTCAAACAAAACTGGACGACACAGAAAAGCGAAGAAAGCAAAGATAACGGAGAACAGAAAACAAGAATTCAAAGGAAGAAATAGAAAAATAATCCCACAATAACGTAAATGGAAAAGTTACACACTGAGCCCGACTAAAGAAACGTGTAACACAATAACCCAAACATAAGAGTGAGAACAATCAAACAGTCCTGTTTCTTCTCATATGTATAACGTGGCTAGCAATATTGTCCTCTGTAACAGGAGTAGCCACGTCAAAAATGTCATTCAACACACTTTTCCCCAAATCGCCAGTAACTCCATGTAATTAGAGTCCTCCTTCCTTCCTGCAGTCGATACTCTCAAGAAAAAGTCTCTACTGCAGTCCAGCCCTTGATTGCTTCCCATATATTCTATCCTCATGGCAGCATTTCAGAACTCTACAAAAATTCCACTCTCCCATCTTGTTTACCTCGACAACCTTGAACCTATCCTATTCAACTAAACTCAGCTTGCATACACTGTTATCCACTCACCAGAACTAAAACTGAGCAACTGAACCCTCCTATGAAAGTAATTTTGGAGTTGCTTACACAATTTTCTGATGAATGAGTCTAACCACAGATTCCTCATCTTGTGAATAACCCCAAGTGCCAGGACTGTATCTGGAAACTTTTCATGCATCCGTATGTGGCGTTGTGCAGCTTTGAGTCAGATCCGTTCCGTCCCAGTTTGCTGAAGGTGGGTACTTTCTTTCTACGCCTTCCGAAGAGGAAGTGGAGCTCGCGCCTTCAAATTTGTGGCAGGCTTGATGGACTATATTTTCAAACTTATGTCCAGTGTGCAAGGAACTAATCTCCCCACCCCTGTCTAAAGCAACAGTGTTCAACCCTTGTGGGTACTGCCACTAACAAATGTTGGTTACAGAACTCCCTCAAGGTTTGTCTCAAGTGTTTGGGCTTCTCCCACAACTCGGCGTTTTACTACAAATGTCCTCAGAGGAATCTGAAAGCCACCCAGGACCACAAGGCCAAACTCTACTCTGTTGATCATTGCAGACAGGCCAGCTCCTGCTTGAGGGCATGGGTGCATTTTCATTTCCGTGGTCATTCTTACAAGGGTTCATCCTCCAGATCAAAATCATCAAGTACTTTTAAAATAAGAAACATAAGAAGTCAAAATGCAGCTTTCATTCCTCCAACCATGAGGAGTATCATGACCCCCAGGATACTCTGAAGTTGCGGACTCTATCTCTGAGCTCGGCACTGATCCCAGCCATAATACTTATGCAACCCGAGCTCCAGGGTTTATTGGCAATGCCACAGTGTTAGAAATGGGGTATCTGGTTGCCTTGGGTATGCACCTAAGCCAGGCCGAACCCACCACTAGTCCGTGCACGTCAGTTATACACTAAAGATAACCGGTGTTCACCCTCTGGTAGCTTTGCAGAGAGCAGGCAGGCAACGTGTAATGCTTTTGTGCAACACATTCACACAGCAACACAATGAATACACCATAAAAGAGACTCCACACAAGATTATGTAAAATAGATTGCTGTATTATACATCCAACAAGACCAAAAACGGCATGAATAATAAACAGTCCAATTATTTGGATAGTACCCATTATCTTGATCACTACAGGCCTAAAATCAACATATTTTATAAATACTTTGCTGGTATGGCAGACTGATTTAGAGATGAACACATGAATTGCAACATATAACCATAAAACATAGGGCACAGCACACTTGCGCTGCTATTAGGCTGGTTATGGTAAATTCTGTGAACTTTTCTCAGACTAGTGCATTCATGAACAAGATGTAGGGCACAGACGCACATGCACACCTACTAGACGTGATACAGTAATCTGGTATCACCCGTTGCTGAATGGAAGAAAAGCACATTCTCTTCTATTTGGCCTTATGGGATACTAACTACCACGCACTGACCAAGGAACATACTTCTGCAGTGCAGGCTCACACAAACCCCTTCTGGGCCCTCTGCCTGGAACATAGAATGCCCCCAAATCTGTAATGGGCCAGGAGCCTCTGACCGGTAGGTCCAGACCTCGCAGGGTTATGCGGAGAATGTCTCCTGCAGCTGTGCAATTGCACCAAACTCAGTGCGCAGGGTGGGTACGGCTTCCCTAGATGTGCAACGTACGCAAGGTCCAGTCTCCCCTAAGTGAAGGGACTGTGCAGGCTGGTTTCTCTCCTGATCATTGTTACGGCCCCACAGCTGCCTGAGTCTTGACAGATGACGCGGCACACTCTAACTGCGCGCTGTGGAGGCGGTCAGTATCTGGTAAGGGGTGCTGCCGCTCTCGAGTTCTGCACAACACGAAGCAGGTGGGCCATGAAGGGGGGGGGGGCACTTGGGTGGGGGAAACAAAGAGGCATAATACAACACATTTTAGATAGGGTCAGAGGCAAAAGTTTAAAGACCACCGGGATGTATAGCCCACTTTAACTATACGAAAAACAACACTATCCCAGAGTCTAGACACGAATGGAACCACGTATATTCGAACTAGTCAAAGCTATCCCAAAAATATCCTGAAAAAGTATACAATAAATATTCGGATTCCCATCACTCACCGTTCCAGGTGGCATGCTTCATCATCTGGGTCTCCTTTAATAGTCAACCTGGTGACTATAAGGGCTACAACTCCACCCTGTTGATGGAGGAGCCCTAGGATGTTTTATAAATCTATACTTGATAGTTTAATCACACAGATGTGAGCAGATGTATTATAGAGTGTATGGGGAAAAGTGCAGTACAATCGTGAAAGTAAGATTAAAATTGAAGCGTGGCAAGACCACAACTTTATTCCTGTCTGCCACGGTCCAACATTAAAGAACAGTGCAAAAGAACAGTTTCAAAAAGATAGCTTTCTCTTATATTTAAATGATCGACATGTTTCAGCACATCTAGGCAATCCTGTGCCTTGTGCTTTCATCAGGACCTATCCAAATATTTATGCTGCTGCAAAAGTGAAAAAATGAAAAAAATACAACCATGTCACCTGTTTTTCACAGTTCACAATTCTTGTATCTCTTGAAGAATCTCAAGTATACGGAGGAGATACCTCGCCCCACTTGGCAACGGCTCAGGGTAAAGGAGGCACCGCTCTGTCCGTCGGTACCTCTGACGGTCATCCAAGTCGTCTGGGACGCTTGGACGACCGTCAGAGGTACAGACATGGTTGTATTGTTTCCAATGTGGAGCGTACACATAGGCACAAGTTATTGATTCGTTTTTTCACTTTTGCAGCCTGTGGTGAGAGAGCCTCAAAAAGTAGGAAAACTCTGCCGATATTGAAGATCTGGCTTAAGAGCCCTCAAGCCAGATATGTCACTATTTGTAAGGTTTCACTATATCTGATGAATAGCATAACGTGTCCTAAATCCATACCTTGTTATTGGCTTGGATTACTTATAGGTAAAAATGAGTAAATACCTGATATATTGATTATATTACCTCTAGGCCTATGGATTCGAGGCATCCAAACAATTCATGTAGAAAAAATACAACACTCCCTACAGAACTGATTGTTGTTGCATGCCACTAGACATCCCAGGTTCTGCAGGATACTGGGTTATCCCATTAGCTTTAGTGGTCCAGGACTATCAGCAGTCTCAACCCCAATGTGTTTCTGACCACCCCGCCAGATAGAGTTAAATGAAGACATTTTTCAACTGTATATACTCCATAAGCTTTGCCTTATGCTTTGTGAACTGCAGTGTCCGCCTGGGATGCTTTTTGCATGCATTGTGGGGCATGGTGGTATAAAACTTGACAGCAGTCTCTTATGGCCTCAGCACTAACCTGTTAACAAATCAGGACAAAATGAAATGTAATACGCTCAGCCTGGACACTACCAAAGGCTTAGAAAAGGCAGTTGGGACCAGTGTGGTGCTTGGGTGCCACAACTGGAATCATCCACAGGGTTCTTGCGAGATGTACAAAAATCCCTGATAGAAATGCCATCTGATGGCACACGACTTGCAGACAAAGCATTAACTTCTAATGTAAAATGTGAGCCGTAAACAGATACTCATCTTGTGGATAAATTGAAAAACGTGAAACCAGAATACCTGGAATCAGCCCTGCCTTACCCTCTTGACAAAATTGTGTTATCCTTAGCAATTGGTTTATTTAACTCTGCCTGCTTTTTCTTCATTACCACATATGGGAGCCCCTTGAAATACTCAAATTCAGGATGCTGTACAAAACCTTCTATTCTGTCTTATTTAATACTAGCAGCCCGTCCCGACATTGTCCGGGTATGAATTGCTGCCGGCCAGTAGTATATTGTTTTGTAGGATTTCGTTTTGATAGCATTTCTTATCTGTGACAGGCCTGTGAAACGCTCCGATTCACAGTGCACTGCTGATGCACTTAAGAGTGCGCGTTCAGTAGTGTGTGAACTCGAGGTTCCCTACTTTATTTTTCCTAACAATATTATATAGCGCGAACTCGACAACACGGCATGAGCACAATTTACATTACAGAAGAACACATTCATTTGTGGTAGACACGGAGAGACAAATCGATTTGCCTGGAATCACAGGATGTTGAGCTGATGCAGAGATTCGAACGTAGCTCCCCAGCTCTAACGTTTGCAATTCTAGAACTTGTGGCAGGAGGTGTGTCTAAAAGTGTATGTCGGTGCTGGCCATCAAGGAGAGAGACCTGTGCATTTTTCAAATGGGTGGTGAAAAAATATGAGTATGTTGCTGGAGATGCGGGCCGCCGTGCCACCAATGTACTTACCGGGGGAGGGTAAACACCCATTATTCCGCAACTTTCTTTCCACATACCATCACTCCGCATACTTTCATTACGAAAGTACCATGACTCCGTAATGCCATTATAACACATGGCATTACATTTTATATGCTTTTAGAACGCATACATTGACAACGAAATTCGTTGTAAATGCATGAATGGTAAAAGCATGTTTTTTAAAATGTTTGGATAAGGTAAGTATGGGTATAGGGGTATATGTTTTGGGGTACTGAGGTATATGTTTTGGGGTGTTTGGGTATTTTAAGGGTTCAGATATAGTTTTGGGTTAAGGGGTACAGGGGTATTTTTATGGTTCAGGGCTAGGTTTTGGGGTATTTTTAGGGTTCAGGGCTAGTTTTGGGTTTTGAGGTACAGGGGTATTTTAAGGGTTCGGGGCTAGGTTTGGGTTTTGGGTACAGGGGTATTTTTAGGGTTCATGGCTAGGTTTGGGTTTTGGGGTACAGGGGTATTTTAGGGTTCAGGGGTAGGTTTGGGTTTTGAGGTACAGGGTTATTTTTAGGGTTCAGGGCTAGGTTTGGGTTTTGGGGTACAGGGGTATTTTTAGGGTTCAGGGGTAGGTTTGGGTTTTGGGGTACAGGGGTATTTTTAGGGTTCAGGGGTAGTTTTGGGTTTTGAGGTACAGGGGTATTTATAGGGTTCAGGGCTAGGTTTGGGTTTTGGGGTACAGGGGTATTTTTAGTGTTTAGGGATAGGTTTGGGTTTTGGGGTACAGGGTATATTTATAGGGTTAAGATGGGTTAGTGTTAAGGGTGTTGGGGTATTTTAAGGAGTAAGGGTGGGTTATGAATATGGGGTGCAGGGGTATTTAAAGGGAGCAGGGTGGGATTAGCACACGATATGAGACATGGCATGAAGGGCGGAAACGTACCACACGCCCCCAGCGTTTGTCACGCCCCCAGCAAACGCCCACAGCACAACGCAGAAACGCCCACAAGGGACTACTTTGCTGGCACGGTTCTTTTACCTTTTAAATGTATATGGTAGGCGTCTGCATAGCCTATGTCCTTCTGCTGCAACTGCCCTTTCCAACGCTGTATTGGGTGTTGTGATTGGTGCTGTGGTTCCTGAGATTACCCGCCTCAAATGTTTGGGCTCTCTCTTTATTATATTAGTACTAGCAGCCCGCCCCGGCGTTGCCCGGGGGCAGAAGGGGGCTGGGGGCTGCATTTTGAGTGTTTGTGTAGTCCCGGCCGGGGCCCCCGCCCGCCCCGACTTTGGTTGTACCGCTGCCCGCCCGCCTGCCTCCCGGCCGCCTCCAGCCCGCCCCAGCGTTGCCCGGGGGCAGAAGGGGGCTGCATTTTGAGTGTTTGTGTAGTCCCGGCCGGGGCCCCCGCCCGCCCCGACTTTGGTTGTACCGCTGCCCGCCCGCCTGCCTCCCGGCCGCCTCCAGCCCGCCCCAGCGTTGCCCGGGGGCAGAAGGGGGCTGGGGGCTGCATTTTGAGGATTTCTTTAGTCCCGGCCGGGCCTCCCGCCCTCCCGCGCCTTCCGCCCGCCCTCCCTCCCGCGCCTCCCGCTCTCCCGCCTTACATCAGCAAAACTCCGGACTTAGCCCCCACTCCCGGGCCCCCGCCTGCCCTGACATTGCCTTGCTCGGACCGCGGACCGCCTCCCGCCTCCCGCCTCGCCTTACCTGAGCCGCCGCGCCACTCGTCACTCCTCGCCGCACGTCAGCCCTCGTCCCCGCTCCTCCCAGCGCGTCATCACACAGGTGTAGGTCGCGGTCAGCGCTACGTCGCGGCCGGCGCTTGTTTTAGGGGACTACTTTTTTTAAAAACTTTATTTTTTTAATTTACGTTTATTTTTTATTTTTTGCAGCCTATGTCCATCTACACACCCTGTGGTTTACAACAATGTATTGTGTGTGTGGATTGGCGCTGTGGTTCCCGAGTTTACCTTGCCAAAAGGTGCAAGTTCTCTCTTTATAATAGTAGTATAGATAGATAGAAGATACTGTAATGTGTGTAGCCTTGGTTGTTATATAATTGGAACAACAAGTTGCACCTGACAAATGAATTGCCACTTGGTTCACTAATGGCATTGTTTTCAGTTCGGGCGGCATGAATGTTTCTATGTTAATTGTGATAAAGGCCTCTCCATACAGTGATATAATCTGATCTACTATGTTAAAACGCTCATGGATGCCGATAAAATACACTTTTTTGAAGTTTGCAGAGAGTTTATCATATTTTTACATTTTCAGTACAAGATGTCTTTAAAACTAAAGGTGTTCCTAAAGATATGTTGTCTGGGAACATTCTTTGCTTCTTTACTGTTACTTTAGTTAATGTGTAAAAAACAACAAAAGTATGCCCATTTTACAGCTTTCGGAATGTTCCTGGTCTGTCAAATGCCCAGTGCTACTGTTCGGCAGCGTGCCTCAATTAAAGGTCAAGGGGGCCGCATGCGGCCCTCGGGCTGTACTTTGAGTATCCTTAGTATACAGGGTTGCTCCTTTGTTGTTTTTGATGTCCTTGGACAAAGGAGCCAGAGAGAGGGTGCTGGCATCAGAAGTCAAAGGCTGGGTGTTAATCCTCGTGCTGAAGAAAGATAGCGGACTCTGCCCTATCCTCTATCCTGCCCTCTCAACTTCTTCATCACGAAGGACAAGTTCAAGATATTCAACTGAGGCAGGTTTTGTCTGCCCTGGACCCTGGACCCAGGAGACTAGATGGATGGTGGCAGTGGATTTGCAGGAAGCTTATTTCCACATTCCATTCCTGCAGTCACACAGGTGTTACTTGAGGATTTAGGTAGGCCACTAGCACTTTGTTTTCAGTGCTCCCCTTCAGTCTTGCCAGTGTGCCTCAGGTGTTCACGAAAGTTATAGTAATCGCTACCTACCTTCGGAGATTAGGAATGCAAGTCTTTGCATACCTCAACGACTTGTTGCTGAAAGCAAGTTCACCTCATACTGTTGTTGGGCACCTTCAGACGACCCCCATTCTTTAGACATGGCTTTCCATCGACATGCCAAAGTCAAACTTGATACCATTTTCGTTACAGGGGCGGGAGGTGGCTCTAATCAGAGTAGTGGTTGCAAGATGGGGATTACTAAAGTTTATAATGATGCAATCTCCAGAAATAATCTTAGGGGTAGTACCGATCCAGTTGGTTCTGGTGGTAACCAAAATCTGGTCCGCCAGTGCAACTGGAAAACCACATTCACGGTTAAGCCATGCCACAGTTTTGTGTTTTAACGAATCCTGCGATTCGTTTACACGATGAAGCCCCTCATCCCTGACTGGCGGGACGTTGGTTAATACCGCCACATACGGTGCACAGTCAGGTGGAAGATTCGGATGTAAATAGCCTTGGCTTTTAGACTTCCCCCTATCTGAGTTGGTGGGCCGATTACCTAAAATCCCAGTGGAAGGCAGGGACGGGGTGGCGGAATTGGAGCCTGCTGGTGCGCTGCTGTTACTTTAGCTGAGCCTTTAGTGGTCGGCTGCGGGGGCTTATTAGGTTGACCCTGAGTCATGACAGCTGTGTTGGATGTATTACTTTGCTGTAAAGACGAGCAAGGGTCAAGCTGGACCGCAGTGGCTCCTAAGGGGTTGTTGTTAAGTTGCATAGGCATACTAGTTCCACCGCTCGCCACAGGGGCCAGTGAGGGGCTGATATGTGGACTCAAACTAGATTGCACCAATCCCCCCCCAAGCGTGTCAATTCCCTTGAAACTATCTCGAGTTTCTCCATTAAGGGTAATACAATTTTTTTCTAGCTTGGCATCTATGATATCAATTAGGGCGTCTAACTGGTCAGGTGCTAATGTAAAATTAGTGGGGCTTAAATCGTCCTGGGATCTATGTACGGGGGTAATTACTCCTTTTGATGTAAGATCTGTGTTTCTTTTGTACTTCCGGGTTACCCCCCTTTTTGGCAACGTTGGTTTACTTAAGTGTCTCCCTGACCTCAGTACTACTCTTTGCACTTTAGGGGTTGGAATTGGGGTGCTGGGAGCTTCACAGTCATTAATGGGAACGTTAATATCTTGGTTACCCTGTGATATCGCCGAAGCATTGCTGCCCTGGATGACGGAGTTATCAATAAAGTCTATCACATGGCTATCATCAATGGCTGGAGTGGGCTGATAGGTGGGCAGGGGAATTGGTATCTCAGTGGTAGTGATCAGCGGATCAGAGACGATCCCTCGACCCAAAGATAATCTACGTTCTTTATTAATTTTATCAACAACTTTTACTAGATAGTTGTCGAGTGTAGCGACAGAGTGTCGAACGCTCCCACCCAGAATTTTGGACATTTTACATGGGGGAAACACAACGCAGATACGGTGGTAAGGAACCCTATGTTAAGACAATGGTAGAGTTTGTAATATAAAAATCCGAAAAGCAGTGAAAACAATGAAATGAGAATTAGCAGAAACCCAGTAATAAGTCATAAATAATGAATGATAGTCCGGGGAACAACTGCTATGAATAGTACTAGCACTAGCAGCTAAATCACTAATGCTAATACAGATAAAAGCATTACAATATATAGTCCACAGTGATCTGGGTACAGTCCAGTACAGTCAAGCAGAGTTCGTGGCCCGGCCCAGCCTTGTCCAGTCACGGACTGTCCTGCCCTTGTCCCGGCCTTCTCCCGGTCGCTCCCGCGCGCGACTCGCGTGGCGAGAGGCGTTCCGTGCTTATCTGGCGCCTCCGGGTGCAGTGCTGGCGTCACAGACGCGACCTGGCAGCCGGGGCAGCTGGGAGTAGGGGTCTTGTCCCGGTTGCTGCTGTTGTTGGCGAGCTGCCGTTTCCCTCACGGCGCCTGCTGGAACCCGCTGCCGAAGGGACACACAAGCCGTTCCCCTCACGGCCGGACAAGGTGTGTCAAGATTACTGCCCCTTGCTGCTCCTAATTGCCCCAGCTTCTGATCCGTGAAAATGCGGAAATGCGGCAATTCAGTAATGCGGTAATGCCCGGGAATCCGGCAGTGTTAGTGACAGTGTCAGTGTTTTCTCCGCCACTGCCGTTTTGCAATTTTGCGTTTTTTGGGCAGCTAACGGCTGACGGCTAACGGCTGACCGCACCCGCACCCAGTACTCGGCAGTTTTTGGCAGCTCTCCTGCTCCACTCTGCTGCTGCTTGAGTTTTGCTCGCGCCTCGCGTGACTGGGCGGCGGCGGCTTCCACTTCCGTTAACAGAGGCTCCCCTCATTAGAGGCATCCTGGATACAGTGGTTTTCTAGCATTCCCTCGCAAGTCCAGGACATTTGGGCTTTTATCCTTATGTTTCAACCCTCTGCCTGTGTCTCTGTGAGAGTTTCCTGCTTGTGAACAATACCAAGTGACAAATGCAGGCTCTGTAGTGGAATTGGAAGTCTCAGGGGGCCCAGAAACTAGAGAGAATGTTGGTTCTATCCAGGTGTTGAAAGAGACTGCAAAAGATCTACAGTGGTGGCTGCTGGACTGTAATTGGAACGTTAATAGGCCCCTCTCCCTACTCCACCCAGAGCTAACGGTTGTAACTGATGCAGTGTCGCTGGGTTGGGTGGGGGCTCATCGGGGAGGGATGGATATCAGAGGCCTTTGGTCTCTGGCAGAAACACATCAACTTGTTGGAGTTATGGGCAATTCACATGGCATTAAAAGCGTTCCTTTAATCCATCAAGAGAGAATGGATACAGGTTCTTTCTGACACCAATCATGCCATGTGGTTTGTCGAAATTTGGTCGTCAGTCCTCTGCCAGGATGCTGTGTGCCTCTGGAAGTAGCTGAATCATACAGTCATTTCCCTGGTTGTACAGCACCTATCAGGAACTATAACCGCCAGGGTGGATGAACTCCGCTGACGTTGCCTAGCAGATCGGGAATGGTGGCTGCACTCAGAGGTGTCACATGGCATCTTCCAATAATGGGAATATCATGGCCAGGTATTTTGCCTTGCCACCACAGCGAACACACAGTGTCCAAACATTTGCAGATAGATGTAGCCTAGTTGGTTCTTGCTGGGAGATGCCTTTTGCTTGGAATGTAGCTTGGGACTCCTGTACACCTTCCACCCTCTACCTTTCCTGTCCAAAGTTCTGAAGGTCAGGAATGAGTGGGCCCTAGTTATCTTAGTGGTTCCAAACTTGGCGAGTGTTATACTTAGAACATCTGTCCATGAGAATCTCTCCTCAGAACGTCTGTCCATGAGCATCTCTCCTCTAATCCGGCTGCCTCTTAGAGAGGAACACCTGTCGCCGCAGCAGAGCAGTTTCTTATTCTTGACCCTGCACAGCCTACACCTTCATGCTTGGAGTTGAAAGCTTTGATCTCCCTTTTGAAGTAGTGTGTGTCATCTTGAGACCCAAGTGCCCTACGATTGGAACAATGTGTTGGATGCTTGTGGTTTGTTATCTGGTATTCTTGCCGAAATATCCAGCCCTTGCAGGCACAATACTCTTGACATATTACTCTTTTTTGTTTATCCTTAGTGCAGCACGGTCTTGCTTTGGAGATAGATAATGATTATTTATGTGCTCCTTCATTATTTTTGTTTACCCGATCAGCCTTATTTATTCAAATCGCCAGTTGTGATTCTTTTTCTTAAAAAACTTGACCATATGTTCACACCGACACCATTTGTGATGCCTCAGTAGGACCTCAAACTCCATTTGAATCCATACATAGCTGTCATCTCAAATTGCATAGCTTAAAGACTGCGCTCCTCATAGCGATAACGTCAGCTCGTCGCATGAGTGAACTGCAAGCACTGTCTGTCCTGCAACCACATACTACCTTCTTCCTGGACAGGCTAGTCCTCGGGACTAAAGTGACATTTCGCCCAAAAATCATCATGCCTTACAACCTAGGACAGTCAATTACCCAGCAAGCTTTCTTTGCACTAAATCATTCATCTAAAGAGGAAGAGAGGCTTCATCACTTAGACCCAGAGAGAGTTCTGCCCGTTTACATTGATCGTACCAAGGACAATCAGGGAGACGATCAGTTCTTTCTGGAATTCACTGGGGGCTGTGTAGAAGAGAACCTTCTATAGATGGGCTTTCCTCTGTATTGAAATTGTTATGGGCTGGCCAAGAAACAGCCTCCAGAAGGCCTACATGCTCATTTTGCCAAAGCATAGGTTGCTACCACTGTGTAGGTGTGCTAGTCTTGGACATCTGCAGACTTCTACATGTCAGTTTACACGTTCACAAAGCACTACTGCCTGAATAGCACGTTCCAGTTGTAGGGGCATTTTGCCAGATCTGTCCTGCAGGACTTCCAGGTCTGAGCCATTCCATAGGCCTATCACCTGTGAAGGTACTGCTTTGTTATCTATTCACAAGGGGAGGAATCTGTGGTTAGAAATATCCATCAGAAGAACAAGGTACATACCTTTGGTTACACTTTCTGGTGGATACTCTGATTCTGCTGATTCCTCACCGACTCACCCTCCTACCCGTTCTGTGGAATGGACTCTTCTAGTCCATGTTAATAAGATTCCATGTTAGAGATCTGCACACTGGCACAATCTGATTACCAAGGCCCCATGTTCAATGGTACGGACAGATATCGGAAAGAAACTGTCATCCGACTTCAGAGGTGGTGACTATCCAATGTCATAGGACCCGTACCCTCCAGATATTCCCCCGCCGCCCAACTACCCTAGACATGCAAGATCCCCACATTTTGAAATCACCAGAGATTCAGGCGGGGTTAAAAAGTCCATGTTTATTCACCACATTGTATAAACATGACAAGCAATAACATGCATATCTAATATTTACAAGTTACATTCATAACTAAATTTATGAGCATATCCTGCTCCATCACCTTCCCAACCCTAAGGGAGGAACACCATCTGGTTCGCATCTCGCAACTAGGTACCCTACGCCAAGTGCCGTGCACCTGCCCCTTAGAGTGGTGGGTCCCGCCCTTCGATCCTTGTCCGCCATTACCGTGGCCCACCTCTCGACCACCAGGCTGCCCAGGGTCGCCCGGGAGGCTCGAAATCTGTCGCCCTAGCCTCCCCAGCCGGTGGTCACTTCCTCCCAGTGGAGAGCTTGCCATATCCCCCCTCAGAGCTGGCCTATGGAGCCCGGCAAGCGGGCTCCCATCCATTTTGTTTAGCCACTAGTTACTGATCGCAGGTCTCTTCTCCGCCACAAGGGTGGCCAAGGCCCACCGGTCTGACACCCTCCCCACCTGCGTTCAGAATAAATGACCAAAGTTCTCAGATAAACGTATCCGTTCCAAAGTCCGACAAATGTACCCCATCCTGGTGGTACATCACTTCTCCGGAAATCATCCGGTGCTGGAGGTAGCGCAAGCGGCCCTTCACTGAGCACAACCTTGCTAATTCGCCGTTCAATCGCCTCACCGAGACGTTCAAAGATCTAGGACGCACTCCTGGGCCTCATGCCCTGCGTGATATCATGCCAGACCAGACTATTTTCGTTGATGGGAACTCATGTCCCAGCCAGGCAAACTCTGCTAGTAGGGCCTCCTTGACAGCCAAGCGCCCTCTGTCGACCATGTCGTTGCCTCCCAAATGCAAAATAATCCAATCCGGTGATTTGTGCTCTCGTGCCCTGAGCTCCTCGACAATCCGCCTTAAGTGTCGGATACGCATCACTCCAACGCCATGCCATACGAATTCGGTCTCGCCCAATGCGGCCGGTTTCACCACTTCTCTTCGCTGCAAGCGCACCGCCGCGCGAAAGAGTGCCCGAGTACCCATACCACAGAAGCGGGCATACTAATAAGAAAGGATAGAGATGAAGCCGTTAGACACTGCACACATATGTTTTACAACAATTCAGGCCTTACATATCGCTTATGGCAGTCAGAGGTCCAGCGACCTACACCTTTCACCATGTTGGGGGCGAGACCGGCCCCTGCCGCCAAAGTTGCGGCGCCAATCCTAAAGGAATGAGAAAAATAGCCCGCTGCTCCCAGACCCAGATTCCCCAGAGCCAACCCAAATACTGCCATAAACTGGTATTGAGAAAGGCAATCCCCGTTTTCATGGACGCAAAGAGCCGACCCCCCCCACCCCCTGCTGGGCGTCCGGCCAGGTACGCCTGCATACGGGATACGGGGCAGGCAGCTATCCCCAGGGCTGGCAGCAAATGGATGGTGACCCCCTTTCCTGTTTGGTCTGTCTTGGACCGTCCCAGCCGCAATACAAGGCCCCCCCGGGGAAAGGGAGATATCCTTGAACTGTAAGCCCCCCCCCCTATGGTCTACTCTGGAGGCCCCAACTATCTCACCCAGGCGAAAGGCCCCGTAGAAGGCCAGGCAGAAGGCAGCCCCCAGCATGATTCCCTCGAACGGTGACTGGCAAATAACAGGCAGTACCCCCAAAATATCAATCAAGGTCGGAAGATCCAAAGGCCTACGACAGTCCCGCCGTGGCCCGTCTAATCGGGCCCACCCTGCTAAGGCCTTCCTGATCAAGAATAAAGCCCCAGGGTCCCGCTCCCCCGCCAGTTTAGCAAAGAAGTCTATCGCTGCCAGGGAGGCCCTAGCATAGGACACTGTTTTGCCCTGATCCTGCAGAACCTGTAAAAAAGCGTACATCGTTTCAGCTGAAAAGATCCTCGCATCTCCTATCTGTTCCACAAATGATCTGTAAACATTAAACAGTGACTGATAGGCACGTTTGGTGCGATCACACAGAGCGGCACCTACCAGCCCCGCTAAAGCGGGGCTCCAATTTTCCACAGTGATGTAGGGAACGTCGTCATGCGCTCTTCCGCTTGTGGGTGGAACCTCCGGAAGTCCTGCAACTTGGAACGAGACAAAGCGTCAGCAGCATGGTTATCAACACCAGGTATATGCGCAGCCTTAAAAGTCAAATTCAATTTCAAGCATGCCAACACCAACAGCTTCAGCAACCTCAGCACATGTGGGCAAGTCGCCCCTTGCCCATTGATAACCTGAACCACCGCCATGTTATCCGACCAGAAGGTCACTGCCCTGTCCCTGAAGCCCTCCGCCCAGACCGTAACTGCCACCCAAATGGGAAAAAGCTCTATGAAAGCTAAATTCTTTGTCAAGCCTGCTAAGTGCCACTCCGCTGGCCAGACCGCCCGCACCAGGAAGGGCCCAAGATCGCCCCAAAACCAACGCTCCCGGCTGAGTCGGTGTATAGGCCTAACCCAACACTGGACACCGGCGGCGCGGGCCAAACTATTCGCCCGTTGAAATCTGTCAGGAAGTCTCGCCACACCTTGAGGTCCTCCTTAACCCCTGCTTTTAATCGCACCCGATGATGCTTCTGGGTAAGACCTACCATCGCTCTGGCTATAGATCTCGAGAAAGGGCGTCCCAGGGGAATGATGCGCAAAGCAAAATTTAGCTGACCCACAAGAACTTGTAACTGATGCAACGTCTCCTTCGGACACGCCAAGGCTACCTCAATGGCTAGGGAAAAGGCTCTTACTTTATCCATTGGCAATCTACATTCCCCCGCTACTGTGTCAATTTCGATGCCCAGGAAGGACATGCACGTGCCAGGGCCGACTGTCTTGCTCGGTGCCAGCGGCACCCCAAATTCCTTCAACATAGCCACCAGCTGACTCGGGGCCAAAGCGCAGGCATCAGAAGACACGGGGCCCATCACCATGAAGTCATCTAAGTAATGCACCACATCTGTACATCCTGACTTTTGCGAAAACACCCATTGCAGCATGGAGCTAAAGGTCTCAAAGTACTTGCAGGAGACCGCACAACCCATAGGCATACATCTGTCGTAATAAAATTGCTGTTGGACCTGAAAGCCTAGCAAATGGTAATCCTCGGGGTGCACCGGCAACAAGCGGAATGCTGACTCAATATCGGTTTTCGCTAGCAACGCCCCCCGGCCTAGCTCCCTCACTTTCTGAACCGCGGCATCAAAGGACGAGTACGTCACTGAGCACACTGCCGGGTTGATGGCATCATTTACCGATGCACCCTTCGGTGCAGATAGGTTATGAATCATCCTGAATTGTCCCGGCTCCTTCTTGGGCACTACTCCCAGAGGGGAGCACACATAGTTCTCCCAGGGAGGAGCCGGGAACGGGCCTGCTACTCGACCTAAGGCCCGCTCTTTTTCCACCTTTGTGGCCACTACTGAGGGATGGGTTCTCGCTGAAACTTGGTTCCTACACTGATTAATAGGGGGGACATGAGATGCTGGGATACGAAATGCCCTGGAAAAACCCTCAAACAACATCCTAGCAGCTGCCCTGTCTGGGTACCTGTTCAACCAAAAAATTATCTTTTCAATATCCACTGGAGTAGGCAATTTAGACTTGGGGAGGCTTGGTATCCTTAGGGGCTGTACCCCCCGTTCTTTGGATTTCTTGTTGCACTTTGATTCGGGATGGGACGGGTGACCCCAGTAGGCGCATGCGTGCTTAAACTTGCACTGCCCGGGGGTCCATGTGCACCCTTTGCCATTAAATGTCCAGCATGTACCTTTCTTCTCGCCCGGCCCTCCCTGGGAAGTCCGAAAAGGCTGCCTAGCCGGGTGTTCCCTATTGCTCACGCTCTCTTACCAGGCATTGACCTCAACCTGATCCCAACAAATGGAGGGGTTTTCCTCCTTCGTCCAGCGAAGCTCCCTATCATATGTCCGCCAGGCTGAACCCCCATGAGTAGAGTGGGCCTTCACGATCTTATTGGTATAAAACACCAGCGGAACCGCCAACTCTGGCCTTTTTTCCAACAAAACTGTCACATAAACGTGAAAGCCGAACAACCAATTGGTTATTGTCTCCTCAATCCTAGGTCTCCGATCTCGGAGGGAGTGCTCTTTCCCCTCCCTGTCCTTGTAATCCTCCTCTCTTCTCTTCAGCCTGATAAGGGAGAATATATCTACGTAGGCACCCTTCCAAATCTTCTCTCGCATTTCCATACTCACATGCGTAGCTAACATCCCTGACTGAGACAAAACGTTCCCCTGACTAGCCCCCACCTCGCTGCTCCTTGCTGTAGCGTCACCAGGCTTACCTCCTGTAGGTGTTACAGCTATCGTTGTCGCGGGGGATGGGCTCCAATCGCTACACTGGGCAACGCCTTGCGCGACTCGACTAAGAGCGCCAACTGCCTCTGAATGACCTGCAACGCGCCCTGCTCTGTGGCCTGAGGGGGCACCCATGGTGCCGCCGCTCCAGCGCTCACTCTCTCTAATACTTTTTCCGGACCTGATAATTGGCCCACTAATGTGGAAACTGACGCCAGCAAGCTATCTAACGGATCACACGCGGCTGCCACTGCGGCCACCGGCTGCGGTGGGAGTGGGGCCGGAGGGACCGTAACTATTGGTACCGTGCCTCCTGGGGCCAACGCCTTCAGCGCCTCCCTAATCTCAGACAAAATTGAACCCGCTGGGTCTACTGGTGCGGGCACATACGGAATGGGATCAGAAGGGTAAACCTGCTCTGCATCTAACAGAGGCGTGGGGACGGGACCTACTGATCCCTCGTCCCGTTTCCCCCTGGCAGGGCTAGGCCTACTCTTCTCTTGCCTGGCTCCCCCTTTTCTTTTAGGCTGTGGCTTGGCTTTCTTCTTTAATGGCGGACAAGCGGCCTTCGGTGGCACCCCCCTGCGTGGCCGCTCTACTACCTCGGGCTGCTCCCCCCGGGAAGAATTGCTCTCATCCCCGCTATCGGGAGCCTCCTTGCTCATCTTCTTCAGCAGTAATTTCATAATCTGTGCCAATTCTGGCTCAGAATCTTTTCGCTTTTGTCCTCCCTTTTTTGGCGCCATGCTAACTATCTTGCGCTTCGCACTACCTTACTATAGCACCTAACGCGCCCCGAGTTCCCTGCTCCCGCACCCCTAAGCACCGTTCACGCCGCCCGGCAGGAGCCCGTACCACGAGGATCCCCGCACACAGCCGTAAGCCCCGTAACTTTGGCCCAGTAATAAATACTGTGAAGCAGGACACAATGAACAATGGCGCTCCTGGAGAAACCCTCACCCAGTTCATGCATATCCCTCTGAATGAGGTGAGGCAGGAACTCAGCCGCTGTAAATCCGGCTCCCCTGATGACCCCTGTCCAGCTAAACTATGGAGCGCCATAGCGGACTCGGTAGCGCCCACACTTCAAAGTATCTGGAATTCTTCCATCACGTCAGGAATCTTCCCAGACGTTTGGAAGCATGCTACTCTCCTTCCCCTAAAGAAAAAACCAAACGGGGACCCAGACGACCTCACGAATCTCCGCCCAATATCCCTCCTAGCCGCCCCGGGAAAAATGCTGGAAAAAGTGATACAACGCCAACTGAGTAAATTTGTGGAAACCAGCAACATTCTACATGAAACTCAATCTGGCTTTCGGCCCGGCTTTAGCACTGAAACAGCGCTCCTAGAGGTAGCCGAGTCAGTGAGGTGGTCGATGGATGCAGGAAGTTCAGCTATGCTGGTACTCCTGGATCTGTCGGCCGCCTTCGATACGGTGGACCACGCTAGATTACTCAGCCGGCTGGCAGAGATAGGCATTCAAGACAAAGCGTTGAGGTGGATAAACTCCTATCTATCTCAGAGAACGCAGAAGGTGGCACTTGGGACGATTTCTTCCACACCTAAAACCCTCAGCTGTGGAGTCCCGCAGGGCTCGGCCCTCAGCCCTCTCTTGTTCAACATCTATCTGGCCCCCCTCTTTACGCTAATTGCCAACTGGGGTGTCAAGGCAATTTCTTATGCCGACGACACCCAGTTGGTATTTCCATACTCTGAGATGACGCAGGAATCTTTCTCAAACTTTAAAGGCTGTCTCCAGGACATTGCTCACTGGATGAACGCTAACAAATTAAAACTAAATGCCAATAAAACCGAAGTTATCTTTTTCGGTAAGGGTCCCACCCCCGCCCCAGAGCTCTGGTGGCCTTTGGAGATGGGCCCCCCCCCCTCGCCCAGTCACTCGGCCAAAACCTTGGAGTGAGATGGGATGATAAAATGTCCTTTACCTCCCATATCCAACAAGTGGCTGGTTGCTGTTTGAGTAAACTAAGAAACCTCAGAAAAATTCTTAAACTTCTACCAGAGAGCTGCAGGAAAATGGTAGTCCATGCAACTGTCACCTCACGGCTGGACTATGCCAATGGTCTATACCTGGGCCTCCCAAAATTCCTAACCCATAACCTTCAGGTAGTCCAAAATGCGGCTGCGAGACTGTTACTGCGAATCCCTTTCAGGCAGTCAGTCTCTCCGCATCTTCGAACCCTGCATTGGCTCCCTGTGGCCAACCGGATAAAATTCAAAGCTCTGACGCTTGCGTTCAGATCTTTGCATGGCTCCTGCCCACTTTACCTAAAAAAACGCCTTCCAAGATATTCCCAAAGCCGTGCACTACGGTCAAATGACCGTGTCCAGCTGGTCGTCCCACGAGCAAAAAAGGCCCGCCTCGGCGGCCGTACCTTTTCAGCAAACGTCTCCGCTCTGTGGAACTCCTTACCTCAAGCAATCCAGCAGGCTCCATCTGAACCCTGCTTTAAGAAGATGCTAAAGACCTGGCTCTTCACCCAGCCACGCTAGCTCTCCCATCCTTGCCCCAGGACTTCTGTGGTCTTCTAGCGCCGGGACACCTCCTCGTGAGGTAGCTGTTCGCGCTCTATAAAATCCAGTATTATTATTATTATTATTAAGGCAGCGACACTCCTATCCCTTCCCAGCACCTACCGTGACTCACGGCTGCCCACGAGGCCCCCCGAGGCACTCAACCCCTTACCTGGCTACACGAACGATGCTCGATCCTTCTGCTTCTAGAGTTTCGGAAAGCCGGCCAGGATCACGAGAATGGCCAGGTGCCGGCGTGAGCAGTCAGGTTTTCAGGAGTGATAGCGGGAACAGAGACCCCAGGCACAGGGAGTTGACCCTAAATAGGCCCAGAGTCTCCACCCCCTGACCCCCAGGTCACGCGATATCGCCGGACCGGAAATGGGTCGGCCGGACGCCGATTGGGCCGTCCGCCCGACCAACCACCAGAGACCTGGTGGCCTCTTAAGTCCAATGTGCTGAAATATAGAGCACTTTTTACAGCCTTCAAATCCTCAAATAACAATGAGGGCAGACTCATTTTAATAGGTGTAGGGATCTACCTGCCCACAACACTGGTTGTTGTCGGCCCAGGAGATGAAGCTCAACATATCTCTAGGAGTTGAAAGCTGTCTTCCTTGGACTGGTGTCCTTTCATGTCCTTTTGTAAAGGAAACTGATCCGGGCAGGACAAAGTTGTATTCCCTGTGTCAACTGGCTGTTCAGCCTGGAAATGGGTAATTCAGAACAACATATTTCCTGTTATCTTTAATCTGTTGAGAACCCTGAAGAGCTGTGCCATGTTCCTCACAGCTGGCATGTGAATCAGTTGACTTCTCAGTCGATCTTCAGCAGGTGGGCATTTCCTCAAATATGTTTTCAACAGAAGATAGTTGCCGATGTTCGAAGTTAAGATTACTGTTGGGAGCACAAAAGAATTCCCTAAAGGATGCTATTCCCTAAAGGATGCTTTCCAACTGGATTTTTTTTTTTTAAGTGGGGCGTGGAATGCTCTGAGTCAAATGCAAAGTCAGTATGAAATCCACTTCCAGGCATACTAGTCCTCTTAAGTTATAGGGGAATGTCTTTTATGCGTTTGTCACCTCATCTGATTAACTTAACTCTCAAGAATCTCAGGTAGTCCAAAAACTTCAAGATGATTCTCTACTCTTAGAGTTTCACATGACAGCGGGTCTCCTCAAGCTCAGCAAAGTTTTGGTGGCACTGCACAAAAACCGTGGATCTGCTAGCTGATTTAGAGTGGCTTGCCCGCCATTTCTGGAGCTTTGAAATCTTTGAATGACTGACATTGGTGGCAGTCTCTCGTGGATATATGAATATAATAACCACAGATTATTGGGAATCCACTCACAGCGTGTTAAGAAGGACATATATGTGGACCCTAAGAATATAACTCCACTGTCCATTTCTGGTAGTGAAAATTCCACGAGTTTTGGTAATTTTTGGCCAGTGGTGTTTACCTTCAAGTTGGCACTACCTCTCTTTTCTCTTTCCCCACCATGCCTTCCCAAGACAGGTAGAGCATCTTTGGTAAAGAAAACTTTACCATCCAGGTGGAACACTCGTAACTATCGGTGAATATATTCAAAATGTTGGAAGACTGAAAGTCAGTTTTTCTAACTGTGTCAGACCCTAATTTTTCATTCCTGCTCCTGCGCTCTAAAGCTTCCTGGTTATTATGCAAGTCCTGACTTTATTGATTGACCACAAGGACATTACTCTCCATCCATCTTTTCCTATGTTGCTGATCTTCAGGGTCTAGTCTGTGGGAAATTTGCATATACATTCCTAAGCTAGACTAAGTGAAACATGACTCTCTTAGTTGCTATGAGGAAAGACTCCACTTGGCATTGGTTGAAAATAGAGCTTAGTTTTGTCATGTCGCCATAACTCTTTAAGAAACTCTTAAGATGATATCTGAACATTTTTGGCATATGCTACTGATTTAGGAATCCCAGTGTGCTCCTGCAAATCTGATCTCATATAGGTTGCTGCCTCTCTTAATGCACCTTTTCTGCTTAAAAATGGGGAAATGAAGAGAATCGTTGACTACTTTCACGTATTGTATTCAACAGTGCTCGATAGGGCTATTCTGTCTTTAAAGTGAGTGTAAGCATCTGGTGTTGGCTGGTATTGAGTGCCACAAGTTTGTTTGTTTGTTGAGGACAAACAACCAAATGCACACTCTCCAACCAGAGCTTGTATTCAATAGTAGCATTTTAACCTATTTCTCGCATCTTCAATGAACAAACCATTTGAGAATGCAACATTTTTTGGCACTAACTTCAAAGTGGACGTCTTATCATCTTTTCAATATTTTTGGTAGTCTTGCCAAATGCAACAAGGCTTCCCACTCAATGAAAGTGAGATGGGAAGGCTTTGATGTATCCAGGACCTGCGTCGTAGCAGTTCTGTTTCTTCAGGAAATTCACACTTATTCTACCAGATTTTAGACCCGTCTGTGGCTTTCTCGAACCATATATAACAGTTTCTGAAATATGCTGATCAAAGTGGTCTACCCAATTCCTTCTGCGAGCTTTATTGATGCATATCTGGGCCAGAAAGCTTTTCGCAACCTGTTCGCTTCAAGTCTAATCTTAAATAGTCTGTCTTTCCATTCTCAAAAGTAATGTACAATTTGTTGCCAAATAGTTGGGAAGGAGTGCTATGAACGACTAGTAAGAAAATATAACCTTCAGTGGTGCTTATACTCTTAGTTCAAACTCTCCCCACTTCACAAAACCCACCTAGCTATCTCTTCTTCAAGCATATACTATTTTTCAATTATACATGGCAGAAAAGAAATTACGAAAACTTGACAGTGACTGTTGGTGATGCACGGGGAGAGAATATTAGTGCTGTAGCATATATTACATAATCTTTTTTGATGGCCATGCTTGTGTTGACAGCTTTTCAAAGTAGATTTAAAGAAAGGAAAGCAAGAACTACGAGTGCTGGACTCGTCATACAGGCAATTTTGCTTTATGAGCTTTAGTTCTACCAGATAACATTACGACAGATGTAAACGGGGGATAAAAAAGAACATTGGCTTGATAACCTCAGCATTGCCTGTCCTTGGTGGTTATTTCGTGCTCTCTATACATTGCCCTTTTAGGAGAGCTGTTGTGCTTGCCATAGCTGCATATTTCATGGAGTTTGCCTTGCCCTTTAGCCCTTGTGCATAATAACTTGGCCTGTGATGTCTCCATTTCCCCCTCATTTTTAGATAGTGTGTTCGTCTGTCTATTTCCACATTTTAAATGGCAGTTGGTTGAGAACGGTACAGTTCTGGCGCTTCGAAGGTCTTTTAAAGACCCTTTCCATGTTTGGGACCTGTTTCTCATGCCATCCGTAAGTACAAATATGCTGGGGTGGTGCATAGAAGCTCTGGTGTTGGACAAGCCCCATTCACGGGGAATGGACCAGGTGTTCTCCGTTAGTGCTGTGGACCTTCTGGGTGTAACCTTTAGGGTGGCAATGCTGTGATTGAGTTTGTCCAAGAATACATGGAGCAATCTAATGGCTCTTTGAGAACACAGAATGGCACCTAGCTGCTCAAAGGATTAAAATATGTTACTTAGGAACCTCTTCCTTGAACCTGGTGAAGTGAGACTTGCCTTAGCCGTTAAAACATGAAGCACAAGAGCACTTAGGCAATATAAACATACACGAAAACAGCAGTTCTATTTTGTACTTATCACACACACACACAACTAGGAAGAAGGCCCAGTCCTAAAGGAAAATAAATATACTGCAGAACTAAGAGTTTGTTGTTCAAATAAACAGTCACTGAGAGCATCATGTCATCCAAAACTGTTCGCATGCCATCATCATCTTCCTAAGTGACTTAGTAGCCCTGGGGAGTACCTTACCAAGAGGAGGAAGGAAGTGTTCACAGTATTTGCAACCTATTTAAAATTCATTTGCCTACAACACAACCTACATACTTCAATTGCAACATACTGGGCATGGTTGTCGCTGATTTCCCTCCCTCCTTCCTTTATCAGTCAGTTTACCATATTATGCTACGCATTCCATCATAAAGACCACCACACAAAGGCCAACTAGAGCCCACAGACACCACTCCTCGATCATCCATAAATGTTCAGGTTGAGCACCTTTTCCATCCTCTTTCTTCTTACCAGCCACTTTATCTTCAGAATCATTCTCCCTTCTAGAGGTTGTCCACACCATCATGAGTCACATATTACAGATCTTCACATCAGTAGAAAACATCATGCCCTCTCCCTCAGTAACTATAAATTGCACTAATGCAGACCTTTGGTTCCCATCTCACTCCTGCCTCTTCCTGAGACATATGGTATTTCTCAGGGATCAATCCTGGTGCCTTCAACATTGGGCTCCTAGGAATTCTGCTTTCCATCCAAGACATCTCCTTCTGTTGGTATGCTTACAGTTTACAACTCTAGCTCCCTTACGTTTGTCACAGATATTCAGTCTGTCCACCGTCTATTCCAAACTAATTGGCACCAAGACACAGTTAGTCTTCCTCCATGGTGGTGCTTCAGATCCCTAATTCAATCCAGCTTTCCTGACTTGACCGCAGCCAGACACTGACGTAAACTACCAGAGACATGGACTATTCCACCCTGCGTCACCACATTAAAATAGCTTCCTAGTGTCCTTTATGTGCCCTTGCTTTGCAATGTAATCCCTCCTGCCCTTATTCATTGCATGACTATATTATCTGCCAGGCTTCTGTATATTACCTCTTAGGAATGATGCTCTGCAACTCTTCATCCCCATGGGTGATACTGCGTAAACTACCTCAGACAAGCAGCTTTACACAAAACTTTCTCCTACTGATGAATACTACACAAAACGTTCTCCTACTGATGAATACTAGTGTGCGAAGTACAGTGCTGTGCTGCCTGCCCTACTCCCCTCTGCACCAGATAAGATCACTCCTTTAAAGTTATTGCAATTAAAAGAAACTAGAGAGTAGTCTTGCAATGACCATGTAAGTACGAACTGACAGCAGTAAAGGAGCCTCACTCTGAACGGATACATGTACACTGGCAGCGCTCCCTCACACTGACCATACAAGTATACACTGGCCGCGTGCGAGAAGCATCACACTAACCAGACCAATATACACAGGTTGCAATAAAGGAGCCTTGTGCTGACCTTATGATTAGCACAAGTCTGCTTTATGCTTATATAAGCATACACTGACAAACAGCTCACATTGGTAAAATAAACCTACAATGATAGCAAGAGCGTCGCCTCACACTGGCCATATAAACATGCACTGGCAAAAGGAGTGCTGTCTCCATGGCCATTAGAACCTCACACAACCGCAAGTGAAGAGCCTCACTCTGACCATATAAATACAGCAAGTGAGGAGCCTGACACTGACCCTATAAACATACAGTAAGTGAGGAGCCTCACTCTGACCATATAAACATACAGCAAGTGAGCAACTTGCCCTGAACATGTAAACAGGCTTAAAACAAGTGAGGAGCCGGACACTGACCCTATAAACATACAGTAAGTGAGCAACTTGCACCTAACATGTGAACATGCTTAAAACAAGTGAGGGGCCTCACACTGACCCTATAAACATGTAAGTGAGGAGCCTCACACTTACCATATAAATGTACAGCAAGTGAGCAGCTTACACTTAAAATATAAACACACTTAAAAAAAAAAAGCAGAGCTGTGCACTGACCATATAAATCTACACTGACAGCAAGAATGCAGATACACACGGACTACTAGAAAGGAGCTATGCATTGACTGTACACGCACAGTCCATATAAAAATGAAGTGAGTATAGGAAAGTTGCCTCCCTCTGGCCATATAGCTATACACCACGCAAAACAGAGTAGACTGGAATATGCATATAAACCTACAATCTGATAGAGACATCTAGCCGCAGATTCCTTAACTTAGAATATCCCCAGGCGTCAGACTGGACCTGGAAATTTTTTGCAGCAGCACCTCTGTGCGCCAGGGTACGGCGCCACACGACCCCGCCCTGATGTCGTCCATGTACATGACGTCCGTCTCCTTCTTTACTTCGTGCAACACGGATCCGGAATGAGCGGTTCCTCTGGCCTGTTTTAAGGCCTCCTTTTCGACGCTTTGCGTCAGAAATAGTGTGCGATTCCTTCAGGCTTTAAAACTTGTAATTCCTGTTCGCGACGGATCCGCATCTTATTTGTATGTGGTGTCTGGGAGAGCACCATGACTCCATGGACTGCGAGGCCTGCCAACACCTTAAGCCGAGGTCTCTGCGAGAGCGCCTTATGAAGCTTCTCTTGGCACAGCTGTCCCGGTCAGAGATGTCTCGCCCCCCCCCCCCCCCTCACCTCCCCCGGCCTCTTCATCAACGGCAGGTACCTCTACTGTCCGGTTCCGCCGTCGATCGCCCTCTGGGGTCCGGGGTCGTCGTTCGCAACTTGGTAAGTCGAGGCGCTTGTCGCCGAGGTCTTCGACCTCCCCTTCTTCTGTTGTCACAGGCACTGGTTCCTGGAACATTCCGAACATGCACTCCCGACAGTCGCCCCCCCCTCCCCTCTATCTACCCTTTCAGGGTGTGGGGGCGACTCGGGCCCAGATGGAGGCATATGCCTTGGTCTGCAGGCCTCCCTGGGGTGTCGTCGGGGCCTCCGCTTCTTGTGGGATCTCCGACGGACTCGCTGGCGGGTTCGCCCTCGGCGCCAATTGAGCTTTTGCCCCCCGGGAACGTCGGAGATGTGGTGTCATTAGGGCGCAGCCCGGTTTGGGTCCCCCTCTACTGTCCACATGGAGTTGTTAGGGCGTGGCCCTGCTGGGTCCCCCTCTATGAACGACGGCGCCTCTGCCGTGCCGCATAGCCCCGCTGGGCTCCGTGTGGCGCCGCAGGTGGTTGCCGGTGCTCACCACGGGCTTCCAGGGAGGCGGCCGCCTGTCTGGAGCCTGGGTCGGCACTGTTCCAGCGCCGTAGGCTCGCCTCCTCGGCTTCGCTCCTTTCTCCGGAATTGGAGCCTGTCTTGTATGAGGCAGAGTCGGCACAGGGCGGCGCCGAAAGCTTGCCTCGCTGGCCCTGGCACCTTCTCCTTCACAACTGTCGCCCACACTCGATGTTTTGGCGCCACGTCGATGCCGAGTTGTGGACTTTTGTCTAGAGGCCTCTGGAGAGAGTTCGGCACTGCCCTCTTGCCTGCCGTTGCCTGAGGTATTGTTGCCGGTGCCCTCATTGGCATTTGTGGAGCCTCCTCAGGAGCTCTCAGATCCGGCAGGCTCTTCGCCTCCCCAGGAGTCCCATCAAGATCCTCATTCTTCGATGGAGCTCCCTTACGTGGGCATTGGTCACACCCTCAGTGTCTTGGGAGGGTCAGCTTACAACCCTCCCCCACTGATGAGCTGTTGTCCCCTCCGCTGAGGGCTACTGAGGCTGGTGCTGCTTTATTGAGAGTGGTCTCATTGGCCACCCGCATTTTAAACATGCAACCCCCTTCTGCTACTTTGTCTGTGGACCCCTTGCTTGAGGTCCTTCACCGTGAGTCCAGGAATGTGGGGCCGCTTCTGCCCTTTGAGGCTTCCCTTTATGATGCCCTTTTGGGTACCTGGGTCCGGCCTGCTTCAGGTGACCCGGTGGCTCGTTTAGTTTTGCACTGCCACCGTCCTGCTCCACATGAACCTGTTTGTCTTTTTGTGCATCCTGATGCGCAGGGCTTTGTGTTGTAGACTGCCTTTCCTTCCCTGCCCCCTCTTAACGCTTCCTCCCTCCCAGGAGTCCAGATGGCTTGAGTCATGGAGTAGGAACATCTTTGCATCCACTAGTGCAGCCCTACGGCCCTTAAATAAAGTGTGTGTTTTGGCTCGGGTTACCCCTGCCCTGTAGGACTCTGCAGAGTCTTTGATTTCTGCCACCTCTAAATGTGCTTGCGTTGATCTCCTTCACCTCCCCCGGGATGGCCTCCACTTTGCCGAATACGCTCAGCCTTGGATACTGTGGATTCTTTGGGCTGAGCTATGGCCAGCTCTGTTGCCTTAAGGCATGGCTACTCCCAAACTTTCTCTCGGGGGCCAAATTTACAGTGTGGTTTGTGTCGGAGGGCCGCACCGGTGGGGGCGGGGTCAATGTTGGAGGGGGCAGGGCTAGAGCAACAAAAAACCTGTGACCATGAGGTTGAACACAGGTCCCTGCAGCAGACGCCTTCGTCCACTGAGCCTCCAGACCCGGCATACCCACATCTCTCTCGCGCTCTCTCTCTCTCTCTCTCCCTCTCCCTCTCTCTCTCTCTCTCTCTCTCCCTCTCCCTCTCTCTCTCTCTCTCTCTCTCTCTCTCTCTCTCTCTCATCTCTCCCTCCATCTCTCCCTATTTCTCCCTCTCTCACTCCCTCTCTTGCCCTTTCTCTCTCCCTGACTTCCTCTGTCTCAACTCACTCGGACTGTCTCACTCCCTCTCTCTCTCGCTCACTCTCTCTCTCCCTCTCTCTCTGTCTCCCTCTCTCTCTGTCTCCCTCTCTCTCTGTTTCCCTCTCTCTCCTTCCCTCTCCCTCTCTCTCATTCCCTCTCCCTCTGTCTCCCTCACTCTGTCTCCCTCCTCACTCTGTCTCCCTCCGTCTCCCTCCTCACTCTGTCGCCCTCCTCGCTCTGTCACCCTCCTTGCTCTGTCGCCCTCCTCGCTCTGTCGCCCTCCTCGCCCTCCTCGCTGTGTCGCCCTCCTCGCTGTGTCGCCCTCCTCGCTGTGTCGCCCTCCTCGCTGTGTCGCCCTCCTCGCTCTGTCGCCCTCCTCGCTCTGTCGCCCTCCTCGCTCTGTCGCCCTCCTCGCTCTGTCGCCCTCCTCGCTCTGTCGCCCTCCTCGCTCTGTCGCCCTCCTCGCTCTGTCGCCCTCCTCGCTCTGTCGCCCTCCTCGCTCTGTCGCCCTCCTCGCTCTGTCGCCCTCCTCGCTCTGTCGCCCTCCTCGCTCTGTCGCCCTCCTCGCTCTGTCGCTCTCCTCGCTCTGTCGCCCCCTCACTCTCTGTCACCCCCCTCGCTCTGTCGCCCCCCTCGCTCTGTCGCCCCCCTCGCTCTGTCGCCCCCCTCGCTCTGTCGCCCCCCTCGCTCTGTCGCCCCCCTCGCTCTGTCGCCCCCCTCGCTCTGTCGCCCCCCTCGCTCTGTCGCCCCCCTCGCTCTGTCGCCCCCCTCGCTCTGTCGCCCCCCTCGCTCTGTCGCCCCCCTCGCTCTGTCGCCCCCCTCGCTCTGTCGCCCCCCTCGCTCTGTCGCCCCCCTCGCTCTGTCGCCCCCCTCGCTCTGTCGCCCCCCTCGCTCTGTCGCCCCCCTCGCTCTGTCGCCCCCCTCGCTCTGTCGCCCCCCTCGCTCTGTCGCCCCCCTCGCTCTGTCGCCCCCCTCGCTCTGTCGCCCCCCTCGCTCTGTCGTCCCCCCTCACTCTCTCTGTCGTCCCCCCTCACTCTCTCTGTCGTCCCCCCTCACTCCCTTTCCCTTTCTGTCTCCCTCCCTCTCTCCCTTTGTCTCCCTCCCTCTCCCTTTGTCTCCCTCCCTCTCCCTTTGTCTCCCTCCCTCTCCCTTTGTCTCCCTCCCTCTCCCTTTGTCTCCCTCCCTCTCCCTTTGTCTCCCTCCCTCTCCCTTTGTCTCCCTCTCTCTTTCTCTCCCTCTCTTTTTGTCTCCCTCTCTCTTTGTCTCCCTCTCTCTTTGTCTCCCTCTCTCTTTGTCTCCCTCTCTCTTTGTCTCCCTCTCTCTCCCTTTCTCTGTCTCCCTCCCTCTTTGTCTCCCTCTCTCTCCCTTTCTCTGTCTGCCTCTCTCTCCCTTTCTCTGTCTGCCTCTCTCTCCCTTTCTCTGTCTGCCTCTCTCTCCCTTTCTCTGTCTGCCTCCCTTTTCCTCTCTTTGTCTCCCTCTGTCTGTCTCCCTCTCCCTCTCTTTGTCTCCCTCTGTCTTGTCTCCCTTCCTCTGTCTCCGCCTCCCTCCTCCCTCTGTCTGACGCCCTCTCTCTGTCTCCATCTGTCTGTCTCCCTCTGTCTCCCTCCCTCTGTCTGTCTCTGTCTGTCTCCCTCCCTCTGTCTGTCTCTGTCTGTCTCCCTCCCTCTGTCTGTCTCTGTCTGTCTCCCTCCTTCTGTCTGTCTCTGTCTGTCTCCCTCCCTCTCCCTTTCTCTGTCTCCCTCTCTCTGTCTCCCTTTTCCTCCCTCCCTCGCTCTCCCTCTGTCTGCCTCCCTTTCCCTCCCTCCTTTCCTCCCTCGCTCTCACTCTATCTGCCTCCCTTTCCCTCCCTCCCTCGCTCTCCCTCCCTCCCTCCCTTTCCCTCGCTCTCCCGCCCCTCCTTTTCCCTCCCTCCCTCGCTCTCCATCTGTCTGCCTCCCTTTCCCTCCCTCCTTTCCTTCCCTCCCTCACTCTCCCTCTGTCTGCCTACTTTTCCCTCCCTCATTTCCCTCCCTGTCCCTCCCTCTTCCTCCCTCTTCCTCCCTCGCTCTCCCTCCCCCTTCTTTTCCCTCCCTCCCTCGATATCCCTCTGTCTGCCTCCCTTTCCCTCCCTCGCTCTCCCTCCCTCCCTCTCCCTCCCTCCCTTGCTCCCTCTGTCTGTCTGCCTCCCTTTCCCTCCCTCCCTCGCTCTCCCTCTGTCTGCTTTCCTTTCCCTCCCTCCCTCCCTCGCTCTTCCTCCCTCCCTCGCTCTTCCTCTGTCAGCCTCCCTTTACCTCCCTCGCTCTCCCTACCTCGCTCTCCCTCCCTTTCCCTCCATCCCTCGCTCTCCCTCTGTCTGTCTGCCTCCCTTTCCCTCCCTCCCTCCCTGGCTCTCCCTCTGTCTGCCTCCCTTTACCTCGCTCTCCCTCCCGCTCCCTCCTTTTCACTCCCTCCCTCGATCTCCCTCTGTCTCCCTCCCTCCCTCGGTCTCCCTCCCTCTACCTCCCTCATTCACCCTCTTCATCTCACCCTGCCTGTGTGTGCCCGGGCTGAGACAGCTTCTGGGCACACACACAGCCGTACCTGAGCACTTCACAGCTCTTTAAAAGACCATTTGTATGTTAACGAGGCTTTTGTATTTCACCTCTTAACGCCCCTGCAGCTCCACTCTGACTATCACTGGAATGCCCAGGCCCCCACAGAGCAGCAAAGTCTTGGCGCGCAGTGTTTGCAGACACTCTTTAATTTTTTATTTTTAAACGCGGGTAAATTATCTGCAAGGTCCGCGGGTCGCCCAGGAAGGCTTGCCGGGCTGCTGGTAGCACCTCGGCCGTACTAAGAGTACCCGTGCCTTAAGGTATCACGCTTAGTTGCCAGATAGCGTCTTCCCTGAAAATATCCGTAAGCGACTTGTTGATTTACCCTTTAATGGGGTTTTGCAGTTTGATGCTCAGGCCGAGTCGGCGGTTCACCGGCTTCTTGCGGGCTTTCGTCCTCCCACTTAGGTCTTCTTAGGCCTATTTTTGGTGGTGGTACTTTTTCATTTTGCATCCGCTCTGTGTTTAAAATGGGCAGAGAGCCTTACGTCTTCCTTTTTCTATGGTCAAGGGTGATTACCCTTTTATTGGCATCCTTTGGATGCGTTTTGCTTTAAGCTGCTGTTGGCCTGCTGTGGCCACGTTCCACAGGTTGCTGTGTCTGGTCCTCTGACTGTGGTATTGAGCTGTTGGTTCAGCTCGGTAATGTCATACGGCTCGGAATTCATGTTCACGGGTTCAGTTCGTTACTGCGCTCGTTTAGCTTCGCTTATTGACCTAAGAGCTGTTCCCCATTGTTTGGGGTATGCATAGTCTATGTGGGGAACTTGCATGCTATTGTATAGCTTTGCTTATCTCACCTGGGCCTGGAGATCCTGTGGAATCCATTTGTTGCCTGGTGGTTCGTTGTACGGTGTTCTATGTTTTTTCCTGGTGCCATCTGCTTACGCCATGGTCATTCACCTCCTTGGGAGGTTTTATGGTGTACTCTTCTAAAACGGCTCCTACCCGCCCTTACTGTACTTGGTATGATCCGGTATGGACATATTCTTGCTCTTGGCTAGTTCTGTCCCTACATATTTATATGTTTATACATTTCTGTATACATTCCAGTTGCCTTGGTATTCCCCTTCCTACATCGCCACCTCTTTTCGGGGCTGTGAGGTATGGACCAATATCTCCATGTGGGGGGGAACTTCTCTGAGTTGTTGCAAGTTGCCCATAGGTTCCTCATTGCTTCTGCTTACTGGGGTGATTTCCCAATTTGACATATGCTCCCTTTTTGGTGTTCGATGCTGTACGTGTCTTTTCTGGAGTGTTGGTCTTTGATTCTGAGACTCTTCCCACCATTCGTTAACTTGGTGTTTTTGGCCACTTCCTTAGGATAAGCCTTTTGTTTCCATATTTTCACATACTATTCTTAAAGCTTCACCTGCGGGACAGCACTTCTGATGGCAGTGGTCCTTGACTTCTGCCTGCAAGTCTATTTTGTGGGTTTTTTCTCACTTTGGCTTCATACTGCCCGGTCGGGCACTCTTATGCTTCTTCTGTAAGCCACTTTAAGGTCTCTATGGGCGTGTACCTGCTGCATATTTCTACCTGCTTCATCTGGTTTAGAATTGATGCAAATTGCCCCTAATTACATTTTTGGGGGGATTGTGTGTGCACTTGGCATGTTTCTTGTCCCGCCGGCTATTTCCAACCCATTGCTCAGGTTCTAGCTCTTGCCTTTGGGCTCTTGAGACCTGATCCTTCAGCTTCCTTCTATAGGCTAGTCTGTTAGGCTCTGGTTGCTCAGGTTCATTTCAAGCTTGGATCAGTGTACTCATTGTACGCCATTAAGCGGAGAGTGGTCCTTCTTCCGCTCTCTCTTTTTATTTGCTCTGCTATAGGGCTCATGCCGTTCTACCTTTTATTTTATACAGGTATGGTGTAGCACCCTTCTGGCGTTTTTAGGATTCTTCTATCCTGTTATTTCTGCTCTTTCAAGCTGCTTGGGTTGCTGTCTGGTTGTTCCACCACAGTTGTCCCCCCTTTATCCGTCACCCTGTTGCCCGATCGGATGCTTGGCGCTTTCTGGTGTTCTGTCACAGACCCACCCCAGCTTGGGGTATGGCTGTGGTATCTATTCTAAGTTAAGGAATCTGTGGCTAGATGCCTCTATCAGATGTACACGTTATTTACCTTCGGTAACGATGTATCTGGTAGAGACGTTGTCTAGCTGCAGATTCCTTAACGCCCACCCAGCCTCCCCGTTCTGCGAGAACCTTGCAGAGTGGTGTACTCCACTGGCCTCTTCAGTTGCCATTGGGTTAGCTTTCACTGGCGTTCAGTTGTGGCTCCCATCTGAGTGTTTCCAAATACAGTTAGCCTCTGCTAAATGGCTTCTTCCTTTAATACGGCACAAGGAGATTCGTTTTCCTCTCCCATTACCTTCCCTTCCTTCAGTCTTTTCTATTGACTTGCAACCTCAGTTTTTATAGGGAAAGGGCCAGTCTTTTCATCCTTCCTACGGTGCACTGTTGTTCTTCTGTACCCCGTTCTTAATAAATGACACAGTTCTACATGGCAATATCAGTCTATTTCGGTCTGTTAGGATGTTCTTCCCTGTTGCACTCAGTGAAGGGTCTTCGCTTAGCCGGCGGGGCTTTTTCTCAGTTTTTCAATTATATGTAGGCAGTGTATAATTCTGTCTTTTATGATGGTGGCTCGGCCAACCTCCTTCCTTATTCACAGATTTTTCATCCCTCGCACACTGTATCCATACTTTCACAGTTTTTTTTTCTCTGAAGAAAACTGACCTCACCGCGCCGAGAGGGACTTAAATGACCTCGCTGACGTCACATACGTGGATGACGTCCGGGCGGGGTCGTGTGGCGCCGGCGCGCAGAGGTGCTGCTGCAAAATAATTCTGGATCCAGTCTGGCACCTGAGGATATTCTAAGTTAAGGAATCAGCGGCTAGACAACATCTCTACCAGATACATCGTTACCGAAGATAAGTAACTAGTACATCAAAGCAAGAGAGGAACCCTGAAGGGAAGTATAAGCTTTCCCTGACAGTAAGAGCAGTCTCTCACCGACATATAAACCTACACCCACTGTAAGAAAGAAGCTGTGACCTGGCCATGCACAGCTTACACTGAATGTAAGACAGCGGTCTCACAGAGACCATAATCAGATTACACTAATAGCATGGAGCAGCCCCGTACTGACCATACATAGCTTACACCAACTGTAAAAGAGCGGTCTCACATAGATCATACACAGTTAAACTAACAACATGGAGCAGCCCTGTACTGACTGTACATAGATTACACCAACTGTAAAAGAGCGGTCTCACACAGAACCATACGCACCTGGGACACAGTCGGGGACTTGGGCAAGGACTGGTGATTGGGTAGAGATTGTAAGCAGAAAGATGAGCACAGAGCTGCCCTGGATCACACAAGAAGTCGGAGGAGAAAAGCGATCCAAAGGGGAAGCCTGCACAAAGACACAAGATAGCTAAAACTCAGAACGATAGGCACTAGAGTTGATTTATCATTCAGAATAACTACTCCCAGGGCGGATGTGCAAGATATATATATATATATAGATATATATATATATATCAACATTAACAATAAAGGGAATGTGGGGTAAAGCACTCGGGAGCTCCACACGATAAGACTGAAGCTCAGTAAGTTCCTCACCCACAATTGCTGTTACAGATACTAACTATAAATACCCACATATAGGATATTCATGCAAAGGCAGGGTCTGTGGAGCTGATACCTATGGTGATGTTATGAATGTAACTCAAAGACAAAACTCACAGTGAACAAGAAACACCACCTAGGTAGTCAGCTGTGTCCACGGATCCTGGTGATCAAAAGGGAACACGCAAGGCAGTAACAGCAAAGGGATAGAACTAAACACAAGCATGATAGACAAGGAGCTAGCAAGGAGGAAAGGAAGGAAATCACAGGGCTAACGGCAGAAAGCAAGTAACAAACATACAAGGTAATAGAAGCAAGACAGCAGGAATAGAAAGACGGCAAACTAGGAACTGGAACCAAGGGAATGGAAAGAAAGGCAGGGGCTGGAAAGGTTTATACAGAAGGGGAGGTTACAAGGGTATTCTAGAATAGTGCTGGTTCAGGAATCGAGGAAACAAAGTAGCATTGAAGGGTGTTCTGGAGCAGGAAAAGGGAATTACTAAAGCTCAGGAGTCAAGGTAGCACTGCAGGTAGTGCTAGTTCAGGAAGAGGGAATTACTATAGCTCATTAACAGGGCTCAAGGTAACACTACAGGCAGTTGCTAATTCAGAAAGAACGATAGCTCAGGAACAGGAATCAGGAAAACACTGAAGTCCGTGTTAGTTCGGGAACAAGGATAGCTGTAGCTCAGGAATCAAGAGAGCACTGAAAGGTGTGCTAATCAAGAACAAGGAATAGCTGCCACTTAGGAACAGAAACAAGGAATAACTATAGCACAGGAATCGGGCCATACAAAAAGCTCAGGAAACAAGGATATCAAAAGCTCAGGAAACAAGGATTAGTCTCACCGGAACACAGCTACAATGACCAACCATGGACTGCAGGGAGCTGGGTCTTAAAAGAGCTTATATTAGTCATGTGCATCAGGTGTGAGCAGGGTAGCAGCAGCAGCCTGCCACATGTGAGCGGAGTTCTTCCACCCGTCCTTGACCTGCAGGGGTGGAGGTGAAGCAGTGAGCAGATAATTCTAGGTAATGGAGTTTCAAGTATGAGCAGGATGGCTTCCACAAGACCTGGCATGGATTGTAAATGAATGGCAATTCCCAAGTAGCGTCCAAATGACTGGAAGTCAGTACATGCATGAAAGGGAGAGTCTGGAAGTTTAGTAGAAAACTGGAATGTTCCAGAATTCGACCCTCTAGTGGTGGGCAAGAGATCGCAAGGAGCGAATCGTGACATGTACTGTGCATGCATAGCTTGCACCGACTGTATGAGAGCGGTCTCACCAAACCATACACACATACACTAACAGCATGGAGCAGCTCTGTACTGAGCTTACGTAGCTTACACCATCTGTAAGACAGCGGTCTTACATGGACCAAACATAAATGCACTAACAGCATGGAGCAGCCCTGTACTGACTGTACTTGCAGCAAGAGAGAGTGTTTGCACGCAACATCGAATGTATCATGGACTCATTGGGGTACTAGGCACTTATCAGTAGCAAAGCAAAGGCTCACTCAAAAATTCTAAAGGCAGCTGTTGTGTTTACTGTTTGGCCCAGTAGTGTGGTCATGGACCTATCGCAAATGAAGAGTGGCCCAGTTCCTTGGCCCCTGCCAGAACCCGTGTAGTTCACATGACCTCGGTCACAGCATTGCTTTTCACCTGTTCCATCTTGGTGTCTGCTTTTTTTCCTCTTGATTTTGTTTCCTTGCTCCTGATTCGGTGCCTTCTTGCTCTCTCTCTGCTCGCAGATCGTGCTGTCCTCCTTCAAGCATGGCCTGTTCAGCGGCCAGTGGCTGGAGAGGGTCAGTTACACGCGCTGGGAGGGTATTTTCCGGTGTATCCCTATCTTTGGTATGTCTTTCGCCTGCCAGTCGTAAGTACATTTTTATTTTTCAGCCATGCCATTTACTAACCTGGTGCGACCTGAGAGTGGTGATGGAGAGTGTCTCTGTGAAAACTGTAAGGTTTCATCACAGAATGTCTGCATCTTTGGTACAATCTCGTAATGTTTTACCTATCATCAATTGTTTGCTTATGTTTCTGAGTATGTTTTGATATTTCATGAGTGCAAGTGAACCATTGTACCGAGATGTGCACCTGTAATCCTATGCAGATGCAAAGAGTGTGTTTTCAGACAGAGGATCGATAGGGGAGACAACACAGACACGTACTAGAGAGACATGGGCGATAGCGCATAGACATTTGCATACTTAAGTGGTAGGTCCAGTCCAGGTGGGATCTGGCGCTTTCACAGCAGGTTATGTCTAGGGTCAGGAGTAACACAAGGATGTTTATCACTGAGAGGTTGGTCAGATGTGATACAGAAATATCGTCAGAATATTGTTTGACAAAAATAGCGTGCCCTATGTAGTATCTAAATAAATATCACCCTATTGGAGTTGAAATAGAAAATCTATACCCAAGGGGAGGATATTTTTGTAAACATTATTTAGGATACAACATTTATACCAGGTGCTATTTCTATGCTCGATATTCTGACATAAAGCCATTTGGATAATTCACTGAATTTGTTTCTGCAGGAAAGTGTGGTGCAAAATTGTTGAACAATTCCAAAAGAGAGAGATCTGCATGATCAGTAGCAATGTGAGCACAAAGAAGGACTGGAGTAAGCCGAATTAGAGATGACGCAGGAGGGGAGGGAATCACCCAGAAACGAGGCAGTCTTTATCTTTCATCAATAAGCGATTTTTACTTAATGTGTTATCCTACAAGGAGTAGGGCCTGGAGCTTGCTAAGCTGTGGGCGTGGTTCTAGGCCCTAGAAAACACTTTTCCAATGCACATTTACCTAAGTTCTAGAACTGAAACTCTTCCCATTAGTAACCCCTAGGCCAAGTGCAACGGAGTGTTTCCCATTGGCACACTCTTGTATCACCGGGACTCCTCTCTGTGCAGTGCTCGGCCCGCCATAACCATGGCATTTCAGAGAGTTTATTACTTACTAAATTATTCCTTCTATACCTGTGTGGCCTTTTGTCTCATTAAACCAAGTAGGACAAGTGCACAACCTTCGATTTGGTGAATAGAGTTGTTTGTGTATGGTTGCGTGTTTTTAGAAAAGTTTAAGGTTGCTCCCTTGGGTACGTTGTCCGTCCAGTACAACGTAACATTAAATCTTAACTGAGTGTTTCCAAATGAAATTTGGTCACAAGCCCAACTGGGGCACTCCTTATAAGTGATCACAATCAGAGCTTCGAATTTTCACAGCTTGAATCTTTTATTTTTTCAAAAGAAAGAGTTCATGAATTCAATTTCAACAGCAAGAGACATCGCATTTTGAAGATACATGGGTGCAAAAACGTATATTTCAAAGTAACACAAACATAACAAATACGGTGTTCCTAAAATGCTGGTATAGACCTTATAGCCCAGGTGCGCTTTTAATACACCTTTCACCTGGGCTATAAGGTCTATACCAGCATTTTAGGAACACCGTATTTGTTATGTTTGTGTTACTTTGAAATATACGTTTTTGCACCCATGTATCTTCAAAATGCGATGTCTCTTGCTGTTGAAATTGAATTCATTGGTTGTATTGTATCTATTTTTTTAGAATGCACTCCCTGATGAAGAGCGGAGTAACCGCTCGAAATGCATTGGAGATTGGAAAATAATTTCAGGAGGTCCTTTGAAATAATTGGAAACATATGAAATTTAAGCAAAAAATGAACTCTTTCTTTTGAAAAAATAAAAGATTCAAGCTGTGAAAATTCGAAGCTCTGATTGTGATCACTTATAAGGAGTGCCCCAGTTGGGCTTGTGACCAAATTTCATTTGGAAACACTCAGTTAAGACTTTTGTCTCATTACTCACTCATTGCCATCAACTGAGGGACCCTTTCCTCTTAGCTAACGATTATAAATGTTTTAATGGTGTTAGTATTAACACAGAAACAAAAGAAATGAGCATGTGCACAGTGCTATTAAAGAACTGCAGTGAACTATAGCACACAGAGATAAAAAAATATTACACTGTGGTTTCCGTACAGGAGCATCAAATGGACAAAAGGTGATATGAGGAATGCTTGCAGTTTTTTTTAACCACTGGCACTCAATCGCTTGGGTAGCATTCCAACCCATCGTTGTTTTTCCCGCCATGCCACCTCAGATTCGACCAAGCTGTATGCAAATCAGTCTTGGCCGTGATCCAATAGGAACAGGCCAGTCCGAACTGCCAGGCCAGGTCCTCTCTGAACCAGAACACAAGCCACTCAAGAGACCTAGCAAGGGGGGAACTGGTCCTGGGTTCTTGTGTTCCAATTTGATGACAACCTGGCCAGCCGCTCGGCTGGACTGTTCCATTGGAGCAGGGTCAAGACTGATTTGCATATGGCTGGGTCCAAACTGAGATGGCATGGTGGGCAAAATAAAGGACTGGGATGTGGGCCGTGTAATTAATTACCAGTGGCTGAGAAGAATGAAAGCATTTCATCCCTCACTGTTTTTGTATCCTTCCAGGAGCAGTCTTTTAGCCCTGTAGATGAATGAGCCAGCTTCTAACTGGGGGCTCCATTTTCTGTAGCAGAGGCCTCCTCTTTCCTATGAATGAGTTGTTGTCTTGCGCTGGTGTCCTCTCCTCAGCAAATGGCCCTTTCGGTGTCCGCGGTGGTTCTCCTTCACTTTGGGATCCCTTGATCCCATTAGTGATCCCCTGTCACGGACGGCCTTTCGTTCTTGTGTGAGTAAGGTGCACTGGAAGCGAGGTCCCACCTGCTCAGTTAGTGAGCCCTGTGGAGCGGTGGCTCCCTCTACCCCATTCATGATGCCCCTGCCACTGATGGTATCTTGTTTAATGAAGGTGCCCTCGGCTTCATGAGTCACCCGCTTTGTAACCGAGGGTCCACCTGCTCTGTTAGTGCGCTCTCCTGTAAGGCGCCCTCCCTTCCCCGTTAATGATCCCTTGTTTACCGAGGGACCATCTCCTACGTCACATTAATGACCCGTTGTGTAGTTGACGGCCTCTAGAGCTGCAGACATTTCCCTTGTGCGTCTGTGGCTTCCTTCAGTCCTGGTGCTGCCCTGCACTTCAGTCGAGTCGAGGGCGCAGGCAGCTGCCCACCTCACCTGTACAGACGACGGACTCAGTGCATCAGCCTCCCATTCCCTCCGAGGGGCTCATGCCAGAGTCTCTCCTGCACAGTCCCTGGACACCCCCTCTGTGTTCCTCCAGTCCTGGGAGTTGGAGTGTGTGTTCATGGCCTTGGGACACTACGGAGCACATCTGGGAAGTCGTGCGCCCGAAGTCTGAGCTATCGAAACAGTTGTGGGGCGCGGAAGGAGAGTTCAGTGGCAAGAACACGTCCTGCCTGGACAGCTGCGTCATATCCGCATACCGCACAAATGGCGGAGTTTACTCCAGATCGAGGCATGCGCTGGAGGGGGAGATGTGTGCACACACATTGCCACTCACTGACATTAAAGTCTCAGAATAATGTACACCATCTGAACGCAGTGTCACAGTAAACATTCCTTTTTGCCACAGATAATATTCACATGAGCATTTCGAAATAAAACACTGGTTTCTCCTTTGGAACGCAGCGGGTTCTGGGAAAGCTAGAGTGCTGCGGCCTGGCCTTGCCCATGAGGTTTAAAAAATGTGAGTTCATCCGAGCTGACCACGCAGTCTGGCCGGCCCTGTACAATCGCGGTGCCCTTGTGGCAGGGGAATGTACTAGGGAGGGTGAGGGAGGAGAAGGCCTTGGCAGGGACTTGGGCACCCCTTACCCAGCTGGCCGCGTGTCAACCATGTGAAGGTTTCAGCCTCGGCGCCTGCCAGCCAGACGACCTCGGATCCGCACCCGAAGGCCGGGGAGCGATAACGGGCCCCAAACAAAGAACAGAACAATTTGGGGCTGCGTCGCCTTTCTATCCATTTTTTTCACCTTGGCACAAGAGGCTGCTGGGCATGTAAAGCCCATAAATCCAGAGCATTACTTTCTCACCACGCTGCCTTCGGCTGAGTGTTACTAGCTGTTATCGCTGAGCGCTCCCCAGCCATATTCATGCCAGAATAGAGGTATAAATCTATGTATGTGGCTGGGGCTAGAGAGGTTTCGCAGAGCCACTGGGGCCCCCTGCCGCTGTAGGGAAAGTGTAACCAGCCAATAGGCGGGACCGGTGCCCACTAACATTGCCCTTCTCATGCCACCGCATTCGAGAGCACACCGGTGTTGGCACTGTCGCTGTTCCCAAACTCGTGTCCCCATCGCTTGCCGGCACAACCACTGTGACTGCACCGATGCTGATGATGTCTAAGCATCAGCAGCTGCCATGGGTCCAGCGTTCGAAAAGGCTTGCTACTGAGGTCGCTCAGTGGGTTGTGTACTCGCTGCAGAGATGCGTATGTAGCCTAAAAGTCACGGGTGCCAATTGCAGCGTTGCTCTTTGCTCAGCCCGGGGACAGAAAATGAATACCATTGAGTTAGGTTATTATAACACCTGCTATTTAAAAGAACTTATTTTACGGTGTGGAGTAGATGAATGTTCAAAAATAACAAAACATAATTGTCGCCAATTGACTAAGGGACAGAATTCCTAAAGTGGAAGAGATCTCCCTGGGAGTCACGGAAGACTGTTGTTACGTATCCTTCGTCATTTGCCTGTGCTTGTAAGTGATTTACAACACAAACAAGTACTCCTTTTATGAGGAGTTTTATTTTGCATCTACAGCAGCATTGGATATTTTAGACCACCATAGCAATCTGTGACCTTTTTTCTGCTTGTCCTTTTGCGATTACCTGTGCTTGCTCAAACGCCGCCTGACTAGTTACTGTGAACAATACAAAGTTTCTCTCCAAGCATCTTGCCCAATGATGCAGATGGTGTCGCTGATGCCTGTTTTATGGATGCCTCAATAGAGTTGTGGACTTTAAACTTATTTTTTGAAAACTCCTTTTCACCTGGCAAAGACATTCTTGTTTGGGCCCCCCGAATGCCAAAGTTCATGTTTATTAAAATCCATTTATAAAAAGTCAACTATTCTTCCTCTTTTGCCAAAAGTTTTTTTCCCGTTGGTCATCCTTTCGCACCTCTTTCCCCCTGCGCCGTCCTGCCATGGGTTGCAAACGCTTTGAATATCACTTCTGTAAACAGTTTCTGTCTTGTGGTCACTGCCTCTAAGGGGGCTTTGCCAAATCACAATGCAAGTAAAAAGTCTTTGGTTGAAAACATGTATTTGCATGACTTTCAAAGAAATTGCCTCTAGAGTTAAGATGTCTGTAGGCTTCCATTGTCTGTGTATTATCTACGCTTGAATGACAAGATCCAGGAATCCTGCCACACAAGTGGGCGTATTAAAATCTTGTGTGTCCAGATATGTGGTACCGCATACTTGACCAGCTCAGTTTATGAATGATGATTTAGATCTTACTTCTATTTTAATAGTGTGTTCTTAAATGTGATACACAACCTCTTTGTGAGCTGAGGTTGCTCACCTAAAAGGTAAAGAGTGACATTTTAGAGCTACGTATGTAACTTAGTGGGCTGAGTTCCTCTGAAGAGAACTGTGAATTCTGTCAGGGCCTATTAAAGCCTATAACATGACTCATTAAGTTGAGTAAAATAGCACCTGATGTGTAAGCTCAGCATAGTTCATTTTTGGGTGTTTTCTGTAGAAACGGTCAATGTGTGTGTGTGTGTGTGTGTGTGTGTAAATGTGTTTCGATTTATATAGCGCACTTTAACCCAGGGGTCCCAAGGCGCTTGCTTAGGGAACCCGTCCTGGTATTCAGGTGAAAGCCTGGCATCCCGCCGCGAGGGGCCGCAGTGGAGATTAAGCAAGCTATTGCCCAGAGTCGCAGAGTGTGACCCCGTGAGTCGAGTAGGCACCGGAGCGAGAATTGTCGACTCCGTGGAATTTTGAGCCCGAGACCCGCCGAGGCGGGGAATCGAACCCTGGTCCACGGCCGATCTCAGCTTCTGGGTCTGCCGCCTCTAACCACTGAGCCACGCTTCTCCACTCATCAATCAATGGTTATCAATGGTATATTTTGTGCCTCCAATAACAGGCATCCCTGACTTTCCAAATGTATCTTTTAGTTGAAGCACAGTGTATATATTTAGGTTTACTCATGCGTTTTTTGCTGAGAAGGCTGAGGACCATGCAGTGCATATTATCCAGAGATTGCTCACAGGCAAGTGTGGTTCCAGTCTGCTTTCTGCTTACTGCTTACTCCGCATTAACGATGATGGGGTTATGGCTTGCGTCTCGTTTTTATGGCAGTGTGGTTCTTGCTTCCAGTGTGAGTTACTCGGATTTAAGAACAGTTGTACTTAAAGTAGGATTATGGCCTGGGCCGCCACTCCAGCGTTAAGAAGACACACCCTGTCTCTGGGAGGTAGCGTGAAGGGACACCAGAAAAAGAAGGTTCTCGGTCTCCAGCTGGGTCCACCCCGTGAGGTAGAACACAAACTGTTCTACCTGTTCAAACTGTGAATGCATTGCTCATCTGTCTTTGCTTCTCCCACCGCGCCAGGATACTCCCCAGTAACAGTGCGCAATACAAAACCATTTATACATACATATACATACATTGCAGCGAGGCTTTTTCACCACATGACACAAGTGGAACTGTGCCGTACTCTCTCTGGCCTCGAACAATTGATGGTTTCATCGGAGTTGTTCAGTGAACTCCACTTTGTTTCATGAGGGCATGGGTTCTTCCAGCACCAGAGGAAGTAGAGGAGAGTTTGCAAATCTAGTGGTAGGGGAAAGGCTTTTGGGCCTTTCCGAGTGGGTTCACCATCCAGAATAGGTGAACACTGACAGGCTTATGTTTACTGATAGTCATCAACATTTTTGTGGTAGTAACCCACCCTGGAAACGCTCTCACATTGATTTCAGTCAAGGGCTGAAATAAATGAGTTTCCAGGTTAGGGAGTACACATTCGTTTTGCCTGCTTAATTATATACCTTTTGCAGTCCTACCTTACAAATAAATTACTTATTTCAATGTTCAGGGATATTTGACTTGCGCTAATACCCACTAGCACTCTCACAATCCTTCTAGATTTCCCAAAACACAGGAATCATTGACCAAAGTTTGGATAGCAATACAGGAGAAAATATCCGATTTTTTTTTTTAAAAAACACGGCGTGTGTGTTTTTTTGAACCTTGAGTTTTAGTGAGTGTTCCTCGTGGCCAATCATCACAAAGAGTTTGTTTTTGGGAGGTGCCCCCCCCCCCTCTCCCCCCCCATACACACACTCTCTTGGGGGAATGATCTTGCATTCCTGCAGTATTCGTGGCCTAACATTGACAAAGCGCTGTCAGAGCGCCTCGGCGGGCCAAGTAACTCCACTCCACCCCTCCCCGGATCAGACCGCCGTCCATTCCGCAACACTTTGCAAATTAAAAGAAAAAACAATTAAAGATTGGGCGAGTCGTAAAATGAATCTGCTGTTGTGGAATGGCGCGTCTTTGCGCCACATAAATCAGAGTTACGGTGCTTATTTATATAATCCTGCTGGTGAAGGGAGGGGCCGCGCCGACAGGTCAACTGCGGTGCAGTGTCTTGGGCAGCTGTCCATGTTTCCCTTCAGTTCCTTCCACCTATTTGACGACCCTGCTCTTTGAACGGTTCTTAGTCTGCGTTTTTAGTTATTTTGTGTCCCTGTGTTTCCCGTGGCTCTCTTTCATTTTACAGGTACCGGGCGACAAAGGGCTTCTGTTGTTCAACAAAACCTGAACGTTACCAGGGAGCTCTCCCGGAGGGAGTTTTCATTTCAAGATATACTAAGGAAGGAACTTAGTTTGAGTACTCAGATAGCAATTGATGTTACAGTATGGTTGGGCTCGCTTCAGATGCCACTACCTACTTCCGGGTTCCTTCAGTTCTGAACACGGTGACATTGACTGGGCCCTGCAGCTGAGAGGCAGGACACATTTGTTCCTCGCGAGACTGCTAAGCGATTGTTCTGATTATACGGGGAGCCGGAGTGTTTTTTTCATCCTTTGGTATACCAAATGCAGGGCTTTAAGTGGGATGAAAAAACTAGGAGTTCGGGATCTCTAAAAGGGGCGTTGCCGATATAATTAGGATGTGGCTTCTAACTCTTACGCTAAAAAACTGTGCTTAGCATAGTGTGCCACCTGACTGGTTATTTGCTACTTCTGTCATTGCATCCAGATACGACAAGTAACATTCCACCTACAACAGGCCCTGACTATTGACTTTGTCAATTGTTGTTAGTTGCATAAGATAAATAAGCAACAACTACGGCTTCCTTGTATAGAACACTGAAAATACTTCAGTTCTGAAATAATGGGACGGTGAAAGAACTAAATGTTAAATGTCGTATACTTGTAAAGCGCACAGCTGCCCCAGCAAAGGGGCGTCCCGGCGCTGTATACCGCTGGGGAACCCATCCTGGCTTTCCCTGTGAGATGGTCCCTCCTGGGCATCTCCAAGGTGAAGACAAGCATCCCCGGCGCTGATGGGGCCGTTAGTAGAGATTAAGCAAGCTATTGCCCAGAGTTGCTGAGTGGGACCCATAGTTGGAGTAGGCTCCGAGGCGAGAATTATCGAGTCCGCTGACCATGGCCCAAGACCCTACCGCGTCGGGAATCGAACCCTGGTCCCGGGCCGACCTCTGCTTCCGGGTCTGCCGCCTCTAACCAGTGAGCCACACCACTCAACTATAATGAGTCTCTTTGAAGTTGCATCAAAGGCAGTGAGTGAGCAGTGGTACTACTACGGAGTTAGGATTTTTTTTCATCCTGAGGGCAAAAACGTAGAGCCCTATAGGGACCAGTCTCAGCACCTGCTTTTTAGAACTGCACCGGCAGGACCTGGCCCACTTAACGCCCTGAGTAAATGTCTACGTTTATATATCTCTTTTTAGAGATTTAGGTATTTTAAATCTTCCTGTTGATATTTCCCACATTCTTACCATTGGAAGAAAGCTGTACTTGCATTTTGTCATTTTTCAACTGTACCCCTCTGTGAATCGCACCCCTTTTCCTGGTTCTGCACATTCTTTCTCTGCAGACGTTCCACATCCTGCGTTCTAAGCAACCTGTGACATAGCTGCCAGGCTCTGCTACAAAAGGCGGTGAGGTGCTGTTGGGGAGCTAGTAGAACGCGTTGCTTTTAAGCCGTGCAGCACCTCTAGAATGAAGGGGCCATAAAGTAAATAGGAAGTAGTCCAAGAGGTGGATCAAAGCCTTTTTAATTTTGATAAACCTGATCGGCAGGGCAGGTATCCGGTGATGGAGGAGACCTCGAGGACATCGATCCATGATCAAACCCGCAGCTGCAGGTCTTACACCGATCTTTTCAGTGAGTGTTCAGCCCACTGAGGTACTTTTCATCCGTCTCACCAGATGGTCCTAATAACTCTGCAAGCATAGAGCGTGAACTCTAGGTTAGAGATGAGGACTGGGGCGAAGGCCAATGCAACCGCCTGCATCGCCTCCCGTTCCCTAAGTATCTTGGTAGCACAAGGGACATTTTGGAAATGTTGGCACAGTACACAAACAGTGTTTGTAGGATTCCCAGATGGCTCTGTCTGGTTGCAGTCATGGCTTTTCATTTGCAAACCGTTGTATTCTACTTCTTTAGGCCAGTAGTTAAATTGACACGAAGAAACAAAAACTCCTGGAATACATTGGGATGGGCTCCTGGTGAAAAGGGGTTATGTGGTAGCTATAGTATAGTATGTAAACAGCTATAGGACTAAAACATACCCTTGGGGAAAGCGCTCGATGAGAAGGGCTGACCGGGCAAAGGGCTACACTCCATTTACACATAAAGAATAGGAAAGGTTGGTCGTAATGAAGGGACTTGTTTGCAATATGTTGTCTTTCTTCACTTTCTGACCTTGAGTGGAAGTTACTAACTCAATACATAATGAGAAAATGGAGGTGAATGAAAAGTACCTTTTTAAATTTGCTCGCAGTATTTGTATACAGCACATTAAAGTGCCAAGACTGCCTTGGTAAGCTCTATGTAACGTTCAGCATGGTTATTGAAAGGCAACCAGTGTCCACGATGAAAGGAGCCTGAATGTGTCCGTCTGTGTCGGTGTGACACTCTGTGCGCTTGAAACTTGAAGCGAAGCAGGGAAATGTTGCATTCACTTCTCAGCCTAATCCTGGTTTTCCTTAGCCAAGTTTTGCCGACCTACGACAGCCTGGACGAGCCTTCTGTCAACATAATGAGCTCCATTTTCGCATCGTCGTTGAATGTAGTGACCACCTTCTATGTCACGGTAAGAGTCCTCCTACTTTTCCCATGTCAGTAATACAATGGTGAGCCCTCGATTGGTAGTCCTGGGGATTCACACAAAACAGTGTTCTTACTTGTACCATAGCCTTGCCCCTGACGTTTACTCCATTATAATCACTACATGACCATTGTTGATAACCCTTCGTAAAGGACAAGCGCTGTGCGCTGCACTGTATAAGGGCCACACTGCTGTCTTGGACAAGGCCCATGGCCCTCGTGCAGCAACTTTACATCCTAGGAAGACAGCAGAGTTTGTAAACGCGTATACTCAACAATTAGTGCAGATAAATGATGTGTGGTTTGGTAGTCATGGAAATAGAAAAACCCTCATCCTTCAAAGGGTGGAACTAGTTAATTCTTTGTCACAAGCAGAGTATTGGGTCCACCTGCTAAACTGTCTCCTTTGAAATCCGTGAACCCAGGTTCTAATTCTTACTTGATCAGAGTGTGTGTGATCCTGGGCAATCTGTGCCTAATTTCCATTCTCTGGCAATTATGAGTGCATTGAAACCCCTAAAAACACCGGTATGAAGTTGCAGATAAAAAGTGGATTCATGACAATAGTGACAGCATGCTGGATGAGCAGGGATGTGTTTTGGACCTGGCTGTCGGCTGGATTGCCTAAAATGACACCGCCCCGGATCTTCGGGATGGATAGCTTATGTACCTCAGCCCCCCCTGTTAATATTTCTTGATTTGCAGTTTGGGTGGCCTAGAGCGTGGTTCTCACATGTTTTACGTCCCTGACCTACAATCCAAAGGAGTATTTATATGCCAAGTACACATTTTGTGCACACATATGCTTCGTCAGCTGTTTTTCATGTATTCTTGGGGGTTTTTGCTCATTTGTGTTGTGGAGACTAGGCAATGAGGTGATTAGATTTTTTGGGTGTTGGCTTTTCTCTCCGTTATCTCAGAACCTATTCCACACAGTAAGCGGAAGTGTCTTTCTGCCTAGTTCCCTCAGTAGCGGGCACTATTATTATCTCCCCTTGTTTTTCATTTAACACTCAACTGGTGTGGCATGCAAGACAAACCTGTTTTCAGGGCACTAGAGGACACAGTACTGGAATATGCAAGGGCGATAAATCACACATTATGAGATAACTGTGTGGGCAGCCGTGAAGGCTAGTGATGTGAAACACTTTTTGTTTATGCGATCTCATGGGCCCCGGGGATATGGTGATTTGTGTTCAGAAACTTCAAGTTCTGTGCGGGGCACTCTGTGAGTGTGCATACTAACTTTAAGTACTGCCTGGAAGTGATGGTTAATATGAAATTTGGTTTGGTTTTTGTTTTATCTTGCATACCACTCACACTTTTGTCTCCTGACTACAGTAAAATGGGCAGACTGTAATCCAGATCGGCGCGAGTATGTTAAGCTTGTGTTCTTGGGTATCCCTTTAGGAACAATTTGTCTCTCCTAACAGACCTTGTTTTATGGCCCCTGTCAGGTTCTGTAACTCATGTCCTGAAGGAGGTAGTCTCTAAGGGATACACTTTTAGCTTCGAGGCGCCCATCTTCTTTATTAGAACAGCGAAAATGAGAACCGTGAAGATCTGGAAAAGCGAGGCATATCTGCAAGTCCGCATACCCTTCTTCTCCACTCCCCTTTTAAGAAACTTAGCTGGTGACACGGCAAGATTCAGGCATTGCTCTTTAAAGATCTATACACTGAGACATTCTCTAATTGGCATGTCGTTACCACCAGGAACCAACAAGCTCGTGTTTTGGCGTTGGGCACTCGAGAGAGCAGGGAATCCTTCCAAAAGCACCTCCTGGGTGAGGCAGATGGGGAGGAAGAAAGGGGACTTCCATTGCTTTCTTATTGCCAAAGCCCCAGCATAGCTGTTTTTCACCGGTCAGAGCAGGCTTGTGGCCTATGGGAGGGCAGGATAGAGTACCTCTGCCGTGGAAGTTGTTACCTCTGTCTGTGTACTATATGAAAAGCATAAACAGCTATGATTCTAACTCTCAGTCCTATGACTACTATATAGTATTAGTGAAACATAACAAGTGAAGGAAAAAACAAAGTGACTCAAATAACAGCCATCCTAAAACCATGCTGTCCACCAATCTCTTTCACTTAGTCACCCACCTGCACCTCTGTTTCTCCCCCTCCATTGCTTCCTGAATACACCCTGTATCTTGCAAGCACTTTAAAATCCCAACACGACGAAACACTTAAGCCATTTCTGTCCTGTGACCTCTTAGTGCTTTCATTCAGCCTCTAGGCCACCAAATCACGGAAGAACTAACCCGTAGCATAACATGACTTGGCAAGCTCTAGAAATTCCTAGTTACTGATGAAAATGCTTTCTAATGCAGCTCTCCGATTGGGCATAAGGGCCAACAAGGTGGGGAGGATGGGGTGTTTTACTGTATCTTTCTGAAAAGGCGCAAGTTGGGTTTTCATTTGTGTCTGTTGTCTCCCTGAATGGGCCAGGTGGGCTTCTTCGGCTATGTCAGCTTCACTGAAACCATTGCTGGCAATGTGCTGATGAACTTCCCTTTCAATCTGGTGACGGAAATGATTCGCGTGGGATTCATGATGTCTGTTGCAGTGGGCTTCCCAATGATGATCCTGCCATGCAGGCAGGCACTGAACACACTTCTCTTTGAGCAGCAGGTAAGTGGAATCCCCCCCGTGGGGCAGATTCAGACTGGATTGTAATATGGGAAAACTTCTTCATTCTTTTCCTTGAGATTCAACAGTCAAGCTCTTACTCTCCAATCCGTGAATTTTATATGTCTCAGTTTGTATATGGTACTTGCTTTGTTTCTAAGGTACTCTACTCCGTTACTGGCTGTGTCCCAATAAAAGGCGCATAACTTTTGTCCAGACTAAAAGATATGCACCTCTTATTTGTCGGCACTGGCTATTTTATAGAATACCATTAACACTTACTTCAGTTGACTTTAGTTTGGCTAATGCAGATAAACGTTTCTAAACTGGACCTGTGATCATTTGCTTTGAAATATAGTTTATCTCGCATGTGACGCGCATTTCACCAAGTTGTATTGCCTGACTAAAGTCAAAGCGGCCAGACTGTAAGCAAGATTAGTGTGAGTTAAGTGTGTGTGCTGAGCTGTTATAAGGAATCTTTGAGGAACAATGTGTCTATCTCTTCAGACCTTGTTTTACAACCCCTTTCAGGGGCTGTAAATCATGTCTGATCATGGAGGGGGTAGTTTGCAAGGGACAGACGTTTGACGTACGGGGGCCATCTTCAATTTACAAGTACTAGATTTTCGTTAATATTGAAACAGGCAAGCAATACACAGAACAGTAAAGTTTATGAAGAAGTCTTGAACGTTTTAGGAGCAGAATACGAACTGGTGCTTCATGGCAGAGAGAATGTTTTTTCTCATTTTGCCACATTACTAAACTTGGGGTGGTCCATGCCTTATATATTTCGAAGTGAAGTGTTGTGGGCAAATTTCAATCCTGCCATAAAGTAAAGATACGTTTGAATTTCTCAGTGGTATCTGGAAACTATTAGCTCTTGAGACAACCGGAACTTAGAAGTTATCCTCTATGACCAGCGGAACACACACTGAATCAAATGGCCATTTTGGTTTCTGTGGACAAGAACTAATGCAAACAGAAGAACTTTCGTAGACCCTTCTTTTGGGAATTTTACATTTAAGTGCACCAACGAGGCTCTCAGTACGTGTTTAGTCATAGGTAATAGTGTAAGATTTAGGGATTTTGATCAACTGTGCCAAGCAAGCTATCACCAGCTGCAATATATGAAAGTTTTTAGCATGACTCTATAGGCAATCATCATTAAAACGGCTTTCAATTAGGATTGTTGGTGAAGGGTATGGTTAAGTATATTCCAGGGTGTCTAATTTAAAAAAATACAACACAATTTATGATCAGGGCTTGATCCCATTAATCGTGGGATTCTGAGTGGCAGCAAATAGTATACAAATATTTTTTTATGATTTTTAACAAATGCAGGGTCTGGTTAACGTTTTCTAAATTTTAGTATTGGTGGGATCCTAGTATTTTTTCCCTTTGATTTTTTCGGCATATGTATATTGCTCGCAGATCACTGTGACCTTTTAGTTTTTCTTATTTTACATTAGTTTTGCATAATGTTCAATTCCTATAAATGAGTTGCTAGTTGTTAATGTGCATCCGTAGTTTCATTATTAAAAAAACCGTTATAATAAGCAGAGTTTAAATAAGATAACCCCGTGAATTTAGCACAAAGATGTAAAGTGAACACTTTCTCTGATGATGAGCATAGAACTACGCAAACACTAGAGAGGATCTGATTGCTGAGCACAGCTTCTATAGTTGTAGCTGCACCTTTGTGGCCTGTACTGGGGTGGTGATAGTGTCCTGCTCTGCATTTTATTTGACTAAAACGGATAACTCAATTTGATGAAGCAGTTTTTAACAGAATAAAAAAAAAGACATTTAATTTCCTGCCAAGTGGGCAAAACTTGGCTCCCTGACAATTTCTGTGTAGACTGGTATATTGCAGAAATGTATTTAGTGTAGGAGCAGAGATACGTGATTATCAGCTGGAGACGTGTTTGCATCTACAAGCCCCTTCAAAATTGCTGTGCATTCCTTTCATGTATGCTAAGTAGCTTACCACTTGCCTCTCCAATATTTTTTTCCTCTGGCCCTTTAGTCTTTTTTTGACCGGTGGTAAAAACGTTTTAGTTCTCACGTTAGACAAGATTTTTAATTTTCCTAAAATGTTGTATTATATACTTACAGGGCCTTTCTGCCAGCCCTGTTCATCCATTGGTCTGTGGTTGTGTCATTCACATTTTTCTTCCACCCACTGCAGTGTATAGCAAGGGGCAGTGGGTCAACCCCCTTCAGCCATTGGTTACCTTCAATGTCCGTGATGGCATTCTGCTATTTCACAAAGAGCACATCCACACAAAGTAGTTCACTTCAATACTGCAGACTACTATTGTCAAAATGTGTTTTGTGAGACTCCAAATAGTTTTGCTTTTCTCCAAGGTTTATTTGTCATATTGACGAGGGCCAGGCAATTCCTCAAACATAAATTTTTACAAAAGCCATGACAAAGCAAACCAATGCCAGCCTTACTAGCTTTGTTAATGTTTGATTGAGAGTTTACTGGTAATGTATTGTTCTGAAAACCCCAGTGTGTCCTACACAAGTATCTTTATTTGTGTCGGACCAGGAAGCACTAATTAGGTCAGAACACAGAAGATCTTGTCTTAAAGAGTTGATTCTGCACTCTGTTTTGGTCACTGAACTTGCCGTTAAAGCTTTGCAGGTGTCTTCTAGAGTAATTTTCTGATTTTCGACTTGTGTGGCGAAGTTTTCATGCCTACAGTCTTGGGGCCTCGAAAAGGTGGGAATGTCATGAAATTCTACCTATTGCACTCCACTGTATTCAGGCGACCATTCATAAGTGCATCTCTGGAAGCAGGGAGCCCACTCACTCCTGATCTTACTCTAATACATTGTTTAAGGCGTTGCTGTAAATCCAGTTTTCTCTTCATGGTATTTTCTTCCTGAATGTGGTACCTTCTTATTTTAACAGCGGATTACCTTTTAAACAATGTGAAGTTATTTTACTTCAGAGTAAATGTCCAAGGTAAAACAGTTAGTCTCGGTTTTTTAAACCTGTTGCTTGGACCACGAATAGGATTGGAAAAGACGCTCAGATGTGATGCCCTGTTTTGGCCACAAGTGGTGATGGTAGTGATTACGGCATTGTTCACCACAGATTAGTGAATAAAAATGCAGCCATGTCAATGAAAAGATTGACCCAGCCTGCACCTCTTTTGGTTAATAGGTGTGAATTGAGACTCTGGTATATAAAAGTGTATAAATCAGGATGTATGCACAACATGGGCCATTTCTGTAGTTTCACATTGACTGCAAGGCTCTGTGCACTCGCATTCTAAACAGCACAGCAATGGCAGGTGCAGCACTTTTCCCTTGTGTCCCCTGTACCTGCTTTGTAGATGCGAGCTAAACAATCCCCTGATTTTTCTGTTTTTGCTTTTCCCACAGCAGAAGGATGGCACTTTTGCGGCAGGTGGATACATGCCGCCGCTGAGATTCAAAGTCCTCACTCTGGTTGTGGTGTTTGGGACCATGTTAGGTGGAATCCTTATTCCCAATGGTAAGTGTGTACTGCGAGTGAGGAATTCATCTGCTCAACAGTTGTCTAGTCTGTAAGTATTAATGTACAGGACATGTGAGTTTAAACAATGGTGTACTTTAATATGTTGTGTGCTCAACTCGCACAGCAAATAGTGCTTTCTGACAGAAGGATAGACGGGGTGCTATGGGACTAGATTAAGCCCTCATTACGTTCTGCTGCTGAGGTGTCTGAAAACTTTGTGACCTCACAATGCTGAATTTCATGACAGCTGAATTAATTTCTGCATTTTAAGCTTTAGATGTATTTTTTATTTATTTGACGTTTTAAAACGATGTTCCAGGAAATTGTGTTTAGTGGCAGCTGCTGAGATTTTATTTTCCCCTCTTACCCCTGCAGTGGAGACCATCCTGGGCCTAACTGGTGCTACTATGGGAAGCCTCATCTGCTTCATCTGTCCAGCCCTCATCTATAAGAAGATTCACAAGAACGCTCTCTCTGCACAGGTCAGTAGATCTCTCACGCCCTTCTTTCGAGGGTTGTCTGTTAATTCAGTCATTGTGCAGAGGAGGGTACCCTTCCAGCACACCACTAAGTTTTTATCTAATAACTTGTACCTTTTGAGATTTAATGGAGAAAAACTGAACAGTACTCGTATAGCAACAGCCATGCCACGTAAGACGCAGCAGGTAATGTCTGTACTAAGGGGCCCGAAGTACAACATGAAAAATAGATTTCGACATTCTGAGCCACACCAGACCCTCAAATCAATTTAATCATGTAGGTCCTTTAAAACGATTCCAAGACCTTAGCAGTGCACCAACACTTACGTGGTCACTGCCCCTTAGTTAAAATAAAAGATACAACACCTTCTATTGATGCCATAGAAGGCTCCAGGTGCTAGAAAATTGTAAAAAAAACGTACAGCAGGAGGAGAAAAGGAAAGCTCGGGTCTGGAAGGGGAAACTGAAGGATGAGGCAGGAGATGGGTAAAAGGAGGTAGGCAGGAGGCCATAGGTGCAGGGTGCAAACAACAGTTCCATACATTGTGTCACATTGGGCCAGGGTCGTGGATTCATTAGCAGCAGTCAGTCTGCCAAAATGCATTTCAATCGGCAGAAAGCCATAAAAGCAAAAAAATAAAAATAAAACGTCAGTTAAAAACTCACATTACATATCTTACAAATTCATAAAACACACCCTATCTAACAAAAAACATAAACACTGCTCAAATATTTATACAACAGTATCTTTAAAAAATTTCAATTTATAGCCCACAACAAATTATGTAATTCCGGACAGAAATATTCAAGTAGTTTGATTTGATTTCGGACAAAATATAGGAATTAAAGTTGTTACTAGAGTGCAAAAGATGAGCACAATCTTAATTAAGTCTCATATCTCCTCCTAATATAAAACGCTGCTTTATAAAATTAGGTAACGCAAAGCAAATTTCAGGGGATCCTAAAGACTGAAGGAAAAGTAGCCCTTCCTTGTGCTGTCTCACAGCAGTTTGCAATAACAGCACCAAGAAACGGCGTCTTAGCTCTTGAAATAAAGAGCAAAACAAAGGTAAATGGATAGTGCGTTGAATCGAGAGGTTGTCACACCCACACACAAAGGTAGGATCTGATTCCAACCTCCCGATAAAGGGAGGGCAAATTTAAAGTGCAAAGTGCATAGTCTAAAGGGAATAAGTCAATAGCGATATGTCAGATTTGTGATTCATCCATAATACTCACTATGCTAAGAGTTGATGAAACATCGGCATAGTTTACAATTGTGTGCTTGGCCGTAGACAGCTTTAAACGTTTGTTAGCAGCAGTCATTTCATTACAGGTATTGTATAGCATGTCTATCAGCACCCAGGTCAGTATAAGAGGGACAGTTGCACTTCAGGGATATTGCCTTTGCCTCTCAACTTCTGTGTTATCAACAGTCTCCAAAAGAGTGTAATCAATCCAAGCACAACCATGAGAGGGTGAGTGTACTACCCTTCTGCAACAGGCCCAGCAGGCTACGGGCATCATCCAATCTCCAGAAAAGGTATAATCTCGCTAAACGTTGCTAGTTACAATATCTTTGCTTACATGCCACTTCCTTTGTATCTTCTTCTGAGAAGAATTAGTTCCCCTCTACATCTCTCTGTAGTTTGAGAGGCATGATGAAAATAGATTGGACTACTGTTAAGCTGGATCTTCCTCCTACATCTCACACCTTTTAGGATTTTGTCTTTCATTACCTCATCTTGTAAAAGCACTGTGACAGTCAGAGCAGCTTCTTTCCGTCATCGAAGCAGGCAAAGCTGGAAGCAAAGCTTCATTCACATGGACAGTTCTGCCAAGGGTCACTCCAGTTACTCTGCCATCCAAACGGAGAGGAAGATGCTGAGTTCTGTCACCCCCTCCAGGAATACCCAAGATGTGTGTTGTGTGGCTTATATAGTGATTGTATGCTGTGCAGCGCTGCTCAAATGAAGGACGCAGACAAGTCGTAGTTGTATGTTGGCCACAAGACCATGAGGTCCAGTCACAGACCCTTTTATTACATTTGGCTGTGATGCCACAGCCATGACCACTTTAATTCTCTGCACAGGGTCCACGTCTTGAACACCCCTAAGTGGTTCTTCACTGTGGGGTGGTCCAACTCCAAACATAACATTTCTTCTTTACTCAGACTTCAAAACGTAAAACATTTGAGTAATACAAGAACGATGCACAGTGAGATAAAAGTGTATGGCATTTCACAATCAAACAACTCGGAGATGTGAAAGAAAAGTGAGAAAAAAGAGATGGGAGAGAAAGAAAAGAAAAGGAATAAAAACCTGGTGATGAGAACATTTACTGGAATCCAGTGTCTGTGCATTAAATCAGTTTAACAGAAAGTCTTTCAAACGGGAAGCCTTCAGTGGACACGGGCAGACGTGGTGTCTCCTAGTCCCTTGTGCCAGAGAGTTCCAACTCTGCTTCCAGTGCTTTCTTGCGGCCGACAGACCTCAGGATCAGGGTGCATATTCGAGCTGTCCTTCTTCGCCCTATCACAGGCACTGTGAATGTTCATCATCCTCTTGAGTGGACGCCAGCAGGGAAGATGAGACTTTGTTCCTTGGACATCCAGCCACTAAGTAATCCTCTTCAGGTGCTAACACATCCCGATTGGATGTGGGAGATTGATCAGCCAAACCAGCTGCTGGGTGATGGTAGAGCTTGAAAAAGGACACATTCCTCATGACGACACTGCCTCCTTAGTTGGCACTCCCACCCTGCAAAGTTAACAAGGAAGTTTCAAGATCTAGCATATATTATTGCTAAGCGTGAAATAGCGTGTAATTGGAAGACATTGAGGGGTCAGAGGCTGACAACTTGGAAGAGTGAGATCGTAAAATGGACGAGTTATAATGGGAGGGTACTTCTGAGGGAAGCACAGAGAGTCATGGGGACCATAGAGGGAGTCAGAGCCTGGGTGCATTAATGGACAGTTTGACCAACCTAGAGCCCGCTTCGCCAGTGGCCTCCATGGTGGAGTCACCCAGATGAACTATATACATTGCAACCGGGGGCTCACTATGTGTTGAATTGTAGTGTAGTTCCTATTTTCCCAATAGGCTCTGCGCATTGGAATAACATAAACAGCAGTGTAGACGTAGGACTGAGGTCATCTAGGTCCCTACTGACTATGTTAAACTTAATTTAGGTTTGCGCCAGCTAGCTCAGAGGTCACTGGAAACTTTCTTGAATGAAGCGGGATGGACAGCCTTCCCTGGCTCAGACAAGAGGGATTCAGTTTCCGACAACGGCATAAACATGACAACTTTGCTCCCTCAGAATAAGAGTATATCTCTTGAGTCGTGTGAAAACAATAGACAGCTATTTCACTCAGTCAGCAGTGCATACTTAGTTTCACCAGAATGCAGAGAAATGGAGAGACGGGCGTTTTCAATAAAAAGGTGTTATTTATTGAGCAGTCTTCTTTCTCATGCCAGAGAAATGAATTGCCACAATTGCAATACTTAAAGTAAAGTAAAGTGCGTACAGTAAAAGTAGTATTATGAAATAATACTATAAAAGCATTGATACGGTTTCTTAGCCATATGATACTTTAAAATGGATAAAATATATACATACATAAATACATTGACTAAAAGGCTCAACTGGTGCTTCTAACTAAGCCTACCCCGGTGTACCTGACCTAAGCCTAATACGTGGGAAGGGACAAGTAAGTAGCAGTGTTAAGTTAAGTTGGTTAAGATATTTTTGCCAAGAATCTGCATCAAGAATTCTCCTAAGGGTTTAGTCAGCTCCGTACCTTGGTAATAGAATGTGGGAGGTCTGGTATCTCTTTCCTCAGGACTCGATATCCCAGCAACCCGCAAGGGTAGGCTGGAAACACCAGAGCTGGATTTTCTCGGCTGGAGAAAAAGACAGCGTCTCTCTCAGTGCGTCAAACAGGAGGGACGGCTTCCGCGGGCACTCGCATCAGCTGGGCTCTCGGGCAAGTAGATGGCCGCTCTGCTCCAAACCATCGTGTGTTTGCTTAAGGCAACTGTTGGTATTTTATACCTGAAAGGTGCCGGGTTTGACGTAAGGTTGGACGTAAGACGTCACTAAGAACTAACAGTTCTTGCAGGACTTCAGGAGTTCTTGTTCAAATCAAAACAAAAGCGGGGGGGGTTTTCCCGGGCTGCTGGAGGCTTGGTTTGTTTAAAGAACGTGTTGTGCTTTCTAGTAGTCGATGGGAGTAGCCGTGCTGTGCTTTGGATTGCATGGGCTATTACTGAATATGAATCTGATTCTTATGCCTTTGTCAGGACATTATTGATTATATCCTCACAAGGGCATAAATCGGGAATATCGAATTAGGGTCCTAGATAAGAACACAACAGAATACCTTCCATCGCATGACGCAGACAAGAGTCGCCCACAGGACGTGTTGCCCCCCTGACCCGAGACTTTTTATTATGACTTATCTTCACCTTTCTCATATGCAATCCTGGATTCAGCAAGGTGATGTAATGCACTGACATATGAGGGGGTGAGAATAATTTGATTGTTGTTATTTTCTTTCTTGAGTAACATTGACAGATTGTGTTGCTCATTATGACGAGATGCACTTTGGTGTACTGCACTGCGGGATGGTTATAATGCATGTTTTGATGGTCCATCAAAACTCAAAGTCTATTTACAAAAAAAAGAAATCCTTGTGACAGTCTCGCCTTCCCTCTGGGCAGTTATCATAGTTCTGTTTACAGAGGTTACCCTCTAGGGTATCAACCTCAAACGGCTGCAGGAATTTGCTCCAGGGATGTCGTTTCTTGAGTAGCACCATTTCACCAACACGGATGACTCGCCTCTTGGCACATCTTGTTCGAGAGACGTTATTGTTCTGGGCCTGGCGCTGACCCATCGCATCATCCACTTAGTTCTTTAAGGCTGAGGGTTCTTCCATGTGGGGAATGGTATCATTCATGGTCCAATTCATAAAGAGAGCCCTGGGGCTCACCCTGGTCATAGCATGTGGTGTGAGCAGTTATTCTCTCACAAAAGCGTAGAGAGCACATTCCATGTTCTGTCCACTTACCCGGGTAATACTGAGGATTTTGTTTAAAGTCCACATACATCTTTCAGCCTTTCCATTAGCTTGAGGTCAGCGTTGCGTGATTCACCTGTGACGGAAGCCACAGGATTGTAAGTATTTAGCAAACTTCTGATTAGAGAATGGGGGACCATTATCTGTTCGTAGCTCACTCAATAACCCATGCGTGGTCATCACCTTATTCAGACGGGGAATTGTTTGGCTGGCTGTGGACTCGATCTCAACTTCAGGATATTTGAAAACTAATCTATGACAATCAGAATATGTCTGCCGTCTGTGGGATTTCTGAAGTCAGCAATGGCTCTGTGCCATGGAATAGGTGTTCTCTTCCAGGGGATCCTCATCAATAGTCATAAGCACTGAATATTCCCGTCCATGTGCGGGACCCTGGAAACAATATAAAAAATATATGTAAAAACACATATATCTCGCTCCACATATATGTACGTACATATATTATTTTTCTCACACCAATGCAGCCCCAAAACTGAGGCTAAAACAATGTAATCACATGTACATGTACTGCAATTAGTAAGGAAACAAAAAACACATTAGGTCAAATATCCCTTGAACTTTGTGTTTTAATGAGTAAAACCACTCATAAATCCCGAAAATTGCTAATAAATAGACATTGTTAACCCTCAGGCTGCATTGCAAAACATAGCATAGAAAATGAAATCATTTTCAACAAAAGGCAGCCATGACCCCCGGCTTCCCATCATGCCTCTGGGGTGACAGTTAGGTCAGTTGTTCTTAACGGCTCCTTCAGTCAGGACCCTGGTGAAACACCTCCCTTTTCTTTTTGACTTTCTGTCAAAAAATATTCTAAATTTACTACAGTTTTTGCTTTCACTCGACGTCTTTTGGTTACTGCTACCTTTTTTAGGCTTAAAAAAGGTAATTTTTTTGTCAAAATGCCTTCCCTTTTTGATAAATGCCCTTCATGTGGAAGGAAGAAGGCCAAGACTGACAGTCATCCAGTGTGTATCTTGTGCCTGCCAGACTCTCATTCTTCAAGTTCCTGCGAACACTGCCAGGTTTTATCTTCCAGAACTCTCAAAGACAGAGAGAGAATTCGTATTTATGGGCTTCACGAGAGAGGAAGATCTCCCAAGAAGCAGAAAAGTCGCAGGACGCGGTCGTCGTCGAGAGAAATCCCGACTTGTTCACCTTCGGCGGCGGGATGGCGTAGAAGAAGCAATCGACGGCGATGAAGAAGAAGTCTTCAGCGTCGAGAGACAAGGTACCCCCGCTACAGACCGCGTCGAGGGGTAGGTCGCCGTTGGAGCACAGGGGCTCGACGGCGAGCCAACCGGCGTCAAAGCAGCATCGTCATGCTGTGACGTCGAGGCCTTCTCCGTCGACGCCTGACTACCGGCGTTCGACGTCGAGACAGCCTCCGTCGACGACTAGTCGTGGTCGTTCGACGTTGAGGGAGCCTCTGTCGACGATCAGGCAGCGTCGCTCGACGTCGAAGCAGCCCACGTCAACGCCCCGTCAACAGCGTTCGACGTCGAGGCAGCCTCAGTCGGAGTCAGCCCAGCAGCATTCGACGTCGAGGCATACTCCGACGTCGCCAGATCATCGGCATTCAGCATCGAAGCAGTCTCTGTCGCTATCTGGCAAAAAGCCCTCTACGTCGAGGAAATCTCCGTCGAGGGACAGTCATCGTCACTTGAGGTCGAGGGAACATTCAAAGTCGGAGCAGCGGCGCTTGATGTCGGAGCATCCTCCGCCATCTCCCAGACACCGGAGATCGGCGTCGAGGAGATCACGGTCGACGTCGAGAGGGCACAGGTCATCTACTCGACGTCGAAGCAACCACCGTCGACGGATCAGCGGAGATCCAGAGAACAGGGTGGCTCGAATTCCAGGCATGTCTCTCCTGCAAAATCACAGGGACGGTCACCTTTGCAGCAGGTGGTGCAAGAGTTGGATAGTCAATCATTGGACCATCCTCAGGCCCTTAAATCTCAGCAGGATTCCCCAAGATCGGCATCAGCTGCGGAGGTGGAGCAGTCCTCTGTACAGGATCCTCCCAACAAAAAGAGAAGGGTCTCAGATGAGAGAAGTCGGTCGAGGTCTTCCTCTAGACGGTCTCTGGTGAGCCTGTCTTCATCCTCCTCGGCATCTCGCAGTAACAGATCTTCGGATGGGGAGGTCAGCTCCTCGGACAGTGAGAGGTCAAGGCATTCTCTTCCAAGGTCGCAACATGGACAAGCGGTTCAACCTCCTCCGGCACGTTCGCCAGTGAGAGATCGCACCCAGAAGTCTCCTGCGGTTCGTCTTTCCCCAAGGTGGTACGGACCGCTTCACCACTGGGCAGCGGACAAGGAGACAGCGAACCCTTTGAGAGGGTATCGAGAACAAGCCTCCCGCCCCAAAGAGCGGTTGCACTCTAGAGTGCGCTCCAGTAAGAGAAAATCTAGGTCCAGGAGCAGAAGGCGGTCTTGTAGATCTTCAAGTTCATCAAGGACCCGCTCTCACAGGAGTTACTCTCCGACTCTAACAGACAGCCCACCATCGAGAATATCTCCAACTGAGGATATTTTTTTGTTCTAAGACATCTTGGGCAGGGGAGCCCCGAAGCTAGGAGTGCCTATGACAGCTCCGCAGGTCAAGACAACGGTCATCTTTGAAACCCTGCAGCACAGATCGGCACCCAAACCTTTTCTGCCATTGGTCCCGGGCATCATGGATCCGGTGAATGAGGTTTTCCTGACTCCGGCGACGGTGAAGTCTGTTCCAGCGAGGATTCTTAAAAAATATCGCTCGCCTGAAGAGGATCCTCTGTTCCTCAAGTCAGACCCACCACCAGATTCAGTAATCATTGCGGCGGCTAAAAAATCCAATGCGGTGGCCTCCTCATCCACGGTACCGCCGGAAAAGGACAGCAGGTTGCAAGACTCATGGGGGAGAAGAGTGTGTAACACGTCAGCCTCTTTCCTCAAGGTCGCCAATGCGGAAGCTCTACTGGGCAGATACAATAGATCTCTGCGGAACTCGCTTCAGAGGTTTTCTGGAAAGCTTCCTCCGGAAGATAGAAAGGACTTTGAAGAGATTCTGATGGAGGGCAGTCAAGTCTCCAATCAGGTTATAGGGGCAGCAGATGGAACTACTCTGGCTGCGCATGGATATGCGCATGGGATAACAGCAAGGAGATCCTCATGGTTGCGCCGGACAGCCTTAAAACCCGAAGCTCAAGCCAGAATCCTAAACCTTCCTTTTTCAGGAACATCTCTCTTTGGGGCGAGTGCTGATGAAGAGATGCAACGGATGAAATCTGAGTTAGACACCCTTAAAGCCGTGGGGCTTGAAAAGAAAAAGGAATTCCGGAAGAAGTTCCGCTCTGACAACAAGGGCTCTTCGAAGCAGAGGGTTCAAACCCCTCACTGGCAGACAGGTCAGAACCAACAAGGCCAACAAAAATCACAATATAAAGGCAAGCGCAATTCTAAAGGAGGAGGGAATCAGCGCCAAGGCAACAGCTTCAATAAGCCTCCGCAGAAACAATGAGTCTTCACTTCCCCCAGCGCCGTTGTCCACTCCAGTGGGGGGAAGCATTGCACATCACAGGGCAGAGTAGCAGGCCATTACAAAAGATCAATGGGTGTTGTCTACGCTGCAGAATGGGTACTATCTTTGTTTTCATCGTCTACCTCCATCCGTTCCTCCGATGCCAACGTCAAGCCACCAACTATAACTGCTAAAGAAAGAAGTAGCGACACTCCTCGAAAAATCAGCCATCGAGAGGGTGCCGGTGGCTCAAAGGGGGAATGGAGTCTATTCAAGGTATTTTCTGGTCAGAAAAAAGGGCCAGAAGGCAGAATACAGACCCATTCTGGGCTTGAGGACACTCAATCTACATGTCAGAAAAGAAAAGTTTCGCATGTTGGCACTTCATCAAATATATCCACATCTCAGGAAGGGGGATTGGATGTGTTTGCTGGACCTTCAAGATGCATACTTTCACTTTCAATACGGCTCGATCACAGGAGATTCCTTCGGTTCCGGGGGGACCTCTCACTACCAGTTCAAAATCCTACCGTTTGGGTTGAAGTCGGCTCCCAGGGTGTTCACGAAGTGTCGCAGTGATGGCGGCAGCTCTACGCCGCAGGGGGGTCTTCGTATACCCATACCTAGACGATTGGCTGTTGAAATGTCCTTCCCCAGACAACGTAAGGAATCAATTCCAGACCTGCATAGAACTCTGTCAGCGGCTAGGGCTACATGTCAACTACAGCAAATCTGTCTCCCAACCCACTCAGAAGATTCACTTCCTAGGAGCTCTGCTAGACTCCGAAGTAGGAAAAGAGTTTCCTTCGGAGGAGAGACAGTTTTCTATAACGCTAAAGTGCCAGCAAGTTCTTTGCAGCAGGACTCAGAAAGTGCGGAAAATAGCCTCCCTCCTAGGGTCGATGGCGTCATGCATTTTCTTGGTACCGAATGCCAGACTTCGGATGCGTCCTCTTCAGCAGTATCTGGAGGACAAATGGGACCAGCAATCAGCTCGCTGGGAAGATCAGATCACTTTGTCAGAGGTGGCTCAAGCTTCCATCCCGTGGTGGACAAAGAAGCAGAACATGCAGGTGGGAGTACTCTTCCATCAACCTCCTCCTGCGCAAACGATAATCACAGATGTGTCTCTACAAGGCTGTGGAGTGCACATGGGGCCTCTCCAAGTGCAGGGTCTGTGGTCTTCCAAAGAGAACACCTACCACATCAACTTGCTGGGATTGAGAGCAGTCCACCTGGCCCTCAAAGCGTCCCTTCCCCTGCTTCAGGAGGCAGCGGTTCTAGTACAAACGGACAACACCACCACGATGTACTATTTGAACAAGCAGGGAGGAACATTCTCAAGGACGCTATCACTGGAAGCTCAGCGCATCTGGCATTGGCTTATGGCTCGCAAGTTGTCTGTTCAAGCAGTCCACTTCCCAGGAGAGCAGAATGTGAGGGCGGACGCACTAAGTCGGCACTTCGAAGACAGAGAGGACTGGGTTCTCAACGACTAAGTGCTAGAAGGTATTTTCCAGTCTTGGGGTCGTCCTTCTATAGACCTCTTTGCGGACGACGTAAACAGCAAATGCCCAAGCTTCGCCTCAAGGTTCTACCAGCCAGGAACAAGAGGGAATGCTTTTTTGATCGACTGGTCAGGGGAATTTGTGTACGCTTTTCCACCCCTTCCGTTGATCCCGAAGGTGGTGAGCAAGCTGAACCACTCGTGGACATCAATGATCCTGATTGCCCCCGACTGGCCGAGACAATGGTGGTACACAGACCTGCTTCACCTGTCAGTGGCTCCTCACAAGAGGCTTCCATGCAGGCCGGACCTGTTATCGAAGATGAACGGGAGGATTCACCATCCCAACCTTCCGTCACTGAGCTTGGCAGCATGGCTCCTGAGGTCATTCAATACGGCCATCTAGGACTGCCACAGGACTGCATGTCCATTCTGAAAGAAGCACGACGGCCTTCCACAAGACATTTTTACGCATGCAAGTGGAAACGGTTCTATATGTGGTGTATGCAGAATGGGCATATTCCTGGGAAGGGTCAGGAAGAAGCAGTTCTTCCCTACTTGTTGTACCTGGCTGAAGCAGGGTTGAAGTTCAATTCCATTAAGGTGCATTTAGCTGCTATAACAGCTTATAGGCGATCACCTTCACAAACTTCTTTTTTCCAGTTGCCAGCAGTAAAGGATTTCCTGCAGGGTCTGAAAAAGGTGTACCATCCAATACGTCCTCCTTCTCCTCCCTGGGAGCTGAACCTAGTACTATCAAAATTGATGGGCCCTCCTTTTGAGCCCATTCATAAAGCGACTTTACAGCATATTTCCTGCAAAGCCGCTTTTTTGGTCGCAATTACGTCAGCTCGTAGGGTGAGCGTGATTCAGGCTCTCTGTACCAAGGAACCATATACAGTGTTTCATTTGAATAGAGTGGTTCTGGGAACGCACCCTTCTTTCCTGCCGAAAGTGGTGTCAGATTTTCATGTCAATCAGTCGATTTCTCTGCCCACTTTTTTTCCCAATCCCTCTACTCCAGCTCAGAGGGCTTTACACTCTTTGGACCTGAAAAGGGTTTTAAAGTTCTATCTGGACAGGTCCAAGTCTATTCAGCATTCTGATCAGTTATTTGTTAACTATGGATTGATCAGAACTGGTCATGCAGCATCAAAACTTTCCATTTCCAGATGGATCGTTTCGTGTATCTAACTTGCTTACCAATTGGCGCAAAAACCTCTGGGGTTTACCCCTAAAGCGCATTCCACTAGAGGTAGAGCTGCCACGGCGGCCTACCTGCATAATGTGCCCATGTCTGAGATTTGTAAAGCGGCGACCTGGAGGTCTGTCCATACATTTACCAGACATTACTGTCTAGATTCTGACACGAGAGCGGATACCCAGGTGGGCCAGGCCTCCCTGAGGAATCTGTTGAACAGCTGAGTTATTGGCTGTTATGATTTGGTTGGGTCATGTACTTCTCATTTACCTGCAGGTGGTTGATGGGCTTGCTATTCTATTCAGTGCTTATGACTATTGATGAGGATCCCCTGGAAGAGAAGGATAAGTTACTTACCTGTAATCCTAGTTTTCTTCCAGGGGTATCCTCATCAAAGTCATAAGCAACCCACCCGCCCCAGGTAAATGAGTTGCGGTACTATTACAATCTTATGGTTGAGCCCTGTCTTCAGGGTTATGCAAAGAACAACTGACCTAACTGTCACCCCTGAGGCATGATGGGAAGCCGGGGGTCATGGCTACCTTAAAGGCACGGTGCCAGTTTTTGTTGAAAATGGTTTCATTTTCTATGCTATGTTTTGCAATGCAGCCTGAGGGCTAACAATGTCTATTTATTAGCAATTTTCAGGATTTATGAGTGGTTTTACTCATTAAAACACAAAGTTCAAGGGATATTTGACCTAATTGGTTTTTTGTTTCCTTACTAATTGCAGTACATGTACATGTGATTACATTGTTTTAGCCTCAGTTTTGGGGCTGCATTGGTGTGAGAAAAATAATATATGTACGTACATATATGTGGAGCGAGATATGTGTTTTTACATATATATTTTTATATTGTGTCCGGGGTCCCGCACTTGGGCGGGAATATTCAGTGCTTATGACTTTGATGAGGATACCCCTGGAAGAGAACTAGGATTACAGGTAAGTAACTTATCTTTATGGTCTCCTTGATGATGGGTGCGGAGGATTCCTCCAGTCCAGCAGCTTGACACAGCGGGCACTGTCGAACAGTACACTCCACTAGATCATCAAGATTTGGGAACAACACTTTGCATTGCAATCTGTACTTTGTCCTGATGACCCCCCTGTTGTTGCATGGTTCTCAGGATTACCAGTCGGGGACCTCTCATTAAACACGCTTCCAGAGAGATAGCTAGCTCAAGACGAATGTTCTGAAGGGATGTCAGGGTTAATCTCACTTCCTCTGTACAATGGGACGCCTTTTGAGTGAGGGTGTACCAATGTCCAGATTCTACTGCGGAAATGGGCAGTTGAAGGCATTCATCGGCAGTAGTGGCCTGAAGAAGGTCCACAAGGGAGATGGGGAGCGGCATGGATTGTTCCACCACCATTCAAAAGTATTCTTCACTTCAGCATCTGACTCCTCTTCCACCGTGGCGGACCTAGCATGCCTGGATAGGTAATCAGCAGGATTTTGTGATCCGGGCCAATATACTACAGAAAAACAGCATGCCTGAAGTTGAAGAATCAATTTCCCGATTCTTGGAGACGGTTTCGATAAGGATCCAGAGAAGAGAGGGACCAGTGGCTGTTGGTCCGTATGAACTGGGAAGGGTTGGCTGTACAGGTAAATATGAAAATGGTAGGAGCCCCAATGCACCACAATTGCCTCTTTTTCAATATGTGAATAGTGCTGCTCGTTTTCAGCCAAGGCACGACTGGCAAATGCCACAAGGGCCCATTCACCATTGTATTGTTTCTGTCACAATACCCCCCCCAAGCCAGTGGGGCTGGTAGGCACTGGCAATTCGGACTCCTGTCTGGGGTTAACCTAAATCAATGTGGTGTCTGCAGACCGGGTTCATTTGGTGACCAGGAAAGTTTCTTCTTGGTAAAGACTCCTATTCCACAGGGCATTGCCTTTGGTCAATTCTAGAAGCAGGGCAGTGAAGGCTGTCAGATTCTGGATGAAACATTCACAGTACTTAGCCATCTCTGAAAAACTGCGCAGTCTGGTGACAGTGGTGGACGCCGGTGCAGATTGGATGGCGTGGACCTTTGCAGAATCTGGCATGACTCCGTCCTCTAAGAAATGGTATCGGAAGAATGCTATCTCCTTTTGAGGAAATGCACATTTCTTCATGTGGAGCATGAGACCATTGTCCTATATTCTTTGAAAAGCGGCTCTTAGATGGTCGAAATGTTTCTCAAATGTCTGAGCAAGGACCAGAATGTCATCAAGGACATTTGACACATGTGAGGTCAGCCAGAACCCCCCTGATTGTGTGTTGAAATACGTCTGCCGCACCCTACACGCCAAGGCTGAGGTTCTTGTACCGCCACAAACCTACATGGGTGGAAAATGTAGTAATCGCTCTAGACTCTGGGGCAAGCATGAGTTGGTGGTACCCCGCACAGAGATCCGTTTTAGAAAACCACCTGGAGCCGCTGACTTCAGCCGCAATGTATTAACAGTGGGTGTGAGATGTCTTTCCCGTTGGATGGCTAGATTGGGCAGGTGCATATCGACACAAATTCTGACTTCCCCAGGCTGTTTGGGTTTACGTGCCACTACTATTGGGGACATCCAAGGCATTGGGCCGTCAACCATCTCAATGATATCTGCTTGCTCATACGATGCTTTAGCGTGACCGGTAGGATAGAATCGTCAATATGCAGATGCATTAGACAGTCCTTGAGACATCCTATGCCATCGAAAAGAGATGCAAACTCAGCCACCAGGTCATCCACACTTCCTAAGTGGATGCTGAAGGCAAAATCAATGAGTTGAAGATGCTCTGCCATCCGGCAGCTTAACAGTATTCCAGAACCACCTTTGATCATGTAGACCTTGGCACAAGTCGAGTGAGACTCGTGCACAATTTCTGTTTTGAAAACGCCGGCCAATGGGAGTAGTGTGGATGATCAAATGTGAATACCTGGGTGGAGGTGGGTTATAAGACCAGTTGAAAATGGAGTAGCTCCTTTGTAGATTAATGCTGGTAACTGATGACCTGCCAGATTAATTTTGCACTTGGCAATGCGCCTCCGCAGTTATCTGCTAGGTTGAAGTGTATGTATGACATGAGCAGCTCCTTCTGAGTTATCATAGTCATTCATGTCATCTTCATTGCATTGACTGCTTTGGGCAGCGACCCCTTTTTTGGCATGGAAGAATGGCATACCTTGGTTGTTAGGTTTGGTGCATGCGGAACACCGTTTTCCGTGAGCAGGCAGGGTCCCTGGTGTGCATATGCCCTTCCACATTCGTAACACGTCTTGGGAGTCAAGTTAGACCTAGGACGGGGTTTCTTCTGCTTCTCTGTATTGACTACCTTAACCGGTACGTCTTCACCTGGCGTTGCAGAGCTGCTTCCATTTTGCGGTGCACACTTTAGAGAGTTTGTTGGAGGAACCAATCATCAACATGGCAGCCTTGGACATCTCTGTAACTTGGAGAATATTCTTATTTATTTATTTATTTTTTTTTTTTGCATTTGTAATGCGCACAGATACCCACAAAGGGTTTCCCGGCGCCAGGACTGAGAGACCAGCAACACAGAAAGCAAAAAACAGCCAGAGGCCACAATTATATTTGTTAAATAGCCACGTTTTAACGCTTTTCTTAAAGCTGGCGAAGTTTTCCTCCTTACGTAAAACTAGGGGAAGGGAGTTCCAGAGGACTGGTCCCAGATAGGAAAAGGATCTCCCTCCCATTCTGGCCAGTTTAAATCTGGGTACCACAAAGTTTGCTGCATTAGAGGAACGAAGGTTACGTGCAGGTGAGTAGGGCCTGACTAATTTTTGCAAGTACCTTGGTGCGATTCCTGCCTTTATTTTAAACATGTAGCTCAGGGCTTTGAACCGAACCCGGTTCTCCACCCTGAGCCAGTGCAGGTCTTTAAGGTACTTAGAGATCCTTGCTGTTCTAGGGATTTTACACAGCAACCTGGCTGCGGAGTTCTGGACTAGCTGAAGCCGCCTAAGCACGGCTGAGTTGGAGCCCAGGTAAAGGATGTTACCGTAGTCAAGCCGAGATGTAATGAGGGCATTGACTACGGTCTTCTGGGTATCAGCAGGCAACATCCAGATAATCTTCCGCAGCCATTTCAGGATAGTAAAGCAGGTACCAGCCACTTTATTGACCTGCTGTTTCATCGATAGTATATCATCGATTTGCACCCCTAAGTTCCTGACATGGGTAGCTGGGGTAGGAAAAGCCCCCAGGGATGGCGGCCAATGAGTGTCCTGCCAAAGGTTTCTGTTTTTACCTAAGAGAAGGATCTCCGTCTTCTCTCCGTTGAGCTTCAGCTGGTTCGTTGACATCCAGCTGAAGACTTCATGAAGACCCAATTTCAGCACAGAAGGGGATGATGGATCCGAATTGGTGAGAGAAAAAATAATCTGTGAATCGTCCGCATAGGTCATAAGTTCTAAACCAACTTGCTCTGCTAGATCGGCGAGAGGGCGGAGATACAGATTAAAAAATAACGGACTCAAAATTGAGCCCTGCGGCACACCATGGGGCGAAACAAAGGTATCTGATTGAGCCTGTGAAGACGAGATCTGAAACGTCCGGTTGCACAGATAGGATTTAATCCATTCCAGCGCTGCCCCTCCGACACCATCCTCACTCAGCCTGGTAAGCAGTCTGGCGTGTGAGATGGTGTCGAAGGCTGCACTTAGATCAAGCAAAACAAGTGCAACCGTATGCCCCTCGTCCAAGAGCCCCCTGATATTCTCGGTGACTCAGAAAAGGGCGGACTCGGTGGAATGACCGGCCCTGAAGCCTGACTGGGAGAAATGGAGTAGATGGTTATTCTCCGTAAATGTGGTAAGTACACCGTGAATGTGCTTCTCCAAAATTTTAGAGAAAGCAGGCAGCAGAGAGATAGGGCGATAGTTGGCCAACACTTCAGGGTCAGCAGAGGGCTTTTTCAGCAAAGGGCTGACCATGGCGTGCTTCCAGGACGATGGGACTTTTGCCAGATGGATAGAGGCGTTTAATGTCTCAGAAATGATCTTCAAGGCAGAGTCGTCAAGTTGGCTCAGAATGCTAATCGGGAGAGGATCACAAGGAGACCCTGACTTGATAGAAATAGCCAAAGATTTCAAATTTTCCAAGGTAATAGGTGGCCAGGAATCAAGCCGGCATCCTACTGATGCAACTGTAAGCTGAACATCCTTGCCGTCCCTCTGCGGAGGATTGATGTTAGCAATAATGGTCTCGATTTTTTCCACAAAATAGGTGGCGAGGTCTTGACATTTTTGGGTATTAAGGGGAGGTGTAGCGGCCATAGTATTAGCTCCGGCTAATTCCTTGACTGTATTAAAAAGAGTCTGTGCTTTGTTAGCAGCAGTATTAATAGTCTCTGCTACATAACAAGCTTTGGCTCTCGTACAGGCCGAATGATAAAGGTTTCTAGCCTTACGGTAAGTTTCTTACTTTTGCGGGTCATAGTGTTTGCGCCATTTCCGTTCGAGTGCCTTGCATTTGGTTTTTTCTACTTTAAGTTCCTCAGTAAACCAGGGAGCTGGTGGGCGATGTACATTTTTTCTACATCTGGCAGCAGGTAGACAAATATCAACTGCCCTCTCCAACCATGTATGGGTTTCCAATGCATTTTTCTCCATGTCGCAGCCCAAAACAGGGGAGGATTTCTTTAGTGCGGTCTGCAGCTCAGACAGGTCCAGCCTTTTCCAATTCCTCATAAGGATCGGAGGCTGTGTGGGGCATAACTCCGTGGGTTCTCTGAGAGTAATACTAAAGAGAGTGAGAAAATGGTCGGACCAAGAGATAGGGTCAGTTTTAAGCCATTTTAACTCCTGCATATTAGATATAATAGGGTCCAATAAGTGTCCTGCTTTGTGAGTAGGGCCCTCGTTTCGCAATGTCATATTTAAAGCAGTAAAATCCTCCAGGAGGTTCACCACTGTACTATTTGACCTTTCCTCCAAATGGAGATTTAAATCACCTAATACAGTCAGGTTTTGGGCATTAAGAAAGTAAGGTGAAATATAATTAGCCAAATTCGCGGCCCAAACAGTACTGTTTCCAGGTGGGCGATAAATTAAGAAACCAGAGAACATAAAATTAGAATTTAATGCAATTTTAAAAAATGCTGCTTCGCATCCAGGAATATTAACCACTTCCAGGTCACATTTAAAATCCCTTTTGAAGATCACGGCAATACCACCTCCAACATGTTTCACTCTATCCACCCTAGCAATAGCATAGGTCGAGGGCAAGGCGGCGGCAACATCGGGACCTGCACTTTCATGCAGCCAGGTCTCCGTTAAGAACACCGCGCATGGTTTTTCTTCAACTAAGAGATGGAAAATATCTAATTTATGCTGGGGTAGAGATCTGCAATTAACACTATAGAAAGTGAAAGCACAGGGGTTTTGTCCAGAGGATCGCTTGGGTAACTTACGAGTGTATGTACTCTCTGGGTGGGGCTGAACATTAGTTAGGGCAAAAGCACAATGGGGACATGCTTGTATGCCAGTTAGGGAAGGTGTAAGAATATTACATTTTCCGCTACTACTAGGGCGAAGAGCCCTTAGCTGATCCGCAGAGAACATACCTGTAGCAGCGTTTCCTGCCCCGTGACCCGGCCTGGCCCGGACGGGCACAGACGGGCTGGTCTTAGGCTCGTCTTTGGCGCAGTCCGAGGCACCTACCCTGCGCGCCATCGCTGCGCGCTGGGGCCGACGAGTAGCTAAATACCCTCCAGGAAGCGGAGGTCTAGAGCGCTAACCGCTCGAGGCTCCGTTAGGTGCCGCCCCTGTCCCGCCCTTCACAACCGCGATTGGCTGGGGTGCCGGTTGTTGCAAAACGGAGCGAGAACAGCCCTCAAAAGAAGATGCAAGTCCCTGGTGAGTGCGAGTGAGTGCTCAAATTGACAGGGTGAATAATTAAAACAAAGTACAATCACTACAATGGTTTAAAATTGTCATTAAAAAATCGAGTTACAACTCGAGAACACAGGGCAAAGTTCGCCAAACTGTCTAGTGTGCCTCAGGAAATTAAACGCTTTCAAATGTTGCAAGGCTCGGCGCCCAGCGGGGAGTAAGCTGCCACCAAACTCTTACTCTTATTCTCTCTGAGCTTAACAGAAGAGCAGCCCTGGATAAATTTGGCATACATTTCGGCATTCGGAAAAGTGCAGGTGTTGGCCAAGTCTTTGAAGTGAGCATAGTGTTCATGGATTCTTCAGATAGCTGACTGGCCTAGCGCAGCAAAAACCTCTCATAGTCTGAATTAGCGAGCGGCTCAAAGTGAGCAGTCAAAGCTTGTTTCAACGTAGTGTAGGTGAATGGAGGGTCAGCCTCAACAACAGACTTCCCCAGTTTGTAGATGGCCCCTCCTCCTAAGTAAAAGAGCATCGGAAGCCGTTGGTCATTTTCCATGCCCACCGCCGCAAAATAGTTCTCCAGCCTCGACCCAGTCCTTCCATCTCGCTACTTGAGCTGGTGGGGGCTTATCCACCACAAATAGTTCCAGGACAGGTACTATTGCCAGGATGATGGCAGTAGTGGGTTGGTGTAGAGTAGACCGTGCCCGGGCCATATCACTGAACGTAGGTAAAAACAACCTCAATCTTGGATGGATCAGTAGGGAAAAATCAGTTGTAGGAACGGTGGGAACAGGCGTCGGATACACTGTAGTATGGTCCTATATTGTGATGCGAAGCTGTATGGGTCAGGAACTCCTTTCCCTTAGATGTATGTACCTTTATCTTGAAATGCAGTGTTTCTCCTCTTATTGTTAATCAATAACTTTCACATGAATCTTAGTTGTTTTCTCAACAAAAGTTTTATTTATTCTTGGTTTTCTTCCTTATATAAACATCCTTTTCAATTCTAGCATCTTATGTTCTCAGATGCAAAAGTATTTCATTTGCAGTTTCTTCTAAACCCAATGCATTTCGGGTCTTATTTGACCCTTCCTCAGGGGTCTAAAATCAAAAACATGAATAGCACAAATCAAACATACAGTCTGAAAGTCCTTGATTATTTAAAAAACTGAAAAAACAGAGGCATTTTGACAATTCTAACTGTTATAGATTCAGCCTAATACAGGTATTCTGTGCATTCCACCAAACAATATATCTGATTAAACTAGCATTTCACATAGTGCGATCTTTCTGCGTTTCATGTTAATATTTATCTTTAGAAATCATAACAAACTGGCCTTAAAGCAACCGTATCGATTTTAGAGTCTTAGGGGCATATGTATCAACTGATTTTGTATTCGCAAACGCTGCGATTTGCAAAAAAAAGAATACAAAATCACAAAACGCGATGTATGAGCCATTTTCGCATCGCATTATTAAGGAATCGCTAATTTTGCGATTCCTTAATTTTGCGTAAGCATTTAAGTAATTGCAAATTGCAATTCCTTAAATGCTATGTAACAAGCACCCAAGTTGTGCGATTTCTCCTTAAGAAATCGCAAATTTACCACCAACTTCAAGTTGGTGGTAATTTGCAATTTCTTTGAAAAATGCACTTTTTGGCAATTTTCAAAGTGCCATGTGGTGTTTTAGGAATTAATGGGAAGGTATTCCTTGATTGCGATTTTGCAATTTGCTAATCGCAATTAAGGATTAACAAGAAATTGAAAAATATTTGTGAATTTTTAAATACATCCCGTTTTGTGATTCTCAAATAGCGATTCTCAAAAAAACGCTATTTGAGAATCGCAATAATAAATTTTGATACATATGCCCCTTAAAGTTCAATTGTGTTAAGCATGTAGAATTTTAGCTTTCCGTGCGCGAGCTGAACTGATGCGGGGCAAGCGTGAAAGATTTTTCTGTGTAAAAGAGTTAGTTACATTGTATCAGCACATAGCCGTTGTTTACATGAATAACACATGCATAATCAAACGTAACCCGGTTACAAAGATTCAAAGGGTTACTTTGTTTCAGGAATGCAGCTTCTATCACGGGACCTTTCTCATTCGAGAATATTCTTACATCTTAGTTACGTGTTTTCAAAAGGTTAATAAGAAGTTTAATAAACACACTTACATTGAAGAATGCTGCTTCACTCGCGGGGTAACGCGCAGGAGACTTTTCACGATTGTAGCTGCTCTCACAATACCTCAGGTGTTTGCGTAATGGACGTCTTTTCGAATCAAATGATTCTTAAGGCGTCCATGCCCCTATTTTATGATTGGTGACTCTGGAGACCTATCCTCACCAGAATGCACTATTGTGGTGTATAAACTACCGCCAGCAAACTTATAACTGTGTTCTCAGTTGCAAATATGTATTAGCAGTGTTTTAACAGGAATAGATTACAAAGCATTTCATTAGTGTCATCCTTTCATCTAAAACACGTAATCACGGGGGTGCTTGTTTACTCTCTGTTCGTGTGCTGTGATACAGTGCTATATATCAGTGTGCATTCTTTAACAACCGTATTAATCGTATATATGTTCAGTTTGAATTCATCATTCACTGATCATAGTGGCCTGTTCATACTGCATAATGCTTTACCCAAAATCCATTTGAACAGTGTAAGATGTAGCATGTGCTATGTACATTTATAAAAAACAGGACAGATCAATACGATCATTCATTCCAGTCAGTTGCATGGACTGCAATTTCCTGATCAAAAAAAAATCGGCTTTTTATAGTTGTTTTTGTGGGTCCATATCTGGGCATAACTGTACTGCTTCCAGAATTGTGAATCTCAGTTGGGAGATTTGATGATTTGCTTCTTGCCAGTGTGCTGCCTCTGTGGATTTCAAATTTTTTAATCAGAAGTTGCTTTTATAATCTGTGATACGAACTTTCACCTTCCGTTCTGTGAGCCCTACATATGTTTTGCCACAAGGACATTTGAATAAATAAATGACATTCTTGCTGTCACACGTACTTGTGTGTTTTAATGTGATTTTTGTGACTTTCGTTGGATGTGAAAATTCATTTCCCACCATGACATTATTATAGTGTGTTCAGTTCTGACATCTCTGCATGCCCTTGAACTTATGTTGTTGACTCTAGTCTTTCCTTTGTGACAAAAATTCTTTAAGGTTTTTTCCACGCTTGAAAGCAAAAGTGATTCTCTCATCATACAGATTTTGCAATTCAGGTTCATTACGTATCAGACTCCAGTGTTTATTCATGATGCTTTTTATTTTCTTTGCTTGCGTAGAATATTTCAATATACAAATTGTTGATTTCTTTTTTTCGTCTCTTGCTCCAGCAAGTAAAGATTCCTGTTTATGGAACTAACACGTTTCATTGATTCTTCAACGATTTCTTTGGGATACCCTCTTTGGGTGAACTTTTTTCCAAACTATTTTATCGTTTCATTTGCGTCTTCTGGGTTAGATGTGATGCGTTTAATCTGATAAATTGCGAAAGTGGTAGATGATTTTTTAGAGATTCTTGATGGAAGCTCTGGTAGTGTAGACAATTATTTCTGTCCGTATTTTTAGTGGATACATTAGTTTTTATGGTATTCTTTACAATAGTAATTAGAAAATCCAGAAATGCAATCTGATTTTTTGCGATGTGGTGAGTGAATTTGATGTGTTTGTTGCAGGAATTTAATTGTGTTACGTTATCTTCCAGTTGTTGATATTCTCCTTTCCAAATGATGAATATGTCATCAATATATCTTTTAAATGTTATAAGTTTTCCACACCATCTGGAATTCTGTAAAGTATTGTCATGTTCGAATTTTGTCATATGGTATTTGCGTAGGGCGGAGCCCCCGCAAAACCCATAAAGGTTCCGTTACATTGGGCATAAAAGATGTTCAGCCATTGAAAATAACTGTGGTATAAAGTGTGATTCATTAATTCAAGTAGAAATATTTGATTAGCACCTTCACAGTCGTTTCTCAATAAACTCCAGTCCAATGCTTCCAGACCTTCATTATGAGGGATTGACGTGTACAGGGTGGTCACGTCCACTGTACATAGCCACCAGCCATCCTTGTTTTGATTTTCAATCGATCTTAAACTTTGCAAAAATGCTGTAGTATCTTTCACATGGGTTTCCCATTTCTGCTCGATCGGTTGTAAAAACAAATCAATATATTGTCCAACTGGTTCCAATATTGACCTGCATGTAGATACTATGGGCCTGAATGGAGGTGACTGCAAGTTCTTATGCACCTTAGAGAGCATGTACAGGTGAGGACGACGAGGAAATTTTATATCCAAAAATGTATGTGTTTTTTCTGAAACCCATTTCATCTCCAAAGCTTGGTCTAGGATTCTTCTCAATATTTCTTGGAAATTGATGGTGGGATCATGATCTAATTTCATATAAACATTTTGATCCTCTACGTGCGTTCTCACGCTGTTTTCGTAGAATGACGTATCCATCACGACCAATGATCCACCCTTATAGGCTTTTTGAAAAGTGATATTTTTATTCCTTAATAAGCTTTGCAATGTATTCCATTCTTTTTTGGAAAAGTTGCTCCGTGTGCCACTTTCAAAGTGGATTTGCCTAATTTGAGATTGTTCCATCCTTTCGAAAGAGTCTATTATTTTATGGGATACTGGAGCACAGAATGTACTTTTTCCTTTGAATTCTTTGTATTCTTCTGGTTCAGAAGACATTAATGTGGGTTGAATGATATCGAAAAAATATCTTAATTTCAATGTTCGTATAAATATTTTTGAAGATAGCTACTTGTGTTTGTTCAGCGTTGCTTTTGTGTGTCGGAACGACAGATATTCCTTTATTGAGCAATTTGTCTTGAGCTGCAGTGAGATTGAGGCTTGAGATGTTAATAACTAGACTGTCTTTGTTTGGCTCCTGGTGGTTCGTTTTTTAGGTCTCGCAACTGTGACGCATCGCGAAGCGATGTCGCAGCGAGACCTATAGTCAGTGAGTCTGCTTTCAAGGAGACAGGAGATGGGCACGTGCAGCATGCCGTAATCGAATCAGGTCGCGCGCGCGTTCACCATCTCCTGTCTCCCTTGAAAGCCTCCAACACACACAACCACCCCCCCCTGCTTTCGCTTCGCACACGCATGCACACACACACACGAGCGCACATACCCGCACACACACAAGCGCACACAGAGACACACACCACACACCGCCGCGACCTAAGCCCCACTCACCACATCAGCGCCACTCCGGGCTTCTGCAGCCTCCGCAGGGCTCTTTCTCGGGCATGGGAGCCCGCGTCACCACTGCTCCTCTGGGTCAGCTACTCCGTGGGAGCAGGCTTCAGAAGACGGAAGTCCCGCCCCAAGACAGGTTTCGGTTTCGGCAGTGCACGCTAACGTCTTGTTATAATGTTTAGCAAATAAGATGTTTTTTATTGGAAGTATCTACATGTAAGTATCTACTTGCATGATATTGCGCTCTGCGGAAGGATGAATGTGTATTTCATAAACTTGGTTTATTGTTGCTGATCGCTCACAAGTAAATGAAAGTCAAGCGTAGCACTCTAAAATACTCCTCTATAAATTAATACATTCCCATTCCAGAAGCAGCATATTAGTACGCAGCTGTTCGAACATCAGTTAAACCTCACTTTTTTAGCCTACCCTTCAAATTGAATTCCAAAGACTGAAATCCCCGTTTGATATTTCCTAAAGTTCATGCGACGATGACCGAATATAGCCACCTTTGATAGTCCAGATATTCACTACCCGATTTAAGGTTCTGTGACCCTATAGTAGATTTGAACCAGGCTGGAGCCAGTCTGAGGCTGATAATGCTAGTTTTAAGTGTTACTGTCCTGATATTAAGTTCCTGTCCATCTCGCAACACAAGACTCCGACCTGTCCCCTCCCGTTATGACTGCAGCTGTGGCTAGGGGTGTTGGGGGGTTATTACAAATGGGATTGACTGGTGGGGGAGTGAGCAAGACCCTCACAGATACAGTGAGTGGACCGAAACACGGAAAACGAAGAATACAAACGTGCAACCTTCAAATTACATCTTGAAATCCTCGCAGGTCCTATTCAACTGTTATCCTACATACACTAGTCTATTGCTGTTGAGGTAAGTAATAAATAACACCCATTTCTAGACACAGTAAAGTGCCAGTAAACATTGTAATGTAGTAAAAAAACAAAAATGCTTTTGTTCTCTGACAGGGCTGTCTTGATGTTCATCATTCCGACAACATGAGCGAAATTGAATTAAATAACAATTGTCCCCACGATAAAGTATTACTACATTAACACATTCTAATGTTATACCTGTTTTATGTGATATTTTTATTTGTCGATCTTTAATGGCCAATTTCTGTGCCGAATAAAGACATTTTGAATATGAATTACTATATTGCCTTTCTAAGAGACATGCATCTGCGAGTTACATAAATATCAGAGGTTACTCTGCCTCATATTTCCGATAAAATGAGTGACATCAATCTGAGTAATAATAGCAGTAGTGCAGACTGTAGGAAGAAGTACTCGGAGACACAATAGTTGAGCAGAGTGTGTAATATTAAGGAAACACATTTATATTCTCTAGGGAGGCTCCACCTTTCATCTTTCAACGTGTGTAAGAGAGAATCAGTGAAATGTGAAAGTCGTAGTGCACCAAAAAGAGGAGGTGGGCCGGCTCGGTGTAACAGAGGGATCCCACGGCTTCAAATCAAAGCTAGCTAAATAGGTACAATACATGGTGGCTGTGCGCAGTGACGGCTGGAAAGAAAAGCGGCTCCAGCCACAGCCATAGTGCGATTGGACCGGCTCAGTACAGCAAAGCGATGTGGTGACCTCGCTCCACAGCGAGATAATTAGATAGCTGCGCATAACAACATTAGTGCGTGGCCTCCATATTAGACGATGCAGGTCAGCATTCTGGGCTGCAACAATTGAGAAAAGAGTTCCCCTCAACAACCCAACTGTAGTTGGGCGGTGCTGCTTCCTGAAAAAAAGCGGAAGTAACATTTCACCGCATCAACGATTTAGAAAGCACATAAGGAGAGTGGCACAGCGTTAAGCCAATGACGGAGCAGCAGGCGGGAGCAAGTGTGAGCAAAGTTCTTTTACGGACTACTACATACACCACACACACACACACAACCACATACACATAAACACACACAACCAAACACACACAACCACACACACACACACACACACAACCACACACACAACCACAAACACCACACTCAACCACACACACACATAAACACACACACACACACACACATAAACATACACACACAACCACACACACACAACCATACACACCACCACACACACCCAAACACACACACACACAACCACACACACACACAACCACACACACCACCACACACACATCCACACAACCACACACAAACAACCACACACACAACCACAACCACACACACAACCATACATACAACCACACGCACACAATCACACACACAACCACGCAGACAACCACACTGTCAGAACACACTTTCATCAGGCATAGACAACATCAGTCGTCAATGCACGCTTTCACCGGGCACAAACACCACCAGCTGTCAGTGCACACTTTCACCGGGCACAAACACCACCAGCCGTCAGTGCACGCTTCCACTAGGCACACACCACCAGACGTCAGTTCACGCTTTCACCAGGCACACACACCACCAGCCGGCAGTGCACACTTCCACCAGGCACACACACCACTAGCCATCAGTGCACAATTTCTACTGGCACACACCAACCGCCATTAGTGCACACATCAATTGTTAACACATCCACAACTAACTATTGTAGCAATCCCAGTATGGCACACTTTTTACTTTTAAGCATATTCATCTAAAGGACAGCATGCCACCATTGCTACAAAAATAAATACCCATTGTTTTGGCCTACAATTTATAGACTTTTGTTGCAAATGGTGTTGCAATATTTAGCGATGCCAATAGCTCAAACTTAATTAATGTGAGACCTATTGCATTGCAAATGCTTGTCTATTTCTTCCGCTGTTTCTTTTGCCCTTCCGGGTTTTTCGGTTTGCGGAGCATTGTTGGCTGCTGGGCTTGTGTCCAAAAAAGACGTTTTTTTGTGCTTTTGTTGAAAGTTGATGCTTTTCTTTTTGTTGTGAGGTGCCTGGTTTGCTGCTTAAGGGAGCTCTATTCTGAGCTATGTCTGCCTCTGTGTGCACGCTTTCTTGAGATTAACTGCTTTCATTGTTAGATTTTTTCCATCTTCTTTGATTGTAAACATTAGCCCAAGTATATACTTCTTCTAATTTATAGTCTATTGTGTCTCTATGGTACTTTTTCCCATTTTTTTTCATTCGATACTTTATTCGATATTGTCATATCTTAAAAGTACATACATTCATAAAAAATAAACATTGGAGCTAAAAATGTACATTTCATTTTAAAAAATTGCAAAAATGCTATATACATTTAAAACACAATACATGACAATACAGTATTTAAAAACATTGTGAGTTGATGACCATATCCAAAGGGTCTAAGCTTTAGTAGCATTAAACATCCTTGTGCGAATGAGCCAAGCGCTTGATAAATATTTTGCTACACCACAAACAATAAAGAGGGAAGACGTATTAGTTGTAATGATGCGGAGGGCAACCCGGAAGTCTCTAACCCCCAGCTCCCTGCAAACCGGTCTCAGCCATCTATGTCTTGCCCTCTTATAAGCTTTACAGCCAAACAGAAAGTGTGGAAGGGATTCTATTTTGCAAGGGCAACAAGGGCATGCACCAATTGGGGCCCTTGAGCCTTTCCAACCATTGGTGAAATTGTTGAGTGGTAATATCCCGTACCTCATCTTTAAAAAGATCAATCTGTCTCTAGGTATTCTGATGAGGTCTAGAAACGATTCCAACTTCCTAATTGGCTTGTGTTCTAGAAACTGCATGGTTAAAGGGCCCCAGCTCGGATTCTTCTGCCTCCACCCACTCCCAGTAAATTTTCTTTATTACTTGCTTTGGGGGTGGGGACTGGGTGGTCCAGGATTCCGCCAGACCCAACTTCAAAACCATCTGTTTAAGTTTGTTTACCCACTGTATTTTACTCCCAGTGTTCAAAGCAATCAGTTCATCCATCACCAGGGCATAGTTTGCTAGCTCTGTGGTCCTTCTTAGGAGCACCCAGAACAGCAACGGGCTCAGATGGACCACATCTGAGCTAGAACTTTTGCCCATATCTAAATACAGTGGTTTCAGCGGGGTTGAAGTCGGTAAGGCAACTAACTCCCTAATAAATTTATTCTCAGCTCTGACCAACTCTTGGACATTTTCGCCACCCCATAGTTCTGCCCCATATGTCGCAGAGGGAAGTGCCCTTCCCTCATACACAGCAAGAGCCGGGGCAATGGGTCTACTAACTGACAATCGCTGGCTCCTTAAGATGGCACCCGAAACTCTCTTGAGGTTTAGCAACATTATGGCTATATGGGAATCCCACCTCATTTTACTATTGATCCTGATTCCCAGATAGTCAAATTCCTCGACCACCTCGAGAGGGGATCCATTAAGAGAAATCTGAAGTTTCCTTCCCTTTTTGGGGGGAGGCAACACCATCAGCTTTGTTTTAGTCGTGTTGATGGTGAGTCCACGTTCATGGCAGAACAGGCTGAATTTATCCAATAATTTTTGCAGGCCCGTTGGGGTTTTGGCCAGCAGCAGGGTATCGTCCGCGAAGAGGAGGGTGGGTGTTTTCTCCCCGGCCAGGACCGAGGCATCAGCACTGTCCTCCCTCAAATGGTCCACAACCCCATTAACAAAGAGGGAGAATAGTGTTGGGGCCATCACACAGCCCTGTCGTACACCCCTGTTCACGGACGCCCTCCCTGTTAGCTGCTCTTGGTTTCCCCACCTGATCCTAGCGTAACTATCCACGTGGAGCTTAACTATCAGTTCCAGAAGGTAGCTTGGGAACCCCATGTCCTGTAAGACCCTCCATAGTTTTTCACGGGGTACCAAGTCAAACACACTTTTAAGGTCTACAAAGGCCAGGTAGAGTTTCCCCTTCATAACGGTTACTATTTTCCAATAGATTGCCCAAAACCTGAAGACCTGATCCATTGTGCCCACATTTCTACGAAATCCCGCCTGGAAGTGGGAGAGTATATTCCCCTCCTCTAGCCATCTATCTATTCTGTTCACAATCACCCTGCTAACTACTTTCTGCATAGCATCGATTAAACTAATCGGCCTGTAGTTGGCAGGGTCCTCCCTGTCACCTTTCTTGTGAATTGTGACCACTTCTGCTCCCTTCCAAGAGTCGGGAACAGGGTGACCACCAAGGATTAAGTTCATCAAGGGGGCAATGAAGTTAGACCACAACTTAGGTTCATATATATGCAAGTCACCCGGTAGCCCATCCGGGCCAGCCACTTTTGCAGGGGTTATATTCCTTATAGCTGCAACTACTTCCTGGGCTGTGAAGGGCTCAGTGGATATAGTCCCATTGTTGCAGGGGTCAATTTGTCCCCAGCAAGATGGAACCGCCTCTTCCTCACAACAATACAGTTTGGTAAAGTGTGTGTGCCATTGTTGTTCAGTTATATGGTTGGCAAGCGGGTCCACTCCTCTTCTGTCTAACTTGTTTATCAAGTTCCAGAACAATATTAAATTTTTTGAGCCGGCAGCCACCTTAAGTTTCTGCCAGTACTCCTCCTCCCAATCCCTCTTAGCATTTTTTATGCAGGTATTATATTCCCTTCTAGCCAGCCGTATTGCTGCACTATCCTTTCTCCTAATGGCACTTCCTATTTCCCTTCTCTTTTCCCTACATTGCGCCGTATACCAGGGGGTGTTAGCTTTTATAAGGCATTCCTTTTTGATCCTCCGCTGCCTTTTACTACGAAGAAGGAGCCAATTTTCCTCACTAGGGTATTACGAGAATCTACAAGACTAAAATTGTTGTTTTCATTGTAGGGGACCTTGATTTCAGAAACAAGTTCCCTAGTTTGTGATTCCACCAATCCTCTAATACAAAGCAGACTATCTTCTTGACCCAGTATCTTGTTCTACTTAAGCTTACGATTACCATCAGACGGGATTAGTTATTTTGTAGTCATTAACGGCGTCTCTACTAATTCCCTCTCCCTCCCCCATTTAATTTCCATGCATAGTGGATTATGGTCGCTGTCCTGTGACTGTACAACTTCCATATCCACTAATCTGCTCCAAGAGCTGGTATCGAGCAAGATATAATCGATACGGGAGGGGCAACTGAGTTTATTATTTTTACTGTATGATATGGCATAGAAGCCATGGCACACAGATCTTTTCTATGGTACACAGTTCAGGTCCTATTTGCGCTCTTTCCCCATCACACTTTGCTCCAATGAGCTATTGTATCACCATGCTCATGACATGCGCCTGCACTGCAGCGGGGCTTGTCTGCCTCCATGTTTGCAAGAGTTCTTGCATCTGCATCGCAACAACCCACAAACTCATCCCTGGATAGCCAGCCGGCAACAAGACCAACCTTACTTGAGCTAGGTTGTCAGTAAGCATATCACATACTCTTCCAGCTGATTTTCTAGTCCCTGCAGTTTACTATGGGATCAGGACAGTAAGCCTGGTGATTGATTGACATTTAGTGATTGAACCTCTTGCATTAAAGGTGACCTGCCAAGTACCAGCTGTCGGAAATCTCTCTTTGGAACGTCAGAAATCACTTCTGCAAATGTTAATGTACCAGCTTTTAAATCTGTAGAGCATACTTAGGCTACTACATTAAAGGTGTTAATGAAAGCATCTTTCCCAACTGGTGAGTTAAATGTTATTTGTGTTTATCAATGTCATCTGGTATTAAATTAAAACACAAGCTCACATCCCTGGGGTTCACTTAGGTTTTCTTTCGTTAGAGCAGCGCTTACAGCTCCTTTTATATGTATTGAGATTTAAACATTGGATACTAGTTCTTCGTCTTACATGATGCTTTCCTTGTTATAAAGTGATCATGTCTTGTTAGATGCAGCTTCCCTATCATTAAGAGCTACTTCTATAGTACCCCCTCGGAATTGCCTCTTAAATGTATTGCTTTTTTACCAAATTGTTATCAAAATTTGCTGTAAATTACTCAATTTTGCCTAATAGTCTTAATTTCTTAGACCCACTTTGTCAATTTGTCTTCCGTGCTTCCCTCGATCACTGTGCATGCTGTTATTCCAAGCAAAACTGAAAGTTATTGCACTTGTGTGAGCTGTTTATTCATAAAAGTTTCTGCAGCATGTGATTAGGAGGTATCCTGGATGTCCACCAATGGTAAACATAGTGGCTACAAGGAAATTAGAGAAGGCAGTGTGCAAGAAAGCTTTTGAGACCAGCCAAGACACAGAGCGATATGGAGACTACTAAAGATATAGCCAATGTATACCCCAGGCAACACAGTGGGACCCTGGCTCCCTTCCATGAAGTTGAATGGAAACTCAGAAGACTGTGCTAATGGTGAAATTCCTGGCTCATCTGTTACCCCTAAGATTGCTGATGAGATTGTCTGATCCTCTCAGACTGCATTGGTAATTGGTGTTCAGTGGGTCGAACCTTGGCTCTGAGGTGGGATTCTGTATAATTGTGCACTGACTGATTAATGGGTGCATGTCCCTGGAAGTTTCTCGAATTTCTTGTAAATCATAGTGGAAGTTTAACAGGATAATGCTGAGTGATGCTTATAAGTTCTAGACTCGCTGTCTCCTCTCTTTTCTGCCCCCTCTTTTTCTTGCATGTTTTAATGTTTTTTTTACCTCTAGATTCCTTTGACTAACCTGTGGCTCTCTTCACAGGACCAACAGTGGACAGCCCCTATTTAGTTGTTGCTGGAAAGTAGCTCCAGTGGAGGTGGGAGCTATCCTCAATACTGTCTACACAATCTTCCCTTTTCATCTTTTCTAATTACTGTATCTGATAGAGACATCTAGCTGCAAATTCCTTAACTTAGAATATCCCCAGGCGTCAGACTGGATCCGGAATTGTTTTGCAGCAGCACCTCTACGTGCCAGGGGACCGCTCCACACGACCCCGCCCTGACGTCGTCCACGTACGTGACATCAGCGAGGTCATATAAGTCCCTCCTGGCGCGTTGACGTCAGTTTTCCTTCTTTTCCGCGTGCAACGTGGATCCGGAATGAGCGGTTCCTCTGGCCTGTTTTCAGGCCTTCATTTCAACGCTTCGCATCAGGAACAGTGTGCGTTGCCTTGTGGCTTTAAGACTTGTAATACCTGTTCGTGCCAGATGTCCGCGACGGACCCGCATCTTATTTGTATAGAGTGTCTGGGCAAGCACCATGACTCCACGGATTGCGACGCCTGCCAACATCTGAAGCCGAAGTCTCGACGGGAGCACCGTATGAAGCTTCTCTCGGCATGGCTGTCCTGGTCAGAGTTGTCTCGTCCCCTGGCCTCTTCATCGCAGGCAGGTCCCTCTACTGTCCGGTTCCGCTGTCGATCGCACTCTGGGGCCAGGGGCTGTCGTTCACCATTTGGAAAGTCGCAGCGCATGTCCCCGAGGTCTTCGACCTCCCTTTCTTCTGTTGTCAGGGGCACTGGTTCCCGGAACATTCCGGACGTGCGCTCCCCTCTGCCCCCCTCTATCCGCCCTTTCTGGGTGTGGGGGCGACTCAGGCCCAAATGGAGGCATATGGTGCGGCTTTGCAGGCCTCCCTTAGGTCCTCTCCTGTTGCTGGGGCTTCATCGAGGCCTTTGCTTCATGTGGGATCACCCGACGGACTCGCCGGTGGGCACGCCCCCGGTGCCAATTGAGCCTTTGCCTACCCGGAACATCAGAGATGTTGTGTCATTAGGGCGCGGCCCTGTTGGGTCTCCCTCTACTGTCCACCTGGAGCCATCAGGGCGCGGCCCAGCTGGGTCCCCCTCTACGACCCACGGCGCCTCTGCCGCGCCACATAGCCTGCTGGGCTCCCTGTGGCGTCCCAGGTGGTTGCCGGTGCTCATAGCCCTGCCTTGAGCACAACCTGGCCTTCCGGGCAGGCAGCCGCCTGTCCGGAGCCGGGGTCGACTCTGGTCCGGCGCCGAAGATCCAGTATGGCGTACAGCGGACCGACATAGCGTTGTTTGAAAAATACTCCTCAGAAGAATTGCCACGCACACAATTTTCTCGTGATCACAACGCGGTGCAGAGTGGTCCTCTTTTATAGGGGAGAGCGGCTCTTTACAGATCATTCTAGCTGCCATAAAATCAGAATAAGAAGACGCCTTAGAAATTTTCCTTGACAGTCAGTTGGAGGTTATAGACCATGACATATTTCTAATAGCCCTTGTCCTGATGAGGCCCGTAATCAATTGGCTGAAACGCGTCGACACTCTTAAGAAGATACCATTCAAAAAAATCTACGTTGTATAAATAAAATCAACAAGGAGTACTATAATTAGAGAGGTTTAAATAATATAGACCGGTTAGGCTCCTTTTCATTCTTTTTGGTAGATCTGGTTTTGTAGGAATGCTTGACTTTACGTTAATTAAGCATCCTTTTTTAAAAAATTTGGGCTAAAACATATGAAAAAGATAAGAAACGTCAATGTATTAATGTATATATTGTGAATATATGTGTGTGAAAAGTGATGTACATGTATGTGTTTGCTTTTTGTATATAAGTATGGGTCTGAGAACCAAAAAAACCTTTTTCTAATTGATGAGAAAATAAAAGAGCACTTAGAAAATTGTGTTATGTTATTCAGTTTGGTTTTGGAGGTTTAGAAATGAGATAGAAAGAATTTATTTACGGATGTGATATATTTCATGTAGGAAGGGATACTTTTTTTCTCTCGTCCTTTCGAAATGGATTGTTGTTAATCATTTCCTAGGCATCATTTTTTTGTATATTAGGTCCGGCGCCATAGGTGCGCCTCCCCGGCTCCTCCTTTGCTTCTTTCTCCAGATTCGGAGCCTGTCATGGTTGAGGCAGGGCCGGCGCTGGTGCAGCGCCGAAAGCTCGCCTCCCCAACTCCGGTGCCTTCTCCTTCTTCGGAAGGGGAGCTTGTCGTGGTTTTGGCGCCAGTCGGCACCAGCTCGATGCCGGATACCGAATGCTCGATACCGGATGCAGCCGAGTCGGCGATTGAAGAGGCACGATCGGCGCCAGCACGTGTCGTTTTGGTGCTGCGTCGACGCTGGGTTGTGGACTCTTCTCCAGAGGCCTCTGGAGAGAGTTCGGCATCACCCTCACGCCCAGCGACGCCGGAGGTATTCTTGCCAGTGCCTCCTTTGTAATTTGTGGAGCCTCCTCAGGAGCTCCCAGATCCGGCAGGCTCTTCGCCTCCCCAGGAGCCCCATCAGGATCCCCTTTCTTCAATGGGGCTCCCTTCAGTGGGGCATCGGTCACACCCTCAGTGTCTTGGGAGGGTTAGCTTACAACCCTCCCCCACTGATGAGCTGTTGTCCCCTCTGCGGAGGGCTACAGAGGGTAGTGCGGCTTTTCTGAGAGTGGTCTCCTTGGCCACTCGCATTTTAAACATGCAACCCCCTTCTGCCCTCTTGTCTGTGGACCCCTTGCTTGAGGTCCTTCACCGTGGGTCAGGGAATGTGGAGCTGCTTCATCCCTTTGAAGCTTCCCTTTATGATGCCCTTTTGGGTACCTGGGTTCGGCCTGCTTCAGATGATCCGGTGGCTTGTTCAGTTTTGCACCGCCACCTTCCTGCTCCACATGATCCTGTTTGTCTTTTTGTGCACTCTGATGCGCAGTGTTTGTTTTGCAGACTGCCTTCCCTTCCCTGCCCCCACTAACGCTTCCTCCCTCTCTGGAGTCCAGATGACTTGAGTCATGGGGTAGGAACATCTTTGCATCCACTAGTGAAGCCCTACGGTCCTTAAATACAGTATGTGTTTTGGCTCGGGCTACCTCTGCCCTGTGGGACTCTACAGAGTCTTTGCTTTCTTCCACCTCTGAAGGTGCTTACGTTGACCTCCTTCACCTCCTCCGGGATGGCCGCGACCTTGCCGAAGTGCCAATCCGCTCAGCCTTGGATACTGCAGATTCTTTAGGCCGAGCTATGGCGGGTTCTGTTGCCTTGAGACGTCATGCTTGGTTGCGAGATTTAGCCCTTCCACTTAGGTCTTCTTAGGCCTGTCTTCCATGGTGGTACTTTTTCATTTAGCATCTTTTAGATGCGTCTGTGTTTAACATGGACAGTGAGCCTTAGGTCTTCTTTTTGTATGGTCAAGTGTAATTACCCTTTTATTGGCATCCCTTGGATGCGTTTAGCTTTGAGCTGACTGTTGGCCTGCTGTGGCAGTGTTCCACAGGTTGCTGTGTCTGGTCTCTGACTGTGGTATTGAGCCGGTGGCTCAGTTCGGTAATGTCATAGAGCTCGGAACTCACGTTCACGGGTTCGATTCGTTACTGCGCTCATTTGGCTTGGCTTATTGTCCTAAGAGGTGTTCCCCGTTGTTTGGGGTGTGCATACTCCATTTGGGGTACTTGTATGCTATTACATAACTCCGCTTATCTCACCTGGGCCTGGAGATCCTGTGGGCTCCACGTGTCGATTGGTGGTTCGCTGTACGATGTTCTATGTTTTTCCCTGGTGCCATCTTCTGTATGCCATGGGCTTTCCTGCCTGTTGCCTGTTCTACCTCCTTAGGAGGTTTCATGATCTCCTCTTCTAAAGCTCTTCTGCTAGATATGATCCTGTCTGTACATGTTTTATAGTCCTGGCTAGTTATGTCTATACATATTTATATGTTTATACATTTATGTATAAATGCCAGTTGCCATGGTATTCCTCTTCCTACGTCGCCACCTCTTTTCGAGGCTGCGAGGTCTGGACCAATGTCTCCATGTGTGGGGGAGGTTTTCTGAGTTGTTTACAAATTGCCTATAAGGTTCCTCCTTGCTTCCACTTCCTGGGGAGATTTCCCAGTTTGACAACTGCTCCCTTATTAGTGTTAGACACGGTCCTTGTCTTTTCTGGAGTGTTTGGTCTCGGATTCTGAGACTCTTCCCACTATTCTTTACCTGTTTTTTGTGGCCACTTCCTTCGGATATGCCTCTTTCCAAAGTATCACCCTACTATTGTAAAAGCTACACCTGCGGGACAACTCATCTGCTGGCAGTGGTCCTTGGCTACTCTCTGCAGGTCTATATTTGTGGGTTGTTTCTCACTTTGGCTTCATACTGCCCTGTCGGGCACTCTTATGCTTTCTTGTGTATTCCACTTTGAGGTCTCTCTGGCTGTTTAACTGCTGCTTGTTTCTATGGTAGCCCTGCTTCAGCGGGTTTTAAATTGCTGCTGTTCGCCCCTGTTTTTCCCTTTTTTAGGATTGGGTGTGCACTTGGCGTGTTTCTTGTCCCGCCTGCTATTCTCAATGAATTGCTCAGCTTCTAGCTTTTGCCTTGGGCTCTTGGCTCCAGCTCCTTCAGCCTTCCTTCTATAGGCTAGTCTGTTAGGCTCTGGTTGCATCTCTTCAGGGTCTTTTTGACCTTGGGTCGGTGTATTTATCGTGCGCCATTAAGCAGAGAGTGGTCCTTCTTCCTCACTCTCTCTCTCTCTTTTTTGTTCTGGTATATGGCTCATGGCGTTCTACCTGTCATTATTATGTGGGTATGGTGTAGCGCCATTCTGCCATTTTTAGGATGTCTGCCATCCTGTTATTTCTGCTCTTCCGAGCTTGATTGGGTTGCTGTCTGGCTGTTCCGCCACAGCCTCCCCATAATCCGTCACTCTGTTGCCAGATCAGATGCTTGGCGCTTTCTGTTGTTCTATCGCAAACCCACCTCCCCTTTCGGGTATGGCTGTGGTATCTATTCTAAGTTCGGGAATCTGCGGCTAGATGTCTCTATCAGATGTACGAGTTACTTACCTTTGGTAACAATGTATCTGGTAGAGACGCTGTCTATCCGCAGATTCCTTAACGCCCACCCAGCCTCCCCATTCTGCGAGGACCTTGCCAAGTGGTGTTCTCCACTGGCCTCTTCAGTTGCCATTGGGTTATCTCTCAAAGGGATTCAGATTGTTGCACCCCTCTGAGAGTTTCCATACACAGTTCCCTTCTACTGAGGGGCTTCTTTCTTGTAATATGGAGCCTTTGATTCACTAGGGGATTTGTCTTCCTCTCCAGTTACCTTCCCTTCCTTCTGCCTTCTCTATTAACTCGGGGTCCTGGTCTCCTATTGGTCGTCCTCTTTGGTGGTCGGTTGTGGTCTGTTTCCAACCTCTGGTATTATAGGGAAAGGGCCAGTCTTTTCATACCTTCCTACAGTGGACTGTTGTTCTTTCTGTGCTCCGTTCTTACTAGACGGCACAGTTCTACATGGCAATATCGGTCTATTTCGGTCTGTTGAGATGCTCTTCCCTTGTTGCACTCGGGGAAGGGTCTTGGCTTTGCTTGCGGGGCTCTTTCTCATAGCTTTTCACTTATATGTAGTCAGTGTCTCATTCTGTCTTTTACAATGGTGTCTCCCACCATCCTCTTTCTTTATTCACGGATTTGTCATCCCTCGCACACTGTTCCCATACTTTCACCGTTTTATGTTGGTGGCTCCGCGTTGTGCCGTGGAAAAGTTTCTCCGAAGAAAACTGACGTCAGCAGGCCAGGAGGGACTTATATGACCTCGCTGACGTCACATACATGGACGACGTCATGGCGGTGTCGTGTGGCGCCATCCCCCAGCGCGCAGAGGTGCTGCTTCAAAAAAAAAAATCCGGATCCAGTCTGACGCCTGGGGATATTCTAAGTTAAGGAATCTGCGGCTAGACAACGTCTCTACCAGATACATCGTTAGCGAAGGTAAGTAACTCATACTTTGGTGATGCACAGGATAGTTTAAGAACTACCATACTAGGTGTACAGCATACCACCCCCATTGGCAGAGCCATTCCTTCTGTGTCATCTTATTCATAAAAACAGTGATGATGCGTGGGAGGGGTTAGTAATAAAGAAATAAACACATGTGCTGCTGCTCTGCCGCCTCGCGCCTCAGTGCTCCTCTGCTGCCTGGTCCCAGCAGCCCCACGGACGGCATCAGAGACTCCCTGTGCAATCCTTGCACTGCTCTCATGTAGCATGAGAGCAGCGCGGGAATTGGCCTGAGCGGGCTTGTTTAACGCTCGCTCAGACACAGGGAGTCTGTATTGTTTCTTCAACTCGGCTGTGCAATACACTTGGGTTGCAGAAGCCTAACTGCATATATCTGTTTGGCTGGCCTAAGTCATCCGGCCAAACAAACATCAATCAATCAATCAATCAATCAGGAGTTTGTATGGTGCGGCTACTCACCCATGGGGGTCTCAAGGTGCTGAGGGGGGAATACTGATCTGTCCGGGCTTGGAGGTTCATTCAAAGAGCCAAGTCTTGAGATCCTTGCTGAATTGGGTCAGTGACACGGATTGCCTGAGGTGGAGGGGCAGGGTGTTCCAGGTCTTAGCGCGAGGTAGGAGAAGGCTCTTCATCTGGTTCTGGGTTTTGGGCTTGTGAATCCGTGGGACGGTGGCCAGGGCAAGTTGGGTGGAGCTGTTTACTTGACTCCGCACTAACATGGAAAAGAATTTTAAATATTCAGCAAACACTTATTTAAAGGTTAATTGCAGTTAGGAAAATAAAGTAACTAGGCCCTTAACTTTAGAAACCCCTTCATTTTTAAAAATAGCTACTAGATATACTTGCTTTACTTCCCCTACTCCCACTTTACACCCCCCGCTGGCATCTGTGCGCCCCTCGGTCACACCAAAGACCAAATTTTGCTGCCCTCTGCAAAATGTTTGTGAGGTTGTGACCAAAGAATGCCCGAGATAGATTCTTCCTATGCATCCAGCTAAACTCTGCCTCTCATGTTTGTAGCTCTTCTCATTGACTAGATTATCTTTTTCTGTTTTGCACTCTGAAATGGTGTAGGTGACTTGTAGTACTTTATAAATATCCTGAAGAAAATAATGTTTGAAGGCGAGGATTAGTTTGCATAGATTTCTTTTAGCTTGTTGATGTTCAAGCGGATTGACTATAGTTAACCTAAATTATTATTTATATTTCTTTTCCTGATCGATATATATAACTGCAGATTTCTCATCTTAAAAGTATTTCCCAAGCGCTAGATTTAATCCAGAAGTTTTTACAGCTGGGCTTCCGCACACCGCTTAGTGGTGGTGTGTGGCTCAGTGTTGACCTTGATCTGTCCCGGAAGTGACAGAGTGGAGCATCATTTGAGCTGGCGTCCTTTCATTTCTTTCCATCTCTCTACGCTAAAATGCCACCCAGGACCTCCGCACCAGTTTGTCTGGAACAAAGGTGTTGTAGGGACAGCTGGACTATGAGATCCTGGAGCTCATTTACATGATAGGCTGAAATGATTGAGATCAGGAAACTGATTTTGAGAGTGAGAAGACTTTGAACACAAACCTGTAGCTCTGCTTCCTTTCCATTGGTTGAATAATGTCCCCACCAAAGACTACAGGGTTCAAACCTTGACATGACTGCTGGAAACAGATGTGTTTGGGAGACCCGCACATGGTGTGTCTCTAGTGTTTGGACTCTGGTCACTTCAAGCTGGTGAAAGAATGCATCATAATGCACTTGAAGGTGATCCAGGATGTAAAGTGAAGCTGTATGTCGCTGAACTCTGAAAAAAGTCATTGACCTTGTGTAAGGCCTGCTCCGCTTCAAGTTGAGTGAGGACCCAACATGTCCTCTTCATGGTCGGCGGTAAGTCCAAATCCAAGAAACGGCATAAGTCGAAGCAGGGCTCAATCCTATCTCGCCTTGGAGCAGATTCCTCAACTTGTCACATTGTGTCCCAAGTTGCATGGGCCACTGGTGATGATGCAGAAAGTAGAGGACTTTCAGGAGATCATGCTGTATATTTTTGATACTCTTCTGGCTCCCTCCAACATGCCTTCAGACCCCAAGATTCTGCAGGAGCCTCAAGACGGGTTACTGCTGGTGGTTCCCTCCTCAGTGCTGTCTGTGCCCCTCGAAACAGCCAAGTGTTCTGCACCAATACTGGTGCTGACTTTCACTCCGGCTTTATGATCTGTCCCAGTTGCATCTCCACTGATGCCAACGTTGCCCAGAAGCAGAAGGTGAGTTTCTGCTGTCTCCATTGTCTGACCTTGAGCCAAATATGTTCAACCCAAGGGATGTTGTGCGTTGATTCCACTCTAACGCACCTGGTTCCCTTATGCTCAAATTCAGAAAAAACAATCTCTTCCATGAGGCATTTCTTAGAGGCTTCATCCCGTCTTTGCCTCAGACTCCGATCAACCTGTTAATGAGACTGCTGATGGTGGGGATGATTTACCCCCACATTGCGATAATGATATTTATATGGACTGGCAGGAGGTCAGTGGCCTGGATACAACCCCCGACACAGGGTTGCTCTGCCCTTTGGACCCCGAACAGAGGAGAGTTTATCATTTGGTGTAGTGGTTAGATGAACAGCTGAAGTCTTGGATCTACAGCTGTTTACAGGTGAAATCAAAACACATGTACCTACTGAGCCATTCCTCATCTGAGCCCTTGCTTCCTATTAATAGAGCCTTGACTGACACTGGGAACCTGGGCAAAGCCTTACTCTTGCTCACCAGTAAACAGGCAGGCGGCCAGGTGCTAGCACCTGGTCATCGGTACTTTCTTTCACAGCACCCGACTCCTGAGAGTTTGGTGGTCCAAACTTCCACCAGTTCAGTCAACCTTAATGCTTTCGCCACAACCACTACAGACAGGTAGTTAAAAAAAATTGAGGAATTTGGGAAACAAATGATCTCCTGTGCCTTCTTAGCATTACTGTCAGTCAATGTGACCTGTCTTCTAGGCTGCTAGAAGCATGCCCCGTGGGAAATGGCCAGCCTGATCTCACTGGAGATCCAGGCTTTTTTGGTTAACACCCGCCCCTTCCCCAACCCCTCTCCCAGTGTTATGTTTCATCATTCACCATACCTGCTCGCCAAAGAATCCTCTAATAGCAGGCAGGCTTTCTGTATTGGTAGGAAGTGCTTATGGACAAAGTGTGGGGAATGGAATCCACAAGGTAAAAGTAAAAATCACGGATACCCCTCCTAGTAAACACCTTTTATTGTTTAGAAGGTAGCGAGATCATTAAAAATTGAAAGGATGGGTAGGAGTGGTTGTTACTCCTGCATCAAGCAGATCAACATGTCAAGCCTGTGGCGCCATATGAAACGGGGATTCCTAATATGCTATGCTGCAAGCATACATACAATCTGCACATAGCAGGTCCACACACTATGCCAAGTCTTCTGTTCCTGCTGTCCCCCATAGTGCACCATTCAGCAAATATTTAATGGTCCTGCGAAGAGTAGATTTATAAATTGAGTAAAGTTAGATAATGGAGTTAAAAACATATAAGACAAACAGGGACTGACGAAACAAAGATAACAATGCTCCTTGTATGAGTGGAACTATATTCCACTTGTTTGGTATGGACTAGAAGACTCTTTAATGTTTGTGCTTCTTTCAAAAGAATACTGTAGAATGTTTCAGTAGTTCGAAATGATCTTTCTGACTGTGTTCAAAAGAGTGAGAAAAGTAGTTTCACGTGTTAGTCTGTCAGATTTAGACTTCGAGTAGGTTTCCGTTAAGGAATCTCGTTGTTGTTACTTGCACACTTTTTATATTTCCTTGTTATTTTCTTGGGATACTCTAGCTGTGAGTTTATCAGCTGAGGGTTAGCTTGTTGTCAAAGGTGTTCTTGTCAGAGCAGGTTCATCTAATACGGAGAAACTATCCAAATGGAACATTCTTTCTGACCTAGGGTGGAAGCTGCTAAATTGTAAATAGCTGCTCCTGTTGCTTGGTTTGTCAAAACCCTTTGTTAACATGTTTACGATTTTGCTCTCTTTTAGTTCTGTGTCAAGGTTCAGAAATGCAATGTGATGACGACTAAGAATGTGAGTAAGATTTATATAAAGATCTCTGTTCTTTGCCCATGTAGTAAACTCAAGGGCAGAGGTATGATCTCCTTTCCATATAATGAAGACATCTGCGTACCTACGCCACACTACAATACACTCTAGCAAAGGATTGTTTGCTAGGTACATATAATCAGATTCCAATTGATGCACATAAAGACAGGTCAGACTGGAACAAGTACGTACAGGCATAGATAAGCAGCGTAATTGCAAGCAGGTCAAGAAACAAGGGAGAGAAATTGGAGGGGAAAGTTTCCAGTGTTTTGCAGAACACCAGATGGTTTTCCATTATGTTACCCATATTATAGATATTTATGATGAGCAGGCATATGTATGTGTTGATGCGAAAACAACAACCTTCTGGCTGTCAGGAATCGGCAAAAGTTGGTAAGAAGTAAGAGAATTTAAAATGTCCTTTCCATGCATTAATGTTGGGTGTATTGATCTGTGGTAGTCTTACCTCAAAATGTGCTGAAGTAATTGTGAGCAGTTACTAACATAGAAAATCCACAATGAGGGGTTTGAAATTTATTTTGCCGAGCTTTGATGTTATATTTGGATTACAACTGTTTTGAGAATATTTGGTGAGGGAATTTCCTGAATTAAATTGGGAAGTTATTGTGTGAGTGAAGGATATGGGAAGCCAGTGAGTAACGAATGCTGCAGCAAGTGAACAAGTCAAGTCAGTTCTGCTGCTTGCGCCTAGGCATTACATTTCACAGGGTTGTCTTCCTAAACAGTCTTCTGCTCAAGCCAGTTCTGAGTTTTACACTGATGGAGTGCAATAGAGTGTAGGAAACAGAGTACATCCATGGGTTGATGGTCTTACAAATTAAAAATAGGTAATATGGCGTTTGATGCGAATTGCTTACTTCGGCTAATGTAAAAACACACCACTGGCCTCCCTTCAATATTTCTAGTGGTTGTCTTTTGTGAAGATTTAGAGCTGTGTAGATGAATTCTCTTAAGTGCCTAGCTATATGGCAACCAAACTGCCAGCTGTTTGGTTAGCACCTCGTCCTAGTAGTGCCACGGGCTGTGGCTGACTTCCCTGTCCCTCCAACACAGCTCTGGACCATGTCTGCCTCCCTCATGCTGATTCTGCCCATCCTTTTTGCAGGCAACTTTCTAATCTCTCACTTCTAGACACTGATAGTTCACTCCTGTCTACTAGCCAATCAGAAGATTGGACCAGTCTCACCTCAAGGAAAAGACAGTTAGCCAAGATTACACTAGAAGGTGCTATCATGACTGGATAGCTAAGGGCTAACATCTGCTCCAATGGGTCGGTGGTGGCTAGCATACCACATATTTTCCATGAAGATGCTATTTTAAAAAAAGCATGGCCTCAGGTAACTTGGAAATGCACCATGGACTGGTTGGTACTGATTATCAACACGACGAAACGCCTGGCCGATGCTCTGATCATTAAGATAAACATTGCTGTAGGAACCTTTAAAACTGGTATCCAACTGACCTCCTACAAAACTAAACTAGCAGAAATCAACAATGAAATCACAGTGAATGGGGACTATCTTACCAAACAAAAAATAACAAAATTACAAAAAGACATACTAAAATTAGACAAAGAGAAAATCTACTCTTATCTAAAAGCTGACTATATCGATAATACGGGAGACATCTCATCAGAAGGGAGCCTACCCTCCCGGAGGAATGAAAAGCGCATTAACAACCACTCCAGCTCGGACAGCTGGAACGGAATAGAATAGAATAGAAAGACCCCCCCGCCCCCACCAACAATATAGTTATGGGATGATGCCCTTTCAGAATCCACCAATATGGCAATACCCAATGTTTCCTCAGGGACCACGCCATCCATTCCAAACTCCATACAACCCTCCTTTTTTAGACAGAGGTTGGAGCGAAGGGAGAGTAAAAAGAAGAGGGCCGCAGAAATGGGTACAGTGGCAGGAACCTCCACTGCCACAGATGGTACTACAGAGTCACTCAGGGAAGAAAGATTAGTTGTAAACCTTTCACCAAGAGAACTCATAGAAACTGAAGTTAACGTTTTACAGAAGGGATTGGGCTTTGTTCCTACAGCCAAGATTGAAAAATTCAAGAGGAATTGCGAGTTACTAAAATTATTCCTCAAAATACGTCTCAAAGCATTCTTTCATGACAAACCAGCATTAGCACAAACTGATTCAGGTCTGCGCAATCCGTCCACTTTTATGCAAGACCTAGCCATGGTACCGCATGAACTAGAGACCTTTGAACAAGCTGTCCTAAAAGAGGTGGGGACTAACTATAACACACAGAATTTCCACAATATGTCCAAAAAGGAACACAAAGCAGTTGGAAGATTGGCCAGTGACAAACAGATCACAATAAAACAAGCAGACCAAGGTGGTGCGGCGGTAATTATGTCCACCACTGATTATGAGAATGAATGTGTACGTCAACTTGTTGACCGCAAGTAGTATGCACCCATCCCACTGGACCCAACAGCGAGGCTAAACATGCAGATAATCTCCATGGTATCTGCTGTTGTAAAAAAAGGGATGGATCACTAAAATTGAAGCAGACTTCCTATTGAACAAAGACCTGAGGGTCCCATATTTTTACACCCTTCCATAGATTCATAAGGGGATTTCCCCACCTCCAGGCAAGACCCATAGTCTCGGGGATAAATTCCCTCCTAGAACCACTCTCCATGTTCTGTGACAATTTTTTGCAATCCTATGTTGAAAAAACTCCATCATGTATACAAGACGCGAGATATATTGAATATAATTGAATCCACTACTGGGGTACACCAGCTAGACCTACTAGTCACCTTGGATGTGGAATCACTTTGTACGAATATACCACAGACAGCCACACTGGAGCTAATCGACTCCATCCCCAATATGGAGGAGTGGACTTCCCCTACGCCCATCAACTTTATCCTGGAATATGCATGCATGGCCCTCGCTGAAAGTGTCTTTCAATATGGGACACAACTATACCAACAGACACAAGGTACTTTCATAGGAAACACATTTGCCCCAAATCTAGCATGTCTGTATATGTCACATTTAGAATAAACAATGTATTCTCTGTCCAGAGAACCTGTACAAACCTAACATCCTTCAATGGCGGTGCTATATAGATGACATACTCATCTTTTGGAAAGGGGACCTAGCTATAAGCAAGACATTTTACTCCTGGGTCAACACCTTAGACCCCTACCTGAAATTTAAAAAAAAATCACTGATCAGGAACTACTGTTCCTGGATCTTTTGATCAAGAAGAAAGACAATGAGCTAGCAGTAAGCTCATGTAAAAAACCTACAGACAGGAATAGACTTCTACTTTACAAAAGGCACCACCCAAAATCCCTACACGACAACCTACCATACGGATAGTTTCTGCATCTATGACGCAATTGCAACAGACTAAAGGATTTTGATACACAGGCACAAAAGCTGGCCGTAGATTTAGACTCAAGACAGTACTCTAGTTAGTGTTTGAAAACTGCATGTAAACGGTCTAGGAATGGTAACAGAGACACTACTGGAGCCACGGACTAGACAACAAGTTGAGACTCTAACATGTGTCAATACTTACACACCCTAGTCAAATATGATACGGAAAATTATTAAGAAACACTGGAAAATCTAACAGACTGGGCAACTATCCTTCCCCCCACCTAGGTTTATATTCAACTGAACTGCTAATCTGAAGGACATGCTAATACACACATGCCCACAAGACCATAAGGGATCATACAAGAGATTGCTATGGGATCTACCCCCAGTAAAATGGCATTTCACATGTGGATCATGTCGCCTGTACTTTCGCAGAAAGTTCTAGGGAGATACCTTTGAAGACTAATTGAATGTGGACACAAAAGACTCACACCAGTTGCAATACAAAGAACTGTGTCTACTTGATCACTTGTCCCTGTGGTAAATAATAGAGAGGGATGACCACACCTGTAAAATCGAGAATAAACAAACATCGCAAGGAAACCAGTACAAAAATGAGCACACATTTCCTCACTGAGGGACACACTGCAGAGGGTATACGATGGACTGTGCTAGAAGCATACCCGAACATGAACATGAACCAGCATGCCCTTTTTATAGGGGAACAACAATGGATATTCCACCTTTCATCAAACATCCCTCTCAGTGATAAAATTCCTTGGCACGAAATATAAATTAGATCGCAGTCAGTGAGTGACACATGTATGTCTACATTACCATCCACAGTCAATGAATAAACAATTGTTCAAAAGAGAAAATATCTTTGAATCACTAATGAAAAAAACACGTTGTTTCATTAAAATAGGAGTGTTTTATGTCAATCCGATTATTAAAACTAAGATTGACTGGGCTGAAAATGTTAGCCTACATTGACTTCTGATTTGTGCCCCCTTGTTAAAATGGTGGCCACATTTACACATATATGGGAGATAAGTTTCTTCTCCCTTTACAAATAAAGATTTTTTTCCAAAATAGTATTGGTGCAATTTAACTGCTCGCTTGCCAGATCATCAACACAGGTCAACGGACCCTGGTTTTTGATATTTTACAGCACGCTAATAAGCATGCCACCTGGAGGGCCGGACTGGGAACCGAAACCAGCCCTGGCAAACTGCTCGGCAGGCCACCAGGGGGAGGGAGGGTGCGGTTGAGCTGTTTGCCAGGGCCGGTTTCGGCCGATTTTGTTACCGGAGGCCTATATTGCTGGTTCCCGGTAACAGAAATGGCCCGCCAGGGCCCCATAACCGGCCCCCACTCTGGCGGCAGACTGATTTATTCCCTCAGTGGGTAGGGTTCCCTCACTGAACAACAGAGTGTGTTGGAATTTCATGCTATACATTTCATCTTCCATATGGTGTTGGTGAATTGCACTTTTTATTTCAATGGACACATTAGAGCGTGAGCATGCCCATTTGAGCATGCTTTGGTGTCTCAAATTTAATTTTTTTTTGATAATAGTGAAATTGATGATGTCATAATTTTGTCTGCACTACAGGTCTTCTCAAAAATATATTGATACATAGAGAAGTATAGGTGGCTGGGAGTAACACAAATGAACTCCCATATCGAAACCCCAGCCACTGTGTAGATCAGGTTTTTATGGTCCTGAAGAAAAGCCACTAGATCATTCACATGGCTAAATTAGGCTTGAAAAATGTCGACCTTCAGCTACATTAGATAAGCACTTCTAGTAGATAGCACCACATATTTTACCATAGGCAGTAGGACTCCATCATTAATATATTTCTGTAGAGTACCCATTGTCCTATTTTTATCCCACTCTTTCACATATTTACTTAAAACACACCAATCTACTACTTTACCCACACACCCACACTTCAGCATACAGCTTATGAAAAGATCTCCGGTAAAGAGCCCCCATGAAGATGCCCGTCAGTGCCGGCCCGATTGGAGCAAAAGCCAAATGATAAAGCATGATGCCCCTCCAGGTGTGTGAGGGCATACCTACGGAGGTATGCTCCATGCGGACTCTGTGGGCCTTAACTGACCTAAGCAGACACATCTGTACTTACTAGGAACTGCATACCCTGGTGATCAAGTTTTCTAATCCCAGCATGGTGGCAATGCTGTCCAATGTGGCAGCCTGTGATTGTTCAATCTGAAAGAGAAATCTAGCCGCAGATTCCTTAACTTAGAATATCCCCAGGCGTGAGACCGAATCGGGACATTTTTTGCAGCATTACCTCTGCGTGCCGGGGGACGTCACAAGGAGGTCTGAAAACAGGCCAGAGGAGCTCATTCCGAATCTGCGTTGCACGGGGAAAAGAAGGAAAACTGGCACCAGTGCGCCAAGAGGGACTTATATGATCTTGCTGACGTCACGTACGAAGAAGACGTCAGGCCGGGGTCGCGTGGCGCCGTCCCCAGGCGCACAGAGGTGCTGCTGCAAAAAAATTCCAGATCCAGTCTCACGCCTGGGGATATTCTAAGTTAAGGAATCTGCAGCTAGACAACGTCTCTAAAAGATACATCGTTACCGAAGGTAAGTAACCTGTACCTCTAGTGGACACCAGGGCATGGATTAGGCTGATTAAACTTCACTGCAAGTTCAAGATAAAGGACTGCCAGAAAATTAGGTGAAGCTGACAATATGAGGTGGTTCGTTCAAAGTGGTGCTGACTTGTCCTGCTGTCAACGGTGATGCCCATCAACAGACGCAGGTGCCGTGTCTAACCCCAATCCAAGCTTGAAGCTGCTTATGTCTGCACCAGGAACACCAGTGGAATAAAGGAACCTACCAAGTCTGTCAGTAGGGTAGCATGACCCTGTGTGAGTAAAGCTTGTGTTGTTCACACTGCACAAGTAGCTTCTGTGGTCTTTATTGTCTTTCTGCATTTGTGCATGAAAGTCCTATAGGAAACCTGAAATATTTCAGTTCTGTGATAGAAGAGTGTGGAGGATCATCATGGAGTAGGTTGGCTTTCTTGGCAAAGCAGGAGTTCTCAAAGAGGGCTGTTTGGGCTGGGGCAGAGTCTGTAGCATGTCTGAGTCCCATCTTCCTTCTCATTTCCCTATAGGCCGGTCCCATTGTTTATGGGACACCAGCAGCTCTGATCTCCAGGGAAATCAGAAGTGCTGGATCAAGTCCTTGGTATTTTTGTTCTTGTAAGAAGGGGCTGGACGTTTCAGGGGGTTGGGTGGGAGGAGTCAGAGGAACATACTGGGCCAGACGTTCCTTTGCCTGTGCTTGGCTTCTGATTCTGTCAGTAACTTGTTAGTTATTGCAGACAGCTGCTCCATCAGAGTTTGGCTCTGAGCCCAGCTCCTGAAAGCATGTACCTTGGCTCAGCTAAATTGGGTGTCGGGAACTGGAATGAGGGAGTCGGTGGTGGCGATATAATCAGTAAGTCAGCGAGCCAAGGGGGCTTTTTTTGCGAGCCTGCAGTGAATACTGCAGGAGAGGAAGCCAATACAGTTTTATTACTATATGTTCGTTTTTGAGGGATCTCTTCTTAATACAGCATCTACCCATCAGAGCAGGCGCACAGACCAAGAACTTCAGAAACATGCCGCGCATGCTTCCTATTCCAGCCTCCCTGGCTCCAGCAGACAAAAAGCAGAGACCGGAGCCACCCAAAAAGATTACTTGCATAGCAGTATAGACTCATTTAGTGCTTATGGTTAGTCAGTTTATGCGTTAGACAACACCACAAGCTACAGTGCCATTTCAGACTTCAATTTAGTGAGAATGCCATGCTAGGATTGCCTCCTGGAGGTTAGAAAGAGATCTCTGGACCAGGCCGTCAGACTTTTTTGTGAAACCCCAGGGGAAGCAACTGGATATTAGGAAGTGTACTAATAGGGGACTGTAGTTTATCCTTGGTGCCCCAGAGTTACCAATCCTAGTTAACTCAAACTAGCTAAGCAAATGAATCCCTTTGAGCACTCGACTCTCCAGTGTTATGACATCCAGCAGTATGGGGTTACTCTTGGGTGATGGTAGGGGTTAGGGCCTCTGATACAGCACGACACAGTAAATAACATTCATTAAAGCAATGTCTGGCAGGTGCTGCATTTTCATAGAATAATATGCCCTTTATTTACAAATGAGTGAAAAGATACACAAAGAAAACCAGGAGATGGCACTTCCTTGCACCAAGACATAACTTAAAACCTTTTTATTGAGTTTATGCACTTAATTTAAAAAAATCTATAACTCTGGGCCTATGGTCAGTGTTAGCCTGGTGATGTTAACTTTGAAAATTCATAAACCTAAATCCCCACTAGACAGTGGTGCAGTTCGCTGCCTCTGCATTCAAGTAAAGGGTATCATTAATTCTCGTTACTTTTGTCCATGCAGATACTGCTCAAAGTGTGTTTTCTAACTAGCTAGCGCTTCAATTGGTTTTTAAAAAGGTTAAAAGGGATCTGTGTACCAGTGGATCATAACCAACTATGGCATTCCTTGGAGTTACTTGTATTTAGGGGCCTGTATTTCAAGATATATTGTTTGAAATGTATCCTGTGGCAGGGGGACCCTTAGTACATTGCACCTCCCCACCAGTTCCCAGTGGGATCTTGTAAAGCCCAAGTCCCATCACAGCAAGAACAGATAATCTATCCTTAAGTGGAAGGGCTTCAGCAATTGTTCAATGAGTTCTGTTCTCAGAACAGCCTGCTGTGGGCATTGGGACCAGATCCCATCATTGGTGTTTGAAGTCAGTAAGTTTCAAGGAGCCTATACAACTGGAGCAGTTTAGGAAGAGGCTTTGTTTTCCCAGCAGTAATGATATCAGAAACGGTTTCTGCATCTTCATGACCTAGGACATTCTTTTTTGTGGTTGTCAGTGTGGGCTATGTGCCTTGAGTGATCCTCCACTAAGAACTTTAATCAACTGGGCCCTCTGCTGGTTTTACCGCTGTTAGGTGTCTATTCTCTTCAATGGTAAGTCCAGTTCCTTCTTAAAGGCATCGCAGCACAAGGTGTCCCAGGAATCCTGACTTGTACCTAGCCTGAGGCAAAACAAAAACTAGCCCAAGTTCAACTCCTGGTCAGACGCATGCCCAACATTGGTGTGCATGCCTTTCTTGGTGTCCAGATGAATTGCAACTTACCGTTCTCAGGGTTCTAGTTTTAATGCCATTTTGGAGTCGCAAGAAGGAAGGTTGACTCCACCAACAACCTCACGTTTTTTAAAATAAGCCTAGATCCGTCAGTCCTGAGGAAATGCCCCTTCCATTTTGTCCTGTTTTACTGGCGCCAGACTTTAAGAGATTCATTTTCCTTTTTGTCCTCTTGTTTCCACATCTGAGTGGAAATGTATTCATTTCATATTGGTCAAGATGTGAATTTGGCTCACCTTTAGACATCAACAGAATACACCTGTGCAACACCAAAGGAAGGGCAGGAGCAGACTTCACCAGAAATGTAGTCTAAACAGAGAAAATTGGAAGTTACAAGTAGGAGATCTAGCACAACTGGGACGTGCAGACAGCCATGACCACTCTCTACAAAGGCAGTGTGCAGGAGAACCACCAGTTTGTGCATCTATTCAGTGTCTCACTTGCCTCCACCTATTTATCACTGTTACTTTGGAACCCCTGTGTATGAGTATAGACAAATAATCTAAGGTAACATGGCTGGACAGACCTTTACAAAGAGAGAATGAGAGGTTAATCTGCATGCGTGAATGTACATCAAGACGCCAGTGCCCTGGACTAGTCATGTGTCAAGCATTGTTAGTCTCCTTGTAGCCTGGAAAGAAGGCACCCTAGCCACCCTCACCTTGGTTGGTGCTTCGCTTCTTAAGTCCCCCATGTCAGCACAAATAGTACAATAAAAACATGGAGCACCTCAAGTTCAACTGCAGGTTGTCGAGTTCACTGGGGGAAATTTTTTTTGCAAAGGGCAGAAACAATCATATTTGCTCTTTTCCAAGCCATGTTACTAAGAAATACCCACACACAATACACACACAGTACCAACACATGCCTCAGACTCGAGGATTGTCCAGTAGGAATGACTATCAATTCACTGGAGAAAGCAGACAGGCAGTCTTCCCCGCCTGAGGTGCAAGTAAAAAAGTATAAATTATAATGGCAGCCAGCACTGCAAGTCACCTTGTCGATTGAGAGCATCCTCCAGACGCTACTCTCACTCATGGATTGAAGGGACACTTCGGAAGTTCTCCTTGTCATCTCTACCAGAGTGGAACACTGAAAAGTTTTGTTCACTGGAGGGAAAAGATGGTTTTGCCAGAGACCGTTTGTTCTAACAGTATTCCAGGCTAGATTACATTGACTTGGTTTGAGAGCCAAACCAGGCAGGACCAAGGAAATAAGGTGCAAAAGAGCTACGGTAGGAGTACCAAGCCAGACTTAGGTGAGGGGACGCAAGTGAAAGGTGGGCTCTGCACTGGGTTTAAGCAAGCCAAAGTGAGAGGGCCTTGGTCCGTTTAAGGGGGCCCAGTGTTCAGCAGCCAAGCCGTTTACGAGTGTAGGAAAACAATGTCAGACTGGATGTAGAGGTGGCAGACACAGCAAACCAGACGAAGCTGGAGTTTCGAGAACCACATGAAAGGGCCAGACTATGCTATGGCTGTATGAGTCTGGGCTGGGTCAAAATCATGCTAAATTGGTTTGGCAGTGGCATATTGTATGAGCTTAAGATAATGTATTGGAGCCAAAGTTTGGGAACTCAGCCATGCAGTAAGTTTGTGCACCTAGATATCAATCCCATTGCCAGCCTGCGTATAGCCTTGAATGAGGAGGAATACCCCCTTGTATGTGAGAGTTTACTCTTTGGGTAGCCCTGTCCTCATAAACAGTACACCAAAAACAGACAGCACCTTCAGTCTGTTGGCAGAATTTCTGAGCTAGGCCACATCAGGTCAAGGGTAGTCAGATTACTGGGAGCAGAGCAGACTGGGATTAGGGGATGGAACAAGAAGGTCAAAATTAGACTAGATGTGGTTTTTGAGTGTGAGAGCGAGGTTATGTTTGAGGTAGGAGAGCCTTGTCCAGAAATAAGTGATCATTTTGCAAACCCACTGCACCCACACAACATTACCCTTATCAACCATCCACACAAATATCTCGTATATAAACTCAAACACATATCAAGGCTCATAATTCGAGACTTTAGGCAACCCACCTCGTACTGTATGCACAACAGAGCACCAAAGTCATGTGGATGCAAAACCTACAAAAATGACTATGGATCTGGTAAAGATATGACCACAGATCTGTGCCGAAGGGCATCCTAGGCTACTGACAGCACTATGACACCATAAAATAGCACTCACGGACTATGCAGATATTGATAATAAAACATGCAGTGTTAGTACGAGGCCAAGTTGGATTTATAAAAACAGAATGTGAGATTTTAACTTTGATGCAGTTGGGGTAATTCACATTGCGTCAAATCCAGCACAGGCTGCAACTGATAAAACAGAGCAGAAGCCATGACTAAAGGAGACGAGGGAAGTAGGAATGTGGAAATTAGGACAGGCTGAGGTTGAGGAAGCCAAAATGTACAAAAGCAGAGCCATGCAGAATTTAGGACTATTAGACTTTGTGAGCCAGGGCATTCTTAATTAAGAGGTGCAGAGTAGGACAACAATGAATGACTTAGGTTTAAGGCAGCCAGTTTGAGAGAACTATGCCGAACAGTTCAGGTGGACCAGACTGAGAACACTCTGGGGTCCTGGGATTTTTATGAGTCTGTACACCTCAAATGCTCTATTACCTACTCCACTCCAAAGTACTCTTTAAACAAATCCTCTACCAGCTTTATTGCTGATTCCAGTCGCCGCAGCTTACAGGGTAATGTGCACACACAGACAGAGGGGCTTACAAGGGCCAAGTGTTAGGAGTGATTAACTGGAAAGATGTTATGCACATGAGGTTAATTAAATCTCATTGAGCTGCTGTAGCCCTCCAGCTCACTCCCTTAGACTAGTTGCTGCTTCTTCTGAGAGGGAAATGTACTGTTGTAGCGCACACGCTAATAAAAACCCAAAAGTCGCCATATGGCAAATATTAATGCATAATGTACTAGCTTCTTAGTGTTTAGTGGCAAAGATGTTCACCTTGGCACATGGAAATCTGGCATCTATTCCCAGCTGTGAAACTTGGCCGAGGACTTGTTTTCCATAGGCCTTAAATTACAAAGCATATTTTCTGGCAATTTTTATTACTTCTCTTGTCTACACTTATCTGATTGAGGTAGGTCAACCTCCTCCTAGACACCCCATGGCTCCGCTAAACCACCTAAAAAAACTCCATACCCTTCTTCACGGTTCTTTCTCAGCACTTCTCCTCACAAGGAGACCATAAAGGATGAACAAACCACAGCATTTCCCGATTCCCTCAAGTACTGAAGATGGAGGTGGTAGCAACAAGCATTTAAGGAGGGTCTTGCGTACTGGGACATGGAATTGGAGTAAAGAAGATTACCAGTAATTAGCCGGTGCATTTGCTCATCAACTTTCAAATCCTTACATTAGCGAGGCTGAACCAAGCTGTAAGCTCACATCCCGATCCAGAACTTCCCACTAGAAACTCTCAAGCTTCTTATGATGCCCTTTAAAAAAAGACCACAGTACCAGACTAAAGGTACCAAGGAGGAAAGGCTGCAGCCACAGCAATTAGTCTACCAAAGACCTTCACTTACCCACCTCTTAACTGAGTGCAGGTCACTAGCCACTGGGCAGAATCCTCGAGCAAATGAGGTTTCATTCCCACAACACCACAGACAGGATGACGTCCGAACTGAAAGTTCCACAAAGAGAATCAGATGAGATGAAATGATCCCACCGAACAGCCATGGACAAAAAAGACCACTAGAAGAAAACTAAACCATAACCCACACCCAAAGCAGCTCAGCCAAGGTACAAAAGAAGAGCCAACACTATCCAAGACCTGAGGCAAGATGGAGGGTGTACCACATTACCATCAAAGACAATGATGAGGAACTCACCATTAGGCGATGCTACTGAACCACAGCTGTAAGCTAAACTAAGTATCACTGAGAACGAGAGGAACGTCGAGGCAAAAACACTGTGCAGAGAGGTAACTCCCTGGGGAAAGTGCATTGAAGCTGAGGTGGAAGCCGAAACCCCGACCAGAGAATGGGCTAAACCATACCAGAAAGCCATAAGTGAAACAGGGTGTGGCTCAGACCTACCAAGCGAAGCACAACCCAATATCACAGGCCGAAAAATGTTGGAAAGCAAGAGAAACAGGAGACTAGGTGGAACAAAGGCACCACCCACTATGCTCCTGTACTCAACACTATAGACAAGGCAAAAAGCATTGTTCTAGCAAGTGTGTTGTATCAACACAGGGTGCCCAGAGCCTGCAGACCTATCCAGACAAAAGCAGGAAGAGAGCATGACACTACAAGATGAAGAAAAACCCTGATGAGTCAACACATAACAAGAAGCAATTATCACAAATACAAGCTCAAATGTTGTCTGTCAAACCCTCCATGAACAAAGGTCCACTTGAAGCCACCCCAAATCCTTCAAGCTAAGGGAGGTGCCTGACCAAATGAGATGAACCTTGTGCACTAAGCCCAATACCCAGAACCCAGCAGGGAGCACAATGGGGGGAGTTACCCAAGGGCCAAACCACAAAGAAGGGGATTGGAGAAAGATCCCCGACCAGTAATCCATACACAGATTACCAGACAAAGCCTACCAAGTAGAAAAGTACACTGGATAGGAACCGGGGGCCAGCTGCCAAATCCCCACTATCCCTAAAAAGGAAAAAGGAGTTCCAGAGTGCAAAGAATTACATAACCCTGCCAAAACTGGCCCTGAACAAATGACAAGGAAATGTGGGTCCAATAGAAGGATCTGGTTAGACATAATACAATCCCTAGTCCAAGCATGGAGCACAAGAGGCCATGCTTGTGTCTAAAACCAATAACCAATGTCCCAATAGCCAGAGTGAAGGGTCAGTGAGACGAGGGACTCAGACAAAGGAATCAGGCAGGCTCAGCACATAGCACGGGGGAAGCCTAGGGTAGCCAGACTAGCCACTTCTTGATTTAATAGTAAAGATGAAAACGATCAAGGACGTGAAGCCAAGCAAATGGTCCATATGTGCAGAAGACAATCCACATGCCCAGCATGAAGAAGAAAGACAGTATACAATGGCTTAAACATACGTATTATGGTCCTGAACAAAAGGAGCAATAAAATAAGTAGGCCAAGAGGCTAGTCTAGTTATGGTGAACACAGTCTCCAAAACCAACACAGACCGCAAAGGAAAGGCAAAGATGAACCCAGCTACATCGTAACTGACCTTGTACAATGGGCCAAGGAAGGACAAGAGGAGGAAAGCCAAAATCACAGTAGCCCACATAACTCCCCTAAAATGAGGAGGAAATTGAGTGGCCCAGTAAGCTACCCAAATGCAGAGGAGCTTATCAAGATGTTCTCTCCTCACAACAAGCAACCACTCACATACAGACCGGAGAAGGAAGAGCAGAGCAGACACGACAAAAGTCCTCCCTAATGTTCATCACTAACCAAAAAAGAGACTATTAAAATCCAAAACAGTCACCATGTGTTCCTGGAATACAGATGCCTGCATTCCCAAGGGAACACCTCCAACACAGCCACAAACTAAGAATCAGTGCAACAAGATCCATAAAAGAGCAGCGAATAGGAGCCAGAGAAAGATGGAGAAGAGTACCCTACACTACCACCAGGAGAACATCTGAGGGCAAAAATGTCAGGGAAAGAAGGCCAGCAGAAAATTCGTACAACTCCGGGAAGGGCAGCCTGCCCACCAGACCCCAGGCATTGACCAGGCATGCTTAACCAGAACAGTTCCATGCCACCAGAGGAGCTTGGTGGATAACCAACACACCACAACCTAGGGCCTGGAGGAGGTGACCACATATTGAGATAGATGAGCACTAGAGGATCAAGTGACACCTCCACTCCAAACACCGAATTTGGTGCCAAGGAGCAGGTGATGGCCAGATAACTGCAGCGAAGCACCTAGGACACGAATGCTACAAGCCCAACAAAAGGCATGGTGGAAAGGCCATACAATAACAGACCATAGTAATGGCCATGAATAAAGATAACCAGCATACCTACTTCACAGGTAGTGTGCCCTATGGGGAAAAGCCAGGGTGGAAGAGCGTAGACAATGTTACCACCAAGGCAGTGAGCACAGTCTAGTCCCATGTTCAGCAGACAGCCAAAGAAGGTCTGATGAAAAACAAGGATCAACACCAGCCATTCACAACCCAAAAAGAAGGCAGGGGTATCAAGGGACCGCGACCAGGAGACCGAGCACCCAGCACCTGAGCCTAGATAGAAACTTCTTCCATCCATCATATATCATGGAAGGCTTACGTAATAAGCAATGTACGCCTTTACTTCTACCAAAACACGCTGTAGGTCTTGGCATTGAAAGTTACATCGTGTTTGCGAAGGAAAAGATATAGCAACTCAATAGCGACCAGCAGATGAAAAGTAATTTGCAATATTTTATTGTTTTACCTAGAAACACGTGCATGTTTATTTGTCATGCACGTTTTAAAGACCACCAGTTTTAGCAACACGAAAATGAATTGGTTAATTCGCTTTTTCAGGTACAGAAATGGGACCAGCCACACTCACTAGAAAGCAGCAAGCAGCAAGCAACAAGGGAGACCGCATCACCCCAGACCTGCTCAGCGCACCTTGGCCATTTGCATTTCATATTTGGAATGAAAGAAACAGGAAATATCAGACAAAGCATAGGGTCAGCTCTCCACAAAACACTCAGGGGAAGAGTTTACATAGAATAAGCCAGTTAGGAAGCCTAGCCAGGACCAAAAAGCGGTGTCTGCAAGAGGTTCAGCAGTGGGTTTATCCTTATTGTCCCCTTATGGAGGGATGGGTAAAGAAAGACAACGGAGTAAGGGTAACACATTTTCCCATTGAAACAGAATGGCTAAAACCCTTTGATACAGATGTAAGAGAACGAGGATATTTTTTGGCTGGTTTTCTTTAGTCATTTTCTTGAAAGGAGATGAGCTACCACTTATATAAGGATAGGGACGAGGAAGGGTTGAGCCGGTAATGTAATGTTATGTAAATGTATGTCATGTGCTGCTGTTTGGAATGTTCTCTTTTGGTGTTCCCCTTTTTTTAACCAGTCATGTTTACCACATCACTATTTTCCTTCCAGTGACTTAATGTCCCATCATGGTACTATGTACCTTGTTTCTAATAGAAATAATCCCTTTTTTTAACTCCTTTTGGGCCAGATGTATCATGCCTTTTTGCGTTCGTAAACGGGCCGATTTACAGAATCGGCCCATTTGTGAACGCAAAAAGGCCTTTTGCTATATATGTAACTGTTTTGCATTCGCAATATAGTTAATTGTAATTTTTTGCGACTACCTAAATTGCGAATGCATTTAGGGAATCACAATTTGCAATTCCCTAAATGCAATGTATGTAGTATTCGCTAAATGCGACTTTGCATTTAGAAATCACAAATTACCATCAACTTGAAGTTGAAGGTAATTTGTGAATCCTTTGAAAAATGCACAAAAGTGCATTTTTCAAAGTGCCATGTGGCGCACACACATGCCCTTAGGACATGTATGTGCGCGCTATATGTGCACACTTACCTTTTTTGGAGGTGTATCAGGGGGCCCTTAGGCTGCCTAGCACCCTTGTATTTGCATTTGCAAATTACGATTACCAATTTGGTAATCGCTAATTGTGAATGCATTCCCATGCATTCCTATGGGCCTGTAGGTCCATAGGAATGAATGTGGATGCATTCCCTAATAAATTGCGATTCGCTATCAGGGAATGGTAAGAAATCGCAAAATGTTTTGCGATTCCTACATACATTGCATTTTTCGATTCCAAAATAGCGAATCTGTAAAATTCGCTATTTTAGAATTGCCAAAGCATTGCTTGTTACATCTGGCCCTTTATTTTAGGATATCACTAATGCATACTTTTTTGCAAGAAAATGTATGCTCCTTTTAATAATGGCCCTAGTGTTAGGCTTGGCAAAGGAATATTAGCTCAGGTAACAGTGGCATTTTGTTTTTTAGATGATAAACTATATGAGGTGAGTAGTGTCAGGCTATTCCAGTTGCATGCATTTTCTCCAAAAAGCCACTCCTTGTCATGCAGTCTGTGGCCCCTACAGAAGAGTGAATTGTTTATTATTACGATGGTATACTCATGAGTTTAAACAGTGGTAGTTTGGAGGAACTAGTCGTTTCCACAGATGAATAGTTGACCAGACTTTGCAGTCACCATGCCTGAGGGGAGAGGAGTTCTTGACACAAACAAAGTAAAATGTTAATATTTTGGAGACAGTGATGTACAATTTCAAAGATGTGGGTCATTAGCTTTGATCTTTTATTTGTGTTACTACTGGCAGCATTTACTTTAATACATCTTTTGCAGCCCTAATGCTGTGTGAAGGAAATAATGTTTCTAGGTCGGGAATATATTTAGATAGCACCAGTCTCATTACTCAAAAAAACGAGAAATAAAAACATACATAAATGTATGCATATATACATAGGTACATGAAACGGCCTTTGATTCTGCCATTTTCTTCCACTGGTCTATTTCATTTTTATTTACATTTTACATCCACCCATCATCCCAGCATGCAGCATGATACAATGGGTCAGCCACATTATGTATCGGATCTCTTCCAATGTGACTGATGGCATTTTTCCTAAACAGCTGCGTGAAATAAAAAAGTGCTGGTACGTGGAGTTGGTGGGCCAACACTTTGCCAATGCATTTTTCATCCTTTTTTGGTCATCTTTGTGTTTGATGATGTATGGCTTCAGGTTGCAATAAATCAAAGACAATTGTACGTTTCTTTGTGGCAATAAAAATCATATTTTCCTATGATGTGGATTAAAACTAAAATTATTTTCTATACCTTTCTTAGTACACCTGCATGATGAGGAAATTCTATGTAATTTTTTTAAATTATATTTATTGCCAGCTTATAGTAGCTTCTTTTGTTTTTCCTTTGTGTGGCAAGTTTAGCAATTGGTCAAGATTGCCAAGGCCAGACATATAGACTTTGCCAATGCTTGGTTTCCAGGTATATGCGTTTCTCCTTCATCTTCTAGCCGTGAGGATTAAAAAAGACCTGCTCCCCATCTGCCTGAAATGAAATGAAAATTATATTTATATAGCGCATAAACTACACTGAGGACTCGCAGCACTTGTGACTAGAATCGGAGAAACAACCTAAAAAGGTGCCTGTTTCAATGTTCTTTCTACATTGACCCAGCCCGGACCACAATCTCTGCTTACTTATGTACACTGATTAGAAGGGTCTTTTCAGATGCAGATCACCCTCTCCAGACGCTTATTTATCGACGTCTTTTGGTTTTTAAATCGAATGCATCACGGGCTTTCTCTGTGCCCTTGTGACCAGTGCCCCTCTTATCCATTTAATAGGGGTGGACGACATGCCATATTTGGAACAGGCCTGGGTGTTTTGGTTTGGCAGTGTCAAAGTGTCTCATAAGTCGCAGTCGGGTTCCTTGTTCAGCAATGGTGGATGGTCACTCGGTTACAACGCTTATCTGGCCAACAGTGTGTTTGGTTTAACAATTTTCAAAAGTCTTCAATTGCTGTGGAAGTTAATCAATGGGCAGTGTATGCAAATGATCATCGATCGATCGCTACCTTTTGGCTAAGTTTGCTTTACTCAAAATGTGTTTGATTGTAGGGTTGGGTAAGGGGGTCAGCATGCTTCCCATGGAGAATGGTGTCCCCAATTCTTGGGTGCAACATTTACATTTTAATATCTGTGTCCTTATCTGGTGCTCTTCCTGCAACCCCTCCTAAAACAATATACCCCTGGAATGTAACTATTGAATTATGTGTTTAAATGCCTACGTTTGCATTGATTAACCTTCTCTAAAGCGCTGTCAGGTGGTGTTTATTTGTTCTAGAAATGCAAATTTGTAGCTAGACGTAACGCAGTGTTCAACACCAGAAATTAGTTGTTTTCAGAGTGCTCCCTGTACTGGTTCAAAGGCTAAAGCCACGGGAAATCAATTGATTTGATTAGGATCTCAAAATGTAGTGGAAGGCTATTATTAAAACTCTGGTTGCCAGTTTGGCCAGCAGTTTGCCCCTTCTCCCTGGTGCTCTGTCCAGGCCCGATATGGGGAAGCCTGCTTGGCATATTTTTTCAATACTAAACGAAATTCCCTTTGCTATATTGTATTTTTAATTCTTTTGGTGGAGGGGATGAGGTAGTAGCTTAAAGAATTGGGGAATTTAACACAGAACTAGTGCTTATGTAGGTATTAAGGTTTTCTCTGTTTTTTGTTTTGCTTCTAGAATGGCGATGGCTTCCAGTGTGTTGTCCATCCAAGGTAGTTTTCTCTGCTAGGTGGGAAGCGATTCTGGTTCTGATGGCCATGTATTGATACAGCTTATCTTAAAGATTTAACTTTGATTTGCATGCGTCGCCCCACTGCTCTGTGAGGTGGTTTAAAAGGAAAAATAAAATGATTATGCATTGTTACTATCATTTTATCTTTTTTGTTGTTGTTCAGCTTGTTAGGGGTGAGGCGGGGCTAGGCTGTGTCAGAGGAGCAGGGGAAGGAGTGGTGGCACTGTAAGTGTGCATGCCAGTTTGGTCGGCTTTCTTCCGCTGCCCCGACAATTCATGCGCACTTAGCATGTTCTCCACCAGGCTGTGTTGCACACATGGGTGGAGAACATTCCCCGGCTCCCAGTCCTTCTCTGAGCGCCGAACCACGGCGCTCAGACCACTCACAACACTGCTGTTACTAGCGTTGTGATTGGCTAGTGGAGTCTGTAAGTCTGGGGGCTTCCTGCCACTGGAGTCCTCAAAGCAGGTGAAGAGGACTGAGAGGCGATGGCTGACAGACAGGTAAAAGAGTTTTTTTTTTCTTTATTTCTTCCTCCCCCCTCCACCCCCCCCCCGCAAACTCCCCCTCTGCCATTAAGTAGCAGCTGTCACTGCATGGTTTAGAATTACCACACTAAAAATCAATTTTCATCCATTAGTAGGTACAGTAGCGCCAGGATACCTGTTAGGTGACAGTTGCGCTTTAGAAATGTGATAAATAAATAAAATAAATAATGCTGGCTTGGTAGGGGAGTGTGGTTCCATCAAGGCTGAAGTGATTCACTCAATCTTCTGTAGGCTATTGATGACAAATGCTGTCACTTCTAGGACGTCTTTCAGCAGAGTAAGCGTGGTGTTGTGGTGACCCCATATGGCGGGTTGCCTCCATCTGAGTGCGAGAGGACTAAGGTCCGACTTGTGCATTGAACATCTCTTCGTCTCTCATGGCTTGGCAGTTCGGGCTGGACTGTTTCCATGAGGCACAGGGTCAAGGCTGATTTGCATATAGCCATTGTCTGACCTAGGGTGGTGTGGAGTGCAAAAAAAGAATGGATTTAGGCCCAGATCTTTGTACTGGGGTGAATGTAAGACATTGTTCTGCATTCTGTCCATCAACTGTGTTTTTTGCAATTTTCACCCCGAGTGTGCTGGGTATGCTCAGACGTGAGTCCCAGGCTCTCCACATCACTGGAGTCAAGCTATCCAGGCTGAAGAAGGCTGATAGCCAGAAACCGGTCCTTGGATGCTTGATTCCAGTCTAGGAAAGACATAATAAAAATAATGAAGAAGTTTATAAAGCGCCTGGTGACGCCATCTCGGCGTGTCCCCGCGCTATGGAGATAAGATACGTACAGTGGTTGTGGTAAGCTCCTCCGCCCAGCAGTGTTTTAAAGATTATACAGGTGGGTTTTTAAGAGTTTTCTGAACTTGACCTCTGATTCTTCCGGTCTGAGGCCAACCGGGAGTTGATTCCAGTTGCTAGCCACTACCAGTCTGAATGAGCGTCCTCCCAGTTTTGCTGTTTTTACACGGGGAATCCTCAGTAGGCCCGCTCCTACTGAGCGTAGTGCTCTGTTTGGCTCATATGTGTCTTGGAGATAGGATGGAGCTTCATGCCATATAATCCTGTGGCATATTAGGAGCGCTGTATACATGACTCTCTTTCTGACCGGTAGCCAGTGTAGAGCCGCAAGAGCAGGTTTAGAAGCTGCTCTTTTTGGGAGTCTCAAGACCAGGCGGGCGGCCGTATTTTGAAGAACTTGCAGGCGCCCCATGCTTTTTTCTGTGGTACCTAGGAGCAGGACATTTCCGTAATCCATACAGGAAGTTACCAATGCTTGAGTCATGGTGCGTCTGGCCTCCAGCGGAAGTAAATCTAGGGTGTGGTTGAGAGTTTTTAGCACCCCAAAACACTTTCCCACTAGGCGGTGAATGTGGCCCTCATAAGAAATTATGGGATCAACCCATATTCCCAGGTTCTTTGCCTCCTTACAGGGAATGGGCGTTGGGCCCAAACAAGATGGCCACCAGTCCGCCGTCCAGCTAGAGTTGTTCCCTCCAATCACCATTACCTCCGTCTTGGAGCCGTTAAGCTTCAAACAGTGAGAGTTCATCCACCCTGCCAGGGCCTGCATACAGGCCTTGAAGTTAGATGCCGCTGTTGAAGGTGGTTGGGACAGGGAGATCGCAGTTGGGTGTCGTCGGCATAGGAGACTAACTCCAGACCGTACGCTTGCGCCACTTCTGCTAGGGGGGCCATATATAAATTAAACAAAGTAGGGCTCAGGGCCGAGCCCTGAGGCACCCCTTGTTCTAAGGCTATCGCAGATGATTTAAAGGAGCCCCGTTGGACCTGAAAGCTGCGGTCTGTGAGGAACGCTTTCAACCAACCTAGCGCGGACTCAGTGACACCTGCTTTGTTTAGACACTGCAGCAAGATGGAATGCGCTACAGTGTCAAACGCCGCAATGAGGTCCAGTATAACCAGTGCCATGGTGTGTCCAGCTTCCGCCCCTTGACGCAAGGTCTCTGTCGCTCTCAAAAGGGCCGTCTCCGTGGAGAAACCCGGGTGGAAGCCTGATTGAGAGGAGTGTAGGAGGTTGTTCTTATCTAAATGTGCCATTAGTTGAATATCGGCCACTTTCTCCGCCACTTTGGCTAGGTACGGTAGTAGGGAGATCGATCTTAAGTTTTCGAGTACTTCATGGCTTACATTGGGTTTCTTTTTAATGGGAAGAACTACCGCTTTTTTCCAGTCTTCCGGGAGTATTTCGGATGCAAATGAGACCTGAAGCACATGCCTAATGTAAGGTTCCAGCACCGTGAGGCTCTCCCCCAACACCCGAGGTGGTGCTGGGTCCCGAGGGGAGCCAGATTTAATACCCTGACAGATGCTACTTAGTGTCTCTGGAGGCTTGGTAGTTCGGGCTGGACTGTTCCCATGAGGCACAGGGTCCAGGCTGATTTGCATATAGCCATTGTCTGACCTAGGGTGGTGTGGAGTGCAAAAAAACGATGGATTTAGGCCCAGATCTTTGTACTGGGGTGAATGTAAGACATTGTTCTGCATTCTGTCCATCAACTGTGTTTTTTGCAAGTGAAACAGCATTAGGGCAGCATAGGCACCTTGTAACAACCAACAAACAAGGCATCAGGCAAACGAGGCATTACTGTTGGTTGGGACATTCTTCAGTAAGAAATTAGAAGTAACAAGTACATCTCTCACCAATACTACAACAGGCACATTTTAGTGCCGTTTTAATGGAACAAATAACCGTTAGGCTCTGAAATGTCCTTGCACAAAACAGATGAATTAACTGCGCTATTTTAAAGCGATTTTCTATAAGGTAGAGGAATTTCCACTAAGGACGTGATGCGCTGTGCTCTAGTTTAGTGGTTCTCAACATTTTGATTTAAGGGGATCCCTGCTGAATCACTACTGGAAACTTGGGACCCCAGGCTGACCAATTTCTACGATTTGAACCTCAAAACACTAAACAAAAACACAGAAAGAAGTATACCTCAAACAAAGAAATTGTGAAATATTGTATTTAATTCAGAAGCAAAAAATATAGCAATCAACATTTTTTAATGGAAAGTTTGGAGTTTTTCAAAATGTGTTTTTATTTCTAAAAGGTGAAACAATATCTTACACTCTAGCACATCACGTTGTCTTTTTTTTGCTCCTAATTCATACTTTCTTTTTGCTGGTGCACACCAGTGCTTCATTTGAGGCCGACAGTCGGCCATACTACACTTTGTTTGCTGTGCCTGCGCTGCTCTTACGAATCCCGCAAAGGGTACCATCATCATTTTTAGCCTCCAATTTAAAATTCTTCACTTTTACACAGTTTAATATTTTAAATGTTGCCTTTTTATGTATGGATACTTAATAAGCCAATATTATTTAATTTTCTAAAGAGCTGAGGGCCCCCTGCGCAGGTCTTGCCGACCCCAGGTTAAGACCCGCTGCTTTATCTCTTGCCAATCTATGCCAGTGCTTGTGGTGTGTGTACTTCACTGTTCTGAGCGGCCCTTTAACGTCATACACCATGTCTTCCTGATACAGATGATTCTTGGCATCGGTCTGGGTATCCTGGTGATCAGCACATACTCCACCCTGGCAGTGACCGAGGACCTTCCAGTAAGGCTCGACCCTGTGCCCGAGGAGCTGGCTAAAGCCCGAGAGCAGCTGGGCCCCGATGTGGCCAGGATCTCTGGTAAGGTGGCCCAGGCTTTAGACAAGGCGTTTATTGTGGTGTTCTCAGTATTATTATTATTATTATTCACCATGTGTGTAGCTCACCTCCTAAACTGAATTGCCACTTAGTGCCTAAATATTTGGTGGTACTGTACTGAGTTCAGTTGTGCTTGTTTTGCCCACTTCGGAAGGATGAAAATCTGAGATGGCTTTGTCAGAATTCCAACTAATGAACCACAAGGCACTTGTTAATCTTTGTACTGAGTGAGCTCAACCCATCGAGTTATCTTGCCCATCCAGCAGGTGCGTGATTGACTCCTTTGAAATGTTGTTTAGGCCGACGGGGATTGGATCCATTCAAGGTCTGTTTTTAGTAAAGTGCCCTACAGTAGAAATAATACTGTAGACAACATCATAGCCTATTGGTCACAAAAAGAATGATCGTGTGCATAACTAGACCTCTAAACTTCGACTCGGCTAGATGTACTGTTGCAGATTTTTATTTATTTTTTGTCCTACCTGTCTAGCCCTCAGTCAGCCGGTCAAGCCAGTCTGCCACACCTGCCAGCCCCGATCTCCGTCCCGGCCAACTCAATTGGCGTACTAACCCAGAGGGTACTAGGCATGGCTTATCTTTTCAGCCGCCCCAGTCTGTCAGCTCTGCCCTCCCTCCAGCAGCTGACCAGCCCAGCCAAAAGCGGGGAACCAATCCACAGTCAGCCGTTAGCCGGTCAGCCTTGCGCTGGCCGGACCTAGGAGGGTTTCGCCAACAGGGGGGTCGACTTAGCCTTCCAGCAATGCTGTTCGGGCCCGTTGTTCCACCGAGGTAGTCAGCCTGGCCTTCAGTCATGGTTGACCTGCACAGCAGTCCAGCCAGGCCTGCTGACCTACGTAAACACGGTACAAAAGGGGGTTGTAATGGACGGAGCATCTGAACCAATCAAACACTCACACCCAGTCAAAAGATCTGGGTTTAATCAATCACCGTTCTTTTGCCCACTCTGCCACCCCAGTTCAGTCATGGCTATATGCAAATCAGTCTGACCCTGTGCCTCATGGGAACGTAAACAAGCATTTGCAATGGTAATAGGTCTCGCATTAGGAAAGTTTGAGCTATTGGTATTGTAAATGACACATTTTTTATTTATGTATTGGGTTTGAAAATAGCGAAATTAATAGCTTTGTCATTTACAATGCCAATAGTTTTAACTTTCGCAAATGTGACACCTATAGCATTTGTAATGCAATATGTGTTGCATTTATGTGACTTAGATGTATTGATATTACAAATAACAATGGCTTTTATTTATTTTTAATTATTAATACTTAAATAAAAGTTATTGTAATTTATAATGGCAATAGCTTAAAATGTTGTAAATAACTTAAGTGAAGATCATGTTCTGTGTATTTTATTGTGACGAAAATCCAAGAGCAGAAGTGAAATATTAACATCTTTTTGTGACATTTGTAATAAAGCTTGAAACATTGAGAGAACATATTTGAACCAGTTGTTGAATGGTTGCACAGATTGATGCTGTGGTGGCGCTGAGTGATGTGGTGGCGCTGAGTGATGCTGTGGCGTTCAGTGATGCTGTGGTAGCGCACAATGATGCTGTGGTGCCCCTGATTGATGCTGTGATGGTGCTGAGTGATGCAGTGGTGATGCGATAGATAGAGTGAGGGCGATAGATAGATAAATAGATAGATAGATGGAGGGAGGGCGATAGATAGGTAGAGTATGGGTGATAGATAGTGGGAGGGCGATAGATAGATAGTGGGAGGGCGATAGATAGTGGGAGGGCGATAGATAAATAGAGGGAGGGAGATAGAGGGAGGGCGATAAATAGATAGACAGATAGAGTGAGGGCGATAGATAGAGTGAGGGCGATAGATAGAGTGAGGGCGGTAGATAGATAGATAGATAGATAGATAGATAGATAGATAGATAGATAGATAGATAGAGTGAGGGCGATAAATAGATAGACAGAGAGTGATGGTGATAAATTGATAGTGAGGGCGATAGATAGATAGAGAGATAGAGTGCATGGCTGCCGTGCACCGAGGAGCATATGGGGGGGTCTATGTGCTGCTCAGTGCATAGAAGCAGTGCTCACAGAGGTCACTGAGGCTGTCTGTGGAGCGTGACAGCGGTGCAATGAAAACGAGGCCCTTGGGGTGCTGGTGAATGCTCACAGATTCAGAAAAGGGGGTGGTGATGAACAGAGTGTCTGAATTAAGCAGACCACTCTTACCCAGTCCAAAGATCAGGGCTTGATCCATCACCGTTTTTTAGCTCACTGCACCATCCCAGCTCAGAACCTGGCTACATGCAAATTAGTCTGTTCCTGTCCCAGTGCATGATGGGAACAGGGCAAACCAAACTACCAAGCCAATTCTTATACTGGGAAGGAAACAAGCTTCCGGGGACCGGTTTCTGGCATTTCAGCCGTCGTCGGCCTGGCTTGCTTGAATCCTGATGGTGCAGTGAGCAAAGGACTCATGTCTGAGTATACCCTGCCACACCTATAGTAGCCAAAAACGGTTCAGATAAGGGGGTGGTGATGAACAGAGTGTCTGAATTAAGCAGACCACTCTTACCCAGTCCAAAGATCAGAGCTTGATCCATCACCGTTTTTTAGCTCACTGCACCATCCCAGCTCAGAACGGGACTACATGCAAATTAGTCTGTTCCTGTCCCAGTGCATGATGGGAACAGGGCAAACCAAACTACCAAGCCAATTCTTATACTGGGAAGGAAACAAGCTTCCGGGGACCAGTTTCTGGCATTTCAGCCGTCGTCGGCCCGGCTTGCTTGAATCCTGATGGTGCAGTGAGCAAGGGACTCATGTCTGAGTATACCCTGCCACACCTATAGTGGCCAAAAACGATTCAGAAAAGGGGGTGGTGATGAACAGAGTGTCTGAATTAAGCAGACCACTCTTACCCAGTCAAAAGATCAGGGCTTGATCCATCACCGTTTTTTAGCTCACTGCATCATCCCAGCTCAGAACCTGGCTACATGCAAATTAGTCTGTTCCTGTCCCAGTGCATGATGGGAACAGGGCAAACCAAACTACCAAGCCAATTCTTATACTGGAAAGGAAACAAGCTTCCGGGGACCAGTTTCTGGCATTTCAGCCGTCGTCGGCCAGGCTTGCTTGAATCCTGATGGTGCAGTGAGCAAGGGACTCATTTCTGAGTATACCCTGCCACACCTGTAGTGGCCAAAAACGATTCAGAAAAGGGGGTGGTGATGAACAGAGTGTCTGAATTAAGCAGACCACTCTTACCCAGTCCAAAGATCAGGGCTTGATTCATCACCGTTTTTTAGCTCACTGCACCATCCCAGCTCAGAACCTGGCTACAGGCAAATTAGTCTGTTCCTGTCCCAGTGCATGATGGGAACAGGGCAAACCAAACTACCAAGCCAATTCTTATACTGGGAAGGAAACAAGCTTCCGGGGAACGGTTTCTGGCATTTCAGCCGTCGTCGGCCCGGCTTGCTTGAATCCTGATGGTGCAGTGAGCAAGGGACTCATGTCTGAGTATACCCTGCCACACCTGTAGTGGACAAAAACGATTCAGAAAAGGCAGACAGATAGAGTGAGGGCGATAGATAGAGTGAGGGCGATAGATAGAGTGAGGGCAATAGATAGAGTGAGGGCGATAAATAGATAGACAGAGAGTGATGGTGATAGATTGATAGTGAGGGCGATAGATAGATAGAGAGATAGAGTGCAAGGCTGCCGTGCACCGAGGAGCATATGGGGGGTCTATGTGCTGCTCAGTGCATAGAAGCAGTGCTCACAGAGGTCACGGAGGCTGTCTGTGGAGCGTGACAGCGGTGCAATAAAAACGAGGCCCTTGGGGTGCTGGTGAATGCTCACAGGGCACGGGTGTCTCTGCTGCTCTGTGCATAGAAGCCATGCCTACCTAGTTTGGGCGGTGGGGGGTTGTAAGATGACACCTCAGAGGGCTTTACGATGCCTCTGGAAGCACGTATGCCATCCACAAAGGGCGATAGAGACCATCGCGCAGCAGCAGAACCCGGGTGGTCTGTACAGGGTGGCAGCCATGCACAAAAGACGAATACCCTGGTATTGTGGTCACGGGGCAATGGGTACCCTGGAGATGGTGTTGGTCATAGAGCAGAGGGCAGGAAATGAGCGGTTGGTGCATGGTGGCACCGTGCAGAAACTCTGAGGGCCTTGGGTGAGGGCAGGGATGCCACGGACCGATTGGTGGAATTGCCATGCGTAAGAATGCTGGCATGCCCAGTGGTAGGGTGGGAAAGTATGTGGGTGGTGCCAGCTGTGCAGAAGATGCAAGTGGAGGCAAAGGCCCCCGGCGCAGAGCACCGAGGTCTCTGACTGGGGGTGAATGTTTTGCCATTGTGCAACATTCCGTCCATCATCTTGTGTTTTTTGCTGTTCACCCTATGTGCGAAGGGTATGCCCAGACGTGGGTCCTGTGCTCACTACGCCACTGGAGTCAAGCTATCCTGGCTGAAGACGGCTGATAGCCAGAAACCGGTCCTAGGATGCTTGATTCTGGTCCAAGAAAGACTTGGCTTGGCAGTTCGGGCTGGACTGTTCCCGTGAGGCACAGGGTCAAGACTGATTTGCATATGCCATGTCTGAACTGGGGTGGCTTGGTGAGCAAAATAACGATGGATTCAACCCAGATCTGTGACTGGGGGTGAATTTTTTGCCATTGTGCAACATTCCGTCCATCATCTTGTTTGTTTTGCTGTGGACAGGGTGCAGGCGTGTCTGGAAAGGCAGGCGGAGGTCCAGGGAGGCAGTGTCTGCGGACTCCCTCCTGGCTGCCATGGGCAAACCTGCTTTAAGGGACGGCCGTCCTCATGGTGCTGGGGGGACAGGCACTGCAAAACCCAGAGATCTGCGAGGGCAACCCTGCCAGGCGCACACATGGCAAGAGGCACTCCGTGAAAGATGGCCACCGGGCAAAGAGCACAGCCCTGTCGTAGCAGCATGCACTTGGAGGGGGGAGGTGGTTGGTTCTAGTCCGAGGGCACGGAAGGACAGGGCAGCGAGTTTACGGAACATTTCATCATAAGCAGCTCCTACCTGAGAGCAGGCCTGGCACTTTCGCAGAGAGGGGATCGGCAGCAGTTTCACACAAAGCAGCCCCGGCGCTAGTTTTTAACTGAGGACTCAGGACAGTCCACCCGACTCTTGTCAGTGAACCCTCTCAAGAAAGTGGCAGCGCATGGGCCGGAAACGTGCAGAGGGCAGATAAGAGCCAGCTTGGTCAAAGAAGGCTCGGCCGGTCCCAGGGCGGGGAGAGGGGACCCAGATAGGGAAGTGGTGGCTCGAATGTGAGCTTTACCACCGAATTACAATACACAGCCCCACACGTGTTTCCACAAGGCAAGGTGGGCGGGTGGTGTGTTGGAGCATGACATTTTGCCTCTCCTGCGCCCGAGCGGTGGGGCTCAAACCATAAATACAACCAGTAGCGTAATGTAAACAAGAAACAACGAGAAAACAAAGTATGTCAACCCTCTTTTCGGTTGTTGTAGCGGGTTGGGTAGAAATGGGTGTTTTGGTTCGAGTATGTTTTATTTGTTGATAAAGAAAGTCAGTACAAGATTTCCGGTTCTGAGCCCTCCTCTGGGATCGCCTTCGCTCGGCTCGGCGAATACTCCTGGTTCCCTCCTCCTTCCTCCGTACGGGGATCCTTCGCGCCTCTTTTGTCCGTCTCCGTGGTGAGTTCACTCCGCTGTGAGGGAAGACACAAGAGAAGACGTAATCAGTCTTGAGTGGGACCACAACACAAGAACTCGGGAAAGTGAGTGATTGGACACCAGTAGTGACTATTTACAATGCAGTGAGGGGACGTGGGAGTGTAGGGGGGTAGATCCGGGAAACGTAGGGTATTCGGTCACGGCTCTGACCCACCCCTTCTCCCAACCCAGCCCGTGATACGCTTTCGTACCTCTGAGAGCCACACACCTCCTGGCGTGCGGCTGGGCGGCTCGTGTTGCCGTTGGCCTCCAGGCTCCCGCGCCGCCGACGAGTCTCTCCTCTCGTCATCCTCTCCTTCCGTAGATGAAATACCGGGTCCTTTGCTCGCCTCTCTCCTTTCTCTCCTCTCACTCCACGCCGCTCCTCTCCACTCGCCTTCCGCTCCTCCGGTGTGCAACCACACCTGAGTGCTTTCACCTGCCGTATTTGAGGCGTAGCCGGACTCCTCCTCTTCACCGGTCTCCAGCCAGTTAAAGGGCCCGCAGTCGTCTTCTTCAGCGTCACGGCTGTACTGCTCGGCAGGCATAGTCCAGACCTGCGGTTGCAAAAGCTGTAATAAAAGGAGGGGGGGGGGTCACAAGGTAAATACCCACACGAGGGTATAGGGCTCGTAGAGGGAGCTTGAGGTATTCCGTCCCCTTTACAGTTGTAAAAAGTTATACAGTGCTGCCATCTGCTGGACTTGTGGCTGCATGAGATAGAGGGACTGAACAAAGGATGTGGGATAAGGGATGGGGTGGCAAATGGTGAGCATTATGTTCTCAGTGGCCGGGCGGCTCACTGAGAACATCAAAACGGCCGCGAAAATGCTCCCAATTGCTGTAGGCGAACAAATGGTGCGCGCGACCGGCGCACATGCACTGTACCCGATCCGCCTGCAGACTTTGGGAGCATTTTTGAATGCCCCTTACTATACTCTCGCAGAATGCATGCGCGTTGGTTCAGCTAGACCTAAACATCACCATCCGACCAGTTTGCCAGTCAGCCCACTTCACAGTGAGCTGCCCAGCAGTCCAGCTACTAAAAACGTATGACGTTACCGTCATCTATTCCGTCACTGCTCGAGAGTTTCATTGCCACACAAAGTGCAATGATTACATCCCCGCTGACCGTTGCACCCGAACAACGATGCTAATGACTCATGCTTGATCAATCACACACGCAGTCACACGCATAACACCAAAACACTGTACACACATCCCACTCCGTAATCTAGCACCCTTCCAGTCAAGCACTGCCTACTGCTAGCGTGCTACCCACACACCCACCCGCTAATATGATTCAGTGCCTCCTTGGCGTGATGACGTGTGGATGCAACTAAAATACAAAACTAAAAGTAGTTCAGGGACTTCTGTCCCATTTCTTTTCTGTTCCAGTTGGCATGCAGCCCTACCAGCCTCCCGGAGGCCCCGGGCAGTTTGTACCTCTCCGGAGGTTCCTGTAGACCAGTCCGCCTCTGGCGGCGGGGCAGGAAAGAGAACCAGAGGCTATGTCTGACCGCCTATTGGACACGGTGTCACTAGCAACTCATTTGAGACCTGTAAGCTTTAATGCATGTCTTCTGGCGAGTTTAGAATGGGCCGGTGGTGCATACCCGGAGCCGGAGGCTGCCACACGACATGTCCTAGTTACACCTTGTTTGCGTCTCCAGCAGCCTTTGTTTTTGGAGGTGCGGATGGAGCTCTGGCTGCGCCCCCTCTCCCTTGCTCAGCTGCAGGTACTAGTGACACAAGGCCCTGCTGCCTGACCTAGGGTGACCACCGTCCGTAAATTTCACTGACCATCCGTAAATTGGACCTCACGTCCGTTGTCCGTGAGGGTCACTTTTACGGACGCCTTGTGTCCATAATTATGGCCTTGCAGGGAGCAGAACTGATTCCCTGCTAGAAGCCTCTGCCCCCTGATGGGGCCGCCTTGCACTCATCCTCGAGCACAAGAGCAGCCCCACCTCGCCCATTGTCATTCTGTATGGGGCTGATGATTGCCACATACAGAATGACAATGGGGCAGTCTGGGCTGTTGTGGTGGTGTAAATATATTTTAGTGTTTGTAACTGTATGAATACTTTGATATATGTATTTTTGGATGGACTATGAGTTTTCATGTTAGCATTTCTTTAAATGTGTATAAACTAAAGAAAAAATCAGTTTTCTAGAAAATGGTTTACTAAATAACCAGATCATATGGAGTGTTACTCATTTTGAACATTGCTGCAAAGCAATGGCATAAATTGTGAAGAATACCGGGTCCCCTTTTTTGTGTTCTATTCAGTGTACAGCAGGGCATTCTGTAAGATAGATAAGAATTAAAACGTCCATGCTGCAACTTGAGAATACAGTTAATATAAAGAAGCCTGTGAAACAAGTACAAATCATTATATTCAACAAAGCCATAGTTGCTGCTTTTTTATTTTAAGCAACTAACAGCCATTGGCAAAGCCAATAGTCCTGGCTTGTTGTTGGTGTAATGATACTTGCTGTATTATATATCTGAATGCAATAACAGAAACCGTGAGATTCAAATCGGGCGGAACACTATGCTAAGCACAGATTTTTAGCATAGATGTTTTAAGCCACTCCCTTAATTACATTGAACAGCCCCTTTGAAGAGACCCCTCATTTTTTTATCAAACTTAAAGCCCTGGAAACGCCACCATGTCACAGTCACTTCATGTCCTGGCACTTTGCATCGTGCATGACTCATGACTTCTAAGTTTTCAGGTTGCCTATGTGCAGGGGCATAATAAACCCTCAACCACTGCACCCCTCGCTTTCGGAACTATAGCAAGGGCGAAGTTCTTCATGGGCATCTTCTGTCTGCAACTCTGAAGACAAAGGTTCAGCTCATAATGTGAAAAGGTGGGTGAGTAAATAAGTGAAGGGATTGTGAATGGATGGATGGATTAGAGAAAGGATGAATGAAAGGGTGAATGGATAGATAAAAAAGGATGGATGGATGAGGGAGTGAGTGAGTAGAAGGATGGATGAGAAAAAGTGCGGATGAGTGAGTGAAAGGATGGCTTGATGAGTGAAAAGGTGGATAGGTGAGTGAATGGGTGGATGGATGAGTGAAAGGATTGGTGGATGTGTGAAAAGATGGACGGATTGATGAATTGATAAGTGAAAGGGTGAATGGATGGATGAGTGAAAGAGTGGATGTAAGGATTGATGAGTGAGTGAAAGGGGATAGACAGACAAAAGGATGGATAGATGAGTGAAGAAGTGAAAGGGTGGATGGATGAGATAACGGATGGATGAATGAAAGGATGGATGAGTAATATGGTCAACTGATGAATTCATGAATGGATAAGTAGATGGGTGGCTGGGTGGAAGGATGGATGGATAAGTGAAAGGGGAATGGAGATAGAAAGGGAGGATGAATGACTGAAAGGGTGAACATGTGAAAGGATACAAGTGACTGGGTGGATGGATGAGTAAGTGAAAGAATGGCTGGATGGTGAAAGGGTAAATGGATGGATGGATTAGTGAATAGATGGATGGGTGGAAGAGTGGATGGATGAATACTGGACGGATGAGTGAAAGAGTGGATGGGAGGGATGGATGAGTGAAATGATGGATGGAAGGATACATGGTGGATAGGTTTGCAAATGGTTGAATATGCTTGGATACGATGGGCACACAAATGGAAGGACAGAATGAATGGTGAAAGACTTAATGATAGATGAAAGAATTACACCTTGTAGCACCCATTATCTTAAGTAACATTTCCTACATATTGACTTTCACATTTATATGAGTTTGTGTGATGTATCGCACTCCGAAACCCTGCACTACATACTTGGGATGAGTAACACTATAAAAGAAATGAAATACACATGAGAGATAGTCTGTGTGAAGATGAGGGGCACCATTGGAGAGTGGTGGCAAGGCCGGATCGGAGATCGGGTGTTTCCCTTGGAGGCTGGAAAGGGGGGTTGTGCGGTTTAGTTACTGGGGGCTGGCACCACAAAGTTCCTTGTATATCCAGTAGTTTTCAATCAACAATAAAAGGGGCCTCTCTTATGTTCAGGTGTGGTTCACCATTGTCTGGTGACTTATGTACCTGCTGGAGCGAGATGCGAGTTTTGAATCGTCTAAGCTGCGGCCATACTGAAAAACCCTGAAGTGAACGATTGTCTCAACCTAATATAAACTTACTTTGACTTGTACTTAAGTGGTTATCTATTTACTTACTTATATACTATTGTGCGACCTCCTCTGATATGTCTGTAAAACTTACCTTTTGTTCCGAAGTTTTGTCCTGAATTTTGACCTCCTGTCCTGAATTTTTGTCCTGAATTTTGACCGTTTGTCCAGAATTTTCACACTCACCGTCCTGAATTTTCACCCATGCCAGTTGGTCACCTAAGCAGAGGGTCTGGCGGGGTCAGGCTAGGGCCTAACCTGACCCCGCCAGACCCCCTGCTTGGAGTCTCCGTGTCCCGTTGGGCCTCCAGGAGCTTCCGGTAGAAAAGCTGGAGAGGTAAGGTGTCCGTCAGCTTGGCCTGGCACAGCTCCCGTCCTGCACCGCTGCGGGCTCGGTGCTGCCCCTGATAACATTCATGTTTAAATCTTGCCTGCACGCGCCACCACGAAGGCTCTTTGTTGATGCAAAGACTCGTGTTGCCGTGCAGCCGAGCGTGTCCCAGGCCCTGACTCGAGCAGCTCTGCCTGTTTTCAATGCATGATGTCTCTTTGTGCGTTAATGAGGCCTTCCCTTTGAGGCCGTGGGCATGCGCTAAACTTTGATGCCTGGTAATGGGCAGATATGGGGCCAATGACGAGTCACGGTGCTTTCAAAGATTGCAGCAAGACTATCGGCCGGGAGCAGAGAGCGCACCAGCTCTTGTCACGTGCTGCCAGAATTACCAAAAGCAACTCTGCTTTTCAGCAGTCTGTAGGCAAGAGGGTGTGGGGTCTGATACAACCGAAGAGCCGCTTTCGGCACTTGTGCCCTCGTTTGCTAGAACAAGAAGATGCGTGCGTTCTTTTTTTTCTAGCATAACCCCCTCTCTATGCTGCGGATTATTGCGCCATCTAATGAACGAGTCTGGAAATGTTCTTTGTAAAATACAGTTTCACTTCGGGTGTCGACCATATGTAGGGTCTGATGATTCCTCTGATGCCAACCATAAGCTTTAAGTGCCCTCGTATGTGGCCAGTTTGTTTCAATCTGATTCGTGCCTGAAGCAGCAGTGCCGTGAAAAACTTTATTTACACTTAACTACAGTGGGAGAGTACTTTATTGTTAATTAATACAAATCATTACAAACCGGAAGTATGTAAAGGATATTGCATTGTGCATGGACACAAAAAACATAAAATGTAAAATAATATCGAAGAGACATTATATTTCAATACAGTAATCACACCATATTTTAGCAGCATTTTGAAGATGTTTTCCTCCAATTCCTAATTTAAAGTACAATTGTTTAAGTGCCTATATATGCACATAATACAAAAGTGCCAACCCTCTCCGGTAGACTTACTATTTCTAGTATTAGAAATCAGATGTTTCACACAATTCACAAAAAACAATGTTACATTATATATAAAAATAATTAAAATAGCTGAGGAATTTTGTATAAATTGCATCCACTAACACGTATTTTAAAACTCAAAGGTAAAAAAAAGCCACAATTAAAATGCTTTAGATAAAGTGCCCTGTACAGTTCTTTTGTAAAAGGAGCCTTTCTCAAAGTCTTATAAGAATTGCTTGCACAGCCCCCTTTTTTAGTATCAAATAAAATGCCTTAATTAATATGCCTTCGATAAAGTGCCACTGCAAATCCTTTCAAAGAAGCCTTTCTTAGTCAAACAACATTCTATATAGTTGTCAGATTACGGAGGTATTATTGACAACATCATCTTTGGGACAGCAACGTTGAACAGGCCGATTATTGATTATCGCAAGCCCCTAACATCAGGTGGCACACTCAAAAGTTACGTTTTTTTCTGCAATAAGAATAAACTTTACAAACTGTGTGGTCAGATGAGCCGTTTTCCCAGTAATTACTTGCCGACTTGTCCTCACCCCGTTTTCTTTAAAGATGGAATTTAATAGCTCTTTCCTCTCATTCAACAGTTGAGGTCAAAAGTATAAAATAGTCATTCATTATAAAAAGCCGCATAACTGTTTGAGGGCCAATTTTGTAACCGTGGGGGAGGGGTTCCATCCTTAGTGGGATGTCTCCCAAATCGTTGCATCAAAACATTGTCTCTTATAAATGGTTTTAAATGTGAAATAAGATAAAATTGTGGCTCCAATTTGGTGAATACATCGATAACCAACCATGCATGGCTTTTTTTTAGCAAGCTCATCCTTATCCAATAAAATAGTTAGGAAATTATCTGATTGCTTTAGTGTCTGTCTGAACACTGCTTTATTTCTAGCTACATCTTCAAGGGGCTGAGACCTAAAATTGTCTAGGCTCTCAGTTAAATAAGATCTCCAACCCGCAGCGTGCTCTAACCCTATTTTTTCGTCCAAGCAAAAATTTACGGGTGTGCCTGGGTCTGAACAGAAGGAGTATAAAGATTTAAAAAATGCAGACTGTCTTATTAAATGAAGATTGTCTTTACAGACCAAATTCCAATCTGACGGCATGCCAGATATTCTTTGGAACCCTGAAGACCGATTTAAAAACATTTATCTGTAGATGGAAGGGGTAGGGAAGCACAAACACAGGACCATATTTCGACCATTGACTTCCCTTGACTTTTCTCAGTTAGCGCTATGGCAATTGCAGGTTCTATAAATGCCCATATTTCCATCTGAATTGACGAATCCCACACTAACCTTTTCAGATTGAAGGACGTTGACCTTGGTTACCATAGACATTGACTCAGGCAAATCATGAACCAATATAACCAATGACATTACTTGTGGGTTATGGTCACTTTCTATTCTTGGGATCACCTGATAATCACGAAGGGACGTTGCAAGATCCTTTGAAATGATGGCATAATCAATAGTGGAGTGTTGCAGTGAATTTTTAAATGTTGGAACGCTCTCAGTACTATTTTGTATGTCTTCCTGTTTTAACTTGAAATTATATTTGTTAAGCAGGGAACGGCACATCTGCATTAAGGCTCTGCTTGGTTTGGCTCGGTATTTGGAGAACAAATGCATGTTAAAGTCTATTGAGATGATTAACATAGTGGCTGGATATTGATATTTCAAAGTTTTGGCTGCTTCACAGAGTGTAGTAAATTGGGATCCTAACAGAACGTTTTGTACTTAAATAAATATTTAAAAATATTATTCGTTGTTTGAAATCCATTTTAATGCATAGGAGCCATGCTAGCTGAAAATCAAGTTCATATTTTTTGATATCCAGAGCCAATGACACATCGGTTGACAATCCACCACTTGCACGGCCAAAGAAAGAGTAGCGAGATGCAAAGTTTGCATACTCATGAAATCCAATAAGCTGGGCTTTAGACGCATTCAACGTTTCCTGGAACATTAGAACTTCAAAGTTCTTTATGAAAGTTGCGATTTCTTGGTCCTCTAATAAAGTTGTCAGGCTGTGAGTATACCATGAGTGAGCAAATATAAAAAGGTTTAATTGTATTGATCGAACTAGTTAGGCATCAATTGTTCACTCTAGCTTTCCCTGTAGTGAGAATCTTTGTAAGCCAAACCCAATCATCACTAGATACTGGATTTTACTTAAGCGCCTCACAAACTCGTGAACCTGAGATACAGTTTGTAACTTTGATCCCAGAGGACAGTGTCAGATTAGATAGAGGTCCTATGGCTCCCTTTAAAACCCTAATATGGTCCCCGAATGATTTGCTTGTAGCAGAATTTGACAAAGTTGGGTCTTTGACTTTTGCTTTGGAATTAATAAGGTTGGGTATTGATTATCATTACATTCCCGCAGCTCGATGCCCCATTTCTCAAATAGGGGACTATTTTCTAAAAAGTTTTGAACGGTCTCTTCGCAATGCCATGTTGTGCAGGACACCTCTTTGTTGGGACTATTACGATCTTGTTTGAATTGGACCCAATCAAAATCATCCGTTGTTAGTTCCTTGAGCTCTGGGATTGAATTCAACAGTTTCAAATAGTTACCACGATTTAAGATATCATGATTACCCCTTGAGGCATACCGTGAAATGAATATTACTTTCATGGTGGAGACAGAATGATTTGTGCCCACTAGCATTACATTTTTTTGCTGTCCACCATTCTTAAATGATAGCTGCCAGCCTTGAATCTTCCCATCTCTGGGTGCGGTATCTTCTGTGTCAAATAGACCAGCGTAATTACAGGATCATGGGAAAGCTGGAAGCTGTATGTTGATTGGAATCGTTTCTGGTATAGCTATGTTGTAGTCTCGCTTCCCTCTAACTGTATGTGGCATTGCTGTCTGCAGGTTACCGCAGGCACTTAACTAGAGTCTTATTACTTTTCAACTTTTGCTGAACGTCATATTTAAAGGTTTTACAGGCAATTTGGCCTTTCACAAAGGAGGGGTGATGTAGTTTCACGGTTCCGGGTGCTAACTTTGAGTTGCAGAATGAGATATATTTCTGTTTTCGATTGACTATGAAAATTATACTGTATTCTGTGGTTATTTATTTATATTTATTTAAATGCCGTTCCACACTCCTTGCAAGGCCTAACACACGTTCATATTGCTGAGTAAGTAGCTACCCTTCATTATTTATATAGCACTTCATAGCCCTTTGAGGTCACTGAAGCGCTGTGCATTTCATTGTGTTCTTGGTAGAGCTGACCCTAGCTCGGATAGTGCCCTGGGAAGAAATATACATTGCGCCCTTGCTGCAGCTGGTGAATAACATGAGGCAGCAGGGGACCCTTTTGTGTTCACAGCTCAGTCCCAGGCTGAATACAGCAGTGACTGGTCTCTCAACTCAAACACCTTCACTCACTCTCCTGACCCCCTCCTCAACTCACCTTAGTCACCTACAGATTAGAGCTGTGTTGAGGCCGGGAGTGAGAGGGAGATGGGACGGCAGTGAGGCCTGCTGATGAAGCTTTAAAGCACTGAATGCAGCATGTTTAAAAGTATTAAAAGTACCTTACACCAAATCACTGAAGCAAAGTGCTTCTCACGGAGTACAACTCTTTTTAACATTTATGTTGCTTCCCTTGCCAGGGTTGTTAGATTCTGGAGGTGCTGTCCTATGCTGACGACACCCAAATTATGGTGTCTATCACCAACAGCATAGAGGCATCTGCCACCGATTTTTTAAACTGCATGCAGGCAGTCTCCTCCTGGATGGTAGAGTACTATCTCAGACTTAACGGGGACAAAACAGAGGTTTTGCTCTTTGGAAGACAACAGCATACCTGGTCCAATGCCTGGTGCCAGACACGCTTGGCTCCCACCCTTGCCCAGTGTCCGTAGGAAAACAATCTAAGTGTTATAGTGGAAAATTCCTTCTCCCTGGGCCCCCAGGTCAACAGAACAGTGTCCACCTGCTTTGGGACCATCAGGATTCTCAGGAAAACTTCTCAATTTCTCTCTTTTACCTCTCGAAAGCAGGCAGTCATCGCCTTAGTATTATCTAAGCTGGATTATTGTAATGTCCTCTATTTGGGCATTAACAAAGGGCTTGTTCATTGTCTGCAGCTGGTAGAGAATTCTGCAGCCAGGCTGGTGATGTGTCTTCCTAAATTCCATTCAGTCTCAACTGCTGTCAGTGAGCTGCATTGGCTCCCTTTAAAACCAGAGAATTCTGTTTAAAGCTCCATGTCTTACTCACAAGGCCTTTTAGTCAAGTTTCGGAAGGTATTAAAGGGCTCTTCTGACGATATGCTCCTACCAAGCAGCTAAGATCTGCCAGTAAAAATCTGTTGGTAGTCCTCAGCTATAAGAGAACCAGATGGGACGGAGGGGGGAGGAGGGGGGGGGGGCAGAGCCTTCTCCATTGCTGCTGATAGACTCTGGAATTCCCTCCCCGCCTCTATTTCTGGGCAAGTGTCGCACTCCCTTTTCCGCAAGGCCCTGAGGACTTGGCTCTTTACCAGTCTATTCGCATGAGCCCTACATATATCGCTGTCTGATGGCCCTGTCTGCAGCGCCTTGACACCTCTGGGCAAAGTTTGTGCTTTATATGGATAATATTCATTCATTATTCTTTCAAGGAAGAGGGGCACCGCTGTTTGCCTGACCTTAATGCTGACAGCTCTGTGCGCCCCTCTGAAGATTTACGCTTGGGCCCAGCTCACCCTTCCAAAAGCCGGGCCATCCTGAAGTTACACAATTGAATTGATTGAACTAACCTGAACACAGTTCTACTCCTACTGACCGCTACCACTTCGCTCTGATGCCCCAGTCTCCACTTTAGCCGAGGCTTCCCAGTGGTTAATTTGTAAAAATATAAGACCCTGGGCTCTTGTCAGGAGGCCACTGTAGCTTGCACCACCCATTGCCCCTCCCACTGATGCCAATGACAGAACCAACCCAATTACTAACCATTGCACTCCTACAAGTGTGATTTAAGATTATTCCAACCCCACAAGTTAAAAGAATGGCTTGTGCGGCAGGTGTTAGTCATTTTTAACCCCTTAACTGCTGCCGACGGCCAACGGTCGTCACAAGCACTACCTCCCCAGTGCTGCGCACGACCGTTGGCCGTCGAGCCAGCATTCGTTCTTCGAACGTTCAGCACTGGGCGCTGAACGTTCGAAGCTCTGATGAGGTTAATGTATATTGAAATAATAAACAACAGTTGTTGTTATTCATATCTAAACTAGATAGACAGCGCCACCATGTGGCAAACTGTCATAAGTGCCAGTGTTGATAATTAAGTGGTGCGAGCACCGGAAATCATCAGCTCAAGTTAAGCACAGAGTCTTCCTCGATCTCTGTGGCACTTCACCCAGAGAATACAGATAGAAGGGGGTGAGGGAGCACACACCCTACAAATTTTGTCCGAACTGAAACACGCAATATCTTCATAGGGACAAGCACAGTGTTTTCAACCTCTGTCTCTCAACCGACCATGAAGAGACCAGCAAATCTGCCTCACGTCTTGTTGTAAAGGTCCCTAAGGTACCCAAGGGAGGGGCATTGGGTGTATTTAAAAATGCAGCAGCAGTCATCCTCTGAGATGCCCAACATTTTCAGGCCACAGGACCAACTCCATATTGAAGAGGAAGAGGCAGGCCCCTTTGGAGTCCCAGCAGCTCATCTGATGTCCAGCCCGAGACATCCTTGAGAACCTACAAGGGAGTTCAGCACCGGGCATCTTGGCATTAACACCAACAGAGCCCCCACACCAAGAAGACACCAAAGGGTGAAGATACCATTTCAAAGCCAAGGGACAAAACCCTGCTCCGTCAAGTGCCCCTGCTTCGATAAAGAACACTGCTCCTGCTGGAAGAAAGAAACCATCAGCACCCAGCCCAATGCCACCCTTGTGCTCCGGCAACGTGGAATGAAGGCCCTCAGAGCAGAGAACGCTCCCAGCAAAGGGCATCCAGTCTCTACATTTGTCAGCACCCTACCTTACTCGAAGGGCACAGAACCTCCCCTATCAGGGCCAAAATCGACCACAGCTGAAATCACTTCAAATACCAAGCGATAAGGCGACGCCAAGGGTGACCTTCGATGCTGACAAATGAATCCAAGACTCCTATTCAGGAGAGACTAGCAGAACTTGATGTCAGACAGAAGCAGATATTCAATCATCCAGAAACCGACAAGATTTCTGCTAAGACACACCCAGGGAAGTAATCAACCACCCTGCTGAGAAATCCCAATACGTGGGGGCTATCGTTCAAGGAGTAGCTTGCCTTTGATCTACCATGATACCCCATGCCCAAACGGCTTAAGGACAAGGCATCAAGCTCCCACACCCAGGTAATAACACTACCAACTTTTTCTCTACCCCTACCACCACGGCTATACTCGCACCCCCTCCACCTCGGCCATACCCACTACCCTTCCACACATTCTCCTGAAAGGTCAGTCCATTCTTATTCTGACCTAGACAGCCCATTTTGGGAGGAAGGCCCTTATAACAAGCCTGGTGAGGCAGTGGGCATCAGTTGGACATCAACAACCTTGACCCTACCAAGAATCTGAATCTGCAGCCATACCTGAGCAAGCCATCACCGCCAGATGATACAACTGCATACCATGCTATCCTTCAGAGATGTTCTCCCACCATAAAGTCGACATGCGTGCCCTAGAGAACAGAGATAACTTTTTGGTGGAGGCTTATCGAAAACATAGCACATTGTCCAGTTTCTGTCCATGCTCATGTCAGCCCCTGAAAACTTCTGTAAAGGCTAAGGTGGTCACACCGTAGTTCAAGAAGAAATGTAATGCTTCACCCAGTTACTTTCTTTACATCTGCAGCCAGGTCCCACCAGAAGTCCTGGTTGTACCCATAGGAAGAAAGCGGGCCTTAGCGCAGCGCATCGCTCCAGATTCACTGAGGGAAACATTATTTCCAATGTGAACATCTGCTGCTTACTAAACACTGAGTATACTGCTTCCCGCAGCGTAAACACCAGTATGCTGCTCAACTGCCATGCATCAATTTGATTCTTGGGGTTCATACCAGAGGTTTAACAGCACCCCCTCAACATCCCAATCTCTTTAGACCCTAAGTGGAAGAGATGCTGGAAAAAATAAATAAGGACGTCAACATCGTGAAGTGAACTTTCAGCCACTCTAGGGCCCTTTTCGTAAACAGCAATCAATGAGCGCCAAAAAGACCAAACCCTCTAGCCTGGATCAAGCCTACCAAAAACTGGACTTTGATGGGTCCCAGAGAAGCAGAGGATACTCAAAGGGTGGTTATAGGGGCAGTAACTGCAAAGACAGTGGTGGCACCAGTAACATAACCTTTGCTCCTAAGCACTGACATAGCAACAGTTTACACTGATCACACAACAGCTGTTGAGGGGAGACTAAAGGATATCCACTCTTGCTGGGAGAAAATTACCTAAGATCAGTAGGCGCTAGCAATAGTTCATCGAGGCTGCTGCTTACAATTCCACACCACCCCTGCCCAACATACTACCATGCACTCATCCTCGGCCAAGGCCACTTTACTATTGTTGAGGAAGAGGTACAAGAGCACCTCCAGAAGGGTCACTGGAGCTCATGCCTCCACCCCAGTGCTACATTTAAGCCATGGGTTTCTAGTGCTCGGCACCGGAACTTAGTTGTCAAGACTGGCACTTATGACAGGCTGTCACATAATGGCACTGTTGTTTATTAGTTCAATATACTTTAAAAATGACTAATACATTCTGCCCAAGCCATTCTTTTAGCTTTGGGGGCCTGCAATAGTCTAAAAGGTTGCACTTGTAGATGTATGATGGTTAGTTGTTGTGTTGGTATAGTCATTGGCAGCACTGGTAAGGGCAATAGATGGCGCAAGCATCAGTGGCCTCCTGACAAGGGCCAGGCACTTATTTATTTACAAATTAGGCACCACCCCACCCCAACAAGGAAAAGGCGTTAACTCTCTGTACTTCCTCATTCCAAAGACTGCTCCCTCAGACCCATATTGGACCTTAGACTATTGAATCAGTCAATCCATTAGGACAGTTCTATATGACAACTTTGCATGATATTATCCTGCTGCTCTGCCAAGGGGGCTTTGTGACTTCATTAGATCTTGATGCCAATTCACACATCTCCAGCCACCCTGTGCATAAATGTAAATGTAAATGTATAGGCATTTATATAGCGCACTACTTACCCGTAGGGTCCCAAGGCGCTTCGACCGCTGTGAAACCCTTCCTGGCTTCCCTGAGAGATGGTCCCTTAATGGGTATCTCCAGGGTGAGACCAGGCATCCCCGGCGGTCTGGTGGGGCCGTTAGTGAAGATGAGGCAAGCTAATGCCCAGAGTTGCCGAGTGTGATCGCTGATCAGAGTGGGCACCAAGGCGAGAGAATTATCGAGTCCGCTGACCCTGGTCCAGAAACCTGCCGCGCCAGGAATCGAACCCTGGTCCCGGGCCAGGGTTCGATTCCCATCACCAGTACCTTCGGTTTAGGTAAGTGGGCAAATGCTAGCAATTCAGATATTCAGTTACAATGGCTCCAAGGACTTTACCAAGTCTCTGACAGTAGTGACTGCTGTTCTGCACAGAGTGGGAAACCACATCTTCCTATACCTTGGTTACTGGCTGATCAAGAGCAGAAGTAGGCAGCAATGCCTTGCCCACATTCTGGCAGCTCTAATCCTGTTTTGCAACCTGGGGTTCGCAGTAAATATATAGAAATCCCACCTCCAACCCCAACTGGTGTAGCCCTTCCTGGCCTCGATGCTAAATGTGGTTACAGGCAAAGCCTACTCCAACCAGCAGAGGGTTATGACATTCCAATAGCTGCTGCCTTTCATTCAGTCCACTAACAGTAGGAACTGTAATAAAGCTCTTGGTATGATGGCGTACTGCTAGATTGCACATGTGCCTGCACCAACAGTGCTTCGCAAGGCAGTGGTCAGCATAGGGTCAGTGGGAAGATCCAGGGTTGACACAGGCCAGAGCAACACAACAACTACCTAGAACTGATGGCCAACTGCCTAGCTCTCAAAGCCTTCAACAAGCTTGATTACGGCAAGGTGGTCCTCATAAATTATGACTGGCAACATGTCAGTCATGTATTACATGCAGAAATGGGGGATACTCACTCTTCCCAGCTGGCTGCACTCATAAAAGAGCTAGCACTGGGCAATCCGTAACAAGGTGCATCTTCTCCTAAAATACTACAGGGGGTGGACAAAAACTTTATGGACCTGTTAAGCAGGACAATGCACTTTTGATGAATTGGTCAGGGGATTTGCCTACTCTTTTTCACCTATCCCACTCATCCCCTATGTGGTGAGGAAAATGAGACCGTGTCCATGACCCTCTTGGGCCAGAAAGTCCTAGTACTCCATGTTCCTGAAGATGTCCATCAGTCCCCAAGAGAAGCTATCAATCAGGCTGTACCTTCTTACACCACAATGCAGCCAACTCGATCACCGAGGTCCTAAGCAGCTCAACATAGCGATGTGTCACCTGAGGTCTTAGAGTTTAGCTACTTAAATCTCCATGAGGAGTAAATGAAAATTTTGCGTGAGGCATGTAAGCCCCCTTCAAACCCATATTATACAGTCAAGTGGAAGAGATTTGTCTGCCTACTGCATCTCCAAGCGACTAGACCTCTTCAAGGTCAAGCTCAAGATGTCATCTCTTACTTTGTACACCTCGAGTAGGCAGGTCTTTTACATACACCTACACACCTCCACTTATCTGCTGTAGTGACATACATGCAGAACAGGGTACTGTTATACCTTTATAGGATTCAAGCTGGGGAGGCCGTTGATGGAGGGACTCAAAAGTGTGATACCTCCAAGAACACCTTCAGCCCTGGTGTGAAACTTTAACGGGGTCCACACAAGTCTTATGGGGCTGCCTTTTAAACCCCATCATTCTTTCAATTTAGTTTCATTCCTTAAAGGTAGAATTGTTTGTAGCCATGACTTCGTTCAGATGCTTCAGCAAGTTGCAAGCGCTCTGCATTCAGGAACCATTCATTCAGGTATACAACAGGGTAGTCAGTAGGACTAATTGGAAATTCCTACACTAGGTAGTCTCACCTTTACACACTAAGCCAACTATTGAGCTGCCCAAATTCCTTCCACAACCTGATTCTGTTGCAGAAAGGGTATTGCACACCTGAGACATTAAGTGGTCACTCATGTATTACACTGGCAGCATTGCATTTTTCCGCAAAACTGAACAGCTCTTTGTAGCCTATGCAAGATCCCACAAAGTCCATCCTATTTCCAAGGCAGACATTGCACGGTGGATTGTCGAACACATCCTTGTCAACTACATCAAAGCTAAACAAGCACTCACTTCACCCCACTGTATAATCTGCCCGCTAGCAACTGCTTGGAGAGAAACTGCTTTACAGTTTACGGTGTATTTGCAGCCACACATGCCACAAAGAGAAACTGTTACTAATCCTCAACGCATCTGTTAGTAGTGTGTAGGCTGTAGAGTCTAGCTCTTTGTGGCCTTAGCAAAACCCCTCAAAGTTCATCCAATTTCTAAGGCAAGCAGTAGTGGCCATTGGAGCAATGGCTATATATCCGCCCACTCAATCAGGATGGGCAGGCATATAACTATTCTTTTTACTTTCGTCACCTCCACACAAACCCTGGCGGGCGGTGAGGGACAGTGAAATGCAAATAATGCGCCCAACCATGGGTGATGACTCCCATGGTGGGGAGAGCCTTACTTTTTTTATTGTCAAAAAGAAAATCCTATTTTGGGATTTGCTGTTTTTAAAAATAAAAAAAAAAAATAGTTTGGTGAAGGGCTTAGTCATGTTTATGAGCCCTGCCCCAAACTGTTAAAAGCATTGATGCTGGTTCCTGGCCATGCTTTAGAAATGACTGCCAACTTGGGAGTCATTTATAAATATGCCAGGTTGTCCCTCCACCAGGGCGACAGAGTAATTTACTCTGTGGCCCGGTGAAACAACAGGTCGTCTGCAAAAATATAAATGCGGCACTAACACTACACACGGCATAACACAGTAGTCTTACTCTTCGCTCCACTTTCCCCTTCCGTCCGCTGAGCTGAAACCAAACTAAGGTGGAGTCAGTGTGCACACATGCATTGTGGACTAAGGAGGGGAGGAGTCATAGCACATCCTTTTACTCAAATCTTCTCTGAAGATAAACGAGACGTAACAACCAAGCCCAACACTAGATAGCAGGAGTATGGAGAGCATGTGAACCTATAGCACTACACACTATAAACTGATGCTTCCTTGTGTTAAGTTGTATTACATTTGGAATCTGTACACTCTATATTTGATCTTTTTGTGTTCCTGCAAATACATTTTACTTTCTAAGTCTCATTGCCCAATCTACCACCATCATATTGCATCTGTCTGACCATTCCTGCACATAGTTGAACTGTTGTGAACTGTTATATATTTATTTAATCACTGATGTTCTCAAATACATAACACATTTTTCTCAATAAGTATACAATCATTGCATTAGTTTATTCTCATCAATAAATCATGGCAGATATCCAACAACCTATATAATAATAGTACACCTTTTGACAGAATTGCTAATTTATATCGATCATCTGAGAGTCGGTTACATTTGAAGTCTGCTTGGTCTGTTTCAGCCACTGCATACCTGCAGAGACTCCGGTCCGCATTTAGTTGGCCTGTTTTCTAGCGCCATGCTACAACTGCAGGACTTTTTCCTCCAGTGTTCAATGTCTAAATGGAGATGATGGCATTCAACAAGCGTTTACATTCATTTCAGCATACATTTAATATACATGGCCAAAGATTGTGTTTGGTGGGGGTGTTGGCCTCCCCGGGAGAAGCACAGCCTGCAACTAACCCCACACCCTGTGCAAGGCCTTTGGCCTGGCGCTGTGGTGGCCTGCCGCGGCGAAGGGAGGTGTTGGGTGCTGCAGCAAACCCCCATGCTGCATTCAGCCTTGGCTGCCCTCAGGGATTTGGGCTCAGGCCAACCCCACACCGCACACGGCTGAAGCGGGGCATTGGTTTGTTACATATGGTAATACAACTAAACATATGTTAAAAAGAACTCTAGAAATTCACTGAAAAAAACAAGGTGTAGATGAGGTTATAGGAAAGTGAAAATGTTGGTTTATACGTAACACTTTAACTCAAAAAACACTGAAATTCACTAGAATTAACTGGAGTAACTTTAACTTGTGACTTTGCCATAATGCATTTTATCCATTAATCGCTCGAATTTAGTTTGGTTCAAGTGTCTCCCAATGAGTTATATTTACTCATTACTGTTGGCATTTTATCAAAAGAGAAGGCGGGTAACCTCATTGTTTGAGTTTAAGCAACACTATCTCTTCGTGCAGTTGATAAGTTGTTTCAGTTGTTGCAATGCATTTTATACTTAGAAGGTAGCTGTATGGTAAGTTGCTTTCAGTGATTGTAGGTGGAACGTCTGAGCCAATAATAAGTTGTTCCTGTCCTTTTCTTTGGTATAAAAATCTATTTGTATCACTCCTTCTTTTGGGTATATTTATGTTTAAATAATTTGCTGCTGGCTTTCCTTTTATAATTGTTAGTTTTATTGAATGATGCAAATCTAGTAAATAAATTATGAAATCGGTCAAATCTTTTTCTTTTCCCTCCCATATTGCAAGCAAATAATTAATTAATTGCAGCTTTAATTTCGAGCTTCCAAATTTCATTTTGTAGTATGTTCCAGTTCAAAGTAAGGCTGCGTTGCTTCCCATTAGTAGTAAGTATTCAAGCTTATTTCAGTAGGGCAAGTATCAACTACTTTTGAGCATTGTCTTATATTTAAACAAGCATTGGAAATGCAATAGGTCTCGCAGTAGGAAAGTTAGAGCTATAGGTGTTATTTATTTTTTTGTTTTTTATTTATGTGTTGTTTTTTCTAAATAGCAAAATTAATAGCTTTCTTCTTTACAAAGCCAATAGTTATAATTTTTGTAAATGTGACACCTCTAGCATTTGTAAAGCAACATGTTTTGTATTAACGGGACTTATATGTGACTTATATGTATTGATATAAAAAAAATCAATGGCTTTAAAAAACAATTAATAATTAATACGTAAATAAAATGGATTTTATTTTATATTGCCAATAGCTTAAAGTTTATTAAATATATTTAGTGAAGATGCTGTGGTTGCGCTGAGTGAGGGTGAGTGAGGGTGAGGGTGAGTGAGGGGTTGAGGGTGAGTGAGGGGTTGAGGGTGAGTGAGGGTAAGGGGTTGAGGGTGAGTGAGGGTGAGGGGTTGAGGGTGAGTGAGGGTGAGCGGTTGAGGGTGAGTGAGGGTGGGGGGTTGAGGGTGAGTGAGGGTGGGTGAGGGGTTGAGGGTGAGTGAGGGTGAGGGTTGAGGGTGAGTGAGGGTGAGGCTGAAGGGTTGAGGGTGTTTGAGGGTGAGTGAGAGTAAGGCTGAGGGGTTGAGGGTGAGTGAGAGTGAGGGTGAGTGAGGGGTTGAGGGTGAGTGAGGGTGAGTGAGGGTGAGGGGTTGAGGGTGAGTGAGGGTGAGGGGTTGAGGGTGAGTGAGGGTGAGGGGTTGAGGGTGAGTGAGGGTGAGGGTGAGTGAGGGTGAGGGTGAGTGAGGGTGGGTGAGGGTGAGTGAGGGTGAGTGAGTGAGGGTGAGGGGTTGAGGGTGGGTGAGGGTGAGTGAGGGTGAGGGTGAGTGAGGGTGAGGGTGAGTGAGGGTGAGGGATTGAGGGTGAGGGGTTGAGGGTGAGGGTGAGTGAGGGTGAGGGTGAGGGATAGATCAAGGGAAGACCTATCCAGGTTTTGCAGATGGATTTTTCTAGTTCCTGTGTTACGGTGACAATGAATACAAGAAACAACCTAGAAAGACCAGAGCAGTCTTTTGTACATGTTTTTTCTCTACTTATTAGCCAGGAGCAAGATGTGATAAAAACCTTCGTTTCCAACAAGCAGTTGGCCAACAAAAGGATGGGTGAATTATTATTTTTTTTTTTAAATGCCAGAATACTTTCAGAAATTACTACAGGTTGAATTTTAAGAGATTGTCTTGCAGAGTTAACCAGATTGGTTACATATAATACCTTTGCATTCTAATTTGAAACTTGCAAGGGGGCAGACAGGGAAACCTGAATCCTAGTCAAATGACAAAAATGTGCAATAGCCAGGAAAATCAGCATAGTTACTTTAAAAATGTCATGGAAGTGTTGCACAATATACGTGTTATAAATTGCGGACTAGTGCTTTATGTTTTGATAGGACGAGAATAATCTTAGGCAAATAATTAGCATCTCAAACTCAAATGGTAAACTATTTTAAACGCGAAAGGGTCTTATCGAGGTCTATATGTAGTCATCAGTTTTCCACAACGGGCTAAAAATAATACCCGCAGATGCAACCATTACACACAAAAGAGCATATGCCTGGCTGTTGCAGTAAAGAAAAGTTATTTTTTTCGATCTTCATGTTGTAGAAGTATAAAAAGCACAAAAACAGTATACAATGGCGGCCTGCAGCCACTACAAAAAGAAGGTGTCATCACTGAATTTACCCACCCCCATTTAGAAACTGCTTGTAACGTCTAATACAACCACCATCTGGCCAGCGACTAAAGTGTCAGCGGCTACAGTACTAAAATAGATTTAAGCCACTAATTCTAGTAGCCCTAATGCCGACATTTCACTTGTGCAAAACTATCATGTATCTTTAAGGGATTTTGAAACTTTTAATGCATGTATCTTATAACATTTTATTCGGGACTGTGCATAACGCGAGCAGCTTTTAACACAATTAAGGATCTACATAAAGGGCAAGGAGAGGTTTAGAAAATCGAACACTCGGTGATACTATGTCCTGATGGTGCTTAAGCCAGAAGTAGTATCCTAAACGTGAACCGTATGAGCGAGGTCATGTTCTCAGCAACAATGTTAAACAAAGGCATGCAACAGCTTGTGTTTAGAAGTTGAACATATCGAGGGGAAAAACACCAGAACCCACACATGTGAGTCCAGGTAGGCTTTACCGGAATAGTAGAGCAGACTGTCCTTAAGAGTAGATTTTGAATGACGGAGTGGTAGGCTAAGACAGCAGGGAGGCAGGAGTGAGATGGATGCATAGAAGAGTTGAAGAGAAATTCGAAGGAGTGGAATGAGTGGTACGAGTGGTAATGGGGAGGACAAGCACACGGAGGAGAAGCTCGCAAAGAGCGGATTAGTAACTAGATACGAGGGGCTGAGGACGAACGCTTCTGAGTACCACCAAAGGGTCATTAATAAAAGGATTGCACTGGACCGGATACAAGCCAGCACAACCTGGCGGGTGTCAGTATGGCAGCACGTCTGTTCTTGGGCTGACGGGGAAAGGCGCAAACTGCAAGCAACGCAGTCTTTAAACCAGACATGGGTGTGCGATAAGGGTAAGATTATTTAAACCTACCACACAAGCCAATCACCACGAGAACTACCAACTTAAACAAGAGCTAAGCCTGTGATATTGCATTCTGGCAATTCTTCAGCCCACTGAGGGTGCATGGGGAGGGGGGAGGAGGGAGGAGAAATGCGTCTCGGCCGGTGCAGGGGGCGGAGCAGGGAGAGCGGCTTTTAACACAATTAAGGATCTACATAAAGGGCAAGGAGAGGTTTAGAAAATTGAACACTCGGTGATACTATGTCCTGATGGTGCTTAAGCCAGAAGTAGTATCCTAAACGTGAACCGTATGAGCGAGGTCATGTTCTCAGCAACAATGTTAAACAAAGGCATGCAACAGCTTGTGTTTAGAAGTTGAACATATCGAGGGGAAAAACACCAGAACCCACACATGTGAGTCCAGGTAGGCTTTACCGGAATAGTAGAGCAGACTGTCCTTAAGAGTAGATTTTGAATGACGGAGTGGTAGGCTAAGACAGCAGGGAGGCACGAGTGAGATGGATGCATAGAAGAGTTGAAGAGAAATTCGAAGGAGTGGAATGAGTGGTACGAGTGGTAATGGGGAGGACAAGCACACGGAGGAGAAGCTCGCAAAGAGCGGATTATTAACTAGATACGAGGGGCTGAGGACGAACGCTTCTGAGTACCACCAAAGGGTCATTAATAAAAGGATTGCACCGGACCGGATACAAGCCAGCACAACCTGGCGGGTGTCAGTATGGCAGCACGTCTGTTCTTGGGCTGACGGGGAAAGGCGCAAACTGCAAGCAACGCAGTCTTTAAACCAGACATGGGTGTGCGATAAGGGTAAGATTATTTAAACCTACCACACAAGCCAATCACCACGAGAACTACCAACTTAAACAAGAGCTAAGCCTGTGATATTGCATTCTGGCAATTCTTCAGCCCACTGAGGGTGCATGGGGAGGGGGGAGGAGGGAGGAGAAATGCGTCTCGGCCGGAGCAGGGGGCGGAGCAGGGAGAGCGGGCTTTGAAATGCACTTCACACGGCCGGCCGGTCGTGAAACTGAAAGCATGGCCGGCCGGCCGTGAAAGCCTTTGATGCCGCAGGGGGTGGAGCGGCACCAGCTGGGAGAGTAGGCAAGGCAGGCGGCTGGGGGCATGTGCACGCGCTTTTAAGCTCAATGCGCATGCACACTGAGCTTAAAAGTCACGGGCACTGCAAGGAATCGCCACGATTCCTTGCAAGTTGGATAAAGAGTGGATAAGCCACCATAGTCTCGCTTGCTCGATGCGCATGCGCATCGACAGGCAAGACCTAAAAACATCCTGTCTGTTGCTTCTTACCCCTCCTACATCATTCAAGGGGATAGGTTATTGATTTTTATCTATTCTAATTTCTTGGAGTTTTTTTAACGAAGTACATTGTATCGATAATCAGGGTTGATATGTATCTGAGAAAAACTTTCAAGTAAAAACTGACAAACTATTTTCTGGATTTTCTAGCAGGGGAGTCCTATCGGATTCTTATGTAGTTTTGATAGACAAAATAACACTGGTAAATATGGACATTCATTTATCAATAATTGCCTCGAAGTTTCATCAGTCTCATCATCATCATCTTTGGCTCGCTTAACGATTTTCCTTATTATCATCTCCTATTCTGATGCTGGATCCTGAAGAGTTTGAATATTGGCAGTAGAAATACATTTCCCAATGCAGTGGATTTCTCTGTAGCCAAAGCAGAGTAAATTCTTCTTGCAGCAAGTATCCAAAGAAGTGCCCTGAGAGAAGGTGTCATGTAGTCGTGTGTTCAAGCTAAGAACTTGTTGGGCAACAGTATTTGGTTTTCTTTTCAGTTTGTTGTTTAGGTGTTTTGTAAACACAAATTACATAGTCCATCTGCATAATCTAGTTCTTGAAATCACTAATGCTGTTGTTGCCTGTACTCAAGACGGTTAACAACAAAGAGTACAGGTATTGGAAAATAAATAGTAGAACAGGTATGAGAAGATCATTGTAGAAATCTCATAATCTTGACTTTCAAGAATTTAAAGTCCATTGCCACATTGAAGCTTATGTGGATGTGCTGAGAGGAGAATCAGTGTTATTAGGCAAGGCAGTGGTTCAGTAGTAGGTTTTCCAAAAAATAAAGTTAGAATTTCATTTCTTAAGTTTTATTTTCAGTTGATTTTGTAGCATTCACGTTGCAACTGCCAGTTTAATATCTTTGAGCATGGGTGTTTTTAGATCTGCAGTTTCGTAGTTTTGTTTCTGTGCATCGGCGTAGTTATTACAAGTTAGGTTGAAGGGTTCGATTAACTTGGGAAGTGGTGTCTGGTGTATATCTATACTACTATAATAAAGGAAGAACTTTCAGCCTTTGAGGCTGGTAAACTCGGGAACCACAGCGCCAATCCACACACCCGATACACCGTTGGAATCGTCAGGGTTTGTACATGGTTATAGGCTATATAAATAAAAAAGAAAAAAGTTATTTAAAAAATTGACAGTAACAAAAAAAGTAGTCCCTCTGAAGTTGCGCTGGCCGCGACGTGCATGCTCACATCAGGAGCGCAGGGAGGAGCGGCGTCCAGGAGCGTGACGAGGAGCGGCGCACATGGCGCAGGGGAGGAGCGGTGACGTGAGGAGCAGCGGACAGGCCAGCGGCGGTGCAAGCAGCGGACAGGCGGGAGGAGTGGCGGCTGAGGTAAGGGGACCCATGTCGGGGCAGGCGGGGGACGGGCTGGGCTGGGGTCGGGGCAGGCGGGGGACGGGCTGGGCGCGGGCCCGGGCTGCTGGACAATGTCGGGGCGGGCGTCGGGGAAGCCTGTTGCTCCCGGACAAGGTCGGGACGGGCTGCTAGTTGAAAATAAGAGGTGTAACTGTTGAACCTTGGAGAATACCTAGCTTTTGTGAGAGGCATGATGATCTGAAAAGAGGTAATGATACAATTTGTACTATGTCAGTGAGGTGTGACCAAAGTCATTTGGGGCAGTGTCCATTAGAATCTACAGTGTTCTTGAGGCAGCCCAGGTAGCAGTTAGTGCCTTTTCTGGGTTAGAATCGTGTCTGTTGGTCAGAAAGCAGGGTCTTTTTTCAACAAAGTCTGATATCTGGATGAATGCTGATTTTTCAGTTAGTTTACACAAAATGGTCTATTCTGTTTTGGGCAGTTGTTGGCTTTGCTGAGTTGAGTCTTTGCATTTCCAAAACTGGTTTTGATGCCGGGGAGTTCTTCTGATGGCACTGATTTGTTGATAACTGCTCTGGCTGTTATGGTTATATATATATTATATATATATATATATATATATATCTCAATATATCAAAAAAAGGGTGTGCCACTTGCTTGGAACGCACACAATGACAAGCCGGACTCCTGTGTGTTCAAAAGCGTCCTTTATTCCAGCAGGTCAGTATTTCAGAATTCCCATTAAAAACGCCAGACGTGTTTCGAAGCGGACATGCTTCTTGTTCACGGGCTGGTATGCAAATGAGGCAGTGATTACGAGCTGGAGCCGTCAGTCATTATTATTGCTTTTTCCCGCCCCCTGGTGCGCTTGCTCAGGTGCATACTGGAAAAGCATTCTGGAACTTCGAGTTCCTGCTCGTGTGTTTTCTCCCTCTGGTGGGGTCTGCCTGCTTTTTTGCATCCATTTCATTACTTTTGCTTCTCACCCTCCAGTGGGTATTGGGAGAAAGACGGACCCAATTCAGCTGTTCTGTCTTGTCATTCTGCCGGTTTGAGGTTCTAGTATCTCAAGGCACCTCACAATTGAGAAATGAGAAGTAAAAGTAATGAAATGGATGCAAAAAAGTAGGCAGACCGCACCAGAGGGCGGGAAAAAGTAATAATGACTGACGGCTCCAGCTCGTAATCACTGCCTCATTAGCATACCAGCCCGTGAACAAGAAGCATGTCCGCTTCGAAACGTGTCGGGCGTTTTTAATGTGAATTCTGAAATACTGACCTGCTGGAATAAAGGACGCTTTTAAACACACAGGAGTCCGGCTTGTCATTGTGTGCGTTCCAAGCAAGTGGCACACCCTTTTTTTGAAGTTTTACGGTGAGTCCATGGTCGTGGAATTGCACCATCACCGGAAGAATGTGAGCTATTGATATATATATCTATATCCACCCAGCAATACATATAGGCATAATTAACTCATTTGTTTCATTTATGGATAGTTGATTAAACAAATAGTTTGGGTGGCAGTTAACTTTAGTTGGTCCGATTTATAATATATAATGTGGTAGATGTCAAGTTCTTTGGCTTTTTCAGTGAAGTGTGCTGCACCATTTGTAGGAGTTCCTGGTGTATCTGGAAATACAATATTGCTGCAATTCAGAGATGGCTTTGAAATAGTTCTCTACTGCAGTTGGTGGCACCTGAGATGCACTGGATGTAGTATGATTCCCTGGCTTTTTTATAGTGTTTTACTTCTGTATTATGTCTGTATCATGTTTCTTCTGGGACCTGTATTTCCTCCAATGTCATTCTAGCATTCTGATGTTCCTAATTTGTAAAGTTATGTCTGAGATGAGATAACCTGATTTGTGTCATGTTTGCCTTGTGTAGATGCTTTAACAGGAGCTACTGCACTGAAGATCTGTATTATCCATGAAGGTTCAGAGTACATGCTGTTGATAATTGTTCCTGAAAAATGCTGATGTTGACATTCGTCTGATCTTTTAACATAGGCGGTATTTGGTCTTGTTGGTACTGGTGGAGCCGTTGACAGTTTTAAGTTGGAATATATGATATGATGGTCACTCTACGTGATAAAAATTTTTTTTAAGGAGTTGTGATCCTGTGAGGTGCATATTGGTTGCAAGGTATGGCCTGCATCAGGTGTTACCCAGTGTTAAGCTGGTGGTAATTGAGCACTTTTGCAGCCTGTTGCATCTTGGTTTTGTCAAACCACGCATTGAAGTCTCCTAAGATACAAAGATTAGAGTGGTTGATAGTGATGCCTGATAAATCGTCTAGAAGGGCATCTGAAAATATTGTACTATATGGAGATGGCTGGTAAAATAAAATTAATGAGGCATTGAAAGTTGGCAGTGGTGATCAGCAGAGTAGGGATTCACAGTCCGATGGTGAACAGCAGAGTAGGGATTTGCAGTCCGGTGTACCTTCATCTTTTATTGAGATGGCTGTTCAAGAGGTTTGAAAACTACAGTTAGACTTGAATTACTTCTCCAATTAGGTTGGTCCCTGTAAACCGTTCAGTATCCATTAAGAAAGACTTCATGTAATATGGCTGATGCTTTGTCTCTCATCTATAGTTCTATAATAAAGAGATGCTGTGGCCTGGGGTCGTTTAGTAGATCATATATGTGGATCCGTTCTTATGGATCTGGCGTTGATCAAGATGCACAACAGACTGTTTTTGTGGGACACCGGAAAGTCACTTGATCCCCGTTATCATTTGTCATTCTAATATACTTTCTTGACATTTGACCATAGCAAGGGATAAGACATGGTCTGGTTCCACGTCTTCTTCTTGATGTCAATCCGGAGCTATTTCACAATATCTAGTTCTATTTCTTGCAGGTGCTAACATTTCAAAAGAGAAAATTAGGACTGTTCGAGCCATTCTTGTTTATTTTATTTATTTAATAAAGCATGTCATGCTGCTGGAAGATGCCTCAGCACTTCCGGCTGGTACAAAATGGCCGATTGCTGTAGCAGAAGTGCTTGGGGAAGAGTTAGGGAAGCTGCTGTACTGCTATGTGATCACCACATCAAACCATAATAGTATAACTTTAATCTCAAAATACATTTTTTTTTCAATTCCCTATCCCTAAAAGTTAAACAACCCCTTATTTCAATCCATCACTTTGACCCGCATTCCTATCCCTAACACCAACTCGAATGCTAATCATAATTCAAACCATAACTCATCCCCAACCTGAAATGAAATGTTTACTAAATAGTTGTAATTGTAATGTTATTGAAATAGTAGTGTGTATATCTAATAGGAGATCACCTGCTATGCCCAGGAAGACTCTGTATGCCAGGCGGATGAACTAGACATGATGAAAAAGCCCTGTGTTTCAAAACTGTAGAACACAGTTACATTTCTTTTGGTAGAGAACTTTGGGGGCCATAGAACAATGCCTGGATCTACTGTTGTCTGTGGTAATAAAAATGTCTGGTTCTTGTCCTTGTGGATTGTGATCTTTGAGAGCTGTAGCACAGCGATTGGTTCCTATTTTTCTTAGGGCTGTCAAGATTTTCGTCAGATCCTATTGTTTATGAGGAGGCTATTTTTACCTCGGGAGGTGCTGCAGGTTTTCCTACTGGTCTGTGATACTGAGATTGAAGTGTTTACACAAATCCCTGTAGCTTCCTTTACATTGCGGTGATAGCTGTGTTTGCACAATCGAGGCTTAACTCACAGGTGTAATATAACAGAAAATAGTAAAAATAAGTAATAGTCACAGTCCTTTCAGAGTTATAGCCTTTGAATAGTATGTCGTTATCATTCACTTCAGTTGGTAGAACAGCTAAATAAATTATCTCAACCCTCTAAGGCTGGATCCTATCCTTTGGAATGACTGTGGTAATAATCTTTGGAAAGGCTTTGAGAGGTTTTGGAGTTCTTGTAGGATCTCAAGTCGACACTCTTTTCAAAGTCCTCTCTCTAACTCTTCCACAACTCCTGGGCCAATGCTACCATTGGTGTTACCAACGCCACCATTGGTGTTACCAAAGCCTGGTACATTGTTATATTTAAAACGTGCCTCAAAGTAAGACTGAGTTCTTCTAAATGTAACAATGGATGAAACAAAGTACATTTGCACATAGCAGATGGTGAAACGCAGTTCTTTTGAAGTATTCAGTGAAATGCTGAGATTGATAGAGGGTTTCCCTGATAGTAAGACCTCCTGCTGGACTGAACATTGGAGTGGGACCCCTGCCTCATACCAAAATCAAAACTGTCAGAATTTCTAATGACCGGAGTTCAGAGAATCCTTCAACCAGGATGAGGGGCACTGATACTTAAACAGCCTGTTTTGTGGAATCGTATGGCTCCACTTGAGTGTTTTGGTGCCTTGGCGGGTTAGGTCACATTGAGCTTTGTGGAATCGAGAAAAGCAAATTGGCATGTACTGCCACAATGTACAGCTGCAGCAGTAATAACTGTGAGTCTTTTGGGTATGTGTGTGCTGGTAGTGTTTCCTGGGTAGATGTTGAGGGCTATGTTCTGGTACAGGGACTAATTGCTGGACCTTCACATAGCCTGGCAGGGTTTGTACAACATACTCTAAGCACTCAATTATGATGTTTAATTAACCTGGCTTAATACCATCTTAAGTGGAGCAGGTTTACAGTGCTAAGTGAGTCATTCTTTAATAGAGGGCAGTGCACGGCAAGGGTGAAAGCAATCACCAGTGCAAAGTGACTAAGGTCGTCACATAGAGTCAAAGTTTGTGTTGCTCATTTGCACTTGATAGAGTTAATCAATGTATCAGTGCTTCATTTTTGATATGCTGTTTGGCGTATTTTGACTTGAGGCAAGCACATTTGTTTGATTAGGGAATATTCTATATGCAGGCTAGAATGTCAGGGTCCCAAAAAGAGTATTCTGTCCAGTTTGGTCCTTCGATGGGGAAATGGCCACTATGCAGTTTCAGACGTTGTAAGTCAGGCACTGAGTCCCTAAAAGTTGCCAAGGCACTTATTCTTCAAAGTACGGACTGAAGAGCTCTAGTAAAGATGTAACTTTAGGTGTCTGATCACGCTCTTTGTGAAACTTGAGCACTGTTTGAATTTTAAAAGTTGTATTTACTTGGATCATAGACTATTTTCTAGGGCTCTCTCCCAGACACTCAAGGGGGACTTGGCTTGGCAAGAAGTGGCAAGTATTACCAGCCTAGCAATATATGGAATTAAAAAACTTCATTTTAAGGGCCTAGCAGTTCCGGCAAGGGGGCAGAGAGAAAAAGGTTTCTCCCATTTGGGAGCTGACCCTCTAGGAGATAATATTTCAGACAAGCATACCTCTTTAATAGAGATATGTCTTGCAGTACGGGCTCATATCACACACTGATGTAAGGCAAGTTTTGTTATGGGGAACAGCATCTAGTTTACACAGTGGCAGAGACATCACAGTATAGAAAACACTGGGGGTCCCTATACACACTAGCCTGCCACCAACCATATGGAGTTGAGTATGGTTGCACTCTCAGTGACAAATCAAAGGAACTTGTGAAGAAAAACAGAAATACTACAGGATGGAGTAGCTTAGCTGTGTCCTACTAACCTGAGGTCTGATATTTACACCAACAGTGATATATGAGTGTGTAGGATGATGTTGTAGTTACAATTGTTGTTGATAGTGACCTGCGAAAGTTAGGACGATGTCCCATTCCAGTTGCTGTGGAGAAGTGTGGCTCACTGGTTAGAGGAGGCAGACCTGGAAGCAGAGGTTAGCCCGGGACCAGGGTTCAATTCCCGGCTCGGCGGGTCTTGAGTCCTAAAATGTCCATGGACTCGACAATTCTCGCTCCGGTGCCTACTCGATCCACGGGTTCACACTCTGCGACTCTGGGCAATAGCTTGCTTAATCTCCACAACGGCCCCTCGCGGCAAGATGCCTGGCTTTCACCTTGCGGGTACCCTGCCGGAGTTATCTCACAGGGGAATACCAGGACTGGTTCCCTAAGCAAGCGCTTAGAAACCGGTTGGTGATTTGCGCTATATAAATTCCTGTACATTTACATTTACCTAGAAGCATGAATTATCCATTGGTGAACGTGAAACTGATCTAAGAGTCCTATTAGGTTCTGAGTGCTTAAGATATGAAACTGCACGTCTTACCAGTAAAAGGCTTTCCCCTAAGTGTGTCATTCTTTGTGGGGATATTGGAGCACATCTGGATAATGTACTATGTTCTAGATCTTCCAGTTGTGGGAAACTTGCATCCATAAAACCAGACCTACCGTACAAGAGTTGTTTCTGAAAAGCCATACTTGCCCCCTTTGTGTGCTGTCTCTTCTCCCCTCATTTCCCACAGCCCTGGAAAACAACATGTAGGACAATCTGAAAATCCTTCACGCCAAATGTTTACACTAGAACGTCTGTAATGAAAGATAGACTTGCATTGCGTAGTCAACGCATTAGAAAATATAAAATGCATTTTTAAGCTAATCCTGAAAGTTATTGTCCTTTGTTATTTGATATTTGTTCATTGCTCATACATTTGCAAAGGTTTCCTGACGTTTACATTGGAAACATGATTAGCTGTATTGATTTACGGTGAACCACAGAATAGTCCGATTTTCAAGATTTCAGAGAAAAGTAGTAGTATCGAATTTCAGAGATAATGAATTATAAAGGGAAGGACTGTGAAAGGAGAAGCTACAACCTTACAGCCACCCCCTGTTGGATTTTGACATCGATAGTAAGTGTGCAGAGGAAGGACTTAAGTAAATTGCCTGGGGAATGGGCATGAAAGAGCACTTACGGATGAAGACCAGGGAACAACCATAAACGGTACATTATGTAAAGCAGACGACCTTGAAAGAGTGGTGCTGGAACAGTTTCCTGCTGACGGATGCACGACTGGCCATTGAACACACTACATATAAAGAGGTTTCTTAAATAATTCTGGTGTTAGTGAATGAACAATTAATTACAACAAATGAGCGAACACATTTTAGTGGAGAGCATGTGTTTGTGAGCGAACAGGTGGTGGATGATGTGGTAGTCAGACTTTTTGCAAAAATGTGGTTCATTGGTGCATTTTGAAGCATTATTTTTAAATGGATAATTTGTGTCAATTTCTATTAAAAAGAGTTATTTAAAAGAGACCATTAATAATCAGTGCTTTAAGCCATGCTTTCTGACACTGGTAAAATAACATGTATTCGTTTGTTCTGTTGCCCTACTTTGAAACTTGCATGTCGTTGCATTGTTCAATTAAAAGCTCACAATGGGCCTCATTTTTAGTATTTGTAAACTTAAAAAATTGTCTATTATTTTTTTTTACATTGGTGCCTTTCATCCTCATTCATTGGGGCCCTTTCACAAGAGTGACAAATACTTGCTGCAAATGGAAACTCTTTGAAGCCATGTTATGTAAATTTAGATGTACATGACAAGGAAATGTGCAGTGGTTTGTTACGGTTTCTCTTCTGGCCATTCCTTATTTGCCATTGATCTTTCACAGTACTTGAACAAACACCTAATGCTGCATGAAATGAAAGGAACCCTTTAAGAATCTGTTCATAGCGTGTAGTGGTGTAGATTAAGATGCTTATCTTAGTGTCTAGTGTTGGGCTCAGATGTTTACAGGTTGTTTTTGTTAGAAGAACTCTCTCGTCACAAGATGTGGTATGACTTCTCAATTCAATTCATCTTTATTTCGATACACTGTATCATAAAAGTTACATAAAATAACGGGTCATACGAAGGCTCATTGCATCATTCCACTATCATGAATAAATATAATACAGCCATTAATATTCATAAGAGGGGGCGGTCAATCATAATATAAAAGCCATCCATAAATAATTTAAAAAGGCACAGTAAACTCATATTTCTTAAAATTACAATCTGATCTTAACAAATTAAATACTAATTACTACAAGGCAATATCAGTTCTCAATGGTATCCTAAAATTTTTCGCCAACTTTTTTTCTAATAAAATTCACTGCTAACAAAAACCTGCTAATACCAAAGACGATGACCTGGCGTGAATCTGTTTTTAAAATTCTTTCTGCTTCTCTACATGTTCGCACACCTATGTTATACAAAGAGGATGACTTCTCCCATTGGTGTACATTGCGCATAGGCACTGACTCCGTGTTAGATTGTTTTTCGCACAGCTAGTGAGAATATCTGTGGTCTGTGAACATAAGTACGGTGGGTTAAGCCATTGTACATTGAAATTCAACAGTAGAAGATCAATAAAAGACACTGGCTTCCGGGGAGGAGGGTGTGTGCATGTGAATCTACAGCATTGCACACTATGAACAGATGCTTACAGGGTAAGTTGCATTTTCAGTTTGCAGCACGTGTGCAGTAGATGCAGATGCTTAGCATAGACTGTAAAGCAGTGCCCCCAGGAGAGGTGGTGAGTGTGTGGATGACTCAGATGCCTGAAACAGGTCCTTTCACTTAGGCATGTGAGAGGCTAAAACGTTCACATAGTATTGCTTGGTAAAAGTGGGTATTGCTGACTAGGTAGCTGCCTTACAAATAGCTGCTAGTGGAATGTTTCCTAGGAAGGCCATGGTTGCTCCTTTTTACTAGTGGGAGAGAGCTCTATGTGAGGCAGTTGGAACCCTCTGTGATTTACAATAGCAGGTGTGAGTGCATTTGGCTATCTACTTCGCTATGCCTGCCTGGAGGTGGGATGTCTTTTGAGGCTTTGCAGGGGAGACAAAGAGCTGGTCTGATTTACACAATGACCAGGTCCTTTCAATGCAGTATATAAGAGCTATTTGACATCTAATGTGCCAGTGCTCCATCCACAGCCGAATTTGGTCCTGGGAAGAAGACTGGGAGCTCTGTTTTTTAAGGAGGAACAGTGATACCACCTTAAGGAGGAACCTGGGATTAGTTCCAAGAACAACGTTGCCCTTGTGGCTGGCTTTATTTTAGCTGTCTCTCGTCCGAAATTGCCTCTGATTCAATAGAGGTTAATGTGGGAAATACATTCCATGATTCTCTTCCGAAAATATCCCACTTCACATGTTTAAAATGTTGGCATGTATGTTGCAGGATGAGTGCTTTCAGTTCGCAAATGCAAGTGGTGGAATGACCACCAGAAAGGCCACCTTCCAGTAGAGGAACTGAAGGAGGTATGATTGCATAGATTCTAATGAACCTGATGAGGACTACATTGAGATTCCACACTGGAGGCACTCTAGGGGGATATCGCCCCTTGAGGCCCTCCATGAAGGCCTTAACTGAAATTCTGAAGAGGGCAGATTGTTCCTCATTGCATGTATGCTGCGACTGCAGCTAAGTGTAGGCATGTAGAAGTGTACGCAGGGCCTGGCAAGTGCAAAAGCGAGACAATAATATCCTGAACAGTAGGTTTAAGCAGGTCCAGGTTTTTGAAAATTCAGTGTTTAACAAACCTTTTCCATTTTGGCACGTAACATGCCTGTGTTGTGGATCATCAGGCTTCCTTGAAGATTGCATTCGTGCGGAAGATTTAATTTTAGGACCTCTGGTGCCAAATCACCAGATGTGCAGTCTGGAATCAGAATGCCTCCCTCGACCTTGTCTCTCCATGAGAAGGTCTGGCCTGAGCAAAAGACTCTTATGAGGGCTGACGGACATCTCCAGGAAGGTGGAGTACCAGGGCTGTCTGACACAGCTTCGTGCTGCTAGAATGAGGGTTAGTGATGTTTGCCTGAGTTTCCTAATCCGGTAAAGAAGCGAGGAGGCAAATTGTAGGCAAATATCCCCGACTAATTCATCATAGTGCATTGCCCATCGACTGTGTGGGCAGTTACCTAACGGCAGAACTTGGGAATTTTGTGTTTTCTGAGGTTGCAAACTGTTCTATTGATGGAGTGCCCCAGTATTGGAAGTATCTGTGATGTACCTGGGAGTTAAGGCCCCACTGATGAACTTGGCTGATGTGATCTGCTGAGCAGGTCCATAAAGTTGGCCAACCCTGGGAGATGCTGTGTCGTGAGGTAATTGTTGTGACAGAGGGCCCAATGCCATATCCATATCCTCTGGGTTAAGTGAGAGAGCTGAGGGGAAATGTGTGCAGCCCTGCTTTAGTAGGTAGTACATGGTAATCATGTTGCCCATCTTGATGAGAAACACTTTGCCCCGCATGACTTGCAAGAAGGTTTTCAGAGCTAAGTCAATGGCTAGCAATTCCAATTAGTTGATGTGGCAACCCTGTTGCTGAGCGGGCCACTTTCCTTGGACAGTCATTTTGTTAAGATATGTGCCCCGGTCTGTGAGAGAGGCACCCTGTGGTAACTTGCGATACTGGGGTCTACAAAATGCCTGCCTTCCAACAAGTTGTTCGACCATTGCAGTGGGTAGTGTTCTTTGGCCTGTACAAAAACGAGATCTTCCCAGTGGCCCTTCGTTCATTTGAGACTACTATTGCGCCAATGTGGCATGTGAAGGCTTGTGTGAGAGACAGTGGTGATGCAGAAGGCCATTATTCCTAGAAGGTGAACAACAGTGTATCCTGTGGGCTGAGGAAGCAGGTGCTGAACGGCTGTGACTCTGTTGTTAGGGGTAATTAAGGGTAAGCTTTTTCTGTGACTGCATCCACTACGGACCAGAGGAAGAGTTAGATTTCAAGAGGCTGAAGGTAAAAATTGGTAGTGTCTAGGCTGTGAGCTATTTCAGTGTGTGCTAAACATTGCAGCTTGCAACTGCTCTTGATCAGCCAATCATCAAGGTAGGGGGAAGATGTGAACGTCCTCCCTTTGCAAATGCACAGCCACCACTGCAAAGCACTTCGTAAACACCTTTGGAGCTGTGGTGACCCCAAAAGTAAGTAGTCTGAACTGGTAGTGTTGGCTTCTTACCACACAGTACTGGTACCATCAATGAGCAGAACAGATGGGGATGTGGAGATAAGCATCCTTTAGATAGAGTTTAGTCATGAAGTGCTGAAGAAGGGGAATGACATCCTACAGAGTTATTATGTGGAAGTGTTCTGATAGGATGTAGTGATTGATGAGCCTGAGAGAGCCATTCTCCTTGGGAATGAAAAAGTAGAAGGAGTACATATCGCTCCCTTGGGGTTGCGGGGACACTATTTCTACAGCGTCCTTTTGTAGAAGGGTCTGAACTTCTTCCTGAAGGAGGGCAAGTTGTTCCTCAAGAACAAGACTCATCCTGGACCTTCCCAAGCGTTCCCACATCTCTCCTCACCTCCACTGGCTCACGGTCCAGAAAAGAAGCCAGTTTGAGGCAAGATGGCGTCCGGCTAACCTCACCGCTGTGATGCTCCTCTGAGTATCCCCCGACCATGTAACGATAGAAGCACGAAAAAGGAACTTTATCACAGCTATTTAGCGAATTACAGAATTACGCAGTATGTAAAACAGCAACAAGCAATGCATGCAGCCAAATAAGCATTTATTCTTTTCACTTACCTGTTCTCTTTGGTGCGATCACACGCTCTCCCTGCACTGGGAAGACGTCAGTCGGGCTCTGACCTCCTGGATGAACTCTGGTCTTGGAAAGCCCTGTGCAGGCCTACCGAGCTGCAGATTGAGATACAGGGGCTCCGCGAAAGGCGAGCGGATTCCGCAGCTCCAGAGGAGAAGAATCTTTCCGTCTACACTGCCGTTAGGTAGCAGCTCCGCTCTACTCGAAGTCAGCATTCTGGAACAGAGAGCAAGGATGTCCGGTAAGGGGGGCCGTATAACCAAGCCTAAAAATGCTTCTGCTACAGCTACGGTTCAGTCCGGCGTAGCCTCTGCATCTTCTCGTCAGAAGAAGCAGGACACTCTGAAGCAGGATACGCCGGCAGTAAAGGGCAGAGATGGAAGCGATAGAATGGCAAAAAAAGGAACTTGCGTTAAAACCCCCCCGGCGAGACTGTCATTACAAATAACGCATCTGCTAAAAAAAACTTGCACGCCTGGATAAAGAGACTGCCTGCTGACAGCCATTAATAACCTCTAGCTTTGGAGCTCTTGCTGGTGAGGGGGCTGCATCTGTACATCGACTAGAAGGGGTGAGGTTAGCTATGTCAGCCCGAACATGTCAGCCTCTACGGAGGTAGAACCAACATCTCTTATCCCCCCAAAAGCATCTGGTCCTGTGCAGCTCATGGCTCCCCCGCTGGCTTATCGTATCCTCCCTTGATAGAACACACCCCAGGGGCAGAGTGGATCAACCCGGCACAACTGTCTCAAACATTAGGCAAAACACAACAAGAGGACGTGTCAAATACGCCGGATAGCCTTGATCTCTATTATTCTCTCACTGATGAATCTGTGATGTTGAATGTAAGCATTTCCCTTTCTAGCGAGGAGGAAGGGGGCAAATGGTACACCAGCTCCAACTCGGAGTTACAGAAGCAGCAATTCCTTTCCAAAAAATTACACAAAAAAGAAAGACAGGGACCGCCACAGAAAGGAATATGATCAGCCTGATAAAGTGGAGATCCCCGAGCTGAAATGGGAGTATAATGGCACACCCCCACTCTTGATCCGCTCTACCTCCACGGACGTCTCTGGGGGAAACCAACAATCATTAGCACTGGCATTGAACCAAGGGAACTTCGGGAGCTCATTCTAGCAGATATTCTGCAGTCTATCAAAAACTTTCAAGCCGAAGCCAAGACTGTTAGTCGCAGATCCCGCCTGGCGGCAAAGAAACTCCAAGGGGCGGTCAGAAAAGTGGGCAAAACCTGTGCCGAGATAGTCGATCGAAGGGCTGCCGTAGAGGAAAGAATGGAACAACTTGAGAAGGATGTCACCTCGCTCAAAACTAAATCCGAAGAACATGTAGGGGCTGTCAAGGATATCATGTGGAAACTTGAAGAGCAGGAAAATCGTCAGAGACTCAACAACCTCCACTTTCTAGGAATCCCTGAAGGCATCGAGAAGGATGATCCAAGAAAATGTATGATTTCACTCCTCAAAAACTATTTTCCTGAATTGCAATCCTCGGATTGGGACAAGGAAGTACAAAGGGCCCATAGATTTCCTCTGACGCTTTTGGAAACGCAACTCTGCGTCTCAACAACATCCTCGAGCCATGCTCTTGTTCTTTGGGAACTTTCTCCTACGTCAGGCTCTTTACGATCTAGCCCGTCCTACAAGTAAGAGGTCATTCGATGGTATAACTTTTTTTACTAGGCCAGATTTCGCCCACGCTACAGTCGAGCTGAGGTGGAAGTTGAGACAATTGTTCGACTCCTTTCAGAAACTTGGCGCAACGGTCTTCCTTCAAAATCCTGCCAGACTAAACATTGTTCACCAGGGAAGTACACGCAGCTTCATTTCCGAGGTTCAGGCTAAAAACTATCTTGATGAAATCTCTGGACATAAGTAATGCAATATTATAGTCATATTCACAGTCAAAGATGAAATGATAGGTATTTCCCTTATGGGTCTTCTTGTGTCTTCAGGAAAAGGGTGGTGGTTCCCAGTGAAAACTTGAGGGGGCTGATGAAGAACTAATTAGGGCAACCCGAAATTCTTTGGAGTTAGAAGAAATCACCAAAATCCAGAATCAGGTGGCTATTGCCAAGGCAGCTATCAAAGATATCTTTACTGTTAAAGCCGTTAAAAAAGCTATAGCTCACAGTGAATTGGTGTATGAGGTCAACGAGCTAGTGGGTCACCAGTTGGCTATTCGTATGAGACAACAATCATCACAGAATCTGATACTTGAAATACAGGACCCAGTAGAAGGCCAGATATACGACCCAATTCATTAGAGAGGCGTTCTGTCAATTTTATAGCATGTTATATACAGAAGAGGTGGGAGGAGACGTAGAGAGGAGCGAAAGGTATTTAGGCAAAGGCGATTTCGACAGGCTCAATGAGAAAGATCAAGCAGCCTTGGAGGAGATCCTGAATCTAGAAGAGATACTAAAGACAGTGAAAGATCTACCTAGGGGGAAAGCAACTGGTTTGGACAATATTCCCTTAGAATGCTATATAACTTTTTTAGATCAGCTTAAAGGTATCTTACTAGACCTAATCTTACACATTTTTAGAGGAGTGCAGCCGCCAAATTCCTGGTCGAGGGCAAAAATAGTCATCTTCCCCAAAAAACACAAGCCTCCAGATCAACTGGGCTCATATCGCCCCATTACACTGATAAACGTAGACTCTAAAATGTACTCAAAATTAATGGCAAACCGCATCTCCCCAATCATTCACAAGGTCATTTCTAAATCCCAACACAGCTTTGTGCCCGGAAGATAAACTATAAATACATCCAAAGAGTGATCAGCTTAGTTAACAGCTCTGAAGTGGCAGGAGACCCTATGGCTCTAATTCTTCTTGACGCCTAGAAGGCTTTTGATAGGGTCTCCTGGCCATTTTTATGGCTCACAATGTCCCGGTGGGATTTAAACATGGGTTTATTCAGGCTGTCAAAAAAAACTTTACATCAACCCCCGGGCCACGGTAATGGTCAATGGTAATCTCTCTAAAGAGCTTATCATATCAAGAGGACACGGGTGTCCTTGCTCGCCCTTGTTGTTCGCGATTTACATCGACCCCTTCATTCGCAGACTGGAGGGTAACAGGGGTATAGCGCCAATGGTGACACAAGGGGATTCAACCAAGACATTGGCATATGCCGATGATATTGCCATCGTGACCTCCGATCCAAATATAGGTATGTCTGTTATTGAAATAGAGGCTAAGGATTTTGGGATAGTATCAGGGTATGCACTTAACCAGGGGAAAACACAGGTGGTTTTAAACAGTAATTGTGAGATGAACGATCCTCGAGTGACTGACAAGGCCACTTATTTGGGTATTAGCATTACTTCTAAACTTGGAAACTTGGTCGACCTTAATATGAAACCCATGCTGGAGACAATGCAAAAAGATCTCAGTTGCCTGGATAATTTACATCTTTCCTTAATAGGTAGGGCGAACGCACTGAAAATGGTTTTCTTCCCAAAAATTCTATATTTGTTCAGAGCAATACATTTAGAATTCTCAGATCAATGGTTTAAAGCTATGGAACACACCTTTTCAAGTTTCATTTGGGCATACGCGCAACCTCAGTGAGCCTACAGATTCTTGATTCTCCCTAAGGACAAAGGAGGTTTAGCTCTGCCAAACCTTAAGGCATACTATTGGGCCTCGGTGCTCCTATGTAGTTGTGAGCTTTTACAGCACAGTGGAATAGAGACATCATCTGGTGACGGCGGGCCCTCTATCTTTCAGCTGATCCTGGGTAATCAAAGTAGCGGATATCTTTGGCGTTATCTGTATGATAGTTACCACAAAAAAGTGAAATTTAAAACATTGCTGGGGGGATTTAAGGTTTGGAAAGCTGTGAGGAAAATGTTGGGGGTAGGGCGAATATCATTGTACACCGCCCTTCTAAACAACCCTGCCCTTCCTGAAATCTTTAAAGATCTCTACATTAACAAATGGAGTGCAGCTGGAATTACGCATATTGGGTGCCTCTTTTCCTGTGAAGGGTTATACTCCTTTGAGGAGCTTAGAGAAAAGTTTCATCTGGACTGGCAATTTTTTTTTAAATATCTCCAAATTAGAGACTTTTTACTACAACTAATGAGGGGAAGGGCTCCGCTCGAGAAAATTACCTTAGTTGACACATTAAATTACACCAAAAAAATCACTATTGGGGGGGATCTACTCTCTCTCTTACTAACACAATTTCCGGATGATTTCGAAAACACGGCTCAGAAATGGCAGGGAAACTGTCTATAACCTTGGAAGAATTTAAATATTCATATTGTATGCCACAAACAATCCTCCTGTCAACTAAACTTCAAGCTCAGTTTTACAAGACATGTTTTTTTATGTACTATACCCAGGATAGAATTGCTAAATGGGGGAGTGGCAGGGGGACTTGCTGTTTCAGATGTATGTTACCAAATGCCAATTGTATACATATTTTTTCCTCTTGTGAAGGATTAACTTCTTTAAAAACAAGGATTGAGAATTTTTTGTTTGTTCTTCTAAAAACTGAAATAGTTTTGACTAATGAAGTGGTTTTATTGGGGGCCACGAGCCCCAGTAACCCTAGAACCGACCATGAACGTGTCTTTATTGCAATGGCTTTACTGAGAATATGTATAGCCTCTGCTTGGCTTGATCCCATTTCTCCATTGTTTCAACAGTTGTTTGCTAGGCTCTTAGCAATTTTTAACTTAGAAACAGCTATATATAAAAGAAAAGGCAGGAAACGACGAAAAAGGGGGTTAAGAATCTGGTCTCCTCTGATCGAATGGTCTCAATCCCAAGGTAATATCTAGTGGTATATATTGTTAATATCATTTGTATGGTATTATGTAATCTTGTAAGTTCGCTTTTGGATGTTCTTTGTAACTATTTATACATGATCTTTTGATTTGTATTACATTTTCTTGTATGTCTTGTCTGACAAGGGTAGGGGTGGGCTGGGGGGGCTTAAATTGTTGGAAATTCAAATAAAGATAATAAAAAAAAAACAGAAAAGAAGCCAGTTCAAGATTCCCACATACTCCTACAAAGCTCTCCACAAACCAGGACCATCGGCTGAATTTCTATCTTCCCTTGAGACACCTGCGCTTCACTTCACTCGCCCTCGCGCATGTCCCCTGCATCCATCACACCTGCAGCAGGAGCTGCCCATTCTCCTGCATCGCTGCCAAAGCCTGGAATGGCCTTTACCCCTCCTCTTCCTCCGAACAGCACCCTCCCTGGCAGACTACAGAAAGTGACTCAAGACCTGGCTTTTTGAGATGTTGGGAGAGGTTGTGCGTTCAGGGTAATAGCCATGTTGGAATTTGTCTAGTACCTACTTGCCAGATGTGATTTACTCTCAGTTAGAGAGAAGGTCATGAATTTCCCTCCAACATCCTTGACCCCCCCCCCATCCCCCCCCCCCCTAAACCCTCCCGACAGGTGACTTTTTATTTGTGGTGTAGTCATGTAGTCAGGGCAAGTCACTGTTTGGAGATTGCGGCTCCTTTGCTGGAGCCACTTTGGCCCCTTCCTCTCTATTACACCTCTCACTACTTGTTGGTGATGATCCTGTCTCTGGTAGGAGTGAGTTTGCTTGAGCAAGGTGGTCTTTGCTCTTCTCCTGGGGCGCTGTTTATGAAAGGACTGCCTGTACAGAGTGGCCTGAAGTGCTCCCATGAACTTTACTGTTTCCGTATCTTTTTCATTTTCTCCAGCATTTTGTCAACCTGGGGCCCAAATAGGTCCTCCCCATCGAATGGGAAGTTGAGGAGATGCTGCTATACCTCTAGCTTGAATCCAGAGATGCGTAGCCTGGTGTGGCATTTGAGTATGACAGTGATATTGATGCCCCTAGAAGCTGGGTCTGTGGTATCCAACACGCTGTGACTGAAGATAAGTTTGCCCTCAGACACCATCTGTTCCCCATGCTTCCTGTACTGCTCTGGAAGGTTACGGAGCTCTTGCATCTCCTCCCACTGTGCCCTATCATAATTGACAGGAGTGCTACCAAACTGACTATCCTCCAATGGGTTGCCGCTCCAGCTGCCACTCTCTTGCCTGCTGCAAGAATCTTCTTGATCTCCTTGTCTAGAGGAGGAGAATCGCAAGTGGTTTTGGGTAGAGGTGCGCTTGCAGGCAGTGTGAACTACCAGGGAGTCAAGTGGAATCTGCCCTTGCTCTGGGTAACTTCCTACCCTTGAAAGGCTCCTTGAAATTGTAAAGAGCAGATATTAGCATGCTTTTCAGCATGGGGAGATAGACAATACGCGCAGAGAGCACCATAATAAGTAAGTCATCTCCTCCTTAGTGAGGTGCATATCAACCTTGTGAAAGGCTGCAACCCTGCCAATGACCTCATGATAGGCTGTGGTGTCATTGGGAGAGATGAGGTCCTGAGTTGGTATTGTTCTAAATCGGGTCACCAGTGGGATCCATGTTGTTATCATCCCAAGGATAGTCAGTGGGCCTTTGCCTAACAGCTGGTCATAAGAAACAAACAGGCCATAGAGGCAATCTGGCTCTGAATCCCTCTTGTGGAGGCGGTGGGGGAAGTGGTCATAGGCATGGAGGTGGCTCTGTCCTTGCGTTTCTTCTGTTCCAGTTTGGGGGAGGAAGACCTGGAAGAAGGTTCCACATGAAGGCCAGTATCCGCTTTTGAAGAAGAGATTCCGTAGACATCAGGTGGAAGCTGGTTCACCATGATTTTGCCTCTAACTAGGTGGATTAAGAGGTGCTTTTGTCTTTTGCCTTTTGGAACTCTGTTTGGGTTATTTGCATGCGTAGATTTCATTGTTCTATTCCCTTATCATTCTTGAATGTGTTTTTAGGATCTGTTTCAGTAGATATTGATATTGCTCCTTCGAATGTTAGATTACTGGATCTTTTTATTGCTATTGCGTTTAAAGTAATTCTTTCTTGTTGGAAGGATAATTCCAAATTATCTGTGCTTACTTGGTGGAACTTTGTTTGTGATGGGCATAGGATTTCTATTGCTTCCTCCTCGTCTGTCTCCTCTAAAGTTAAATCTGATCTTCTTTGGCTCCCCTTCTCCAATTATCTCTCATCACCCCCTTCTCTCTGATTTCTGGACCTATCTATCTACTATTTCTCTTCTTCCCTTACTCTCTCTTACCCTTTCCTTTTCTTCTTCTTTCTTTCCCCTCTTTTCTCTTTCTCTCTTTCTATCTCTTCTATCTTTATTTCTTCTTATTTGTTCTTTTACAAATGAACCGTTATTTTTTTCTACTACTTTTTCATATGCATCACATGTATATCACTTGGTTCTACTGTACTATTATATTATCTTTTGTATTGTACTTTCTTTAACCAAATAAAAATTTCTTAAACTGAAAAGAAAAAAAAAAAGAGGTGCTTTTGTCTGGCCTCCAGTTACTGTTGGATACTTTCCGAGATCAGGGCCTCAGTGTCTTCGTCTCTGGGCGTTGTCTGAGGTCTTGAGAATTGCTTCGGCATCAAGGAGGGTTTTGGCATTGAGGCAGGTTCTGGACCCTATGTTGTCTGCTTTTTACAGGACCGAAGGTGTTCGGTGCCTGTGGAGCAGCTTGAGTTTAACAGCTTATGGGGGTCAGCGCCCTTGGCTGGAAGCTTGCTGTGTTTCGAAGCCTTTTGCCTTTGCTGGTTGATGAGCCCTAATAAGGGCGAAACTGGCCTTGCGTTGTTTGTGTTCTGGTTTAGGGAGGAACTGGCCTGGCAATTCGGGCTGGACTGTTACTATTGGAGCAGAGTCAAGACTGATTGGCATATGGCTTGGTCCAAACTAAAGAGGAATGGTTTGCAAAATAAAAATGAATTGGGATGTGGCCCCAAGTATTTACCAGTGGCTGAGATTTATTCAAGCATTCCATCCATCACTTTGTTTGTGTGCCTCAGTGCCCAAAGGTGCCAGGGACTCTTAGCTTGCCTTTTCTTGCCATCTGTGCTCCGGGCTCGATGCCATCTCCCCCAAAAGCGGTACTCTGCCTTGGAATGAGACTTCTTTTGGGGCCCAAGCTCAGTGATATGGCACTTGGGGCCCAAAAGTATACGTATGACCCTTGGTGTAGTCTTTGAGCAAGGGCCTGTCTTTTGCATTGGCTCAACATTTCCATTTCTGATCGTTGGGTCACTCTCTCACACCATCTCCAGGCTGGACGTTGGTTGCATGGCCTGGAGACCAGACGAGCCACCCTCTTCCTGTTCTTTGGTGCCAAGGGGTACTTTTATCTGAAGTTGTCCAGTTTGTTCTGCTGATGCAGTCTCCTGTGTGGCCAGCATCGTTCTCTTCTATACCTGTGGGTTTACTTGGAGCAGAAAGCGAGGCACAGTGGACAGGAGGCATCGTCGTAGTCTGAGGACAGACCTATTGCACACCTTGGATGGCTTGCCCAGTTTTGAGTGGCAGCGAGGGCAGTTCTGAAAGGGTATTCCTTCTGTCACCCACACGGCATTATCTGGCAAGGAAGAACTGGAGATGGTTCTAAGCCCTCAAGGGGCATGTGGGCCATGATGCCCAAGGCGACGACTATGGTCCTAAGTGCTGCCAAAGGTTTTCATCCATCGGGCGGACAAACTTATGGGAGTTCTGGCACATCCAACGCAATTGGATCGAAAGATAACCAAACAGGCTGACAAAAAACGCGTTCAGGGCAAAACCAACTCAGAGCCCACTCAGTACACGTCAGAACCCGGTGCCAGAAAAAACATGTACTATAGAGTGGGTGCCCATGGATACCAAAAGGAGGAGGCACACCACTTCTCATGACTTGAGAGACTTTAAAGAAAAAAAAAACAATCAAATGTCTGAGCTAAGGACTAGAGGATGTAGTGATAGACCAGATCCATGGAAACTATTCTGGTGTTCTTTCTGTGTAGAGGGGACTTGGCCTGGCAGTTCTAGCGGGACTGTTGTTACGGCTAGGTCAAAAACTGATGTGCATATGACAGGCCTCTGGCTAGAGTGGCATCTTGGGTGAAAAGGATGGACTAGACTGCGACCTGAGCAATCCCCAGTAGATGAGCTTTATTCAAGCATTCTTTCCATCACCTTGTTATTTGTTAGGAAAAATAATTAATCAGAAATCTCAATTGTTAAACTGACAGCGGTTGAATGAACAACTATCATATAGAAATAGGACCTGATTATCTAGTCATGCCAGATTTTAATTTAGGTATGGATTTTAGCTACATGCCCATTGACACTGAAGGAAGATGAACAACAGGGATAAAAAGATGATGCTAAAGGAGTGGATAGCAGGAATTATTATCCTTAACAGCTGACAGATAACGTTTAGCTTGTTTGAGAAAAATTGGTTTAATTATAGAAATCTTGCAAGATTGTAACAAGCAGAAGGATACATACATTTTTATATGGTTTTGAAGAAAATTCTTGGCATTATGGAATTGCGAGATCCTAATAAAATAGAAGTCCTTGTGTGAATATTTTTTTTTAATCACACTAAGCTAACTTGCACTTAATTCAGGATCAGGAATTATACAATGTACTTCATAAAGTTTCTGCCTGGTGGACTTGGCTATGACATTTTTGGAATACAGGGCGGTTATAGAACGCCATCTCATCAGCTTCTTCACCACAAGGGCAGAGTAACTGTGGCATGAGTAATCCAGGTAAAATAAAAGACGGTAACAGATAAGGAAAAAGTCAAAAATACGTTGGCGAGAGAATGAGACTTCTGTTTAGACCAAGTAGGATTGGTTGGAGCTTCTGTCATAATCTCACATATAGGAACTCACAAGGAATATTGTAACTAACAAATAATAGCCCAATCAAGAGTAAATAAAGTGGACATTTAAGGATTCTCCTATCCAGACAATGTCTAAGGTATGTTTTTTAAATGTAGAGGACCCATAAGGCATTGTTAAAGTCTAATAGAATTACGCTGTACAAAGTTCGTAGTGGCTTTGTTGACAAACTCTACCCAATAATGAAAGTCCACAATACTAGGTTAGGAGAAAGAGGTATTCAAGGAGAGTTCGCCAAAAAGCTGGGGGGAAAAGTAAAGTTTAAAATCTGGAGTGTAATAGGTCAGCAGCACTTTAATGGTGAATGATAAGTGAAATGATGATGACTGAAATTTCAGCCCAAAATAAAAAGCAAGGGAAATAGTTGGTATTGAAGTGTCTAACGATGTTATCAATGCGCCAGCCTTCCTATAGTTAAAGTGATCTGTTTTAAGAATGCAGGAATGGCCATAAACGGCTTTAGGCATTTTCAGAGCGGCAGTAGTAGGGACCGAGTTTTCAGAGCTCACTCTGAAATCAATTGGTCCGGCAAAAGTAGTATGAATTTCAGCAGCATGTTTTACTAAACAAGGATCATTGATCGAGCCCACTTAAAGGAATTATGTCAGAGGAGCCTCGGATGAGCATGGAAAGAATTGGAGATTCCATCTGCTTAGAGGACAGTATGCCTAAGATATGAGGGTAACGTTGAAGTGGTGTTGCCAATGTCAGCACAGATAATTATAGAATCATTGGGGCTATACTGCAGGTAGTCACAATATGAGCAACCAGACTGGTTCCTGGTTCTGTACAGGCTTGCTTTAGGTGCGCCACCTGCTGCTTTTGCTCTATGGTACACATAAACTACCAGAACTTTGAAGTCCATACTTTGAAAATATTTAGATTGTACACGACGATGATGTTCACTTCCTTCTGATCAAAACTAGCAGGCTGCCCTATAGCTGGTTGGTCTTGGAACAACCCCTCCTACTTGACATGATGTATGAACCAGTCAGCCAAAGGAAACCACTTGCAAAAGTAGTTGCCTGCCTTCAGCTTGTTCAGAGTGCCCACAGATCCACTTTGAGGGCTCAAACAAGAGGAGATGCATCCTTACCGCAAGCATGGAAATGGAAGTCCCCCAGACTCTAGTAACCTTGCCCCAGACTAGGAACCCCGCCTAGTGAGCGCACTCATGACTGCCCAACACCTATCAATATCACTTATGACCCTAATTCAACCTGTGCCGTTAAGTGCCCTGCTTTCTTGCAACCCCTAACTACACCCCCAAACTTAGTGTGCTTCAAATCCAAACTGGATCCTCTTCCATCTCGATGCTCAGCTGTGTGGTGTCCGTACCTCTAGATAATTCAAGGCAGCCAGTACGGCATGAGCCACATTGAACCCATAATGCTGGCGTCCTGATGTGGTAAGCCATCACTGCACCTCGTGGCATGGGGAAATGTGAGCATTAGCCCCATGTACAACTTCATCCATCTGCTGCTTTAGCCTCATTTCTCAATACTTTTGATAATACTTTTAGTAATACGTGTTGTGGCACCAAACTTTACATGCCTCCTATAGAGTTAGGACACAGAATGCATAACCGCAGCTAGGACCAGAGACTCAAAGATCGGAACTAAGAAGCCCTATCTAAACATTGCATTTATAGCATGCAGCATCCATACCAATAAGAAAGACATATAATATTATGCCCATGAAGGACCAAAGCAGGGCAGGCATAATCTTGAGTTTTTACCCCATTGTTGTCAGGTTGTTTGTAGAGTCCTAAATAAATGGGCCTGGCATAGTGAGTGCATGCAACTGTGCTGAATAGCATATACGTATGTCTGACTGTTGCCTAGTGGTGGTCCCCCTGTCCTTCCACTCCTATCATCCCTCACAATCCAACAACAGCGATGAATGTTGGGAGGGGGTTTCCAGCGCTTCAGTCTCTGCCTGACTTGGCACGCAGCACTTCTTACCAATGAGTACATTGAGTAGGAACTGGCACACACAAGTTGCTTGCTCACATCATAAGAGACTGAAATACCTGTTGAGACAAATTTGTGACAGTGGGCACACCATAAATAAGCAATATTTTGACTTCCTTCAACCAGAGAGAGGATTTTTCAAGTAGTGCTTCTCCTTTTAAGGAGTGGCCTCTGTCCCCAAGAAAGTGAGCAACATCAAAACAGCAAGACTACTGCGGAATGTCTTGGAAGTTGAGTTTTCTGGGCATGGTCACATATTGCTGAAGGTTTATTCAGAACCTCACAACACTCACAAATCCTATAAGAGATCTCCTGAAAGTGGGTGTCCCTTGGATGTAGGCCAATGACCGAATGACAGCCTTCCAAATAAATGAAGGGCACCTTGTATGCCAGAATCTATTGATGCCAGGCTGTTGCAAAGTCATCCTGTGCCCTGGGCACCCCCCAACTTTTTTCTGACTGGAACTGGTGGTAACTGACTCTGACTGACCCTGGGCTCTGTTTAACCAGGCCCAGGGCCAGTGCCAAGCTAAAAGGAACACATTAGAATACAGTTAAGACACCCAACATACACTAGGGTACACTATGGTATGGTGAGGTACTCCTGTAATTGGCATGACCTACCACTTAAGCCCCTAGTATGTAATAGGCCAGGGGATTGAAACTACCTAGAAGTCTCCAGTATCCTGGGGCATGGCAGTTTAGATGTCAGCAGATTCTCTGCACCAGCATGTGTGCAGTGCTGCTGAAGCCTGAGGCCAGTTTAAAAGCTGTACTGGTGGCCAGGACGGTTTTTAAACCTTAAATTGTGCCTAAACTCAACTTTGGGGGTAGGGGCCCTTAAAAATTAAAAACCTACCATGTTTTTGCATATTAGGGACCCCCAGGGTCACCCCTAGGTATCCCAGGGGTGGGAGGGGGGAGGGGGGGGGGTTAGTTATCTATAAGGTAGGCATGGGCGGAAAATCCGTTCCGCTCGCGGATTTTGCGGATTTTCGGGAAATCCGCAATCCGCGAGATTCGCGAATCTCCCGCAAAATCCGCAAATCCGCGAGCAGCGGATTTTGCTCGCACTGCTCGCACTGTTCGCGTGAGTTCGCGCGAGTTCGCGCCCCGCGAATAAGTGCAAAATTGCAGAAATACGATCTTAGCAAAACTGAAAGTAACTACTTACCAGGTTCAAAAGTTCAGGCTCATCATTAGTAGCCATTTCCTGTAGTGCTTCCTGAGGGGCCCCTCCAGAGTTCAGTTGCCAGTTGCCAGTTGAAACTATTATGTGACCCTGCTCTGAACCTCAGAATAGTTACACATATGCCACAAAGGTCCTGAATTACAGCTAAGGGAGACAAGCAGGAGCCAGGCTGGAAGTTAAAATCCATTAATCAGCCCCTAATTCATTATTGTCAGTTGGGGCAGGGCAGGTGTTGTAACTAATTTTGCAACAATGAAAGCACTTAGCAAGTGCAAAAGATCACTAATCAGGGCGCACTAAGGAAGCAGGTGCCAGCTAAAAAAATATTCTGTGACACATTAATCAGCCCCAAATTAATTCAGGTCACTTGAGGCAGGGAAGGTGTGCTTTGCTTTGCCGAAAATAATGTACACTGGACAACCAGAGGGTGTGGTGATGAAACAGAGGGTGGCATGGGTGGGCCAGAGGGTGGCATGAGTAGTCAGAGAGTGGCAGTGGTGACAGAGAGTGGCAGTGATGAAGAAAAGTGTCCCAAACAGGCTGGACACGTAGAAACAACAAGTTCGCAAAACTTGCGACCCGACAGGTAAGTTCGCAAATTGCGACATTGTGAAAAACCCTCGCGAACTGGCAGAAACACGGGCGAACACAAAAAAAAAAAAATCCGCAAATTCGCGGGAATTCGCGGATTTTGCGGATTGCGAATCCGCAAATCCGCAAAATTCGCGAACGCGAGATCCGCAAAATTCGCTCATGCTTACTATAAGGAGCGCCCTTATAAAATGAGTTTTTATATGCCTGGGTAGAGTGACATTTTACATTTCACTCCCCACGTTGTATTAAAGAGCTGCTCAAATTCGACTTTGAAGCTAGAAGGATTGGGTAAGGATGATCTCCAATATTTCTGCAGATTCAGAACCCCTTTGTTTAAGTAGGTAGACTTTGGTGTCAAAAGTTGTGTATTATGATGAAAAAAAGTTTTAAAATGGTTTACATGTTTCAACCTATGTGTGAATCTAAGGTTTTCTTCAGGACCAGGGTGTAGAGGTCTGGGTGGTGTACACACCCTAAGGTGTACCCTACCCTCGGCCTTGTGAGTATCAAATCACAAACTTGTGATTTGTTTAAAAAGGGTGTTCTTCTCCTTGATTGCTGGAAAAAACGTGGAAGCGCTCGAACTCCGGGCTTCCTGGGGATTACTCGGGACCTGAAAGCAGTGTCCGCGATTTGTGGGTTTCTGTTCGCAATCGGGTAACCTACTTGGTCTCTCCGAAGCAGTCCCTGTGTTGCCATATTTGATTCACTAATAAGTCCCTAGTACAGAGCACTGTGTGCGCCCAGGGCCTATAAATCAAAAGCTACTAGTGGACCTGCAGCACTGATTGTGCCACTGACATGAGTAGCCCTATAAACATTCTTCAGACCTGCCACTGCAGTGTCTGTGTGTGAAGTTTTAAACTGCCATTGCAACATGGCAAGTGCACCCACTTGCCAGGCCCAAACCTTCCCTTTTAGTAAATGTAAGGCACTCCTAAGGTGGGCCCAAGGTAGCTCCACGAGCAGGGTGCAGTGTATTTAAAAGGTAGGACATGTACTGCAGTGGTTTACATGTCCTAGTAGTGAAATACTGCTAATTTTGTTTTTAACTACGGCACAGCCCATCTCTCCTATAGGTTAGCATTGGAGCTGCCTTGTATAATCTTACAAGTGTATCTTTCAATTGGGAGCTGATAGGAAATTGGACTTTTGGTCTCTGGGCTCACAATTTAAAAATACATCTTTTAGTAATGCTGATTTTTAAATTGCAGGTCTGAAAATGCCACTTTGAGAAAGTTAGCATTTTCTTATTAACCATTCTGTGCCTCTGCCTATCTTCTGAATACACGTCTGGGTTAGGATGACAGTTGGGCTGTTTGTACATTCACTCTAGATAGTCACACAAAGGGAGCTGAGGTGAGCCCTGCATATCCTGGGCCCATCCCCACACTGATGGGTCTTCCTAAGCTAGAGTGCTAGGAGGATTTGACACAGACACCTGAATAGGGCTGTGCTTGTCCTCACATAAAGCCGTCTCCACCCCCTGTAGTTTTTTTCTGGAGCCAAGGCAGGGTCTTGTGCACTACAAAGACTGTCCTTTAAAGTTTGCCTACTTCAAAGACTAAAATGGGTATAAATACTTGCCCTGTGACCCTATATCCTCGGAACACTTCTGGGTTGAGAACATTCTGCCAGGAAGAAGAGCTGGATAGCTGTCAGGAGTGACTGCCACTTTGCTGTTTGCTTTGTTGTGTTGCCCTGCTGCTTTGATGCTTCTTCCCTGGGAGTGAAAGGACTGCACTTTGCTTTTTGTATCCAACTTCCAAGGTTCTCCATGGGCTTGAGTTGAGCTTTCCTCTTGTAAAAAAAAGTCTCAGGGCCATCAAAGACTTCACCTGCTAGTACCTGGGCTCTTCTGCTGAGAGTTCTGACTTGCCATAGGGTGCTAAATCCAGTTTCTGCTCCCTTGGAAGTGAATTCTGGTGATTTCAAGCATAACATCCACGCATCGACACCCAGCATCATTCTGAATTGATGCATCGCTGAAAAACTGAACACATCACCGCTGCCAGCACCGGAGCATGGTCCCCGCTTGCTGCAATGACCACTGCGTACAACGCAGGTCCCAGCTTTCTGTTGCAGCATGTCCGAAGAACCGCCGCTGCATGAGTTTCGAGCACCACATCACCGAAGTCCGTGACACACCGCTCTACCTCCGACGCAGCGCCTGCCTCATCGCTATGGAATTGAAGCAGCGTGGCTGAATTTTCAACCCATGGTGCCGTGTGTGCAGATTTCCTCATTGACACCGCACAACGGTAAGCAACCAACACATTGTGTCCGCAAATAACCCATCGCCTCCCGTGCTATAGTCAGAAACTGACGCATCTTGTGAATGTTGAATTTTTGTCGTTTTGATCATGTTTTATTCAGATAAATATTCACTATTTTTTCTAAACTTTTGTGAACTCCTTTTGTAGTGTTTTCACAGAGAGACAGACGAAAGAAAAATAAACTACAAAAAAACTCAGATACTTTAGACATTGTCTCTGAGATAAATCTGACTACTCTGGGCCAAGCTACCAAGGGGGGTGAGCAGGGGTTATCTAGCTTTGTGACATCCTTACCCTGTAGAGTGAGGATCCCTACTTGAATAGGTTGCAAACCATTGACGACTGTAAACCCCATTTCTAACAATGTATAAGAAAGCCCGGCCAAGAGATGCAAAATGCGTTCACAGACAATGCTCAGTGTTGGAGCAGAACTGTCAGTAACCAATTAAGCAATCCGTATGAGAGGAAGCCATGTAGTCATCCCAAAAATACTGTCATCAAAGCACACTCCAGACACCATACATTGAAATAGTCATGTCTTCCTCTCCTGATGAAGTAATCCACAAAATAGAAATAATGATAGTCACTCATGGGCTCCCAAATGAAGTCAGGACGAACAGTAGCACTCCCTTCCAAGGGCAAGAGTTTGCAATGTACCTTGATTATAAACATTAATCATTGAGACGTAATGACAAGGTGGCCACAAGCCAACGGCGAAGCCTCTATGCATATCTGCAACAAGATTATATGATTCGCTGAGATGAAGAAAAACAGTGTAGAATGGGCCATCTATAGGTTCCTCCAAATACAGTGAAACCTCCCAAGCTGCTACTCAAAGTGCACAAGTGGCTTTTCTGCTGTGGTGTCCCAAGTAAACATAACACATCACCCTGCATGGACCCCACACATTGAGTCGCATGATGTTACTGACAACAAAGGTACGAATGTGTCTTCACAATATATAAACTCTCATTTCGAGAAATAGATGATGGTTAAAGAGGTTTTCACGGGTAACTTGCATGATTCCTGTATCGACCTACACTGAAAGGGAACCACTGCTATCTGATTGGGTTGGATTCAGAAAGAATCGCAAATAGGACACTCTCCTCTCCCCTTCAGAGTGTGAGAACCGGCAGTGATCAATTGGATGCCTCTTCACTCCCAAACCCTAAACCCTCTCAGCAGTGGGAAGGGTCCATCTATTTCCCACAAATACCAAGACATTGTCATGTACACCAGTGTGGACAATCCGATTGCAGTTCTTGTGTTTTTAGCTGATATTAAATCTTATCTTTTTTTGTTGTTGCCTGAACAAGAATTTTTAACTGCCTACTTTGTTTTGGGAGGAGTGTTCTGTTCAGAGAGGCACAAAAAGGCAGCAGCATGGTCTTGACTGTCTGCTCCTTTGTTTGTAAAATCTTAATTATTTGAGGACCAGGTTATAAATAAATGGGCTCGGCGCAGTAAGTTATTACATGCAGTGTAATCAAGCAGAATATACCAGTGACCCTTGAGCCTGTTGTAGGGAGGCCTGTTGTCAACGACGATGGCACCATCAAGATTATGTACTCCATCCACTCCGGATCCCCGTCTGACCCATGCCCACACCACGTCTTCAACAAAGCCAGCACAATCATCGCCTCCTATCTCCGGAAACTTATCAACATCTCCTTCGAGACAGCAACCTTCCCAGAGAGCTGGAAGCACGCAGAGATCAACGCCTTATTCAAAAAGCCCAAGGCGAACCCCAAGGACCTAAAGAACTTCCGCCCCATCTCCCTGCTCCTGTTCCCGACGGTCGCAGAGAAAATCGTCAACAAACAACTGACCCGCCACTTTGAGGACAACAACATCCTGGACCCATCCCAGTCCGGTTTCCGCAGGAACCACAGCACCAAAAACCGCCCTCATCACCTCCACCAACGACATCAGGACCCTGCTCGACAACGGAGAAACAGCAGCCCTCATCCTCCTGGAACTATCAGCCGCCTTTGACACGGTCTGCCACCACACACTACGAACATGCCTGCACAACTCCGGGATCCAAGAGAAGGCCCTGGACTGGACCACATCCTTCCTGTCCGGCAGAACTCAGAGCGTCAGCCTCCCATCCTTCCGCTCCACCGCCACCGAGATCATCTGCGGCGTACCAAAGGGCTCTTCCCTCAGCCCAACGCTGTTCAACATCTACATGGCACCCCTTGCCCATGTCGCCCGACAGCACGACCTCAACATCATCTCCTACGCCGACGACACCCAGCTGATCATCTCCCTCACCAAAGACCCACACACAGCCAAAACCAACCTCCACGAAGGAATAAAGGCCGTTGCCGAATGGATGAAGAACAGCCGACTGAAGCTGAACTAGGACAAGACGGAGGTCTTTATCCTCAGCTCCACCCCTTCAGCCTGGGACGATTCCTGGTGGCCGACATCACTGGGAACAGCCCGACACCCACCGACCACGTACGCAACCTGGGGATAATCCTCGACTCCACCCTCTCCATGATTAAGCAGGTCAACGCCGTCTCTTCATTCTGCTTTAACACCCTACGAATGCTCCACAGGATCTTCAAGTGGATCCCCACCGAAACAAGAAGAACAGTCACCCAGGCCCTCGTCTCCAGCAGGCTGGACTACAGAAATGCCCTCTTCGCAGGAACGTCAAACAAGCTCCTGAGACAGCTACAACACATCCGGAACGCCTCGGCACGACTGATCCTCGACATCCCCTGCCGGAGGAACATCACCACCCACCTGAGAGATCTTCATTGGCTCCCCGTCAGCAAGAGGATAACCTTCAAGCTCCTCATCCACACACAGAAGGCCCTCCACAACACCGTCCCAGCATAATTCAACAGACTACTCAGCTCCTACATCCCTAACCGCAAGCTCCGCTCCGGAGGCCTCGCCCACGCCACAGTCACCCGCATCCGAAGAACAACGCCGGCGGCAGATCCTTCTCCCACCTCGCTGCCAAGACCTGGAACACCCTCCCCTCCAACCTACTGCAGACCCAAGACCTACTGGTCTTCAGAAGACTTTTCAAGACCTGGCTCTTCGATCAGTAGCAGCACCCCACTCCCCCCCCCCCCCCCCCCCCCCCCCCCCCCAGCGCCTTGAGACCCTCACGGGTAGGTAGCGAGCTTTACAAATGTCCTGATTGATGAAGTGCAAAGTGCTCTGTTTAGATGTGGGCTAAAGAACGGTGATGGATTAAACCCAGATCTCTTGACTGGGTGTGAGTGTCTGATTGATTCGGAGGCTCCGTCCATCACCAACCCCTTTTGTACTGCTTTTAGCCGTCATAAGTGTGGCAGGGTATACTTAGACGTGAGTCCCTTGCTCACTTTGCCACTGGATTCAAGCAAGCCGGGCTGAAGAAGGCTGGAATGCCAGAAACCGGTCCTCGGAAGCTTGTTTCCGGTCCAGGGAAGAAATGGCTTGGCAGTTCGGGCTGCACTGTTCCCATGAGGCACAGGGTCAGACTGATTTGCATATAGCCATGTCTGAACTGGGGTGGCAGAGTGGGCTAAAGAACGGTGATGGATTAAACCCAGATCTCTTGACTGGGTGTGAGTGTCTGATTGATTCAGAGGCTCCGTCCATCACCAACCCCTTTTGTACCGCTTTTGGCCGCCATAAATGTGGCAGGGTATACTCAGACGTGAGTCCCTTGCTCACTTTGCCACTGGATTCAAGCAAGCCGGGCTGAAGAAGGCTGGAATGCCAGAAACCGGTCCTCGGAAGCTTGTTTCCGGTCCAGGGAAGACATGGCTTGGCAGTTCGGGCTGCACTGTTCCCATGAGGCACAGGGTCAGACTGATTTGCATATAGCCATGTCTGAACTGGGGTGGCAGAGTGGGCTAAAGAACGGTGATGTATTAAACCCAGATCTCTTGACTGGGTGTGAGTGTCTGATTGATTCAGAGGCTCCGTCCATCACCAACCCCTTTTGTACCGCTGTTTAGATACGCCATCACACAAACATGGCCCTAGTGGGTGTCTCTTGAGGATCGGCTGAGCCACTAAGTGGTGTGCTATTCCAAAACCTCAGTCTGGTCAGCACAAACTTGTGAGATGGTCTAGTCACCCATACCAAATAATTGGGGAAATCTCCAGCTGTAATATAACTGTTGTAAAACATAAAAGTAGATAGAGATCTATGGGCTAAGGCCCGCTTCCTTTCAGTATAGCCATGTATTTAATTTTCAGCTCTGTTTTGGGTATCTGGGATACTGCACTGGGATTGATCAAGACATTTAAATTAATTATGCACTATTCAAATGTCAAATGTCAAAACAAATGGCCTTATTAATGCTTGTTTTCGTGGATGATGTGTTACTGAAATAGTGAATTTGAATAAGATAGGAGTAAAGGGCTTACATTTAGTTTTACTTGCAGATCAAGCACTTTTTTAAATGGACAAGACACTATGTAAATGTAAAAAACATACAGTTCAAGTGATCTTATGCCATGATGCTTTGCTCCTTTAGGCCCATCTGGCTTTTTTTTTTAGACAGCAGCTCTTGCCATACTGGCAATTTCAACTCCTTTGCACCCATGTTTTAAAATAACTGTCCGGGAATGCAACAGTGTGGAGCCAGAAAGGTCATAACTGGCTGAAGGTGCCATATATGGCAGTGAGCCACTTAGCAACTTCTGTAATGTTCCAAAAATATTTTAGTTCGCGATTTTCCACTTTTGTTCTCTAAAGCAGTCACATATTAATTAGTGATGTGGTGAATTCACGAAGGTTACATTTCACGTGCAGATGTTATAATCCCAGTACTGACGTGCAAACATTTACACTCCACTGGGTCGGGGCTTTGTATCGTGGGACCACTTGCAACCCCCCGCCCTCCTGTGGGCACGGTGTGTACCAGCAGCAGAAAGCGAATGTGTCTGATTTGAGATGATGAGAACAAAGCCTCACTGCTGGTGTACCCCCAAATTCTGGCTCTGGTGCTTTTTCACAATCTTCACCCCACAGTTAAACTTTTGCTGAGGCTTGTCCCCTTTACCCCACTGGAGTTGGCGCCCATGCACGTTTGAACCTAGCAGGGGCTGCCTAATTGGCAATTGTTTATCGAGTCTTAAGAAAGGAATTATGACGCATGTCCTTAGAAGTTCATTACGAACCTCTGGCCTTGGTGTGAAGAATGAAAGTCCACGCAGGTGGCCATCTAGGGGTTACTTCTTGGCGCCTGGCCTCTAGTGGATTTCACATCTTTGTCTCATTATGGCAAAGTTCAAGTCGGGAAAATGTACACCGGCGGGTAAAGGTTTGATGAGAGGATTTGCGACGCCTACATCAGTCCCGGAGGCTCGACATTGTTTGCATTTATCAGGGCCCCTGGATTCTCTGTTCTGTTGTATCCCCCGATGCCCTTTACAAACCCACGTGCTTGCCATAAAGCGCGTACAGAAATCGTGGCACACCACTGATTAAGTGTGTTAGTGTTGGGCGCATTTTTAGGTCTCGCCTCTCAATGCGCATGCTCATTGAGCGGAGCGATACTATAGGGGCTTAAACAGAGTTTATCTAAAGTGGCGATTTGATTCTGCGCCCGTGCGCTTTTAGGTCAATGCGCAAGCGCATTGACCTAAAATACGCGTGCACAGCATCAAATCGCCAGCCATCTGTTCCCCAGTAGCTCTTCCCGCTCCGCCCCACAAGCTTCGCCCAGCGTGTGCTCTGCCTCAGCCGCACTCCTCCCACACCTTTGAAGTGAAGCTTAGCTTCACTTCAAAAGCCCCTGCTGCTTCACACCCTCATCGCCGCTTTCCCCGCTCCGCCCCCTGCTGCGACCGTGTCGCATTTCTCCTCCCCCCTCCCCACAGCAATGCCCTCCGTCTTGTTGTCTACCTCCTTCTAAACTCTGCCTCCATGCCCCTGCCAGTCTCTTTCTTTCTTTCTCTGACTCAGTACGTCTCTGCCAACTCTGTATCTGCAAATCTGTTACTACCTGTCTCTGTCTTTGCCTCAGTCTGTTGCTGTTGAGATCTTTCTATGGCTGTTCGTTAGTTTCTGTCTCTTTTGTACTTGTCTGACTCTGCTTATCTCATTCGGCCTTTGTCTGGCTCTTTCTTTGCCTCTGTCTGTCGCCATCTCTCTGCCAACCATTCCCTGTCTCTCTCTCTGTCTTTGCCTCCGTTTCTGCATGTTTGTCACTCTCTCACTCTGTCTTCCTCTGTTACAGCCGTCCTGTCTCCGCTTGCCTCTGTCTCTTAGTTCTTTTAGTGTGCGGCCCTGCCTGGGTATCTTTGCTTCTGTCGGCCTCTGTCTCTCAATGTTCGTCACCCCCCTCTCTCCGCCCCGTCACGGGTCTCCAAGCTCCGACTTGTGCCCGCTAGCACCAGGCTCGAATAGAAGGACACCTGGGTCTTTGATGGCGCCTGATGGCGGCGGAGATACCGGGCCCGTATCTGCGGCTCTGACATTCACATCGGTCTGTGCTCCTTCCATCACTGGAGCGCATCTCCCCTAATCCCTTAAGCCTGGCGGCGCTGCTCCCCGGCTACCTTGTCGCACTTTCATCCCTCTCTTTCCTCTGCAGTCACTTTCATCTCTCTTCCTTCCTCTGCCCCTGATGGTTTTTTTCTCCTCCGTCGGCTGTTCCTTACCCCAGTTTCGCTTCCTCCTCGCCTCTCCTATTTCTTTATCTAAGCCCCTCGTATTCTCTTCTCCACTTCTCCATCACTCATTTCCTTTTTTCCAACATAAATTACCCTTCCCCCGACGCTCTCCTTCCAGCTTCTATCCCTCCCTTATCCCCGCCTCATCCCTTCTTCATATTGGTGTCTCTTTTCCGTCCTCTCTATCTACACACCATGTCTCCTCTTCCTTCTTCCGCTCCCATCCCATCTCATTCCATTTTCCACTCACCACCTCTTGTTTCTCGTGCTGATGTAACTCCCTCACAATTCTTCTTAGCTGCTTTCTCCATTTACTTATTTTCCTCCTTTCTCTCCCTTACTTTCCTTTCTCCACATCCTTTCTGCCATTGTTTCTTCTTATCTTGTTTTTAAATGTAACTGATGCTTTGGCACCAGAAAATCGACATTTTATTTACCAACACAAGTCGTGGCCGCCAGATAGGATCGACAAATGAAAAAGTAAAGAATATGGCACATGCGTCATTCCGCTGGCATGCACATGCGTTCTAATGCATGTGCAACAGTGGAATAACACGACTACCATCGCACTTTTTGTTTATATTTTGATGATGCTGCACAGCTTCCTAGTTCTGTCAGCTCTATGCAAATTACTCAGTCTGTCACTAATCCCTGCACAGTCACTCAGGGGAAGAAACCCCTCCCTACCGCGCGCTGATGTGTAAACAAACATACTCACCGGACATTCGTGTAGCGCCGCCCTGCTCGCTTCTGAATTTGCTCCTGCCAAAGCTCCTACCGCTGTTTTTTTATTTGAATAAAGGCTACAGTAAAGGACTTCCAAAAATGCTACTGTTAATGCAGGTTAAATGAAACTACTAGTTGTTTTGAACCCGACATAATAAAATCATGTTTTAAAAAATATTATTTTAGGCTGTGCCAATTGATTGTAGTTTGCACTCGCCACAGGCAGCACAGTAATAGGCCCGAAGTTTCCATCACAAAGAACTTTGTTTTGCAGGAAATGTATTCACTGTCACATGAGTCTGTCATAGGCAGACACCCAGTCACACAATCTCAGAAGGCTGCAGAGTAGGAAAATGAACAATGCAGGAACAGACACAATTACTGTTGTGACAGCCCACACCACGTGATCCAATCACCAGGGCACTTTAGCTGAAAGTGATCAGCTTTATTTAATAAATGCCCCTGGACAAAATACAGCAGCTGTTTTCACAGCTCCACCAATGCACCCACTAAGCTCCACCGATGCACCCACCACACAGCTTCACCGAGGCACCCACCACAGTGCTCCACCGATGCACCCACCACACAACTCCACCGATGCACCCACCACACAGCTCCACCAATGCACCCACCACACAGCTCCACTGATGCACCCACCACACAGCTCCACCTACACAGCTCCACCGATGCACCCACCACACAGCTCCACCGATGCACCCACCACACAGCTCCACCGAGGCACCCACCACACAGCTCCACCGATGCAGCCACCACACAGCTCCACCCACACCGCTCCACCGATGCACCCACCACACAGCTCCACCGACACAGCTCCACCGATGCACCCACCACACAGCTCCACTGATGCACCCACCACACAGCTCCACTGATGCACCCACCACACAGCTCCACTGATGCACCCCCCACACAGCTCCACCGAGGCACCCACCATACAGCTCCACCGAGGCACCCACCACACAGCTCCACCGATGCACCCAGCACACAGCTCCACTGATGCACCCAGCACACAGCTCCACCGAGGCACCCGCCACACAGCTCCACAGATGCACCCACCACACAGCTCCACAGATGCACCCACCACACAGCTCCACAGATGCATCCACCACACAGTTCCACCAAAGCACCCACCACACAGCTCCCCCAATGCACCCACCACACAGCTCCGCCGATGCACCCACCACACAGCTCCGCCGATGCACCCACCACACAGCTCCGCCGATGCACCCACCACACAGCTCCGCCGAGGTACCCACCACACAGCTCCGCCGAGGCACCCACCACACAGCTCCGCCGAGGCACCCACCACACAGCTCCACCGATGCACCCATCACACAGCTCCACCGATGCACCCACCACACAGCTCCACTGATGCTCCAACTAAGCTCCACCAATGCACCCACTAAGCTCCACCGATGCACACACCACTCAGCGCAACCACAGCATCACTCAGCGCAACCACAGTATCACTCAGGGCAACCACAGCATCACTGGTTCAAATATGTTCTTTCAATGTTTCAAGCTGTTTTCAAGCTTTCACGCTTTATTCCAAATCACAAAAAGATGTTAATATTTCACTTCTGTTCTTGGATTTTCGTCACAATAAAAAACACTGAACATAATCTTCACAAAAGTTATTTACAAAAGTTTAAGCTATTGCCATTACAAATTAAATAAATTATTTAAGTATTAATTATTTAAAAAAATTAAAAGCCATTGTTATTTGTAATATCAATACATCTAAGTCACGTAAATACAAAACAGGTTGCATTACAAATGCTATAGGTGTCACATTTGCGAAAGTTATAACTATTGGCATTGTATATGACAAAGCTATTAATTTAGCTATTTTAAAAAAAAACACATAAATAAAAAAAATTCATTTATAAGACCAATAGCTCAAACTTTCTACTGCGAGACCTATTGCATTTCCAATGCTTGTTTGTTTTACTGAATAGGTGGCTGGGTGTCCACGAGATCTTCCCGGCAGCTGCATCCTGCTATTGTCAGCGCGGCGCGCACAGGCCGTGACCCTGCTGTCACCCCATGCCTGCGCAGCGCTGCATCTGCTCACGTTACGCCGTCCACGAGCCGTGCACAAACACTGGGCGTTATCCCCGCGGCACTCGTTTCCTTCATGATTTTTTTCTTTCTTTCTTAGGGGTGTTGTGCTTTAGCAGAGATGTAGGTGTGATAAATTAGTTGAGTGTTTGCCTTGTGTGCGTTTTTTTTTTGTTTTTGTTTTTTGCGAGGCTTCTTTTACTGCGTTACAGGCTGGCAGGCTGCAAACGTTTTGTGGATGAGTTTAGGGTTGCTCTAACGAGAGTGTTTTTAACAGAAAATAAGGCCAAAAGGGGTGTGTTGTCGCCCCTTTTGGCCTATACTCCAATCATCTGTGTTAAAGAAAAAGTTGAAAGCATTGATTTCCAGTTGCAGTTATTTTACTGCTTCACAGCTGCTTGACCTCAGAAGCATGAAGAGCTAAAATAACCAAGTAGGCATTCAAACTTGTAACCGGCAATTTTCACTCGCATGTTAGAGGCAATCAGTTGACCCAAGCGGTCATCTTGCATGTTTCATAGGCAGTGGAATAATGATGTTGTAGGTAGCAACCGTCTCAGACAGTTGGCCTGTTCCCCAGATTAAAAACGATGCTACAAGTGAAACCTTGTTCTGCAGATTTGCTTCTCAGCTTGCTTTGAGATTTTTGGTAATGGTATTGCCATAGAGAGTCCAGCTGTAACTATTGCTGAAGTAGCCGATGAGACCGAACATCACAAGGATTATAAATTGTGCAAATATGTCCAGATCTGGAGAGAAACACGAGATGTTAAGTAACATCCAAGCATTGTACTTTTCAACAAGACAGGCAGGAGTAACTCGCACATGCGCGGCTTCCAGATAAGTGCCCAATATGTAGAACCCTTGGTGGAACATGTCCACATCTTAAGAGATAAAGGAGATATGAATAACATTTAAGCATTGTACTTTTCCATTAACAGCCAGGAGTAACCAACTCCCTTGTGCGCGTACTCTCCAGTACGTGTGTGGCTCGGATACTGCAGCCCCAGCGTCTGCCCTTTTAGACGTATCCTTAGAAGTGCCTTCCCAGTGTGTTCTGCCATTTATGGCAGTACTATCCTTCTACCTGTGTTTGGTACTCGTTTGTAAACATGCACATGTCACTTTTCTCTTGTAACACTGTTTGCTACCTCTTACATTTTGTTTGCTTTAGATACTTGCACAAGTGCCACCACTGCCTACTTAACGTTTGTTCTTGTGCTGGAGTGTCTGCCATATATTGCAGTATTATACCTCTACTTGTACTTTGTACGCTTTTGTAACCTGCACACGTCACTTTTTCCTCCTGTAATGCACCGTTTGCTACCTCTTGTATTTTGTTTGCTCACAATTGTCATGTTTGCCTCATGTAACTTAACGTTTGCTTTTGTAATTTGTTCACTTGTAATGTTCTCATGTATCAGTTCTGTTTCTATTGTGAAGTGCTCTGACACCTTCGGGTAAAGTCCGCGCTATATAAAAACGCCTAAATAAATAAATAAATAGCAACCGGGGGACGCAGGCCTCGATCGACTGAACAAGCACCCTCACATCCACGTATGAGCGTCTTTCGCGTTGATGTGGGTGGGGCATTACCCGGAAGCAATGCTGCTCACAATCTCCAACCTGTGAATCGGCATTGTCTACTGAGAATAATTAAGACTAGAATCAGACTTCACTCGCTCACCCCAAGCAGGGGAGCTAAACTGCATATAGGTTCACAGAAGGGATGGGATATTTGACAAAGTGAGGTGGGCTAATCTAATGGAACCAGAGGCACCCGCTGCACACGTGTACCTCCGAGGAACCTCCGTGCCTATAAAAATGCGTCTCTTAATAAGCTCTGCCATTTCTTCTTTTTACATCCCTTGATGTAGAGTGTGACTGCAATACCTCCCTCTCGTGCCCCTGTGGAAGCATTTGCCCCATTGCATTCGGTTGAGTGGTTCTCTCACCAGGTGTAATATAGTATATATATTATTTGTTTTCTTAAAAAAGAACACACACACAAGATAGACTGTTGATTGAGTTTGACAATCTCTCGCTGAGACTTGAAAATGGTAGATTAACATAGTGTTTGGACACACAATGGCGTTACTATGGCACTCCACTGTACAACAATAATGATTGGGAGTATACAAGATTGAATTAATGGATGAGGGTGTCAAAACACTGGGGTCACCAGATAGGGCGCAATCCTAGTTATATAGGCCTTAATGAGACAAAACACAGAAGGCACTTTTTTGCTTGGGGACTGCACTGAGATGAGTCACTATTTAGGTACTTTCAATCTGGCATTACAGCATTGACATTGCAATTTACAGCATATACATATGTACCGTTTTCTTTTACAGATCATTCCCTACAAGCTGCAGCAAGTATACGCCTTTCTATAAACTTTCACATGCAAAATGCATGCTAAACATAACTTTATCAAATAAAACAAGGGAAACCTGCAAGGTAGATAAGGACCTTGGGTATCAATTAGTTATAGAAACAGAGGTCCTTAAAGAACATAATACAATTTTGATAAATATAGACTAGAATCAATGCTATATTCAAGATGTCCAGCCGGACAATACATTTAATGAAACAAATATTCAGAAAAAATCAAAAGCACAGTATTAGAGTGGGACACAACCCTGCGTCCTACAAAAACACAAAATAATTACAAGTGGACAAAAACATTTCAGGCAAAACAAAACGTAGCTTATGGCCAATATGACTGATATGGGCAAGCTTTCAATTTAACATACTGCACTAGTTTTAACACATTGGTTTCACATGCAGACTGTCTGAAAAAGTCGACGACGTTTCCATCCTTTAAAAAAAATGCTAGGATCATCATCAGAACGGGTGTGATACAAGCCTGAAACAATGTACTGCCTGCGCAACAAGGGAAACATTGGGAAAAGAGGCAGAAAACAAAGCAATATTAGAAGACACATTAAGAGAGAAGTCAACAACCTGGTGGTAAGTAATATACATGCTGGTTGGGTAATTGCTATAGGCAGATAAGTGCAGGCATGATAAGATGCACTATTAAATACAATTGTACCATTTTGTGTAAAATGCTAATACTGAATTAAGTTAAGCTGAAAGGTTCTTAAGTGACTTTTAAGGCTACTAGCTAACAATTACGGTATGTTGTCAGGTACATCAATTGTGAGAATAAGTGATAGGTGCATGTGGCAAGTGCGGAATACGGGGTCGCGGCATAGGTATGACACTACTGCGTGATGACAAGCATGCTAACGGTGACGAGTAAAAAACGGATAAACAGCGGTGAGAACAAAATACCAAAAACCGACTGTTGGGTGAATTGGTGTCCGAAGCGTGATGGAAATATCGAGCAAGGAGAGCGAATGTCCGTTAATTAAAAGTGCTAGCACCTTGCACGAACCAACTGATTCTGGACCAGCTAGCAGTTAAGATACCCAACAATTGCGCAATATGGTGTGATAACTGACCTCATAGAATTGAATACTGGAATAAGAGAGCCAAAGGCGTGTGAACTCGCTAGGAAATGGCCACTTGTAATTGTTTTGTGTTTTTGGAGGACGCAGGACTGTGTCCCACTCTATTACTGTGCTTTTGAACTTTTCTGAATATTTGTTTCATTAAATTTATTGTCTGTATATATATATATATATATATATATATATATATATATATATATATACCTTCCCTCCCACTGTACTAATAAAGGATATCTTTGGAGTGGGTGAGGAATTTTATCTTTAAAGTTACGCCCCTTATACCCTATATTCATAAGTGGTCCCTGGAATACGGTTGAGCCCACTCTGACCTGTAGGAGTAAGGGTGAACCCGATGAAGAAACATGCCACTATTAGACTGAGTGAGGGTTGTATAAAGAAAAGTGTCTCCTTCCCTTCCCACCCACAATGGTGGGTGTGCTGCCACCAGGCATACCATTGATCCCCCATCCCTGCCGTTTCTGAAGGAGCCACACCGGCTCTGAAAGGGATTCTTTTGTGTTGATAGTCATAGAGAGCCCTGCTGTATCTATTGCTGAAGTAGCATATGAGACCAAACACCCCGAGGCTTTTAAGATGTGCAAACGGCCAGTGTGTACCTTGGGGTACTGATGGCTTAACCTGAAAGAGTGCTGCACTAGTTAACAGTATTGTTTCAGACTCATGAGAAAGAGGGCTCTTCATCTTGACACCCTAAGCATTTGACAGGCATGCCACTATCTCTTCTAAAGCCTTATTTACGGAACTGTGACTTGGGTGCGCCAGGAAGCAGCAGTTCTACATTTCATGGTGCTGGGGGCTATTCCACCACTTGATCTTTCCTGGCTGTCCCAGGCAATCTTGCAGCCTACCTCCACTCCTGTATTTCTTATAAGCTTGCATCTCATTCTGTGTGCAGCACAATCGCTCGCTCTGTGCCGCTTAAAGGCGCAGAGTACCGTAATATGCACATTTTGAGTTTAACTGAAGCGAACCGGATGATTCTGCCAGTGTGCTGCAGCTCTGCTGACAAAGGTGATGATTGTCGGACCATTCCCTAGGAAACATGAACAATAGCTATAGTATTGCAGGAGTTAATGCAACCTCTGAATCTCACCTTGTGCGGCCTTCAGGAGTACCGTGAAAGGAGGCAGCCGATAACTGTTCAATTACTCCTTTTTAGGGTGACCTTATCACGATTTTCTTGGAAGGTTACGTGTTTGACCTATGATTGCATGTGCATTTATTTAGCACGTTTCCTATCTCTGTCTATAGGCACATGTTTGCCTGCCTGTGGCACTGACAGATAGGTGTCCATAGAGTGCGCTTCAAATGCACTAATGTACCTATAGAATGCTGCCAATATCCACTGGTTGACCACTGAGGTGATCTGGACGTCTACTGGTGCATCCATAAGCATCTGTGATATGTCATTACTGCCTACTGGTGCACCAAAGAGTGTTCGGAGTGTAGCAATAGGCCCATTGAACTCTGTTGGTGTGTAGTTTTAGGCCTATCAGGTGATCAATTAGTGTAGGGAAGACCGATCTGGTCAGTGGACTAATTCATTCACTTAAAGGATCTGTAATGGGCTGTACCCTATCGTCACAGGTTCAGATCTCTGTGGGTTCATCAACCTTTCATCCTTCTGAGGTCAACGCATGCACCGGGCAAACAGTGGCGGCTGCTCCCTCTCCCACCTGGCAGCTAAGACCTGAAACTCCCTCCCCCTGCACCAAGACACTTCCTTGCTGAGCACTGTGTTCCACAAATACGCTTTATGCACTGCTTAACTTGCAAAAGAATAAGTGCCGGGCCCTAAAGATTTTCTCAGAAGCGCGTCTGCGCTGCTGCCAAATGTTTGGATTGCCATATACCAATGTTGTATAGTTGTGATTCCACCAAATGCCTCTTTCATCGAACACTAAACTTTCCCTGCCTTGATCTCATTCTTTCAGGTTCTTTTTCATCCCTCCTTTCGGCACTGTTTTTCCCTTCCAGCTTCTTTCTACCTTTTCTGCGCTTCTCTCTCTAATTCTGGGTCAGAGTCTGATGAAGAAAAATAAGTTCAAACCCGCAAAAAAGATTGCCGGTGGGCCCCACCTGCAACCACCAGTTCAAATTAAGCACTGACTGTATGTTACTTTAATTGTGTGGAAAACCAGTTGTCCCTAAGAATATATTTAATAAACATCCACGCATTCAGGGATAATAGTAAAAAATCTGATCCAACTTATGTTATTTAACAGAGGAGCCATGTTAAGGAGAACAAGCAATAAACATGGAGTCTGACACAACGGAGCAGATCTGACAACATTTTTATTGATCATGGTCATGAATTTATGTTTTAATCTTAGCATACCGTGCCAGAAATGTATAGTACTTTTAGGAGGTGCAGGCTACCTGGCGCTTGGTGCAAAGAGGCTATTCCGTGGTGGACTGGAATGGCCCTACCTTAAATTCCTGCGAAAGTAATTTACCGTATTTTCCGGCGTATAAGACGACCTTTTAACCCCTTAAAATTTTCTGGGAAGTCGGGGGTCGTCTTATACGCCGGATACAAAAATTGGCGGTTTATTTCACATAGCGCGGACTTCACCCGAAAGTGTCAGACCGCTCCTCAGTTGAAAATGGTGGCGCTTAGGGAACTCCAGCACAACAACAAAGAACGTAGGCGATGGTTGCACTGTGCAACAACACAAAATCAGCCCGTCGGCCGTCTTGATAATAAATTACCGGTACCGTACTTGTACAGTTACAGCCCGTCGCCAGCCAGAGGCAACTCAAACGCTGCGCAAGGTTTAAAGTACGGTAAAACAAATGGCGCCATGAGCCCTACCTAGACTGCAGCTGCACATCCCCCCAACTTTTAAACTAAAACAAATGAACAAATGGCGCCGTGAGCCCTACCTAGACTGCAGCTGCACATCCCCAAGGCAGACGAGGCGCTCCTCCACGTGTGCTGATCTCTCTCTCCTTCCGTAATTCTTACGCTCATCGGAAGGAGAGGAGCGTCAGTACCACATGATCTCAGTCCATGGAGATAGAAAGTGGACTGTAGGACGTTAGGAAGTGGGGGTCGTCTTATACGGCGAATATAGCATTAAACCAACAGTCTGTCAATGAAAGTAGGGGGTCGTCTTATACGCCGGGTCGTCCTATACGCCGGAAAATACGGTAATAGTTAACAGCTAATTCTGACATGCTAATGTAGTTGTGCAACCATAGGGGGCTCTGAGTGTAGTAGTGCACCTAGAGGAGGCGGCTCTGCATGTTTGGTTTATCTATAGCAGAGATGAATGTAGTGTCTGTGTGTGGTGTGCTCTGAGTGAGTGCTTTTGCATTTGGGTGCTCTGAGAATAATGATGAACCTAAGGAATGCTGAATGTTGCCATGGGGTGCTGTGAATGTAATGGTTACATACATGGTGCCTTGAAGGTAGTGGTTTACCTGCACAGTGCTTAACGAGCAGTGATCTCTGCATAGGGTGGTATGAGTGAAGTTGTTTACCTACGAGTGTTTATGTGTGTCTGCGTTTAGTCTTAAAGTGTTCCGTGTGTAGTATTGTTTACCTACAGAGTGCTGTATGCAGCAAACCAAGTCATACCATAGGATGCTCTGAGTGTAGTGCTTATGTGTGAAGTGCTCTAATAGTAACAATGTGTCCATAGGGTTCTACTAATGTTGTACATATATGGGTGCTCTGAACGTAGCAGTTATGCCATAAAGCCCCCTGAGCGTAATGATTCTACCTATAATTATAGTGTGTGTTTTATGGTTATGTCATAGTGGTGCTGCACTCTATGTACCTAGTAGTCAGTGTTTGGGGGAGGCCTATGGAGGCTATTTGCAGGAATCCAATTGTGCTATAACTAAAGGTGAAGTTAGCTCTATTTCTGTGGTACTCTTGCATGAGATGGGAGGTTTTTTGTTAGAAGTTCTGTTTGAAGTTTGCTTCTTTTACAGCATTGATTTGAGGAACAAAGTTGTGGTCACAATCGAAAAGGAGTTCCAAGTTTCTGACCTAGTCTATGGGGTTGTGGGAGGATCCAGCTTAGTGAACTAGTTAAAATGGGACAATTCCTCTCCAACTCCTCTTAACATTAAGACTCCAGTCTTTGGCCCATTCAGACAGAGGAAACTCATTCACTCAGTGGTCGGTTTGTTCTAGACACTCGACGGAGTGCAATGCTTCTCTATTCTGCGCTCTAGACGGATGCACATCTGGGTATCATCAGCATAAGTTTAGAGCCATACCTGGTCCAAGAGTACTTATGCATGCGTTCAGTTCACTGATTGGGCCATAATGAGCTCCCAATACTCTGGTGGCAGCTCTGCCAGTTAACTTGAGTATCTGAGACCAATTGAGATCTAGGTTTGGTGTTTAATATGTGCCACTGTTCCCCTCGTGCATTGTTTTGTCTAGATGTGCTTCTCCTGGTGTATTTCGATTTTCTTTGATTGATTGTAACCAATGTCAGTGGATTAGTGTGCTTTTCAGTGTGTCGGTGGATATGTAAATTTGTGAGCTGAAGGCGCTTGCTGTCGTTCTTTTGCAGAAATAGCGGCACAGACTCCCAGTGATGCGTTCTTTCTAAATGCAGTTATTTGTAGAAAGCTAATTAACCCATTTTCATGACACCTGGAAGTGTCGAATGATCTCTAGGGACAGATTACAAGATCGGAGACTTTCTGCTTCTCCTTGAATGTAGTTGTATAGGTTTGCATAATTCACTGTAATTTGACAAGGCCCATATTTTTTCTGCGTATGTAATTTTGCGGGCCTGAACAGCCAGCTCTTGTGGATCGAATACTTTTTGTCTGTCTCCATCTTCTCCCACATTTCCTCCACCATCATTGTGGTCTGCATTAGAATACGATCCATAATAGTCAACTTTATTTGGTTTTATAAAAGTCACAATAATGTGAACTTCAGCAAACAGGGTCATCATAGTACACAGTTAAAAACTAAATTACAATAATATAAAACTTTTTTTAAAAAATGTGCGTCCAACGTATATCTGAAATTGTTTTAGGAATACTCAAAGCTTGTTGAGCATTTGATATCTTATTAGCAGTAAACACCCTGCATAGAAACAACGTCTCTGGTAAAAGAAAAAAAACTTTTCAAATATTGCTGAATTAAATTGCATTAAGAACAACATAAATTAAAACCCCTCTTGAGATACCATTTCTCAAAATGTACATTCAGATGTAAAGGCTTGTTGCTTAAATTCAAAACAATATTACATACTTTTTGGTAACTTAGTAATAACGCACAAGGTTGAATTATTTTAAAATTGACATTTATTCATACCCTTTCATGATGAACTTGCAGGGTACAATAACGCTTATCACTTTCACTTTTTTGATAATCTCTTCTTTCACACTGAAAGTGCATCTTTGAGATGAGAATACATTTAAGCTGGGGTTTAATCCCGATTTAGTAAAGTTACATTTTTCGACACGTCAAACCAAGGTTACTCTTTAATTAACTTGCGCACGGAATTAGGTGAAGCACTGTATCACCCTTTAAGCTTTAAAGTTGCTGGCTCTGAGTCCTTTTTTCTAATCATAGAGTTTGTACTGGACATCTTCCGCAACTCTAACAGATTTTCTTATCTATCCATTTTAAAACATATCTACAACATTTTGTTTTGGTAGGGTGGAGTGAGTAGTTTGTTAATAGAAGTAGGAACTTTTAAATGGATTTGAAGGTTCATTGCCACCTCGTTGACGTAGCAATGATGCTATGGGCCCAACTGCAATCAAAGTAAATGGACTCCCTACCACCTAGTTGCGTTGTAAACAAAAAAAGCCAGGTGTACTTGGGATTCAGTAGCCCCCGTACAGTCCTGTGTCAATGCACCTGATGGATAAGCCCCTAGACCACCTCCTTCTAGTTGAGGGTTAATAGTCACAGGGAAGAGGGGCTTTTCACTTTATCCCATTGATATGCATCATTCCTCATTACTTTCTTTCAGCTGTCAATTCGTTTTAACTATGCATTTCTAGAGGTTTAAGCCAACGTGCTTGATCTCTTCTGCTCCCTGCACCTCTCCCTCCCTTCTCTCTGTCTCACCCTCCTAACTCTCTTAATTCACCCTCCTTTTCCCTTTACCCTGATGACCCGCTCACCTCACCATCTACTTCCTTTCACCTCATTCTCTTGTCTCTTTACATTATCCTACTCTCTCTCCAATATATCCAACTGTTCTATGCTGTGTCCTTCTCTGTCTCCATTTCATTCTTATATTTCTCTCACCTCACCCTTCACTCTTTGCACCTTATCGTACTTTCTCTCTCCCCTGGCCTCGCCATCCTCTCGCTGTTTGTCAACGTACACTCACTCCACTTCACCCTTCTATTGTCATCTCATATTTAGCTCTCTTCCTGGCCCTTTACTCTCATTCTCCCCCTTTCTCTGTTCTTCACCCTCCACTTTCTCATGCTCACACTCCTGTCTTTCCAACTCTCCCTCCTTCTCTTCCCCTCTCCATCCTCCGTTTTTTCACTGTCCTCCCTCCTGCTTCAGCTTCCTCCCTATTATCCTCCTGCCCTTCTGCTTCACCCTCCCACTCTCCGCCTCACCCTACTCTCTCATACCAGTTTGGAACACAAGTACCAGTGGCACTACAATCGGAGCCACTAGAATTATGCAACAGGCCAAGGCCAAATTATGCAGTGTAAAGTAGTATTACTTTATTATGTTGTCATTTATTACATATTTTAACACTGTCCGGAAAAAGGTTTTACCTCATTATTATAAGTTTAAAATGCAACTTCAGCAATAAGCAGCTCAAAGGTAACGAGTAAACCTTTGAGAAGTGCCTTCTGCTGTGCAGCAACACATCACTGTTTTCTTAATAACATTTGATCCGTTTATGATGCCGTTTTTTCCTTAATATCTGCAAATTATGCAGCAGATGATGGATTATGTGGCAAATGTGACACATCCACAATAATACTTGAAAGGCTGCCGCTGCAGAATCCCATAATTCCAATAGTCCATTTCAGTCTATTCATGTGACAAAGTGAGAGATTTGTTGTAGGGAATAAATGCACAGTCTCGGGTGCCCCAAAGTGGGGTGTCTGTTGTTTCATTGGCGAGCGAGACTGAGAGAAGGCAGAGCAGTGGAGCACATGTTGCCAGTCCTAACATGGAATTGTTGCCTTTGCTTTTCGTTGTACAATAGGCACTTGCACTGCTTCTTCCTCTTCGGTATGTGTGTTGTATTAGTGAAAATTGACAACCCTTTTCACTTAAGAGACTAACCTTTGACATGGTCAGTTTTTTGTGTGTGTGCGTAATATAGTGCCATAAGCAGGGGACTGGAAAGGTGATGCTGCAGCCTATTACACATAGTTATGGATTTGCCACGTTCGTCTCACAATCCAACACGTGATGCATAATTTGCAGATTTTAACGACAAAATTGTTTCTAGCTTAGACGGACACAAAGTTTATCAAAAGTTCAGTGACCCGTGTTTCTGCAGAGTGGAACACAGTTCGGAAAGGCCTACCGATCACCTTTCAGTTGCCTTTTGCTGTATTTTGATGTTAAACTGGTATGAACAAGGCATAACCTTTGCCCAGCTAGTATTTATGTATAAAAAGAATGCAGTAATACTACCACAAAATGTGTCACATTACACAGCATAATTTTGCCTTTTCTTGCCACATAATTTAGTCAACCCTGCGGCTCAATTTGGTTTTCCCCAGCCGCATACCTCCAGTGGCCCCGTGGAATAAACCACTACTACGATATATATGCTGATTGTTGGCCATTTTCACTTATTTTTCTTGAGATCTGGCAAAACCCTTCCCACTGTTTCAAGCATAAAACTGTTTTTATCTCTGTGGTGAGAGCTAACGGACTCGATCTAGTTGGGGTGTCTCAGTTACCCCTTCTGTTTACACGTGCACAGTAAAAGCAACCACCCCCGTGACCTCGCCCCTGTCCCTAGGCATTTAGCAGCCATCCCAACATGATCTCACCCCTATTCCCAGTCATTTAAAGTAGCCCAAGGCATTGACGTTATATAGGAAAGTTACACAATTAGGCTTTGATAGGGTGTGATATTTTCAGTAAAGAAAATAATAAAAGATTGTTTTCTACTTGTGAATGGGCTTTGGATGGGCTCTGAGGCTATATTGGGAGGGCCAGGTCCAGCAGGCCCAGCATGCCCACCCCTTAGAACCTGGCATGTGCTGAAATATGTACCTAATATCCTGGTCAATGGTTTCTAGTGCAGCAGAATCAACCTTTCATTTGTCTGAGATGGATACACTCAAGTGTGATATTGTAAGCTCATCTATAAAAGCATAGAGAGGCAATTGAATTTGGGGCTTGAAGATGGGCACAAGAAGTATAAAAACATCTCACATGCACCTGACCTTTAAAGGTCACGGAGAGCCACGCACACAGTATGGGTGAAGGTATCGATGCAGGCAGTATGCTCTAGTGTGTCGTTTTATATGATATGACTGGTGAACCTGCAGGGAAAAGTAGGGATAGCACAGTAGCGATGGAATTAAAGAGAGGTGGGGGAGTAAAAGAAATGACTTTAATGCCAGTAGTATTATGATAAAGTGAAATGCAATGAGTGTTTGTCTGTTGTAGATCATCTTGGACCCGCAGTTTGTGTGCACTATTGTACCTGATAGTTGCACTGGATGGGAAACAGCCTTTACAACAAGGTTTTTACTACGTTGTACCTTTACCGCACATTTTTTTTACCACTTTGGTTTTAGAAGGCATATGCCTTTACAGCGCATGCCTTTACCACCCATTTAAGGTAAGGTTGGGGGTGTGGGGGGTCTCCCCTGACAAATACATTGTTTATATATATATAGATATATATAAACAATGCGTGGCAAAGGCATACATTGTAAATGCATAAGTGTTATAAAAAAAATGTGGGGTGAAAAATGGGTGGTAAAGGCATGGAGAGTATTTCCCTGAGTTCTGCCGTACAACCGACTGGACCAGCCAGTGCTGTACATGATGTCATGTAGAATGTAGTAATGGAAGTGGTACTGAGGCACAGGATTCTGAGATCTCAGTGCCATAACATCCTTAATCCAGCACACATCCACCAGCCATAGAAAGATCATGAGGGGTTTTATGTGCTACTCACAACACCCCACCCGTCCCAAGGTTTGCTAGGTGGTTGGGAAAAATAACTCCATAGGGTTTAATAATTCTCATTATCTTTGCTTTTATAATTACATTTTTTTGTTTGGTGAGCATGAGGTAGCCATTTGCAATTAAGATTAGAACTGTGTAAATTAATTGAATGCTAAGTTAGACATGTTGAAGTTTGTTTGCAGGTTGGAATGTTTCTTAATGGTTGTGCTGAGGCATTATTTTTAACTATAGCCATGGACTGTAAAGATAAGCACATCGTTGATAATGTAAGAGCAGAGTCTGCGCTGGAGGTTTAGTTAAGAGCAAAATGGCAGACTAGGTTTGTTTTGTTCCTGAGAATACAGCAATCTATTTAATTATGTACTGTAATACATAGAACCACTCCCTGCAAATGTGACAACAGTTGTATTGGTGAATGTTTCAAACACTCTATAAAACCAGTACAGACAAACTGTATTTTTGCAATAATGTTTTAATCTATTAATTTCTTATTTGAATGGGCTTCATCTATACTTTACCTAGGGTACTTTTATTTCTATCATCGCAATTCTGACAAGGAATACAAGTAAATTCCATAACTATACATGAGCACTTCAAGAGTAGAGTGAACGTTTAAACTTATCCATACGAACTAGTTGAGCGACAGATGCGTCTTAAATGTTATTTTATGGTCCGTCCAAGCAAAAATATAAGATTTGAACTGCTGAGGGGTAAAATCACAGGGCCTGGCATCAATCACCATGAAAAATACACCGCTGCTTAAGGTTTAGCAGCCTCTGGAGTATCATTGGGTTTTTGCTGGGTGGTCTGAAATTGTTGGCAGAATCCTTTAATAAAATGTTAAAATGTTGGTAATCCAGTGATTGGTTAAATGTATATTTTTTATTTTCAGACCATGGTTGCTACTTTGCAAGGGTTTGAAGTAGATGAGTATGTGAGGACTAAAGTAACCGATCAAGGGCTTCAGCATAAGAGTGCGGTCAAGTGTTAAACTCAGGGTTTTAAATTATTTTCAAGAGTGAAATCGATACTGACACCTACAAGGGTAAAGTGTGTTTTATTGTTTTTAAGGGAATTCTGATAAGGATGAGTCATGAGGAAGTAGTCTTTGGTTTTAGTGAATTTGTACTGAGTATGTTGAGATGGGCGAGTCCTCTTGAAATATCTCATCATCAACTGGTTCCGAAGCCAGAATGGGTGTTATAGCTGTGATTGATGGCTATTTATCCTAGTTTATCTGCCCTGTTAACATGCCTAAGAAATGTTGGGCATTGCTGAAACTTGGCCTCCAAAAGAAGGCCACCTGTTCTTAAAACCTAGGCAATTATTAGTCCTCGAATGTGGGTTGAATGTCCTGTGGTCGGAGAGAGCTCTGCAGACCTAAGGTGCAAGTTGAATCATTGCTTTTATAATAGCATCTCTATGGAGATGACGGCTGGCTTAATTAGATCTGTATCGTGAAACTCAGGGTGCGTCTTGACTCTGACTGTGTGCACACAAGGTGCGCTCCTCTTCTTGAGTACCAAATACTGGGCTCTTCGTATGAATCCTTGCTTTACCTCTTTGAGTAAAACAACCAGCTTGAAACAATACTAATGAACAAGTTTCTGCCCTAAGTTTACATTAAATGTTATTGTTAATCTGCCGATTATTCTGATGCTCTGAATGACCACTACATTGATGTGCCACCATTGACTCCAGATTTACCATACTACTCCCATATATGTAATGAGTGTCTGATCCTACAACTGTATCCTATATAATCTAAAATGTGAAGCGCTCGATACCCTCAAGGCTAGGGTCTTGTACGCGCTATACAAAACTTTATAAATAAATAATAGTGCCATTCCTTAAATGCTGCATCAGCAGCTTATCAGGTAAAAGGAAAGTTGAAGGTGTGTGCAAGCCAAGTGCCAGGTAATCTAGGTTTAACCTGTTTATGTGAACAGTGATTCTTACAAAGATACCTGGGTTACTGTTCGCCAAAGAAATAAATGTAATTAGAATATTTATGACAGAATTGCTTTTTTATGAAAAAAATATAAAGCTTTTAGAGGATGTGGAGCAATGCACGAGTGGGAAAAGAACAGCTTCAGTAAGCCTCTTTTTAACAGTGATTACGGTGACTAGGGCCCGAGTTCATAACAATGAGGTGCTCATCTTCAATCAAATAGATGGAAACCTATTCTGTTAGTAACGAGAAGGTATAGTATCCTTGGATTGGTTGTGGCAGCTTGTTGTGGGATTAGCAAAATACTTGCCAGTTGTTAATTGGCTTAGTAAGGTTGGTTGGCGACACTGCAATATGACAGCTTCTGCTTGTCGGAGTCAGTGACCCATGAAAGGGGTTGAGCCTTCTTAGATCAGCGATTTCTTGTAGTCATGGAATTTATAAAAATCTGACTTCGCTGGTAAGAAAGATTTCAAACCATGCTCACGACCCTTTTGCAGAAATCTACTCATTGCTAGAGCAACAATCAGTTTTTTTTTGTTCGCCATAAGTTGGCAGGGTATGCTCAGAAGTGAGTCCCTTGCTCACTTTGCCACTGGAATCAAGCAAGCCGGGCTGAAGACGGCTGGAATGCCAGAAACCGGTCCTCGGAAGCTTGTTTCCGGTCCAGGGAAGACATGGCTTGGCAGTTCGGCCTGGACTGTTCCCATGAGGCACAGGGTCAGACTGATTTGCATATAGCCATGTCTGAACTGGGATGGCAGAGTGGGCTAAAGAACGGTGATAGATTAAACCCAGATCTTTTGACTGGGTGTGAGTGTTTGATTGATTCAGATGCTCTGTCCATCACCACCCCCTTTTGTACCGTTCATGATATACTAGTCAAACGCTTCGATATTCTTCGTCCGATGAAGCAAACTGAGTGCTTTCTTCAGGATTTCAAAGCGGAGGCCAAGCACACAACAAGGTCTATCCCTATTGTGGATTTTATCTGTCAGGAGGGATTAAAACTGATTAAGACACCAGCTTCAGTGGCGGCTGTCATCCCGAAGCTTGACAAGAAATACAAAGCTCTGGATAATTCTACAATTTGCCTTATTGGTCAGCCCAGACCTGACTCCATCATAATACAGGCAGCTCAACGACAGGCAAACAAATCCATCATCGCTGTGCACGGCCCCTTGAGAGCTAATGGGCCACAGTATCTTGGCCAATCAAACGTTTGACATCTTTTAGCAAACACATTTAATAAAAACGAATTCGGTCATTCTTTCAGAGAAGTCCTTGGATGACCGTGTGCCTTTTTGAAATGGAGTAGATTTCCAACATTACAGACTCAATTCAAGAGTGCAAGGGATTATGCTATTGATCAAGTTGGTTTTGTTATTAAAGTTGCATGGAAAAGGAACAAACAAGTTATTTCCTTCAACTGAACTTCCTTTATGTGGGAAAGTGCAGTGAGGAATATCAGGCTTTGGCTACAAATACCGATTAGGCTCTAGCTGTACTCTGTTGACAGTCTGTTACATCTTTGTAGCACTCTAAATGAACCGAAAGGTGACACATGGAGCTCTAAAAAATTTCACAACCGCTATTGGAAGAAAGCTGAGCTCTTCATTTTACTATATTTTTGTTTGGCGTGCCATAATTCAAAGAATGTGACATTACACACAGTCCATAAAATAAATATATCCATCTTACATGCATATAGGAAATCCGTCAATCCATCTCTAGAATAGAAAAAAGCAAAACTCTAAGAGCGTTATCATTATTATAAAACTGATTTACAATTTGCACCCATCTAATAGAGTACAGTTCCTAGAGTTTAGCATCCCTTTATTCATACAATGAAATCGCTGTTCACCGTAGAGTGCCCGATTAACAGTGAGGAGAATCCTGAAGCTATCATACATTCTGAGATAGTAGATTTGTTGGTGTCCCTTTGCACATACTCTAGTAGCAGGTTAGCCTTCCAACTTAATATATTTGGACCATCTGACCAAGGCAGTGCCTATGTGCTTAAGTACTGCTACAATAGTAAGCATTCTGCACACAAAAAAAGTAGAAGTGGCAGCGTCCAGTCTTCTCCAATTTCTCCATTTGACTTCTACATTAAGATCAGAATGTAGCTTTTTGATGGATCCTTAAAAAAGGTTTGATTCTTTATTAAATAGAAAGATTTGGGTTAGATCATATCTTTTCCCAAAATAATAATGATTACACGGATAGTTCTTGGTTAACCTCTTGAATCCCGGTTTCCACAAAAAAAGGCAGTAAAGATATGCTGGCTGGTAAGGCCAAACGTTTCAAGAGTTTAAGCTCCCTAATAGCCAATACTTCAGATTTTGTGTCCATGAGGTGGCGACGACTACTTGCCTCCTATAACACTTCAATCTCCGATCCATGTCCATCCCAACTCATTATTCACTACCATTTTTGAAAGAACTCCAGTCTGTACGTGAACCATATTGGGCTTGGTAAAATAAATCTTCCAGCTGCCCATTGAGTCAAAAGTCTAAACTCTTTCAAATGTAAAAATGACCTGTCCGCTCCTCGTGTTCTTTGCATTAAACACCATCATCTTTTGCTGTGATAATTGGGACGCTATGGCATACCAGACAGGCGGGAGCTGTGTTTGACTGCATTGCATTGGCACTAGATGTTGAACATAGGAGTGGTGGAATAACCGACATTACAGCAGGTGATACTGACCTACTCTGTAGGATGCGGGCCGAGCCCTGCTGCGGTGGATTCTCTATGCGACCATTGATGTGTATATCATTTTGATGTATGTCCTAATGAGATTGTCCAGCACTGACTACAACACACTGCTGAACTCTGCTTGTTTGATTTCTTTTTCTTCTTTAGTTGTGCAATTGACGGAAACCAATAAAAACAAAGCACTTGTTAAAGTCTAAGACCATTAATCTCCTATGGCCTTAGGGTTAAATTTATCTAGTATATTTTGCAGTCTCATTTTAGTTCCCTAAAGTACTTACTACCCCACCATCTACAAATAATAAGGTTTGAATGGGGACACCTGTAAACTGGCGCATCAAGTTGCTAAGTTGCTCCATTGCATCATTATTGAGCAGTCTGAAACGTTTTTGTCCCAGCATGCTGCTCTGCTTCACTCACTCTACTGTGCGAAGTTTTTTGTAATGTCTCTCTTGGTACGACAGCACACAAGTATAGTTGTCCATGTACAAAGTCTAAATATCCACAATGGAATATGTAATTATTAAAGTGACTCATACATTATGTGTGCTGATGCCATCATGCGCAGAATTCAAGACTATAGGGTATCCAACAGACTGCCCCTCCCCAACCGTATATCTTTTTTTTATCAATAATTTCACCTATAATATTTGGTTATCCGGATCAACGCTTACCATTAAAACAATCCTACAAATATGATATGATGATTGTATCTGACCATTGCTCTTGATACCTTGCGGTTCCATATATTTTGGCATTTATGGGGCTATCAAAGCTATTAACGAGTTTGGGTGGTAATTCGATGGCATCCCTTTTGAAACCTTTTCAATCGGGTCAACATATATAGGCGGTTCATCAGTGATATGCAAGATACCTCGTTTGAATAATGAAGCTCAGGAAAATGTATGCACCCTTGATTTTCAGGCATAGGTACTACCACGTCTTTATATGATCCTAAGTAATCCTTTGATATTGTCTCCTAGAATAATTTCTGATCTTTATTTTTCTCTGCTTCATAAAAGTTTCCAAGGAAGTGTAAGACTGGTGTCTCAGATGACTAATGCACCCACTCCACAAAGTTGTGTGTAACCTCATGATCACTGGGTCAAAACCTGGTGGTTCTCCTCAGGCCTTTTATTCTTCTAAGGGATCTGTCATGAGAACCTTTCCGTTTGGTAACAATAAACATGTGTTATTCATGACCTAGATGTCCAAGAGGTTAGTTTGCACTTTACAAATACATTTTAGGTTACTGTGGTCTCTTTATTCCTTGCCACCCTCTTCTTGTAAGCCTTCCTGCTTGATATGACTTCCCCCGGGCTTTTGCTGGGTGCGTTAACTACTCCCCACTGCCTAGATTACCCAGTGTTGTTTCTCTTTGCAAGTTTGCAGGTATAAAATAGACCAAAGAACTCCAATCTCGTGAAACTTTCTAGCGAGGTACATTTGAGAGATTTTTTTTTCACCTTTATTAAGAAGCACCAGCCTAAGTGCCATCTTTCAAAAAAGGTTAATCGCAGAGCCAAGATAAAGGGATCTAAATGAACATTAAAATCTCCTGCTGTTATGAAGCCACCCTCCTTGGTAACTTAGTTAGACTTCTACTTATTAATAATTATATTATCCGGATCCTTAGGACAGAAGCTTTCTTGGCTGCTCGTATTTACCTCCAGAAGACTTTATGCAAACATGTTTTAAAGTTCTCCGCAAGCCGTATCTCCACGCGATAAATATTAAGGCACTATGGTGGGCTTACCTTTACAAGGGCATTTAACGAAAGAGATACTACGATCTAAAGGCACCAGGTGAACTCTCCTGGCCAGAATGTCATAAACCACAGCGTCCTGTATAGAGGACTGCATGATATGCGAGGTTACTGGTAAGTAGCAAGCAAATGACACAGGCAGACACACATTCACCACCTTTGGATTGCTCAGAGGGAGAAATGACTGAATTATGTAGCTTTCCTGAGTCACCTCCCTAATCAATCAATGTGCTATGTTTGCCTTCCTTGCCACCATTCAGTCGCAGTGTACTGTAACCGCAGCCTGGATGCATGATTGGGTCCACACTGCTCTTGGTTTGGTGCCAAGCTTCCAGAGGCCTTTTATTGAATTTGATCCTCCTTTGTCTCATAACAGATCTTCAGGAATCCCTCGGCTGTGAGGGGGCAACTTAACCTCCTCCCTCGTGGGTTTTTCCAGTAGTAGGAGGTATCTAGCTATACTAATTATGTAGTTATGCCAAGTGCCTACCTATACCAACTATTCTGACTGACTTACTATAATAATAATATTAATACCAACTGTGAAACGACATCAGCTGCCCCATTTACACGTTTCATAGCAGTTGCTCTTGCTTCACTTTACTATCTTTGCTGCCTGACAGCAGGAGCTGAGAGACTGCAAACTGTGGCATCAGGCGCCTCCGCTCACAAACGCATAGCTGTATAGATGGAACTCCTTGCTCTACTACAGAAACTGCCTAACCATGCTACCTACGTGACTACGAGACGTATCTGTACGTAATGCTTTGCGTGTGACTCGACTAGTGATTGTAGAAGAACGAGCCCTAACGTTGACCAGAGTAACTTGTGCAAGTTGGAGTTTTGAGAAATGCATACGGTAGGTAGACTGTGGTCTTCAGTAGCTGCTGCTTGTCGTTCAGCTTTCCCTTCCCCCAGCACCTTGCTGTCTGTAGTTTGCAGTACACGGAGTACTAGAGCAGCCCACGCCATGCGTCGCAAATGTAGGTAAACACTGCCCCCTGCAGGCCGCTCCTCATGGTCGTGTGCGCTTGCATTGCCCTTCGGATGGAATGGATGGATTTATAAGCTAATTTATTGTATGTATTAAGATGAAACAAAAATGTAAGATGTTCCATGTAATGACAAATGAGGAGATGTTCGTTATTCGATGTGTTTGATATGAATAACTATATTACACAGAGTTCAAATGGAGAGGAGGGAGATTGAAGAATTGCATAGCATTAACTTTCAGTTTAATAACAGAACAACTATACAACCTCTGTTTTTCAGTCCAGAACCCAGCCGTATTGGAACCGGACGGAGAGCGTGATAAGCCGAAGGGGCAGATGGAGAAGCCGGCTGAAATGGAGCAGCCGCAGATAAAGGTCCCCATTGAACTGTTGCCGCAGGAGGGCGAGAAGGAGGAAAAGAAACAAGAGGAGGTGCAGCTAGACCGGCCAAACCAAGGTACCCAACTGGGAATATGGGGCGCTGCGGCGCAGGAGGTACACGGTGCTTTCATGGAGCGGGTCTTGCCTCTATTGGTTCGGTCATGGCTGTCGATCATAGGTTTAAATCGAGGAAGAGTGGGGGTGTGGTTTACGGCAAGTCCGCCTGAGAGGTTGAGGGCTTGGTGATCCGTGTGTGAGACGGCTAGAGTCCAGTCCTACAAGTGAGGACAGAATCCCGAGGAATGGGTGCCTGGAAGACGAGTGCCACAGGTTTATCCTCGTCAACTGGGCAGGCGGGATGTACTGCAGCCTTCGACTAGACTTTCAGTGCTGAGCAACACAGTGCTTTTAATGCGCCAGCAATATTCTCCTGTTTGGGAGATTTGCGTGAAGAATAGGGTGGAGGGAGGGGAAACAGGCAGCCAGTAAGGATAGATATTTCAACTTTTGTAACTCCACCAACGTTCTGGAAACGTGTTTTTAAATGGTTGTCATGTTGACCAGCTGAAGCAATTCATTCTTTAAATAGTCATTCTCACTGCAGCTGTGTTTTCGCAGTAGGACTAGTGAAGATAAGCTTTGCACCAGTGCAGCATCTTTCTTTATGGCTGAATTGCCTTATGCCCCCACTCCAACATTACTACATCTTTGAGAGCGGTGAGAATTTCAGTTTCATATTCCTTCGGTCATCAGCATCTGTCTGATGGCTCTGTGTCAATCATGATGCTGGTTGTCACTGATGTGAACAGCATACTCACTGGTGTCTTGGTTGAGGCTGGTCAACAGCCCACCAAAGAGTGGGAAGGTTTTGTTACTATTCACTTTGGGACAAGTGTGACGCAAAGGGTGAAAGATCTTACTTGCGTTCTCATAGATGTTCTCTCAAGTCCGATCTTCTGTGCATTAATTTGTGATATTGTGTTGATAGCTTGTTTAAATAGCATTTTTTTTTCTCCAATTTGGTTGTTTTGGTTAAGGTGTTGTTCAGCCTGTTGAAAAAGCCCATCGCCATGAGCCGCCAATCCCGCACGACGAGGTGCTGGTGGATGAGCGGCAGGACAAAGAAGAGTCTGAGGAAGAAAAGAAACGCCAGCCAGATGAAGTTGCGCAAAACGCAGAAGTAGAGGGGAAAGCGGCTGCTGAACAGCAGATCTTACCTGAGCGTGAGAGGGAACAGCAGGTCCCAGACAAGGAGCCTGGCGCCAATGATCCAAGAGAAGCTGAACATGAGAAAGATCTGCATCAAAATCTCCCTAAGGAAGAGAATCCAGAGGGCGACTCCAGGCTGGAGGCGAAGCCAGCATATAAAGACCTGGAGCCAGACCCTCAGGCACAGCCCCCGGATGGACAGCAAGCTGAGAAAGACAACCAAAAGATGGAGCAAGCTGCAGGTGACGGTGTGGTTGCTGATCTCCACCAACCAGAAATAATTCCAGATAAGGAGAAAGAGTCAGACACTTGTAAGTTGATCTCCCAATTTTACCTTTTGTTAGCATGTGTGGGTTTGTTTATGGGGCAAAAGACACACAATTGATGGACCGAATGTAGAACAAATCCAAACATTCAGCCCCAGTCAACTGATCTGGGCTAAATCCATCATTCTTTTGCCACCACAGTTTAGACCTGGACATATGCAAATGAGTTTTGACCCTGTGCTTTATTGGAACAGTCCAGCCCAAACTGTCAAGCCAAGTTTATGGGGCTTCATAAATAAGAACATCCCGGAAACAAAATTGCCAAGTGTTACTTAGTGTCTGCGGAGACATAACTTCCTACAGTTAGAGGTTAGGATCATGTTTGAAGGCAAGACATTAAATGGGAGTCCATGTAAAGGAATATATCAGATGTCAGTAAAGGACCACGTCTGCATTCTTATGATTATTGCAGAGCCTGGTTTAATCTAAGAGTATTTCTACACGGTACACCTTCTTTATCAAGATGGTGGAATAGACCAGAGATACTTACATGAGTCTGGATGGAATACAAGAAACTGAAATTAGGTTACGGCAGTCATTCATGGTACATCAGATGTTTTAACTATTAGAATACGTACGTATTTTATTGTTTAAAGATGTATGAAAAGCAGCAAGGGAAAAAGATTGCTTTTTCAGAGAATACAAAGTATTAAAAAAACTACCTTTATTCCGGCTTTATTCCTCAGTGCAGCACTTTCTGAATGTCCGTGCTGAAAAATCAGTTTATACATTTGGAGTCAAACCTCTTTAATAATGGTGAGGAGCTGATTGCTAAAACCACTAGAGGGTGCCAAGTGCTAGACTGTCATTTTGTACATTTTTATTTATTTATTTCAAAAGATTTTATTATAAAAAGTTTTACACAACAGTACAGAGTAAGCCGAAACAAAGGCTATACTGGTTTGCTGTAGTTACACGCATGGATAATGATACATACTGGCTTGCTGAGGCGCTTGAGTGCTGGTTATACATATACAGCTTGAAACCTCGGCGTTACATACAGGTTCATATGCGTTGCCCCCGTCGGGCGGAAGAGATAGTGTATAGAGGTAAGTAGGACGAACGACGAGAAGAAGAAAAGGAGAAACGGACACGAGTGTGGTGTGTTGTGGGTTGCATGACTACAGAGTTTGCTGACGGGTGGTGCCAGGTGGGGGAGGGTGGGGGAGGGACCATGAGGGTGTCTGGCGGTGTGGTGCGTTCACTGCGGTTTTTGCAAGTCAAGGTATTTGTCCAGGGAGGGCCACATCTCATTGCCCCGTCCAACTTGTGGTGTTTGATTTTTTGTTATGTTGTCCGCACCCCTTAGGAAGGTGACCCAGTTGAACCAGACTCTGAAAGTGGCCCTCCCCGTGTCCTTCCAGTTAGAGAGAATTGTCTTGGTTGCCGCCGTGAGGAGTAGATCAATGAGGCTTCTGTCATTGGCAGAGTGTATCTCTGGGGCCATGAAGGCGTTTGTTATGCTGAGGTGGTCTAGTTGTGGAGTGTACCCTGTTATATTATTGATGAAATCTCTTACTTTCGCCCTGAATGTTTTAACTTTAGGGCAGTGGACAATCGTGTGCGCTAGGTCTCCTTTCTGTTTCTGACAGTTCCGACATAGTTCGTTGTCTATGAGCCCGATCGCTGCTAGGCGTGCCGGGGTCCAGTACGCATCCCAACTAGAGGAACGCGGATCTCCATCCACCTTTGCCAGCATACAATGGAAGCACAACCTCCCAGACATAGAATTATATAACTTTCTTAAAATTAAGGCGGCAATCACCAAAGCAGGCTTAAGCAAAGAAATACCAACAATACACCAATACCTGACAAACCTAAACAAACTTGGGCACCAAACGTCATACCTATATAAACTACTAAGGTCAAAAACATCTAGATTAAACAGTAAGGCCATAGAATCCTGGGAAACATTACACGCCGGGCGCTTTAGCGAGAGAGAAAAAGCTCACCTTTGGTCCTCGGCAAGCAGGAACAAAGTCACCACTACATTACCTTGAAACTGGTGTTAATGATATTTGGTCCCCATCACATATTTTGACACAGGCCCCGCAAAAGCATCTGACACACGTGCGCCCTAGAAGTTTGCTCAATTCAGTATAGTTTCAGGTGACCTATTACCGATCTTCGTCTCTTTGTGTGCGCTGGGTTTGTTCTCCAGAATTGGATCATATCACTGTTGTATCAGTCTCTCTCTGTGGTCATCTCCTAGAGTTCGTCCAAATTCTGCACATATCCGCATATGGCCAAAGGGAAACACATATTTGTCTATTTCACATTATTTGTGTTATATCATTCGATTAAATATCCTCCTTGGTAAACATTGAATGCATTCTGTGAAGAAACCAACAGCATGTTATTTAATGCTACTGGCTATCAACTATGTTAACGTTAAGTGCTAAAGATCCAATATTTTAATTCAAAAAGGGGAGAAGACTAAGGCTTTGTACCTAAGCAGCTAAGAAGAAAATATGTTGCCCCAAAAAGAACAAATCAGAAGAACAGTAATATACGCAATTAGGAATAAAAGAACAAAGCAGAACAGCAGAGGAGAGTGTTTTCCATACTTTACCTTTAAAGGCGACCAGCCTTAATTTTGAACGATGGTAGTTTCATTTTTTCATGGTCAACAGGGCTTGGCCTACTTCACCTTCTACTGCTAATAAAGGCAGAGTTCAGTTCATATCTTTGCAATGTTTGAATCACAAAATGGCAACAACTGCCCGAGTATCAGGAAGGCTAGCCCATGACTTTGAAAAACGTCTTAATGTAGTAGAGAGTCATTTGAGTTTTTTCGCTAAAATGTGGCTTCATGTGTTGAAGGCCAGAGTTCTTTGAAGGATAAGTCAGGAAAATGCTCCGCTCCACTGGATGTGAGCTGCTGCATCCAGGAGACCCCGTCAACAACCTTTGTTGGCTGGAGCCAGAATTCAGTGGTTGAATAAACAGTTGCCTAGAAGAGGAAATGGCACTTGTTGGCTCCTATTGTGAAAGGTGAAAGGCCTCTTATTATAGAGGCGAGAGCAGAGTTATTTGGAGGAGTGGGGTGGCAATGGACCCGGCAGAGAAGTTAAGAATGGAAACAAACTTGTGGAGACATATAAAAACTGTTTTTAGTACGGGTCACGTAGAGAAGATGTGAACTACGATTGAGCAAAAGGAGACCAACCATAATGGGACAAATGGGTACTATGAAGTTCTAGCCGAAACAGTGGAAGCAGGGATAGTCTCCTTTCATCACATTTTCTCTTTTATATCCTTAAATGGCCTACATCGCTAATAATTAAAATGGAAGTTGTTTGGGAGAAAATTCTGGAAGGACAGGAGAATACTTCTTCTTGTAACCTATAAAGAGCGAGGATCTCTGGGATCTAAGGAAAGTATTGGGCTTACATGGAAGAGTGAACACAAAAGGGTAACACCGGTAGGCCGATTAGCTCTAGTGCTATCAGTGCAACAGACTACCAAGCTCTTCATCTCTACCCTTGCACGTGCAGGGTGATAGGCTGGCTAGGTTCTGAGCCATGATCCCAGTAGGGCTCGCTCACCTTTAAGACTCTTCGGTTAGCATGAGCGACGCTTGGGGCGAGAACCCGTGCACAAATGTTGGCCTCCATTGCCATTGGAAATTTGACCTTTTAAAGAATGCGTAGTATCGCCTCAAATTCCCAGCAATGACAGCTGTTCTACTCCTTTCCACATTCATCGGATGTATAATCTACAACAGTTGCATTATCTCTCCCTTTAAAAAATGTTGCATGGCTACTTCCTATGTACCAACTCCCATTCTTGCCCGTCTTACATCCTTTCACTGATTAAACTGCATCATCTGTGCCTTTCATCTGCGTTGCTAGGCCTTCTGTAACTATCCCTCCATTTCATCAACTCATACATAGTACCATGCCATCCATCCAGCTAGGATGGTGCTCTAGTACTGCCTAAATGCTCTAGTTCTAACTGTAATTATACTGTTGTACCTATCCCTCACAACTTCTCCTCTATCACACTGCTAGGCACTAGACAAAACAAGCACACATCTCTGGTCACTCCCGTGACACCTAAGTGATCACAACAAATGCAGCATTCAGTCAGCCATGCAGTCCCTTACATTGTAGCTTGCTACCCATACGAGAGCGGTGCTCCAGAACCATACGTGGACATGTGCCACACTTTATAAATGCAGCAATACAGTACTAAATGTCACACATTATTACAGTGTAATGCTTGTTTTTATTACATATTTAGTTGATGTTTATAGTGCTGCACTGCCCCCATTGGATATCTCTGTGCTTTACATCAAATAACTCTTTTGAGGAAATGGGGTCTTACAAGTCTTGCAACTGTAAATGCAAAGAAGCGTAGACAATGGAATGGGAGTGGGCTACGGAATAAAGAAGAGAACCAAGAGATTGGAATTGTAAGTGGACATTCAACAACTGAGTAAAAAGCCACCATTGTACAAGTGTATAGTTAATGGAGTGAAGGAAAATTACTGTTTGACTTTTAGGAAGCTTCTGAAGCGGAAGACTTTTAATTTCCTATGGAATTCCGATGCAGATGGTTGGATTCACAACAAAGAAGGTGATACATTTCAGATGGAAGATGCTGCTTCTGTGGAAAAGTGTTTCACAGCCTACTTGTTTCTAAATGTGGGTACTTTGCGGAGCAATTAGGTGTTTAGAAACGTGTAGACTGAGCCAGGCTACTCTAAATTTCATCTGAACCTGAAGGACTAACAATGTTAGCTCTTTTAGGAGGTGGGTTGTATGTGGTTGAATTCTGTTACGACAGTACTCTCTCCTATTTCTTATGATTTTCTGCTTTTGTGCTCTGTGGCTTAGGGGCTTCAATCGAAGAAAAGAGAAGTGTGGTCTTTTTGGATTTCCAAGTCTAAAACACTCTTTCACACACAAAATAAAAACTGATAGGCAAGCTAAGTATCATCAGTATGGCATGTAGCTTTGTGATGTGGGTTAGGAACTACCTGTGTGGCCGTTCATGTGGTGCTGGTCAATCATATTCAATGTTTGGAGGGATGTGTTGTCACCTGTTGGCTTGGACAAGAACTGTAATAATATATTTATACATTGAAGATTTCTACGGCACTACTTGCAGGGTGTGAGCTGCTTAAGAGTAGTAGGGGGGAAATTGTTTGAAATTTAATGATGGGATTAAGTGTAGAACTGTATTTGCTTTTGATGCCTCGAATGTTAATTGGGTGTCTGCTGGGAGGAAGGTCTGCCTTCTTGGTGAAGATATTGGTGGTAGGTTACCAGAATGTCATGTAACATTGTTAGTTTCTTGACAACTTAGCTCTTGTTTACTAAGGAGGAATAGCTGGCACAAAAGTGTGGCTTCTCATCCCTCGAAGCAGCAGTGCTCTAGCTTCTATCTGTTCCACTGTTTGGTGCATCCTATCCCCAGATGTATGTCTCTATGACCGTTATATCTTATCATTTGTAAATGACATTGCAGAGACGTCGTTAAGTGAAAGTTTACCTATAGCTAGATCGCACCTTGAGCTACATCTGAGATCATACCCAGAGAGACTTATATATTCAGGTGTATAAAAAGATCAGAAAAGTGCTCAGAAAGGTTCCACTTAAAATCCAAAGCAGAAAAATGCAAAGCCATCTGTTTGGAGTAAACAAACGCCATTGAGTACTGGAGACAACTGGAAAAGAATGTGACAGTGCTGTGAGGAAGAAAAGTAGAATAGTATGGTCCACAGTGAGACGCATGAGAGTAAATGAAAACTGCATTAACTGTTGGCGAGCCGGCACCGGAATGACTGGCCCAGGCATGGTTTCTGCGTTTCCATAAGGGATAGGTGTAGTGAAGTAATACTTGTGAGTGATATTTAGTGCAGAGGGCGTATGAAGGTGGTTTTGGCGAAAGAAAATAGGATGCCAAGAGGTGGTGGAGTTTGACTTAGAGCTAGTCTTCGAGCCAGAACTGGCCGGGAAAGGGTGAGACGAGCTCCTGTAAGCCAGGGAGACTAGATGTGGCGAAACCTTATACAGCCAAATAAAATCACAACGGATAAGAAGATTGAAAAGTATAACTACCAAGATAGCATGTACAACAAAGGCTAGGAAGAAATGATAGAGACACCTCAGTTACTGGTTTCTGAAAGTGACTAACTCTGTAACTGATTGATTTTAATTTATCGGTTTCCTCCCAGGTCTTTAGAAAAAACAATCTTGGGTGCTGCCAAGGGGGAGTTCAACTTCATAATCCCGAAACAAACTTCAGCATTGACTGGGAAAGACATGGTAAATTAGCAGACAGACCTGAAGAACAAAATGGAGGCACTTCAGTAGAAAGCAAGGGACATGAGCAGAGTAAGAGGGCCTTCGGGGCATTGTTTGCACATATCCCTGCTTTATTATCAGAACTTTGTTTAGGACATAGAAGAAAAGAGACTAATTGTGCATGGAACCCACAATATAGAGTCAGCAAAACACATCAATTAAAGGCATTCCTGTACAAAGCCCCCTGTTTCCCGTTTAGAATAGGAAGGCTGGGAGCTCTTTTGCCTTGCTTGGTCATTCCTATTATTATTTTTAAGGTAAGCCGATCCCTAACCTCTAAGTGCCGTCGAAATACTTTTAATTACAGTTTATAATCAAAATATCATTAACTTTAATAAAAAGGAATATTGTGATCACACATTATGCCTTGCACCGGAGGTGTGCTGAGCCAGCTATGCGCAGCCCTAGAGACCTCGTGCACTCCTGGCCACCCAGGGCGGGTCTCATTTACCCCTCTAAGGATTTAGAGCTGTAATTGTAACCTGCGCCCGCTGGCGCGTCAGACGGGCATGGCTGCCTGCAGACAGTGCTGCTCGCGCTCCCTCCGTGCCTACGGCAGAGGAGGAGAGGCGGGTGACGTCTGCGAGCTGCGGAGACCGGGGATCCCCGTCTCGAAGCTCCGAGCCGGGGAATCCCCTCCGCCCGCCCGCCCGCCCTTCATCGGCGCCGCGGGATGACAGCTCGGCTCTGATCTGTCACACTCTCCTGGCGAGGCTGCGAGATGTCAGGTGCCGCCCGAGAGCTCCCCGGGGACACCGCGCCTGCTGATCATGACAGGTAACATGTTCCTAAGAGCTCATTTTAGAGCTGGTTAAGTGCTCTCCTTCCATTTTAATTGGCCGGGTAGTTAACATTGGCTCTCCGCCACCAGTCTGCGTGGCTCTGACACACTCCCCGTTCCCGTTACAATTGCACAGAAAGGACTTAACCGCTCACTGGCTGCTGCGAAAGAAATCCTTGCCGTGAGCTGGGAAAGGACTGGTAGCCCGCACTGGTTGGTCCTTAGGTTTGTGTGCAGCAAATCTTCCCGCCAATTTGGGCAAGGGCAGTAGTACTAATCCAGAGCAGGCGAAGGCACCCAAGATACCGGCATCTGACGGGGCCGGCGCTCCTACCTGCGCTCGAAAGGCGAGGCCTTTACTGTATATGAGCGAACTAAGGCTTTTTCACAAACTGCTTACTTCTGGTGGGCAGACGTACTTTTACAAAATAAACCGAGCTCAACAGGGAAAGCCCCGTTAGTAGGGTCGGCTGCTGTGTCCCTGGTTGGTGTTGTCTGGGCAGATCATCTGTCCCCAAGTTCCCAGGCCAAAACGTTTTTAATTTACACTTCACAGCTCCTCAGCCAGGCCCAGACCCAGTGCAACGTTTTTCATCCACACTGGCCCTCTCGGCGTTAAACGCTCCCAGGCAGGTACCAAATCTGAAAAGAAAAAAAGATTTTAAGACTTTTTTTCATTAATCAGACCAGGAGTGCGATTTGTCATTTCTGCTAGAGCAGCCCCTCAAGCTAGAACAAAGGGGAAAGGGACAACAGACAACCTTTTATACTGTGTCCATCTTTGAGACACTGGGAGATATAGGCGTGCTTCTAGTGAGGTCAAGACTTAGGAGACGTCTGTTACTGGGGTGGATGGAGAACATATTGAGATAGAGAGTGACATGGAAAAAATGAGGCTTTTCTTACATCTGGGACTACCTGAGGATTGGAGAACGTATGTTTTGGGGAGTTTGTCTGATATCTAGGTCACTTCAACACCTTAACAAATTTAAATGTTATGTAAAATAATCCAATTAGGTTTTGCCTCAACTGGCATCACAAATTGGTGATAAAGTAATGCACGTAGTGTTTTTAATCTTTGTTTATTCAAAGACTAAAAGGCTGCAGGAAAAAGATGAAAAGAGCCGCAGCTGCATAATGGAGGATAGCTAATTCAAATTCAATGCTTATTTTGTATGGCGATCGGCAATGCGAGAGAAGGAGATCGTACAGCATTTGGCAGATGAATATAAAGGAAGAGCCAACAGCATGGATACAAGAGGGAAAACTATTGCGAACACATGTTTCAAGTCGTCTTGTGAATCAGCCCATACAGCCAGCAGGCAGCGGCGTGCAAGCATATTACACATACATTCAAGGCAAAGAATTTCTGGTTTTAAGTGTGAACTGTAAGATAACGTTTTTGACACTCCATTCATGGTTGAAAATCTTTTCAGCGGTGTGGTCGACAATTCAGTGTAACAAATGAAAAATGTTTATGAAATAGTAAAAGCAATAGAAGCTATGCAGGCCAGAAGAAATTTTTGAAGTGGTTTCCAGTGTAAGACCGTTCTCTGTTTAGCAGACTGTCCAGCCAAGTAAATCGGGGTTTTGTTGAAGAGGTAAAGAAACAGGCGAAACTGGACAGTCTGCACATGCACCGGACATCAGGAGAGCAATTATGTACCATTAAAAAAAAAAAAAAAAAAAAACAATACAGGAAGGCAAAAAATATTTGATTTCTTTTCTCCTGCAAACATGGGGATGGCAATCATAAAGGGAACCATTTGAAGAAAGATAGTAATGAAATTCCAAACATGCTACATATAGCATGAGTGCCATGAGAAGACAGATCAAATGCATTGTCCAGTAAGAAAAAAAGCCACTCACATGGTGGTGACATTGTTGTCCAGCCACACAGTCACAAAACTTTACAACATGGACATTCAGGTCTTAAAACACCTGTTCACTAACACTCTCACTTCATCCTAACCTTGCGGGTGGTGGAATACCGCTATGTAGTTATTGCACAGCATGTAAATCCAGAAAAGAGTCACGCTGCAAAACAAAATGGTTACTTGTCTGTAGTAGTGTTGCTGTTTGGAGACTTTTCTGGATTCACACCCAACCCTCCTGACCAACCTAGAAGAGATATGAGTTTTGAAATACAGTGAAGAAACTATACAAAACATGACATTCACTAAGACCTAAAATGGTGCAGGTTACCAAAAGAAGAAGAAATAATCTGGAGATGATGACCACGCACTGGGTCTTCGGAAGGTGAGTCTGACATAGGGGATGGGTATGCCCAACTGCTGGTCGACGTGCAATAGAAAAAATAGGCATTCCAGACCCAACCACTAGATGGCGGGATTATGCACAGCATGTGAATCCAGAAAAGTCATCAAGCTGCAAAGCTACTCCTAAAGGTAAATTACCCATTTTGTTTTCTGTCAGGTAGATTAGGGGCAGTGATTGTCATTTCTTTGTAGGTGATACAACAGGGTCTAAAGAGTATATAGGATTGTATGACGTAGCTACAGTATATTCATCAGAGAGGGAGAGATGTGAGTTTAAAGTGATGCTGCAAAAGTAGGTAATCAGATAATTTCCATCATCTGGATAGGTCATGTACCATGGTTTTGAAGTCTATATGCCTGGATTCTGTGTAATAGCTTCTTGATGCTTAAAAGAACAAGTTCAGCTGCAGCAAAAGCTAACCTGATCCAGAAGTAAACTAACGCAATGGAATGAAATGGTGGGCTACTTACTGCAAAAGTTGGCTTGTTTCTTGTTATTTTGTTCTGCTGGGTGACTGCCATTTCATTGATGGGTCCATTTATTTATTTATTTATTTATTTAAAGAGTTTTATATAGCGCTGGCTAGACCCGAAGGTTTCAGAGCGCTTTACATGAGAATCAACAATGTAACAGAAAAAGATCAACAATTACACAATGCAATACAATTAGAAGAGGAGAGAAAGGAGAGAGAAAAGTAGTGGAGAGCGGCAGGGGAGGTGAGAAAGGGAGGATAAGGGAAGAGGCAACAAGAAGAGAAGAAAGGAAGTCTGTCTAAAGACCGACTGGGTAGGTGACGTCCAAGGAGGGAATCCCCGGCCTGTCTCCCCTATAGCTAAACCAGGTAGCTCCATGGGGCATCGGACAAAATAGCTAGATCTCAATTGACGAGGGAAAGTTCACAGATAAACAGGGTGGGGACTAAGGGCCAGGACAAGTGAGGGCAAAGGGGTCTGCTCTTGCTCGAACAGCCAGGTCTTGAGTTGTCTCCTGAAGGCGAGATGGTCCTGGGTCAGCCGAAGGTGGATGGGGAGGGAGTTCTTGGCCGCCAGGTAGGAGAAGGATCTGCCTCCGGCGTTGGCTCTTCGGATGCGTGATACAGCGGCGATGGCGAGGCTAGTAGAACGTAGCTGCCGGGTGGGCGTGTAGAAGGTCAGGCGGTCGTTGAGGTACTTGGGGCCCAGGTCGTGGAGAGACTTGTGTGCGTGGGTGAGGAACCTGAACGTGATCCTCTTGCTGACGGGGAGCCAGTGCAGGTCCCTCAGGTGGCCGGAGATGTGGCTGCGTCGGGGGATGTCCAGGATGAGTCGGGCGGAGGCGTTCTGGATGCGTTGGAGTCTTTTCTGTAGCTTGGCTGTGGTTCCGGCATAGAGGGTGTTTCCGTAGTCCAGTCGGGTGGTGACGAGTGCCTAGGTGACCGTCTTCCTGGTTTCGGATGGGATCCAGCGGAAGATCTTGCGGAGCATGCGTAGGGTGTTGAAGCACGATGAGGAGACGGCGTTGACTTGTCTGGTCATTGAGAGGGAGGAGTCCAGGATGAAGCCCAGGTTGCGTGCGTGGTCTGTTGGCTTGGGAGTGGTGCCCAGGGCGGGGGGCCACCAGGAGTCGTCCCAGGCGGAGGGCGATTGTCCCAGGATGAGGACTACCGTCTTGTCTGAGTTCAGTTTCAGGCGGCTGTTCTTCATCCATTTGGCGACGTCTTTCATCCCTTCGTGTAGGCTAGTTCTGGCGGTTCAGGGAAGTATACATAAATGATGGATGGAAAGCTTGAATTAATCTAAGCCACTGGCAGTTTCCCAGGCTGCCTCTCGATCCATCGTTATTCTGCACACCATGCCACCCCAGTTTGGACCCAGCTATATGAAAATCATTGTTTCCCCTGCTCCAGTAGGACCAGTTCAGCCCGAACTGCAGAGCCAGATCCTCCCTGAACCGGAACACAAGCAATCCAGGACCGCTTTTGCCCTTGTTATGGGCTCACCAGCCAACTATAGCTTGGTTCCAGTGGCACAGTGTGCAATGTACCCACTTCTGGACATACCCGTCCCTCTTAGAGTGGCATAGTAAAGTATACAAGAATGATGGATAGAATGCTTGAAATAATCTCAGTCACTGGTAATTACTCAGGGGCTCAGCCACTGATATTTACTCGGGCCAGCCACTGGAATTACTTGGGATGGCATAAAGATAATTAGATTGGAAGAGTTGCCAAGCATTGGTGTTGATTGCTTGATGGTGTTGCTATTGCTCAGTTTGTAGTTTTGGTTTAAAGCGGTTGCGAGACGAAGATGTGGAAGGTGCAGGTGTTGATTTGAAGGGATGTGAGGCTTTATTGTTCCTGGAAAGTGCAGAGTCTTGAGGATTTATGGGTGACTTGCAGTTCTCCTCCATGTTTGTTTCTTCGAATTGTTATATATGCTATACCGTATGGGGACAAGGACATTTGAGATATATGTAGAGGTGGCTGTGAGCCTTGCTTGAGCTTGGCAGACTGCAAAGCGAGCATTGACGAGCCTGAGGTGTGACTCTTTTTCTTCTGGTGGTTTGCATGTGGTGATTAGTTGGACATAGATGTTTCCCTCTCCCTGTTGCAATTGTATCAGAGTCTCTTCTGTCTGTTTGCTGTGGGAGTGAGTCCAATTTGTGCTTTGGATCCAGCGGTTAACGATGGAAGAACAGGGTTTCATGCTCCTTTCGCGTGTGACTTTCAGAACAAGGACTCCCCACCTGTCCCATAAGGAGAGGGAAGATGGGCAAAAGTGAATATTTTTTTTGTTGGCTGGCAGGCATATGATCAGTGGGTAATTTGGTGACTAGACTCTGCTTGTTGCTGAATTTCTCTGATGCTTTTGTGAGACCACTTTTTTATTTGTGCTTAGGTGTTGGATTTATAATATCCTTCTCTCTATACTCCATACTTATTCACACTTTCCTCTCCTCTTACGCCACACTCATCCTACCACAAATGTATAACCAATAAAGGGGTGCCATCCGAGATATTTACCATGTACCTCTTACCTTGTGCCACACAGGATGGTCTCCCATATAAAGATACCCCTCTGTACTATATGTACAAATACCAAAAATATATATATATTTTTTTTAAAAGGAGGTGGACTCTGAATGTTTCACAGGGAATTGCCGAAGGACTATTAATTGACTGGGAGGGGCCACGGTTTCTAGAATGGCTTCTGGAAGGATTCTGGTTTTCTTTTTCTGAATGACTTGGAGGAGATTTAATGGTTAACTGTCAACGATTTTGGGGGCCGTTTAGAGCTCATGGCCAAGTTCTGCTGGTTGCAGGAAGTTTCTTGTAATCTTATAGAAAAATACCGCACAAGACAAGGAAGTGTCAAGCTCAACATCAGCACATGTTTTGTCTTTGAGAAGACACTAAATTAAAACAGCAAATAACAGACCTGTTAAAAAGCAACATCAATTATTGTCATAAGATATTTTAAATAGAGATACAGAAAGGATCAGATCATGAGGGGCTAGGACACTAAAGATCAGTCGGTGTCTATTAAACACGTTTTCACATATCACAGTAAGATGTTACATTCAGACAGATACTAGATATACAACCCTTGAACAAACTGGGTAAAACTAAAACAGGAAACCAGCCCAAATCATCATACATTGAAGAATACCCTTAAAGAAGATTTCAAGTCTCCATGACTACTGTTGTCGAAGGATGCATCCTTTCATGTCCCATATATTTAGAGGCTCATGAAATGGCTGTTTTCGACGCTATTTGATAGAAAGTTTAGTTTAGAGTACAACCAATTGAACAAAATCAGCCAAATTGCGTTTACTAAATATTTGTCAGTAGTAGCAGCAGCATACCTGAAAACAGAGGACACTCATGCCTAGCCATAGATGAATGGTAACGTGCCAAAGTTAATTATGTAGTGTAATTTTAGAAAGTGATTCAAAAGACAATAATGGTGTTACATGTATAATATTTGCTCTGTTCACTTTTTACAATTTTCTTCTCATGTGACATTATCTCACATTAATTTAAAATCATGATGGTGAGAATTGGCATTTTTTGACAAGTTTAATAAAAATCTCATCTATATATAATGTGAATTTGCTGTTAAATGAAAATCTTTGCAGCCAATGAATGAAACCCTAATTTTATCACCAATAAACTACAGTAAAACGTCCTGATTTGTACAGGCCATTCCTGCAGATTACTCTGTTTGCTCAGTTTGGTATCCCCAGTTGTCTGGAACAAATGGTGGTCCTTTATTATAGAAGTCAATCTGTCAATGCCACCTATTATATATTTTCTTCCCCGAAAATATTACAATTCTGGATCTGACCATTAAATGGCAGCTAATCGCCCAGCATGTGAATCTACAACTGATACTAAGCTGTAGCTCCATTTTACTTAGGCAAGTAATCTTTTCCTTTCTTTGCGCTTGCGTTCACAGGCAAATAATGTAATGGAAAAATATATTTACTGATCTGGAGAAAACTGCTTGATCCACCCAACAACAATACTTCTGGAACAATTAGTGTGCTCCATTTTAAAGTAGGTGGTCTGAAGCCTTGACTTAGTGTCTTGCCTTTAGAAAGAGGATCAACAAACAATAGTGTGGGCTTTGCTTTTCTCGTGATAAGGGTGGTTTGGACTTGAGTCTGTCTCCTATGTGAAATTCATCTCTGTCAATCACTACCCCCTCCCTTTTTCCAGTTTATTACAATCTCTGTTGGATTCAGACCCGTCATCTTGTTCATGAATACATCCTATCCAGGTAAATTGAGGTGAAGTAATAGAAATGACTGTTCTTCTTCTGGTTAGGCTTAGCATATAATTGCATGGAGTGAATATTGCGTTCTACATCCCTATAGAAACACATTGTTTCATTCTGAGTACCCTAAGGCTTTATGCATGAGGAGTCATTTACTAGCTATTAGGTAACGGGCTGTAATGATACTCTTATTATTCATCTAATGTGTATAGGAAAATGACAGAGTAATACCATATCGACCATTGCACCTCTCTGGTATGTTGTGGTGTAGAGAAATGGCATTGCGTGTTCTTGAACTCCCCAGTTTGTGCCCTAGTGTGAGTGTTATTATAAGGACTAGGTCAGAGCGTTGCAAAGTTCGCTCAGCGGGCTGATTGCATATCACAAGATATACACTAAACAAAAGATTTTTATTGGGCATCAAGAACCCATATGTGATACTTTCAAGTTGCTAAATGCTACTGTACATTGCAAAAGACGTACAATTATAAATGCTTTTCAAGGGGTTTAAGCAAACATCATGCACACAACACCTTTCCTCTAGTTATCTTAATCTGTTCTAATCTTGCCACCTCATTTGATAACTATTTGGGCATGGCTCTTTTTTCTTTATTTTTGAAGTCTCTGTTCCTCTGCTACACTTTGGCTGAGTAGCTGATGTGAAGTGATTTGCCTTTTCTACAGATGAAAAGAAAGATCCACTTCCTGCTGAGAACGTTGATCCAGATCCAGAGCAGAAACATGAGCTCAGGGAAGAACGGAATGCTGATGGAAAGAATGTGGAAAACCCAGAGGGTAAGTGGTTGCAGCTAATCATGCTTTGCATATGGTCTGTCTTGTGCTTATACCTCTCGCCACTCCTCCCCTGTTCTCACTATCCACACAATCAAAATAACATGATATTACTAATCACTTTCCTCAACCAGTAGTAATGTTGTTAGTTCTCATTAATCCCTTCTCCTTACCACTTTGGCTCCTCGACCCTGTCACAGCACATCTTTTTGAGCTTCATCTGTACATCCAGCCTTCCCCTGGAGATTCAGGGAATGTCCTGGAAAAGTTATGTGTGGAGTCTCCAGGCATTCTCACTTACTTATGAATGAATGCCTCCCTTCTTTCTCACCAGCGTTGTTCCACACCCCAATCATTATTAGGCTTGACTGGGATGCCAAGAAGGTTGCCTATTTTAGCTCTTTTTGTCCGTCGATGCTAAAGAGTTTTTTACTGAAAAATATTTTCTGTTGTTGAAGAGGATCATTGGAAGAAATTATTAAAAACGTTTGCCTGCCTTGTATAATTTGATATGAAGTTCTACAGCGTTGTTACCATCCAAATATTCAAGTGCTATTGCAAATAATGGTACTAAAGAAAACTAGACAGTATTGCGGACTAAGAGTTACCCAGTTTGAAATTCTGGGCACAAACTGCCTCACAACCAGTCCAGATCAAATAATTTGTATAGTACAGAAAAGCTCGCAACATCACAGAAAGACGGACATTAGCTTAATCAATTGAAGCACAACAAAGAAAGAAAAGGGTGGGGTTCCAGCGTGCTTGGGTGATTTAGTCAGGAAAACAATCTAATTCAAAATCATTTCATAAAACTACTACAATTCAGTGTCTTACTGTTTGTGGAGCAGACTTAAGTTAATAAGTGCATTGCTATTTCCGATAGGTTGTAATGCCTTCTTGAATTATTTCTCAATACAACCTCACCTCAAACATTGGGATAATTTATTCAGCATAAGAATATATGGAATACTTAATTCATGGAGTATCAGTTACTGGTCACACATGTTCTTAACTGCATTTCAGCAGCTGGTTGGATTCTGCTAGCACCCTAAAAATGAGATGTCTTTTCCAGATCTATTCTATTCTTGGTATTTAGAGCACACTGATACCCAGAAAAGGAGGTCCTCTTTTGGAGCCCAGCTTTGAGATGGCACTATGCGTACATAAAAATACTCCAGTTCAGCCCACTGCAATTCAAAACAAGCTGTTTCTAGCCACCACCATACACTCCACCTCGTTTTGTAAATGAGCCCGTGTCTTCTTACCTCTCCGAGCAGCCACGAAGGTGACATGTCCTGCTCTTGAATCTCATTCTGTGGGTCCTGCTCCCACCTTATTCAGTAAATGGACTACCAGTGCATGGGCTGGTTCCATCCTTCTGGACGTTGTCTTTTAAGTGGGCAAGCTAGATCCTGCTCTGTGGTCTCAGTCCGTCAATGGAAGTATTGACTTCTGCCCTCCAGCTGATGTTTTGGTACTGGGTAGCTAGGATCCTGCTCTCACCTCTCATTCTGAATGTTATTCAACAGAGGACCGGTTGGCCCTTGCCATTCAGGTGTCATCGGGGCTGGGTCCTTTGGCCTCTAATTTTCCTGCGTTTGAGCAAGAATATTCAGATATTTCAAAGCTGCATTTTTAGGTACAGCTGAATATTCTTAAGTATTGTCAAATATGTAAGATATTGAGCATATATGTTCACTCCTAAACTGGCTTGTGAGTGAAGAAGAGCTCTGGCTAAATACTGGCTTCCTTTGATCTTTGTGAGACCCTCTTGTTTTCTCCTCTTTCTCTTTTTCATGCTTCCTTCTGGAACTCACCAGCCGAGATGGTCAGGCTTGCAGCAGGTAGGGATGTAGAGAATTGCCTGCGATGCGTGCACACATTAGTGTTACATCTTCAGAATAAATATTCCAGTTGCATGTGGATACATCAGTGTCTTAAGGTTTTGCTGTTCTAGTTCTTGAATTACTCTAGTAGTAAAGTACAGTGTGAAGTAAGGGTGTTGTGTGTCCATGTGTGCTATATGTTTTCTTCTCATACTTAATCTCTAGATTTACCTCACAACACCCATACGCTGCTGCCCTAACTTTATTTAATGGCAATCAATAAATGAACCTTTGAAAATGTTTCTGGCTCATGCCTGTGGAGTACTCAAAAGTTTAATTAAGCAAACCGGGGTAAACCATCGCTTTATAAAATATCTTCAACAATTGAAGTATTGATACAAGCTGTCAGGAGTTCGTTTTCTTCTGAATTCATATCTTTAAGTGGTCTTGCCTTCTCCAGTAGCTCAAAAATATGCACTCATGTAAGTAGCCGCCGTTTTACTATGGACATGTAGTGTTTTCCCTCCATAATGCAGTAAGGAAAAATGTTGTCACTCCCTTAACCCGTAACTCCCACAGATCCTACAGGGAGTGTTCAGCAAATGAAAAAAGTCAATGAGATACATGTGGTTGCCATCTGCTTGCAGTAAAGAAGACATTTAATCTCTGGCCAGAAAAACAACAATTTGTCTAGCATGGTCAGGTTTTGAGAAATATAGAAGCAAATATTGTCAGACCTGTAGGTGTAGTAACTTGAATTATATACTCAGCTTAAAAATAATTAGTTCAACACAATGAAATTGGGATTCCACCTTTTACAATCCATTTCCTTTTGTTGTTGGGTTGGTCTTTGTTGTCTTTTTATTTTTACCTCCCCAAGCTAGAGAGGTGACTTTGGACTTTTTTCACCAACGTTTGTTGATGCTGGTGCAACAGCATAGAGATAAATCACAGCTGGAAGGTCTGGCTATTCCCTTTACCCAAGAACAGGAACCTGTGGATTAGTTATCATTTGCCTTAGAAAATCAGGACCATCAGTAGCCTATGCCCAGGAGCATGAAGCTTTAATATTTAGTTTAATAAATGGAACTGTCAAATGGCAATACATTGAACTGAATGGCATGCTCACAGGAATTACCTCAATGGTGCAACATCACAACTTAAGAAATATCGAGCTTATTTGCAACCATTAATGGCACACACTTTTAGAAAGCATCCTCTCCTCCCTGTATAGAAATTTCTGTACCATTCTGAAGAGAGCTGTGTGTCCCTGTGTCATGACTGGGCCATGCCACCTATCCAAGTGGTACACATAGTAAAGGGTAGGTAGTACAGTCTACCTAAAAAGTCTGGGTTACACTATTAAATGTTTTTCAAGTATGAGTAAACCTGATTAGGTAGTTGTGAAGAACAGGAGAAAAGATGTTTGGAACTTATAAATGAATAAAATAGGTGTATTTTTCATTGTTTGCCTTAAAGAATATCTTAGATCGCTGGTGCATAACATTATAAATAACTTTCTAATTAAGAAACACACTGAAGTCCAGTTTAATCGATTGGGATGTTGGATGTTTTATTATGTGTTTATTACAAAATAATCTTAACTTCTAGAAATTGGAAGTATGTGTCTTTTAAAGCACCGACTACATAGATAATTGTTTTGAGCATAAATGGACTGCGGATATGAATCTTGCCTATCTACTCACTGCGCAGCCAGACACACCATGGTAAGGATTTCCATTGTCTGACTTTACCAGTTGAAGTCATCTAGTTTACCGGCCTGCAGTCCATGTTGTGTACAAACACAGGTGGTTGGAGCAGAGGCAGGTAAGGGAGGCTGTGGTGCAGACTAAGTCTATGGCTGACCAAGGCCACTAGAAGAAGGGTCTTATTAGGGGGACCGTCGCACTCCAGGTCATTATGGATACAGTCTAGAGTCCTGAAATTTTCACTAGATATCATTGTATTCAGGTGTGTTCATCTGATCAGCACAATGAAAGTATAACAAGATTTCAACACCCAGAATGCATTGGGATTGCACACAGTGGCCATAATGGCCTATAGGGAGGTAGTCACCCTATAACTATAGCGGGCTGATTACAGTAGAGGCCAGGTAAGGGTGGCTATGGTGTAGTCTGAGCTGCTTCCACTCTACCCCCTCAAGGATGCAGCCCTACTGGGCATTACTCTACTTCCAAGAAACACACACATTCTGTGTTCTGAATTGGCAGGCTTACACATCTTCGTTCACAGTGTATGTTGCACTGGAAGAGGAGGAAGAAGTGGCTTTCGACACTGAGTTAACTATATTTTGCGTACTGGGCATCTTTGATGCATGAAAGAGGAAGATGGGGTAGACTTACCAATGATGCATAGCCATCAAATGATTATTTGAAAATGGGGGGCAGTGGCTGGCGGCAAGGCTGTTGTTACCTTGGACGTAGGACCAGCGCTGAGACAGACAATGGGCACATTGTTAATTAGTCATTTTAAAGTTTTACACTACTCCGTTGATGAACAAAGAGAAGAGTAACACCAACAGACTTTCGGGGATGAAGACATTGATTAGCATACCTGCTTAGATGTAGGTCACCTTAATTTAATTGGTTCTGTCTCACGAAATTGGATTTTCGTGTGGAAACTAAAGGTTATGGGGAAAATTGGGTTATTTTAAAAAGAGTGGCCAGAGGGTATGGGACAGGTAATTTTTGGAACGGAACAAAGACATGAGCAGCTCCCGACATGCATTACCCCTACATGAGGTATGTTGGTGAATTTTAAGACCTCAGCATATAATGTGCTCAGGTTGAATAATTTAGCTAAATAACAGGTGGTCCTCCTGGAGCTTGAGCTTATGAAAATATATGTGGGCTTCATACAAGAGGAGCATGTGGCGGCGGCAGATGAGAAGTGACTGTAATACAATTTTTACTATCAAAGTACATTGCCTTGGGAGAGAAAAATTTGGGGGAATGGTTAGATTGTTAGTTTCAAAGCAATTCCCATAGGAGGTGCTACAGTCTTATAAAGAAGCCCGGCATAAGAACAGGGAGATGCTCTCGTTTGGACCCCCAGAAAGTGACAGTGAAAGAAATAGGCCCATTTATACTGGTGGGAAACATTGATATGGTACTACAGGCTGAAGTGGATAAAACCATTCAAAGATTTGGGGAAACCTAGGTTATTTCAGGGATGGGCATAGAACTTTTTTAAGACTTTGGTCTAATAGATAGATGGAGACTTGTACATCCTCTCGTAGAAGATTACTCACACAGCTCACAAGCCCTCAGAACACATTCACCTATTCTTGACTTATTTGTACATAAACATTTGCTGGGGAATATAATGGAAGGCAAACATGGTCCAATAACATTGTCAGACCATGACCCTGTCTCAGTCGTACTACTGGGATTAGGAGAAAAATGAGAAGGCAGGACAATGGACTGGAAATTTAATTAATATATATTTAAAGATCCACTAACAGTGCATAATACTAAAGTTGTGTTTAAAGTATACCTGCACTTTAATGAGGTTGGGGAGGTTTGGGGGCAGCAGGATGGGATCAATAAATGCAGCCTTTCAAGGCCAGTTCATAAAGAAAGCAGCGCGTTTAAGAAGGGAAAGACAGGCCAATCTGATTTTTTTAGGGCAGGAACTGCTCATGTTTGAGGAACATCATAAAATCTCAAAAATATGGTGGGTACTAGGGACCAAATCAAAGTATTCCAATTAGAAAAGGATGAGTACCTTTGTAACCATTTAGCTTTCAAATGTTGAGACAGGGAAATAATGTGGGAACCTTTCTGGCCAACTGCCTTAGAATCGAACAAATATGCATTCATATTGTGAAAGTCTAGGATGGAGGTGTCCGTGGGTTGCATCTGAGGATGGGAAACTGGAGGTGTTCTGATAATTCTCTCAGAATTTATCCATGTAATAAATAGGAGATGAAGTTCTTAAGTGGGAATACCTACAGGGCCTAAGGTTAACTAAACTCTCGGATGAAGACAGAGTCTGAATGCCCCAATACCTAAAGAAAAAGATTTGCTGGTTGGTTTTTATAAGACACTTGCCCTGATCCGCTTATATCTGCTATAAGAGCTAATTACCTCATTTAAATGACAAGACATGTATCAGAAAAACAAATTTGGAAGAAGCAGTTATAGACCTCCTTTTAAAAATTGGGAAAGATCTAGAGACACCCTCTTCATACAGGCAGATATCTCTCTTGAATGCTGATCAGAAGATATTCACTGGGATATTGGCATCTCAGCTGAAACACACAATGCCTAAACTAGTCCACCTGGATCAAGCAAGATTCATAGATGGGACACAAAACAGCGACAGTACCAAAAAACTATTACACCTGATAGACGTAGCAAAAAAGAACTGGAAATAATTGCTTCTTATGGATACTTTAACCACAGATTCCTCTCCTGAGAATACTCTCAGGCGGAATCAGGAAGCTTTGCTCCAGTAATGCTCCCTTGTGCTGCTAGATGGTGTTGTGCTGCTTCGTAAGTGGTAGAGCAGAGCTGCACCATAGGATAATCACCATCCGTGCTGACGTCTGTTCCTTTTTTTCTGCGTCTTCTAACATGTATCAGAATCTCTGCTTTGCAACAACTCCTGAAAATCAAACAAATCATGTGTGGTTGGGTTTGATGTGCCCTTCTATGACTAATGGTTCCATACCATGAAGCATTTGGGGAGATATCTATTCCAAGGTGAAGAATCTGCGGTTAAACATCTCCATCAGAAGAACAAGGTACTTACCTTTGGTAATGCTTTTTTGGTGGATACTCTATTTTAGTGCAGATTCCTCATTGCCTTCTATCCTCCCCATTTTTGTGGAGTGGTCTCTTTTTAACATCTAAATGGTCCCAAATTATGAATCCGCGCACTCGTACCAACAATAGTTTACGCTGTGCTTCTGAGGTTGTTGAAATGGAAAAACAAGAAACTGATGTCACTGTGCAGAGGAGGCTTTGATTTGACACTGACAGGTCAGTAGGGAGCTGAATGGCTTCACCTATCGTTGTGTAGGAACATTACTAGAGAAAAGTTTCTCTATCCAATCTAGGAACCTTGGAAGCATTCTATTTTAAGAAGTCTGTGATTAGATCGAGTATCAACCAGAAAGAGAATTACCGAAGGTAAATAACTTGATCTATTGCTCTTACGCAATCCCGAAAAGGCATCTGACCAGGTGGATTGGTCTTTCATGGAAAGCGAAACTTCGTTACAAGGACTCTGGAGAGAAGTTGCTGGGATGGATCCTGGCAAGATACAAGTCACTTCAAGCTAAGGTGAGCGTCAACGTTTTCGTCGGGACCAGGCCAAATTGACAGGGGCAGAACGCAGGGATGCCCTACATCCACACTCCTCTTTGAGTTCCAGCTAAAACACTTAGTACAGAGGATCACAGAAAAAGAATACACAAGGGCTAGACCCATTTAAAATCACCTTGTTTGCAGTTGAGGTTCCTTTGGAATTTGTCACACCTAGTAACTCTACTCAACATCTAATGCATGAACTGGAAAAATATCAGGGTTTAAGGTAAATAGGAAGAAATCCGAGGGGCTCATGATGTCAGTGGGTACAGAGACATCCAAAGAGATATAGTAAACCTTTCTGCAGGTCCTCTACACATATACATTATTTGGGAGCACCCCATACGTCTCATGCTAGTGATACTATGCATTAAAACTAAAACTCCTTGTATAGGCATTCCAAGTTTCAATAGCAGAGCTTGGTAGGCTAACAACTTCTTTTCGGTCTGGCGTATAGCAGGGATAAAAATGACTGTTCTCCCAAGATTTTGTATATCTTCCAAACCTTATCACTATAAGTTCCAAAATACATATCTTTTTTGGGATTGAGAAGCTCATAGAGGATGATATATAAATGGGAGGGAATGTACTGTATAGTCAAGAGAGGGAATCAGGGGATGTCAACTGTTGCTGTGTAATACCAGGCATTCCTCCTTAATTCCTGGCACAATGGATGTGGGGAGAGGCAGAGGGGAGATGGTGTATCTGTAGAAAGCATATGCCTACGCTCTGGATAATACCAGTCTGTCCACCTTCAATTGAACTGCAAAGAGTCAGAGGCAAGCCTAAACAAGAGCCAGTTATTGCACTTAGGTGAGTTAAATGTCAAACACGGCACTCAGGTGGCCTGTGTAGGACTGGACAAAATTCAGCTCACAGCATTGCGTTTTAATAGAAAACTCAGAGCAGGGCTACGTGATTACATACCCCTTTGTTTTAACTGTGGAAATTCCTATGTCGGCTCGTGGCTGGTACAAAAAGCTGCACCTTACAAAATAAGCGTTTTGCATCAGTGATAAGACCTTCTCATAGTTCTGTGGTTATCAATAATATGTCACAAACAGGTAAGTAAATTAAGGCACAGCGGTCATTTTTCCAGCAAGTTGCAAAAGTAGCAAAGGCATTTGTTTTACTGCAGGTGCTATTTCCTAGGTCTATTGTTCCTATCTCCCTTACACAGAATGGTGCCGCTATTTGATTCACTTGAATAGGGTGTCAGGGCTCGACAAATCCGAAAAATGGTACTAGTCCTGCAGGTCTAGTACCATGGAAAATCCCCTCGACCTGACTGCAACCCACTTGACCTCCGTCTCTGAAAACGGAGCAAAAGTGACAAGATAACAAGATTTAAAGGCATCTTTATTGCTCAGTCCCTTTTTGAGCAATAAAAGTGCCTTTAAATCATGTTATCTTGTCACTTTTGCTCTGTTTTCAAAGACAGAGGACAAAAGTTAGTTTGACTTCCTACTCGCCAGAAAGGGCGAGTAGGACCTAAAAATAGCTTGTCCTGAACCATTCTCCCTTGCAAATGCGAGCGGGCGAGTGGATTTGTCGAGCCCTGGGTGTAATTCATTCTTTTCCACCTTTTGTTGTTGGAATAGCGAAACCTATTTAGTAGTATTAAATATTTCATATTCTTCATTTTCTAACTTAGTACCATTAAACCATAGCTTCCTACCAAAGGCATAAAGGGCGTCCTATATAAACCTGTGGTAGATATTGTCTGCATGTGTATATTTGTTTTTCTCATTGTAATCCATGATTCGCAATTTGTTTTCCCATAATATTTCCGCCCATGCCTTGGAATATGGAAAAGGAATAAGGGGCAATCCCCTGATTTGCTATGGACAGTAACATTCTGCAAACCCAGCAATTGGTGACATTTGTACCAGTGTGGGTATTATGTAACTTTTGAACAAATGTATTATGCTTATACGTTTGGCAGTGAAGTGATACTGTTCAGGATCGGTAGGAGTAGGAGGCACTAGAATATGAACAGGGTAATTTGTTTCAAACCACAAAAATAGGCCCAACAATGCCAATACTAGCAATAGAGAACATACAAGTACCACTATTTTCCTCTTTTTAGTCCAAAATGGCCAGCTTTGAGTAGGAGCATTTGGGGCAAGTACTTTTCTTTCTCCTAATAGGTCAGAAGATACCTTTCCAAAGGGCCTTAATGGCAAGTCCACAACTTTACCCATTTCAACCTAATCCATATACAAATACCTGTTTTGGAAGAAATAAGGAGTAGAGTAATGATCAACTAGAAACAAAATTCACTTGCTACACTATGAAAGAGCATTAAGTCCCCAGTGTCTTTTGCTTCAAAGCCTCACTGCAAAGCTGATGTACAGGTCTGGGCATTGGTGGTCTTGACCACCGGCAAGAGTTGCTAACTCCCCAGAGCTAGTTTCTTAAATCAAAGTTTATAGTTCTTTTTGGCCCTTGGCCGCAAATTGTATTGGGGCTGAATGACGTCAATCAAAATGAGGTATTCCATTACTTACCCTTTTGATCATATGGAAAAGGAAGAGGCGCTTTCTTTACATGACTGCATGGATCCGTTTGTATGCCATGTCCACTAACAGCGATCTGGGTGGGGAGGAGAACTTGTACCAGACGCTTCTATCATGGCTCACTATTGGATTCCTCTGAAAATGGCAGATGAACACACAGTCTCCAGGCCTCAGCCTATGAACTGGACTTTCAAGACGAGGAGGGAGACTGGCCTTTACCTGTGAATGATTCAGAGGCAGTTCTTTAGTCAATTGGTCACCCTAATCTACAAGCAGAGAATATTCAATTTCAGAAAGTTTCTTTGGTCTAGGTACACCCCACACATTTGCAGGCCTCCCCATGACTACCTGAAGTGGAGATAAACCCATTTTTGAGTGTTCAGTATTGTGCATTGAAAACAAAGCTATGGGCAAAGCATCAGGCCATTTCAATTTAGTTTAAGCGCAAATCTTCCCCAGTTTCCCTTTCAGTATTCCATTATATCTCTCCACAAGGCCTGCTGCCTGAGGATGTGGGCGGTGTGGAACTTTTGCCTTGTCTGCAAACCTTTGCAAATCAGATCCATCACTTGGCCAATGAAGTGTGGCCCATTGTCGCGCCAAAGAACTCTGGGCAAGCCAAATCTTGGAAAGTACTCCTTCAGGGGTACTTTTGCAGTACTTAGGGCTGTGTTATCCCGTATACGGTAAGTTTTCACCCATCTACTAAAAGCACAAACCACTACCAGAAAGTTCTTGAGCTTGCCTATTAGTTCAATTTCAATGAAGTTCGTCTGCAAGACTTCAAAAGGCAAATCTGGTGGTGCAAAATGACATGTCGGAATGGAGGTACCTTTGCCTGGGTTGTAAGTAGCGCACACTATACATCTCTTGCCATGGGACTCTGCCACCATGGGAATTAAATCATTGAACCATACATGATCTAACATGGCCACTATTCCTTTGTGCCCGATGTGGGCTGGACTGTGGGCCATAATAACATAACAATTCGGAAGCATACACCTTTATTTTTCTGTTTTCTGACCTATCTATCCAACATACTGTTGCATCCTGAAGCCCATATCTTTTCGACTGTTCCTTCTCTTCCTCCGTAGCTTCTCCCTGTATTTCCCTAACGCAGTCCAGAGTCTGATTAAACATAGGCACTTCTGGTATCCATCTAGTTGTCCCTACAACATACATTAGTCTATACTCTGAATAGGCTGATCGTTTAGCTGTTTTATCGGCAAAGCATTTCCCTGTGCTATCTCATCTACAATTTTCTTGTGAGCACTACATTTAAAAATAGCAACTCTCTTTGGTAACATCAAGATATCCAATAACTTTCCTATTAGTTCCTCATGCTGTAGCCTAGCACCATGCGAAGCCAATACTCCCCTCTCCTTCCAGAGTTGTATAAATGAGCGGGCAACCCCAAAGGCATATTGGCTATCTATATAGATATTTACAGTCAAATCTTTACTTAAATCACAGGCTCTAGATAGAGCTGTCAACTCCACAGCATGGGCCTACATTTGTTGGATTTTACATGACTCAACCACCGTTTTCAAGGTAGTAATGGAATAGGCCGCTGTACTAGTGCCATTGGGTAGTTTGAAAATGAACCATCCACGAACAGTACCCTTGGGGGTCAGATATCGGGGTATCCGTCAGGTCTACCCGTCCCTTAGTCTCCTCCTCCGTAATTAATATGCAATCATGCTTCTCGTATTGTTGGGACTCGAGTAGGGGTAATACAGTGGCTGGATTCAAAACGTTATAGCGTTTCAGACTAATATTCGGAGCAAAAGGTGTAAACTCATAGCTGGTTAATATCGCAATGGTCAGGTGCTGGGTGCGAGTTTTGTTTAATAATATGTCCACTGCATGTGATACCATAACTGTCAAATTGGGACCCAAAACATACAATTCTGATTGTTTTAAGGAGCAGCCAAGGAGCCCAAGCAATTTGGCAAAGTTCTTGCTACTGGGTCCAATGTGGAGAAATACACACATGGCCTATTCCTTCCCCCATGGGACTTTGTTGAAACAATCGAGCTGCAACCATCTTTTTCATGCACAAATAAGCAAAAACCTTTGTTCTAATCAGGGTTACTTAAAGCAGGAACATTACATGAAGCATTTTTCCATTGTAAAAAGACAGCTTCACACGCATTAGTCCTGGAAGCGGCATGCATATATCCTTTAATGTTAAAGCATGTAGAGGTTTTGCAATTAGTGAAAAATTAGGTATCCATTGTCAACAAAAGGAGGTCATTTCAATAAACGCACAGACATCAGATTGAGTCCGTGGTCTCAGCATGTTCTGCTCCAATTGTATTTATATGTGGAGCAGCGTCCTACCCCACTCCGACAGGAGATGACCTAAATAGGTAACCTCCTTTTGACAATACTGTAATTTGGAAAGAGAGAGTTTTAAGTCCAAAGGAGGCTAAGTGATGCAGTAATTTCACAGTAGTCTGTTTGCAAACCTCTTTCCTATGTGTCAGAAGCAATGAGGAGCTCACCTTTGTATTGTAATAATACTGAGTCCTTAGTGGGGGTAAAGAGATCCAATTGTTTCTTAAGAGCTTGGCTATGAATTCTAGGACTTTCTGTATAGCCTTAAGCAGCCCAAGTGAAAGAAAAAGAGAGGCCGTAGAATGTAAAAGGGAATTGGTACTGGATTCTTGGGTAATAGGAACACTGAAAAATGAATTCTTTAAATCCAAAACAGTGAAATAATAAGCTTGAGGTGGGATCATAGTATATATTGAATTCATGTCGGGTACAACACGGTATTGAGGTACCACAATTTTATTAATATTGTGAAGATCAGTTACTAGCCAATACTTATCTGGCATGCTATCAGTACTCTTCTTCAAAACAGCAATTGTACGATTATTACATGGGCTATCATCTATTTCCTTAATGAGGCCTTCATATATCAAATCCGAGTTTACATTTTTCAATCCCTCTTCTCCTTTCTTAGATATTTTATACTGGGGAATCCGTGGTAAGGGGACACCCTTTTTAACCTATTATCACGATGGGATCTCCAGGACAGTAGGATCTGCTTCTTATGGTTACCCACACTTTTTGCTTGATGGCTCACTGTTTTTGACTAGTTTGACTAGGATCCTGATAGTCCGGACCCCAGTCTATCTGCTTTCTCCCTTAAATTGATATTCATTTACTTTGGTACACTCCAGATTGGATACTGGGGTACCCTTATAAGTCCCTAGTATATTGTACACCATGTACCCAGGGCATAAGTACCTCAGAGGCCTCCCATGGGCTGAAGCATGTATTATGCCATGCATGAGAGGCCATGCAAAATGGAATTCGAGGTCTGCTACAGCAGCCTGTGTAAGATGGTGCTTGCACCATTTACATTAGATATAGGTTCACTATATCTAATTGTCACTTCAAGTAAAACGTATAAGTCACCCCTATAGCAGGCCTTAACAATCCTGAAGGCAGTGTGCTGGGTTTTATGTGAGAGGGTGTCCCTGCATGAGCAGAGCCTTTCTGCAGCCTTCGGAGACCATTCTACCGGGTTGTCTGACTCAGCCGGACATATAGGTAGAGGTGCATTATAACCTCGTGGTAAATGCAATGTCGAAAACAGCTGCATAGAAACATATTGTGTTTGGTATCAAACACCTTGGAATCATACCTCCCACATCAGTAACTGATGTGGGAGGTATGATTTCACCCTTCAGAAGCAAACTTCATGGGGTTACTGTTCTTAACGATGCCAGCCTTCTCGACCTGGACAGCACAAAATGTATGCTGCCGACCAGAGACACATTTCTTCCCTCCTGCTGCTGAGCCAAGCTCGAGCAGGGGAAGGCAGCACAATAGGCATCCTGTCACAAGGAGGTGTGACCACCTCACAGACGGGATTTAGTGTATTGGGGCTGGGTGGGTGCACTCTGAGAGTGCCTGAAAGTCTGCACTTGGGCGACATTTGGTGTTCCTGTGCCTAGTCCAGCTCAAACCAATTCTGGGAGCTATTGGCTCCTGCTCTGGCGCAAAACTGGACAAAGGGCAAGGGTGTAGCCACTCCTCCTTAATGCCCCTCCGCTAAGAGGGTCCCCTGAATTTGTCCAACCCTCTCCTGTGAGTACAAATGGGCTTACCTGGCTGTAAGACTTTAGATCTTACGTGGACAAGATTCTACTAGAAGAAACCACTGACCTTCAATCGTCTGGACACCTTGGACTCTGCTCGACCTTGATTGGGTTCGACTTCGTTCCCCTTTCCGTCCAAAGCTTAGTTTGTGCCTTTGCTCCATATAGGCTCCAACAGGACCGGTGGTGCACATAAGACAACAAAAGAATTTCCCTTGGGGTGAAGGAGTCATTCCCCTGCTCCACAGGCACCTAACTGCAACTGACCGGTCTACTGCTCCTGAGCTCCTGGGGACTACAAAGATTTCAGCAACAGGAGGTGGGTTTCCTGAGGTCGATCTGCCCTCTCACCGAGTTTGGGGCCAGTATCCCTCGTGGGGACTGCATAACCCGAACCCCTGTGCACCGCGTCCATTTGCAGCGGCATATGCTTGTTGGCGATTCCCAAACTTGTGCGTTGGACTCCAAATAGTCCTGACCCTGAGCAGTATTTGCACCAAAGAACTCCGGGCTCCTCGCACCGAGTGCTTCGTGGGCTAGTGCTTTGCAATCTTGCTTGAGGTCCCATCGCAACTTCTGGTCATTTGGCCTGTGGGTCCTCCTGAGGGTCATCTTGATTTCTCATGGGCTTTCCTGGTTGCTCCAGACGTGCCCGGACTCTGCATTGCTTGGTGAGTCCCCGGGACCTTGCTGGCCCACACCGTAACCTGCCTGACCTTCCTGCGTGGGTTGCTTTTGCCAAGGATTGTTGGTACACCCTCCAGACACCGAACCCTCAGCACTGGACATCCTTCTTAGGACAGCTCACCCCCGGCTCCTGGTCGTCCTTGACGTCTCCTGATCCTCGTGGCTGCAGAGTTAAGCATCCCTTCTTCACACCTGAAGCACCCGACATCGGTGAGCATTTATCTCCCAAGCCCTTGGTCATTCTGAAGTGCCCCAGACTCTGTCCCCTCTGCTTTCAGGTTCCTTCCTTCTAGAATCCAGGCTTGGATTCCACCAGACCCTTTTCACCGTGAATGAATGAATGAATGAAAATGCATTTATACAGCGCGATTGCTTCCCTGGGGCGTCCAAGCGCTAGGGAACCAGAGGGAAGTGTAGTGAGGCTGACAGAGACTGGGAGGAGGGAAGGGGGCTGAAATGATTACGGGGATTTGAACAGATGGGTTTTAAGTTGCTTGCGGAAGGAAGCAAGGTTGGGGTTAGATCTCAGGTGAAGGGGAAGGGAGTTCCAGATTTTTGAGGCGTTAAAGGTGAACATTCTTCCGCCTGCTCTAGACCTTTTAATTCTGGGGACTGTTGCCATAAAAGCCTGACTAGAGCGTAGTTCTCTGCCTGGGTGGTATTGGCTAACTAGGCTGCGCATGATTTTTGGGCCCGAGTCCCAAAAGGCCTGGTGGGCGATACACATTGCTTTGAAGGTGACTCTTTTACGTACTGGCAGCCAGTGAAGGCTGGTCAGTGCCTCTCTGACTGGGGTTCTTCGTGGAATTTGCAGTAGGGTACGGGCCGCACAGTTCTGCACCAGTTGCAATCTATTCAATGTGTACTCTGGGGCTCCCAGATAAAGGGCGTTATTTGAGTCCAGGCGTGATTGTATTATGCCCTGAATAGCTGTTTGTTTAGCCTCCATTGGGAGCAAGGGGAGGACCTTCTTCAGTGTCCAGAGGAGTCCAAAGCAGGTGGCAGAGAGCTTTGTGGCCTGAGTGTTAAGAGTAAGATTCCTGTCCAGCCATACCCCCAGGCTTTTGATGTTATCTTTCGGAACCGGGGGGGGGGGGGCCTAGACAGGTGGGCCATAATGATTTGAACAGGGTCGGATCGGCCGGGCCTAACAGCATGAGCTCCGTCACAACAGCAGTACTTCTTCACAGCCTTCTATTGAGAACAACAAAAGTTTCTGACTCCACTTCCAACCTATGCACCCCACTCCTCTGGGATAGGTAACTCAGGAACTACGGTATCCATGGGTGGGGTGGCTCTTCAAACTCTTAAGTTCCAAAGGATTCGATCTAAGTCCTCCTAGAAGCGTCCTTAAACTTTAAAAGTGTAACTGCGACTTCCCCATAGAATTGTACTGAGCCCCCGGTCGTGTTCCCACACTGCACCCGGCCTCCGTGGGGTCCCTGTCTACTCCCCTTGGGTGGTTCCTAGGGGTCCCAGCGATTCTACATGCTCTAGATCTTGTCTTGATCTCAGTCGTGACTGTTAAACCACTATTTTAGTATATGGTTTGGTCTCCCCCTGGAGCCCAATCAATCAATAAATCCATTTGTAGAGCGCACTACTCACCCGTGAGGGTCTTAAGGCGTTGTGGGAGGGGCAGGGGTGCTGCTACTCCTCGAACAGCCAGGTCTTGAGAAGTCTCCTGAAGGTTAGAAGGTCCTAGGTCTGTCGCAGGCAGATGGGGAGGGTGTTCCAAGTCTTGGCGGTGAGGGGGGAGAATTATCTGCTGCCGGCGGTCGCTCTTTGGATGCAGGGGACGGTGGCGAGGGTGAGGTCAGCGGAGGGAAGCTGGCGGTTCGGTGTGTAGAAGGTGAGTCGTTCGTTGGGGTACGCCCACTGTGTATTGTGCTACTTACAACTGTTCTATTGATCTTGTGTTGAGTATGTTGTGTTCTGTCCTCATGTAGAGAATAGTAGAGAGTGTTATATTAATAAATACATATTTTTATATAACTACTGTGTGGTTCTCCTTCATTTAGTCATTCAGGAGGTGATATTCTGGCAAAACAAGCAGCTTTACACTCCTTCAAGATTAAGCCTGAAGGCTGCTCTACACAGCTACCACTAGGATGGCTTTCTAAAGATTATCTTTGACCCCTACATCATAAGGGTCGTGTGGACTGGTACAAGGTGCCCACTTTAATTAGTGGACAGCATATACCAAGCCACCTTCTCACAGGATCTATCTCCATTCTCCCTACATCATTGTCCCCAGAAGCCCGAACTTGAGCATTGACTTATTGTAACTCAGGAGGCAGCTGCGTAAGATCCATTGCAAAGTCTACTAAAATCACCAGCACCCATTGTGATAAAGACACAATCAGGAGAAGAACATATGGTTGCATACAATTCTTTCAATAGATCTAATCCTAACAGATTTTCAGCAGTGTTCTGTAAGCATTAGTGGGACAGTAGTTGTTAGAGGTCCTATGGTAACACCCAGTGGTTGTGAAATAGGGCTCTGAATAGGGATACAAGAAAATCCCATAGATTTATTACATATAGCGGAGAGGGAAGCCCTAGGAACGCGATTATGAACCAGAGCTCATGTTCCTCTTCCCCAGATGTGCAGTAACATAAGGGCCAGCTTGATTGACTGGTATCATGATCCTCCTTCTACCATTTCCTTGACTGCCCTATTAAGAGTATTCAAAGGTATTGTGGTCAATCTCTGTACCATCATCATCATTGTAAAAGCTTCTGTCTGTTGGTAGGTTTTCAAAATAGTTCTCGTTTCTATTGTCATTAAAGCGTTGGGCAAAATCTTGTTGACTCCCCCATCTTCTGCTTGTACCCCTTGTCAATGAATTTCCCCTTCCTTCACCACCATTGTTTGACCCTGTAAATTAGGGCATTCATCCTTCCACTGACCTTCCTGAAAGCAATATGAACACTGATTTTGGCTTAATCTTGCACTGCATTGCTGCGCCGGAGCCAATGACCCTCGACCAGCCTCTCTCCCACGTCCTGCTCCTCTCATATTTCCCATTACTATCTGTCTTCCCCTATCTGGAAAAGCCTGTTGCAATAACTCTTTAGTTTTTAAATCCTTATTTTTTTAATCAGAATTTTCTTTGTGCAGGTTTCAATCATTTTCATTGTAGATAAGTCATGAGAGGATCTGATTCGTCTTTGGTTGGCCAACTACTCCCTGACGTTATTTAAGTTATTAATTTATCTGCAAATATTTTTTTGCTAGTGACTGTAGACTTGACTTGTCCACTGTGACTTTTAAACACTTCCTTTAATCTGGTGAAGAAATCAGAGACTTCCTCACTCTGTTTCTGTTTACATGCGGTCATTTTCTCCCAAACTATTTTTTCCGAGGGTATGGTGTTGTTCAACCTAGTAAGCACCAATCCAGAGATAGCAGGTATGCGTCAGTCGGGTGGAGCACATGGGGCTTTTTGCATGTCAATGACATCAATGTTTTGCCAGGTATCCCTAAAATGAGCGACATCATCTACTCTACATCTATCATCTACACACATCGCGTGGAAGGAGAGTGTCAAAGAAATTGTCTACACCATTTAAAGTCATGGTGCAAAGAGTTATAGCAGACTAGAGACCTTCATGGAAACCTTTTAGATCTTTTTAATAGTCAGGCAGATCTTTCTTTATATCTAAAAGTTATTTCTTGTGCCAGGGGACATGAACATACTGAGGTCTCGCAGATTGAGCCTGGTCACCTCCAGCTGCAGGCACAGGTGGTAGGGGGATATATTTCCCTCATAGGATGCCCTCTATCAGATCTGTAGTATCTTTTCCAAACCTGCTCTGCCCATAATCAAGAGTGTTCTATTGCAGTTAGGATACTTGTGGATGAAATCTTATGATCCCTTGCATCTCTTCACATTGGTACAATTTCTCGAGGGGATTCTTTATAAAGCCAGCCCAACCATTCACAAATCCAATCTGTCATATATTGTATGAGGGCATTCTGACTAGGGAGAGGTGTGGCGCCGTGGCCAGGGCGACTGACGCTGGAATCTGGGGATCACGGTTCGATCCCCGGCGCCCGCGGCAGATTAGCCCAGCACCATGTGACTCTGGGCAATAGCTTGCTTAATCTTCCTGACGGCCCCCAGCACCTGGACACCCTTATGGGTGATTGTTCGCGCTTTACAGATGTGGATTATTATTATAGATTGGCATGTCATTAATAGTGGCCAGAACAGATTGTAGATTTACATTATTATCTTCATTGTCAATCCATCCCCTTACCATGTTCATAAATACCTCAGTTTCCTGAAATGAATCCCAATTTCTAGTATGATATCGAGATATACTTTTTATGTTTTGTTTTCTAAACACCAGAGGGGTGTTTGGTGTACGTTGTTTCAAGATGGGGGTGAGATTTGCGGTAGTACTGCTAAAGTTGGACCCCAAAGGCTGTGAACCTGGAGAGGAATGCACCTGCCCTGAAATAGAGGGCCCAATTGGATGGGCTGGTATTTGCACATTTCCTTGTTGAGGCACAATGTTACGCACATTCTGGGCAAGGGGTGCGTTAGGCTGGTGACCATCTGGACCTTTGGGTAGTTGGCCCAGTAGGGGTTGGGCAGGGAGAACTACAGGGACTGGCACTTGAGGGGCTAATGGGGGTGGATTATTTAATAATGATTCTAATACTTCACCTTCTGTTAGAGCTACACAGCTTTTGGTAGTGGACATGCAAAACTCTCTATCCATACAGTGTAGTGACTCGTGTTAGTCTTGGTCACATGCCTTTGCCTTTTGCATGACCGTCTTTCCTTGCTCTTTCTCTCTTTCTTTCTGTTATTTAACAGCTAATGTGGTGGCATGTTTTTCCCACTTCTGAAAACTGTCTCACCTTTTTCCTAAAAAGATGTTGTTGTAAATACTGTATTTTATTTAAATCAAAAGAGCCGTCCAGCGCTTATCTCAGGTCTTCATTCTCTTTTGTATATTTATGCCCAAGATCATTTCAAAGGTTCATTCAAACTCCAAAGCCGAGCTCCCTACCATAGGGGTGGGGAGGGACTCATCCAAAAAAGACCGTCCAAAACAACAACAAGAAATGCATTTCCTTAGTTTACTCATTGTCCCTTAAAATTGGAGACCCTTGGGGGCGTGGCCAAGATGGCGGCGAGATAGGACGTGTTTCCCTATCCCTCCGGCACCTCCTGCCATAAGCCTTGTTAAATCTTCCCTACTGATGCCCATCCACGCTGGACATCGAGCGTGGAAGTGCCTGCTGATACTCTAGCACCGGCGGTGTGCTTCTCTCTGAGATTTGCGGCAGCTTTTTGCGTCTGTCTGGGCAGTCCGGCCCCGGCCTTGCTGCGGCCCGACGGGCCTAGAGGAGCATTGCCGCTGTGGAGTTTCGCGCCGCAGTGACCTCGGCTGAAGAGGTGGCCGGCAGCATACCCGGAGCAGCGATATGGCCGGATGACCGGATTCACGAACTGCGAGTGCTGGAAGTGGGGCCCGCGCAGCGACCGCCATTTTGCTGTGCTGAAGAAGGCGGCCAGTCTGTGGCGCGTTGGATGCCTGAACACAGAGGGGCCCTGCAGTGAATGGCGCAAGCAGACCTCTCCGCGAGTATGGCAGCGAGCAGACCCCCTGTGAGCTTTTGATTGCTCCAGCACAGTTGCTGATCGGGGCCGAGGTGACCGGGGCCCAGGAGTGCTGAGGTGAGGTGAGGAGCGGAGGGGTGGCGGACGGCGCCAGACCTCTAGCTCCGGGTCTCGGTCCGTGTGTCGGTGGACGGTGCGGCATCACATCACTAGCGGTGGCGAGTGGGCCCAGCTGGCTACGCGTGGTTGGCAATATTGATCGCAGCGGTCCCCTCGCCCCCCCCCCCACCTGGCGGGGAGATCTAGAAGCAGAGGAGTAGCCTGGGCCCATGTACTGTTCGCTGGGGGCTGGGCCCAGCTGTAGAGACCGTGCTACGTGATCTCCCTGTAGCGGTGTGGCCTGAGCGTCTGTATTGGGCGTGGGCACCCCCCCGAGCGACCATTTTCTGGGCCTTATTGTGGAGCTGAGGCCTATTGGTCTGCGCTGCTGGTAGCGGTGGGCCTGCCCTCGGCCTGCAGGTTGACGGGTGGCGGCTCTCTGCCCCTACACTTGACTTCGCCTGTGCGACCCGGTGTGGTCGCCAATACTGAGCAATTCTCCAAGTGAGGCCTTGCAGCCCCGCTGGCGGGCTTCCCTATGAGCGCTGCTGGGAGGAGACCGATGGTGGAAGGCCATCACCTGCCTTCGAGTTGAGTGGCTCGGTCCGTGTGTTGGCGGACGGTGCGGTGTGATGTGGCGGCAGCGCCGGGAGTGGGGGGGGTTCAGCCTCCTTCATCGGGAGGGGCGCTCCCTGTCTCTGAGGGCCCCCTCCTGCTGCACTTTGAGGAGTTGTATTCCCTGTGTTGACCTCTGGCTGACGTGTGGGCTGCTTCATGTGGTGGCTGAAGGGAGACCTGGGAGCAGCGGATGACCTTAGCTTGCTGGTGGAGGCCTGACCCAGCTGCAACCAGCACGCACGGTGCCATTCTGCCGGTGAGGAGCGGGGGAGTGGGAACGAGCATAGGGGTTCCCCCCTCTTTATGTATGCCCCCTTTTGAGCCCTGGGCGCAGGTCTTCCCTTGCTAGCCACATCAGCCGCGAGGTGCTGCTGGCTTGCGGCTCACTGCCTGGGCTTCACAACCTGGTCCAACCACAGACAGGCTCAAACTGTATTACCTCACAGAGTTCGACACTGTCCGCCCGCTCTCTTACGCGCCAGCCCGGCTTACCCTGCGGGGGTTGGTCTCCGAAGCGCCTTCGATATCTCTTACTGCTGCCCTGCTTTGGTTGCGCTCGGCCACGCATAGACCCCTGCCTGTGGCACCATGTCCAGGAATAGAAAGGACAAGCCTCTGAGAGATCTCTTGCAGAAGTCGTCGAGCCACTCTGCTTCTCAGTCTGACTTTAAATCACCACAACTCGACAACAATGATACGCCAGCAACTAAAGCTTTTATGGTTGAACGGTTCACGGCCATAAAGGAGGACATTATGGAGCTCCGCTCCCAGCTTTCTTCTGACCTAAGAGAAGTTCAGCGTGATGTGGACGCCAAAGGAGAGAGAGTGGCGACCTTGGACGAACACGACTTAGGAAGAGAAGATGATCTCCATCAGCTCCAGCAAGATATGATTCGCCTCACGGAGCAGAATCTTGATCTTCAGGCCCACGCTGAGGACTTGGAAAACCGTTCCAGGCGTAATAACATCAGAATCCGGGCGATTCCTTGGAAAGGAGAAGGCGATAACCGTCGTGCTTACGTCTGTAATCTCTTTCATCAGATCTTGAGTGAGGACGGGGATCAGGAAATACAGTTAGATCGTGTTCATCGTGTTGGCTTGCCATGTGGTGCTAAAGCTCCCCCACCGGACATACTTGTCTGTGTCCATAATTTACAGCTTAAGGAGCGAATCCTTCGTAAGGCCCGAGATCTCAACCCAGTGCAGTTCCATGGTCACCAGCCTGCACTTTTCCAAGATTTGGCAGCCTCCACCCTAGTCAAGCGTAGGGACTTTAAATCCATCACTAACCATCTTCAGGAACAAGGTATCCCCTACTCTTGGGGCCATCCGTTTCGCCTCATCTTCAAGTACCATGGAAAGCTCCTGCAGATTTGCTTGTTGAAAGTCGCTTATGACGTCTTGGAATTGGAGCAGCCCTCCCCCCCCCCCCCTCACCTGGGAACAACATGTCTCTGCGGTGGCACAGGCACTCCGAGTGGCAGCGTGTTGGGAGATCTACCCCCCGTCAAAGCCGGACACGTCCACTAGAATGCTGGAGAGAGAGGCGGCGCTTACATCGGTGGTACAGGTGACGGATAATACAGGTGTCCCTTGATCTTCAAAAGTTAGGCATTCAGTTGGGCTTATCTTTCGGCACCGAAGGAGGGTAGTAGTCTGGCGAGGAGTAGTGTCATCACTCCCCTTTCTACGTTGGACTTGCTCTGTACCCCGTGCGTGACTCGATCTAGGATGGTGCCATGTCCCCCTAAACATCTGACTTACGAGACAGACTGTTGCCACTGCATTCGACTTTTAGGTTTTCTTCCTTTTTCTGTTCTGTTGCATTATTTGTTATGGAACTGGGTTCTGTGGGAAACTTGGGGTTGTTTTTGTGGCTCTGCATCAGTTCTCAGGCAGGCAGGGCAGGTATCTGGCCCAAGGTCATTGACTCCTTCTGGTCCTAGTACTATTGGATTTGGGCAGCTAGATGTCTATTTTTTCCTCCCTTAGATGCTATGGGTAGGGATTTAAAAATTGTAAGCCTGAACGTCAGAGGGTGAAGCGCTCTGCAATGCTCTCACTCGTAGAAAATGCTGAGGGTGATGTATGTCTGCTTCAGGAAACCCACCTGCCATCCAAAGATACTAAGCGGATGAAGGATAGACGCTTTCCGCTGCAACTGTGGTCCTTCGGTTAGGCTAAGAAAAACGGGGTTGCAAGCCTTTTTAGCGCGCACTCAGACTGCAAAGTACTCTCTCCTGTGGTAGATATTAAAGGCAGGTTCCTGCCTGTCCACATACAATGGGGGGACACACAAATGACGGTAGGGTCATTATATGCCAGAACGAACAACAAGAACACTTCCTGCACCTAGCCCTCTCTGAAGTTCTTGCCTCTCCAGATGAGACGCTATTAGTGGGCGGAGACCTGAACGTACTGATGGATCCAGGGATGGATAGGTCAGAGCAGTGATCAAATCAGGCAGGAGCAGTGTCACAGAGAGGGGTGCAATGGTTGATTGATGGTGGATCGAGCGATGTGTGGTGCACGCAGCACCCTAATGAGCGTGACTACACTTACTACTCCGCAGCGCACAAAACCCATGCACGCTTAGATCACTTTTTAGCCACATCCTCTCTCCTCCCCCACTTGCACACAGCAGATATCACTCCTCAGTCTGTCGGATCATGCCCTTATCTCAGTGCTGCTCGCATCCCATGGTAAGCGTCCACCACCGCCAGGCTGGCGTCTTCGTGATTCCCTTCTACACTCGGAGGTAGTCACTACTCGAATCCGGGATACTATAGTACACTACCTTGCAGACAACGACCAAGAGAGCATTCCTCTTGCGGCGGTATGGGAAGCTTTGAAATTAGTAGTGCGGGCGAGTTCATCGCAATTGCGGCATCCTTTGCGCGGTTACGCAAAGAAAAGCATGCAGTTTGGGAGGGAGGTGGGAGCCCTAGAAGCGGTGCACAAGTGGACTGGAGCCCGAGAGTGTGGAGGGTATTGGAAACAAGGAGACACATGCTGAAACACTTAGATTTGGACAGGGCAGAGCATGCCCTCCTGCGTCTACGACATAAGTTTTACCTCAGCGGGGACAAGGGATGGAAGCTGTTGGCACATAGGGTACGGGCGCGAACACAGATGTCAGCTATCCAATCCATTCGGGATCTACAGGCGGTGGAGCATAACACTGACACCCTTATTGTCGACACCTTACGTCAGTTCTCTCTATGCCTTTACACAGGGGGGGAAACAGAGGAATATCTAAATTCTTGCGATATTACTCCTCTGTTTAAATCGTCGGCTGACACTTTAGATGCCGCCATTCGCATAGAGGAGGTCATATCAGCGATAGTACGTTTGAAGGTGGCCAAATCCCCAGGCCCGGACAGCGTCTCCACTCTGTTTTATAAAACCTTTTGCTTGGAACTGGCTCCTCTTTTAACAAGACTTTTTAACTCCTTCCTCGATACTTGGAAGGTGACTCTATAAATGTCAGAGGCAGCAATTACTGTTATTCTTAAGCCTGGGAAGGATCCTAAAGAATGCGGGTCATACCGGCCAATTTCACTCCTTAACATCGACGCAAAGCTCTTTGCGAGTATCTTGACAGCGCGACTTAGCCCTTTGATTGATGGCCTTATTGACCCGGACCAGTCCGGCTTTATTCCGACGCCGCAAGGAGGGGACAATACCAAACGGCTCCTCCACCTCACAGACTTAATACACCAGTCTCGCACTAAGGCCTTTTTGCTCTCAATCGACGCGGAGAAGGCCTTTGACCGTGTTGATTGGGAATATCTATTCGCAGTCTTACATGCTTTTGGATTTGGTGATAACTTTATCCGATGGGTCCAGTGTCTCTACGCAGCCCCTAAGGTGGCAGTGCAAGTGAACGGGTGTAAATCAGCCCTCTTCCCCATTTCCAGAGGAACGCGGCAGGGGTGTCCCTTGTCCCCGCTGCTCTTCGCTCTCTATATGGAGCCTTTTGCCCAACGCATCTGATCGAATCCAGACATCGTAGTCATCAATTTCGGTGCTGGCACACAAAATTAGTATGTATGCGGACAATGTCATTCTGTCTCTCACACAACCCCATTCCACGTTGCGGCACTTGTCGGGAGAGCTTCTCGCTTTTGGAAATGTCGCAGGGTTTAAAGTAAACTTTTCGAAATCGCAAATTCTCAACATTTCTATTCCTGAAGTTGAGGTCCAGGACCTGCAGCAGGATTTTGCCTTCCAATAGGTGCACACCGACATCCCGTATTTGGGCGTTCGGCTGTCCTTGTCGATCTCTAAAACAACTGTCCTCAATTATAAATTGTTAGTGGATCAAATGACCAAAGCATTGTCTGATTGGTCCCGCCTCAACCTAACATGATACGGAAGGTTAGCGGCAGTGAAAATGACTTTGCTCCCACGTATCCTTTACTTATTTCAAATGATCCCTGTGAGCCCACTACTAGGCACCCTTTGGAAATTCCAGGGGCTCCTTAACAAATTTTTTTGGGACCACAAAAAAATGCGGCTTGCATTATCACTTGTCACTTCGCTGAAAGCTTGTGGGGGATGGGCTTTCCGCTAGTGGGAGCTTATTACCAAGCGTCATGTCTCCGCTACATCACGGAGTGGAACAGGCCCTTGTCCAGCAAACACTGGAACTTATGGACCAAACAGTGGCTGGTTGTAATATCTGGCATGAACTCTGGCTTCTGCGCAAACACAGAGCGTGGGGCCTATACTCCTCTCCGGTGACTTCCCCGACTCTTAAAAAGTTTGCGATCAGTTAGCACGCCACAGGGGTTGGACTACGTTTCCCTCCCCTATGACCCCTATCGTGGACAACCCCGACTTCCTGCCAGGGTGCGCGTCCCCAGTCTTCCACCGTTGGAGGGAGGAGGGTTGTAAAAGGGTGGGCTCCCTCTTTGACCTAGATGGCTTGATTTCCTTCCCTCAACTGCATAAGGATTATTATGATCTGCCAGAGTCGGACGCTTTCCATTACTCACAGCTTGCACAATGGGTGACCCAACCCTCTAATATCGCTCTTATGTCCCGCCCCTTGACTACTTTTGAAAAGTGGCTGGTCTGCAAAAAGGATGACCATAAGCTCATATCTGAACTTTACGCGAAGATCATTGCACGCCCCAAGAAGCAGCGTACAAAGGCGCAGGTCCTTTGGGAGACTGAATTAACGCACAAAGAATGGGAACACATCTTTTACCGGGCACACTACACAGCTTCCAATTCCACGGGCACGGAATCTGTCTATAAAGTAGTCACGTATTGATATTATACCCCAGCGCATATCAAATCATGGGATGGAATTAAGTCAGACCTCTGCTGGCGGGGATGTGGTCTTACTGGCACCCTGGTACATTTACTGTGGCACTGTCCGAAATTAGTGCGGTATTGAACAACGGTTCTCGATGACCTTGATGCTGCATTTTAGATTACATTCCTACGAGCACCTGAACACACGTTATTGGGGCTCCCCCATTCTAAGTCCTTCCCTTTAAGCTCGCTGAGGGGTAAGCAGATAGCCCTAGCATTGCTTGCAGCGCAGCAGGTTCTCCTAGCTCACTGGGGTTCCTCGACAACCCGTGAACCTCAGGATTGGATTCAGAGGCTTTGGCACCTTTTGGCAATGGAGCGCCTCTCGCTCCGCATCGATGGAAGGGTTCGGAATATGCGAAACTATGGACCCCATTCTTGCAACTCCTTACCATAGACATGAGGGAAGTTATGTGTCTGAGATACCTACAAATCCTGCAACTCATTCCGCTGGAACCACCAGGGGCCACAAAAATGTAGTCTGAGCGACACTAGCCTGGGACCGGTTGTTAGGGAGAGGTAGAACTGATGGTTAAGGACTGATGCGGAGAGGGGTGGGGTGGGAGTGGGGGGGATTGGGGAGTGGAGGGTTTAGTTGTTTGTCTATTTCTCTGTTTCTTTTGTTCTATAAAAGTGGTATCTTAACCAGTTGCCTTATCTTTACGCTGTGGTCTGAAGTTTATCGCGAAGTCGCCCTCTGGGATGTAGACCTAAACGCTGTGTATTGACCATAAGATGACGCTCTACTGGCGCCTGGATGTAGGCAGCTAAGCTGTGTATTATGATTCTCTACCTCGCAATAAAATATGAGTGATTCTAAAATTGGAGACCCCCATTAAATGAGAAAACTAATAATCCCAATCTCTGAAAATGGCAACAGTCGCTTCAATTCAATCAATTGTGCAACATGCATTCAGAACAACCTTATCAAGTTAATGTGGGGACGTCCGCCTCTGGACTCTTTTGGCAAATGTGCCCGTCTACAATCAACCTGTTCGGTACCTCTGCCGGGGAAATCTTGTTGCCGAGGGACACAGGTTTGAAACTTCAGATGGCAGCTGCGAGAAACTGGTCTCTCTTTTGCAGGGGTCTCCACAATCAGTCAGTCTCCGGTCGAGTCACCTCAGCAACAGTCTCAAGAGCTGTTGGATTTCCCGTGTAGAGTTCCCACCAGAGTCTCCATCTATGGAAAGGGTACGCCTACTCTCTGGATAATACCACTCTGTCCACCTTCAATTGAAGTGCAAAGATTCGGTGGCAAGCTTAAACAAGAGCCATTTCTTGCACTTAAGTGGTGACAATGTTCAATACTGCACTCAGGTGGCCTGTGTAGGACTGGGCAAAATTCAACACACAGCATTGTGTTTTCATGGAAAAATCGGAGCAGGGCTATGCGACTACATACACCTTTGTTTTAACATTGGAAATTCCCAGTGCCAGCTTGTGGAATGGTACAAAAAGCTGCAAAAAAAAAAAACATTACAAGATAAGCATTTAACATCAGTGATAAGACCATCTTCTAGTTCTGTGGTATCACAGAACAGATAAGATACAGATAACATAAGATACAGATAATTAAATTAAGGCACAACTGTAATTTTTAGGTTTTACCTGGGCAGCGTATGCTCTGCTGCGAGGCATGCTGTATTAAGCTATAGAATAGAATGCTCCGCCCTTTTCTGGCCCATCTTTTCAATTGGCTCCTGTTACTGCCCTTGTGAAATTGTTGCATTTCATTTGTATATAGGCCTATTAGTCCCTCCTTGGTACTGCCTTGTCTGCATTTGTAACCTCCTGTAGCGACTGGACTTTTTAATTGGGTTGTTACAGGGTCTGCTTTATATGTCGGTGAGTACTATTTTCTTTAATGATGCACCCACCACATCACAGCACGTCGCAAGCTGTGCAGCGCGGTCCACTTTAACTATAGTGGACGCGCTTATTTAAGTATTTTATTTACTGCGCAGTTATTCTTCATTTTAGCGGCTTCACTGACTACCAGTAGTGCCTTTCCCCCCTCCACCCGCTACCCATCAGGGGAGGCCTGGAGATGCGACAACCGCTGGCGCCTTTCCCCCTCTACCGCCGTATCCTTGAGCACTGCTGTGCTCTTCGCCACCAGTACAGCTGTTGGGCGGTGGTTGGAGAGTGTTGTGTTTGTGACTCACGCCACATTGCAGTCACTATCTGTGGAGTAGGGGCTTTGCTCTTCACAATGCTTCCCGGCAGGAAGGGCTGCGTAAAGAGGGTTGTTTGGCATCTCTGGGTGAACTCCCGATATGTCTATGAGTGCGGGTGATCTCGTACAGTGGGGAGGGGGGCTCTCGTGGCTAGCTCTTGTGCGGAATGGGCTGTACTGTTAAGCCCAATGTGCCGCTTGGCCATTACCTCCCATCTAACCTAAAGTGCCCAGATGCCCCACGCTTAGGCGGGATTGCTTCAAAAGTAAAGAAATAGGGAAAACATTTTTTTTCAATTTCTTTACTTTCGAAGCCGTCACCGCACCGGCGCTTCAGCTTAAAATGTTTCAAGCTAAATAGCGAGTGCCGCAATATTGCAAATGGTTGGATCCAGTTGAGTCCTAGCTGGTGAGAGGTGTTGAATGTCAAAGGAAGCCCAGCTGTGTAATCACACCATGCAGTCTGTCTTGGTCGCTCATTACTGGAACAAAGATACAGTCTCCTTTTTAGGTTTCGCCTCGTCGAAAGCTGCGCACCGCGCAGCTTTTCGGCGCAGGCAAAATCTAATGTTAGAACAGTGTGGCATTCGTTCCGCCTCTCTCTTCCATTGGCTAGCTCCATAAATGGAGGCTAGCCATTGGAAGAGAGAACTGTCCGTCATTTCCCGAGGCGATTGGTGGGCGTTCCGCTGATTCTTTCCCTCTCCGCAACGTCATGAAGACGTGGCCACTGCGGGCGTGTACTTTTTTTTTTTTTTTTACACCGATGTTTGTGTTCATTGTTCGTCTTGTCCCTGTCCCGCTGGCTGTTTCCTGACCACCCTCCCGCTGTCCGTGTGCCTGCCCGCCCCCCCTCCCGCTGTCCGTGTGCCCGTTAACCCGCCCCTCCCCCCTCCCGCTGTCCGTGAGCCCGTTACCCCGCCCCCCCTTCCCGCTGTCCGTGTGCCCGCCCCCCCTCCCGCTGTCCGTGTGATATTTTAGTAAACGGTTTCTAGGAGACGATATTCATGTCAGTTGATATTCTGACAATGTATTCTAGTGCTACCATGCCTGTGTGTCTAAGCACTAACTTTTAGGCGCATGCTTGGTTGTGCTCTGTTTATGCCGGAATCTTGCTCCCGCTGTCCGTGTGCCCGCCCCCCCCTCCCGCTGTCTGTGTGCCCGTTAACCCGCCCCCCTCCCGCTCTCCGTGTGCCCGTCCCCCCTCCCACTGTCCGTGTGGGCCCATCTGTGCAATGTTGCGTTAATGTGCAATAGTTGTCTCCACCTTTAACTTTAGGATGTTCTGAAAGTGGTGAGTGTGGGAGATGCGAGTTTCTAGAAACCCACAATAGCCATCCATGAGGACCATGTGGGATCTGTTGGCATATGTTAAGGGTTCGGTCTAATGAATTCCCTTGTTTGTTTATGTGTGGTGATGGAGAACGCTATTGTCAGCTCAGTGGTAACTATTGGAATATCTGTGCTTTGTTGAGAGCGCACAAAGTACTGTCTCAGTTGCACTGTTGGAAGTTAAAAGGACAGCGAGAAAGATCTCTTGCCTGTTTTTTAGGCAACGGATATAAGGAACTCCACCATTCATTGAGTGCAAGGGCTTAATGTACAGCTTACTCTTTTTGCTATCAGCCTTATCAGTTGATTTTTTTTTTTTTTACTGTGGTCCAAAACTTCAGCCTCATGGGATATCATCCAATAAAATCTTGCAGAAGTTCGGAAGAGACGCCCATGCATGCAGTTTCTCCTTAAAAAGAAGCAGCTTTTAGCACAAGATCGGAACAGCTGCAGCATCCCTCCCCCACTGAGTTGAAAATACAACTGGAGCCAGCCCATGGAACAGGTTGAGCATGGCAGTCCTTTGTGGTACAGGCGTTTGCTAACCGCCCGACTGCATCAGACAGCGGACCTAGAGTAAGCATTCTCGGGAACACTCACCAGAAGAATTGCATCTTGCTTCACATAGCCCGCATTCTTAATCTCGATAATCATTATGCACAAATTAATTTTCTTTGAAATGGAGTGCAGGCTTTTGAGCAGGGAAACTGCACGTGAAGTTTCCCAATCACTGCATCAAACCACTGTTCGGTTGCACTAATTGATTACAGCGCTGCCAAAAAAAAACTTAAAACACACAAAACAACGGCAACATTTTCAACATAAGATGACAAGATGGCTGCCTTGCTGCCATCAAAGTTCCAGGTGTCCTCCGTGCATTCCTTTAAGTGCGTTGAATGACGCACACAACTCCCACTTTAGTGGCGCGCTATGACGGTGTGCACAAACCGCCACTGACAGGGCGCCCTCTCAGAACGCTCAGGCGGCGATTATTCACGCACGGGCCCTGCGCTTAATGTCCGTCATCATTTTCCTACTGCCACTGCTCCTGCTCCCTTTGCCGTCACTCCCAGAGCAAAGTGAGACTTTTAAAAATTGGTCAAAAGGCCGGGGGGATCTCTGAAAGATGCCTACTATATAGCACTGCAGTAGTCTAACCTTAAAATTAACGTGCACAACTGAATTCCATGTAGCGCCATGAAACCCCTGGGTGCCCGTGCGCTTAACAAATTTCGAATAACATAACATGTATCTCATGCAGTGTTACAAGTTCTCAGTGCTAAGCGTTTCAACTGTCAATATCTGAAATGTCATTATTTTTAGCTTCCTGTAATTTTGCCATTTAATATGAGGTTACAGGAGGGAGCACTAGCTTCTTGGAGTTTCTTGTTGCTCAAATGGCTGTAATTTCTGATATTTTGAAGTTCCCTCGTCTTCATTGCATGATTTTTGTTCGTGAGTAATTGCTGTCCGCTGAGCTCGTCCGTAGGGTACAATAGGTCTCACATTTGCGAGAGATTAAGCTAATGGCAATGTAAATGACAATGTAATTGTTTTCAAAACCAACACATAAATACAAATTTTGTCATTTAAAATGCCAATAGCTCTAACTTTTCCAAAGGCGAAATCATTGCATTGTAAATGCTTGTTGTTTTTGCTTCAAGAGCTTCCGAAGAGCTAGGCTGAGATACAAGAGCTTACTGTCCGCAGCTCCTTTTGTACATCTGATATGTTCATATATGGTCTTGATTACCCTAATAATGATCATTTGCATCTCAAACGAAACGTAGTGGTTGGACTGCATCTGCAATGCAATAGGTCTCGCATTTTTGAAACTTTGACCTATTGGTAATGTAAATGACAATGCCTTTCATTTATGTGTTGTTTTTTAAACACATAAATAAAAGGCATTTTCATCCACAATGCCAATAGCTCAAAATCTTGCAATTGCGAGACCTATTCCAGTATGTCAGCGAGTTGCAAAAGTAACAAAGGTCTTTCGCTCCAAGAAACAAGCTTAAGAGTAAAAGCATAGGAAAATTTCAAGTTGCTTTGTCGGCCCAAAGACAAAATCGATGCGCTTATGTTCACTCTATAGTCCATTTCTTAAAGTGATTTTTTCATATCATAGACCATGCTGTGGCAAGCAGGCCACTATGGGAGATACCCTGGATACAAATCAACAACATAAAAAATCTTTACAAAACCCCCGCAGTGGCTACAGCAATGAGAACGTGGGATGTATTGCAGAGGGGAGCTAAAATGACACTACAATCACCCCGTACTCGACTTTGGGGCAATGTAGATTTCACACAGAAAATGCAAAGAGATGACTTTAGAAAATAGATAGACCTAGGCTGTTTCTGACTAGGGGACATGTTTCACAAGGAGCGAGTGAAGAGGTTTGAAGAGCTCAAATAGGAATATGGACTAGCGGAACAGGAACATTTTATGTATAGCCAGTTAGACTCTAATTGCTTCAACCAAAGGCAATCTAGAGACCTCAATTCATTGAAGAATTGCTGAAGAAAGAAAGTGGACATGACACACACTGTCACCAATCCGTATGATGTTCCACAGAAGTCTCAAAGTGTGTGTTGAACCATCTTTCACACAGCCTGGGCATGCGCAATTTGCGTCTAGTTAGAAGAGGACCTGTGAAGTAATGTTTTATTTTAAACCCGAACAATGCCTGGGATGGAAAATAAAGAGTAGCCTTATTTAAGTTCTGAATCAATGGCATTTAACACCTACAACATGGCACTCAGTAAGCCCATCCAGGACAGATGAATGCTGGAAGAGTTTCTGCATAGTGCCAGTATTGCCCACATATTATGGTACTGCCCCAAACTAGAGGAATTCTGGGGAAAGATTATGGGAACTATTGATGAGGGTGCGGGGAGTTGAATAGACCAATGCCCTGAGATAATCCTGTTGGATAAATCATCTGAGGGGATTGATGCCCTATGCACTAGAGGTAGACTCTTATCAAATCCAATCTTAGAAGAAAAAGAGGAAATATTGGCATTATGAGGCATTAGAGATTTATTGTGTGAGTAAATGGCCACTACTAGGCATGGACATACAGACATGTATCACCCAAGGCAAGGAAAACACGTTTGAAGGTTTGGGGCCCACTGGTGACCTGCCTTACTAAAGAGTTTAGGGAACTAAGATGGCCCAAGCGACTATTTAACTAAGAGCGGGTTAAAAAGGATGTTGGGATGCGGGGAACTAAGGATAAAAGGTGTAAAAGTATATAGCTGGATGAATTAGAAGATGGCCTGTGGGGTGTATAGGGGAATGGAGGAATGAGGAGGAGTAGGGGGTGTGGATTTATGTGTAACTTGTTTACTGTTATTGCTTCTGTTTGTTGCCTACCAGTCACGATCTGGCTTACGGCAAGTCTGTGGCTGAGAATAATTTGTTAAAATCAGTAAAATTTTATTGAATACTAAGTCACGTGCTCATCACACAAGACCTAGTAGCTCCGAAAATACATTCACATGGAAAAAAGGCTCGCCATTGGTAGTGGCCAAGGACTATTTTCAAGGCCTGGCTAGGGTCCTATGAATGTGAGGGCCGACATCATGCAAGTGGCTTGCTACCTGCGTAGACAGTCCTAATGTCTGGAGCCTGTCTCTGCAAACCATGCTCATTGTTATCACATAAGCTTTTTTTTCATTATCTTCTGGTCATGGAACCCGTAGAAACTTGAAAGGTGATATGATCTCGTCCCTGACCTAGATTCTAGGTGGCTAGGTCTACAGTGCTTAAACTGAACTCCTCAGGTTTGTAAAGTGTCACATCCCTTGCGTAATCCTGCCATCTAGTGTTGGGCTCATATTATTGCATGTTGTTTTTCGGTGTTGTCTCCCAGGCTGTACTAGAATTAGAATTGGATTTAAATAGCGCTTAATACCCCGATGAGGCATTGAAGCGCTTTAGGCTAAGTAGCACACTGCACCGGAACCTCATAGTTAGCGTTTAGTCTAGTGGTTAGGCGACCAGTCTTAGACTGTGAAGGAAACCATTCCATACATTTGATCCAAGTTTTTTTTGTGGTACATTACTGAGTTGGACGTGATAATTAGTAGGGGCTATGTGAAAGGCTAACAGATGATGGAGTGGATAGATATATTGTTAGGTTGCAGGGATACAGTTGCTAAGAAAGAGAGCTTAAGGTGTGGACATGCATGCCTTAATACTCTAGAGCAGTGGTTCCCAAACTTTTCTGACCTGTGGCTCCCTTGACCTAACCGGCAGTTGGCCGTGGCTCCCCACCATTTCTTTACTGGTGGGTGGGTGCGGAGTATGTACTTCCTGTTGTCTTCCTTAAAGTAATTGGGACGCAATGAAGGTATTATAATGGTTGGAATGCTTGCATTATTAATCTCATCTTTCACTTCACTCATTTATCCATCCTTTTGTCCATCTACCCCCTTTCACTCACTCATCAATCCTTACATCCACCCTTTCACTCATCCATCCATTCACCATTTCACTTATCAACTCATCCATCCATCCATTCACTTGCCCATCATCTACCCTTTCATTCCTCCATCCATCCTTTCACACACCCATCCACCCTTTTACCCATCCATCCACCCTTCCACCCATACATCCATCTATTTACCTTATCTCTCATCCACACTTCCACTCATTCAATGGTCCATCCATCCTTTCTTTCATTATCTATCCATTCACCCCTTTCATTCATCAATTCATCCTTTCAGTAATCCATCCAGCCATTCAGACATTCCTTCACTTATTTACTCACCCACCTTTTAACATTATGAGCTGAGCCTTTGTCTGCAGATTTGCAGGCAGAAGAGGCCTATCAAGAACGAACTACAGCAAGGGGTGGGGTGGTGGAGAGTGCACTATGCCCCTGCACATAGGCAGACTGAAAAAGTAGAAGTCATGAGTCACACATGATGCACAGTGCCAGGATGTGAGGGGACTGTAACATGGTGTTGTTTCCAGGGCTTTAAGTGGTGTAAAAAAAACTGGGGGGGTCTCTTCAAAGGGGGTGTTGGATGTAATTAAGAGCGTAGTTTAAAACACCTTTGCGAAAAATCTGCTCTTAGCATAGTGTTGCGCCCGACTGGTATTATGTTATTTCTGTAATTGCATCCAGATATATTATACAGCAAGTATCATTACACCAACAACAAGCCAGGACTATTGGCTTTGCCAATGGTTGCTAGTTCCTTAAAATAAACAAGCATTGGAAATGCAATAGGTCTCGCAGCATTAGAGTTAGTGCTTTTAGAATTGTTTATGGGTTTTTTTGTAAATCTTTAGCATTTTTGTTTCCTGTAGCCAATGCTAAAGAATTAAAAAAAAAAAGCCATAAACATTTCTAAAAGCTCTAACTCAAATGCTCCGAGACCTATTGCACTGTGTGAGGGTGAGGGGTTGAGGGTGAGTGAGGGTGAGGGTGGGTGAGGGTGAGTGAGGGTGAGTGAGGGGTTGAGGGGTTGAGGGTGAGTGAGAGTGAGGGTGAGTGAGGGTGAGTGAGGGTGAGTGAGGGTGAGTGAGGGTGAGGGTGAGTGAGGGTGAGGGTGAGTGAGGGTGAGGGTGAGTGAGGGTGAGGGTGAGTGAGGGTGAGGGTGAGTGTGGGTGAGTGAGGGTGAGTGAGGGTGAGGGTGAGTGAGGGTGAGGGGTTGATGTTGAGGGTGAGGGGTTGAGGGTGAGTGAGGGTGAGTGAGGGGTTGAGGGTGAGTGAGGGGTTGAGGGTGAGTGAGGGTGAGGGGTTGAGGGTGAGTGAGAGTGAGGGTGAGTGAGGGGTTGAGGGTGGGTGAGGGTGAGGGGTTGAGGGTGAGTGAGGGTGAGGGGTTGAGGGTGAGTGAGGGTGAGGGTGGGTGAGGGTGGGTGAGGGTGAGTGAGGGTGATGGGTTGAGGGTGAGTGAGGGTGAGTGAGGGTGAGGGGTTGAGGGTGAGTGAGGGTGAGGGTGAGTGAGGGTGAGTGAGGGTGAGGGGTTGAGGGTGAGTGAGGGGTTGAGGGTGAGTGAGGGTGAGGGTGAGTGAGGGTGAGGGGTTGAGGGTGAGTGAGGGACCGCAAAGCTATGGGGGGCAGAAATACCACAGGAGGGGGCTATAGCATAAATACCACTGGGAGTTGATAGAGCGGGAAAACGGACAGAGATTTGCAGGGCAGAGAGAGCACCACAGCGAGACAGCAAGGTGCGAACTCTGTGAGATATTGTGACCGGCGCACGGTGGGGCATTCCCAGGGTAGAAACGCACTGGGACAGTGGCAGGACAGAGAACCCGCGCGAAGCTGGAATGGCAAGAAGATCTCTGGGGTTGGTATGGGTTGAGTACCACTAAGGCTGGTAGGAGGGGTGTACCACGTGAGACTGGGGAGTGTGAAATAGGAGCAGCTTTGTGAAAAACGCCGGAGGGTGGTCCGTGGAGAATTTGGAGATTATTGAAAGCATGGCGGCGCCCCCAGATGTTCTTGTTCTGCGTACAGTGTTGTGTACGCGCAAATAGCCGGAAATACGTGAATTGCTCACGGCAGCAGCGGCGTTGTTGTTTTTGGCATATGCTGCGCTGCGGGAACGTGTCAGGGCGTTATTTCTTGTGAGAATATAATGTACATGAGTCAGAAGCGGGAACAGAGGAAGTGGGAAGATGGAGAGACGGAAGGGTGTGGGCAGAGAGAGCAGCGGTAAGAGCAGGAATGGGGGGGGGGGGAGTAGGGAGCAGCTGAGAGGAGGAAAGGGAAAGGGGCCAGAGAGGCGCTGCCAGTGGAGCCAGCAGAGAAATTTAGAGATCGGGGAAAGGGAATTTACACAAAACCTGACCAGAAGGTGTAGAGAAGTGAAGAAAGGGAGCGAGCACTGGGAAGTAAAACAGAAAGGGGTAGAGTTGTACCGAGAGTGGAAACAAAGGAAACGGGGATGAGAGACGGGTAGGGAGAGGCGGAGATATGCAGTGAGATCGAAAACAGGAGGATAGAATGGAAAGTGAACGGCCACGAAAACCCCAGAGAGTGAGAAGGAGAAAGACAGAGGGAATCAGACAGGGAGCAAAGATAAGGGGAAGCTAAACATAACAAGCAGCAGAGCACGGCGTCAGTGTTGGCTTTGATGGGGGTAGGGGGGAAGTGGGGATTTAAAAAAAAATGCGACACGGCGGGCAGGGGAGGGGGCGGAGCGGGTAAAATAAACAAACAAGACGGAGGGAAGAGAGGGGAGGGGGGAGGAGAAATGCGACACGGCGGGAAGGGGAGGGGGCGGAGCGGGTAAAATAAACAAACAAGACGGAGGGAAGAGAGGGGAGGGGGGAGGAGAAATGCAACACGGCGGGAAGGGGAGGGGGCGGAGCTGGTAAAACAAGACGGACGTGCACGCGCTTTTAAGCTCAATGCGCATGCGCATTGAGCTTAAAAGTCACGGGCACTGCAAGGAATCGCCACGATTCCTTGCAGTGGATAAAGAGTGGATAAGCCCCCATAGTCTCGCTTGCTCGATGCGCATGCGCATCGACAGGCGAGACCTAAAAAGCAGCAACCATGGCTTTTTTGGATAAAATACTTCAGTTCTAAAATGACGAGACAGAGGAAGAACGATAACTCATTCTTTTTAACTTGTTTTAAATGCTTCTTTAAATGAAGTGTTCTCTAACGTTGCAGCTTGGGCGTTTTACTTTTTATCTAACAGAATGCCCTTCTGTACACTGAGGCAGGAGGAGGCCGCCAGATACTTTAACACCCCAGACTGCCCCATTGTCATTCTGTGTGTGGCAATCAGCGGCATACTGAATGACAATGGGCGGGAGGGGCTGCTCTTGTGCTCTAGAAGGAGTGCGAGGCGGCTCCATCAGCGGGGGTGAGGCCTCTCACAGGGGAGCAGCGCTGCTCCCTGTGATGGCCAAAATTACAGACAAAAGGCGTACGGACGGTCCGTGAAATTTACGGTCAGTTGGTCACCCTAGACCAGTGGTTCCCAAACTTTTTTGACCTGTGGCTCCCTTGACCTAACCAGCAGTTGGCCGTGGCTCCCCACCATTTTTTTTACCGGTGGGTGGGTGCGGGGTATGTACTTCCTCTTGTCTTCCTTAAAGTAATTGGGACGCAATGAAGGTATTATAATGGTTGGAATGCTTGAATTATTAATCTCATCTTTCACTTTACTCATCTATCCATCCTTTTGTCCATTTACCCCCTTTCACTCACCAATCTTTACATCCACCCTTTCACTCATCCATCCGTTCACCATTTCACTTATTAACTCATCCATCCACCCATTCACTTGCCCATCATCTGACCTTTCATTCATCCATCCATCCTTTCACACACCCATCCACCCTTTTACCCATCCATCCACCCTTCCACCCATACATCCAGCTATCTATTTACCTTTTCTCTCATCCATACTTCCACTCATTCACTTGTCCATCCATCCTTTCTTTCATTATCTATCCATTCCCCCCTTTCATTCATCCATTCATCCTTTCAGTAATCCATCCAGCCATTCAGACATTCCTTCACTTATTTACTCACCCACTTTTTCACATTATGAGCTGAGCCTTTGTCTGCAGAGTTGCAGGCAGAAGAGGCCTATCAAGAACGAACTACAGCAAGGGGTGGGGTGATGGAGAGTTCACTATGCCATTGCACATAGGCAGACTGAAAACGTAGAAGTCATGAGTCACACATGATGCACAATGCCAGGATGTGAGGGGACTGTAACATGGTGTTGTTTCCAGGGCTTTAAGTGGTGTAAAAAAACTGGGGGGTCTCTTCAAAGGAGGTGTTGGATGTAATTAAGAGCGTAGTTTAAAACACCTAGGCTAAAAATCTGCTCTTAGCACAGTGTTGCGCCCGACTGGTATTATGTTATTTCTGTCATTGCATCCAGATATATAATACAGCAAGTATCATTACACCAACAACAAGCCAGGACTATTGGCTTTGTCAATGGTTGCTAGTTCCTTAAAATAAAAAAGCAGCAACCATGGATTTGTTGAATAAAATACTTCAGTTCTACAATGACGAGACAGAGAAAGAACGATAACCCGTTCATTTTAACTTGTTTTAAATGCTTCTTTAAATGAAATGTTCTCTAACGTTGCAGCTTGGGCGTTTTACTTTTTATCTAACAGAATGCCCTTCTGTACACTGAGGCAGGAGGAGGCCGCCACATGCTTTAACACCCCAGACTGCCCCATTGTCATTCTGTGTGTGGCAATCAGCTGCATACTGAATGACAAACTGGACGGGAGGGGCTGCTCTTGTGCTCTAGGAGGAGTGCGAGGAGGCTCTATCAGCGGGGGTGAGGCCTCTCACAGGGGATGGCCAAAATTACAGACAAAAGGCGTACGGACGGTCTGTGAAATTTACGGACAGTTGATCACCCTAGGCTGTGTGCGGCGCCCATGGGACCTCATTACGGCACACCAGGGTGCCGCGGCGCACAGTTTGGGAACCACTGCCCTAGACTGTGCGCGGCACCCCTGGCACCTCATTACGACGCACCAGGGTGCAGCGGCGCACAGTTTGGGAACCACTGCTCTAGAGTCTAGACAAACGCAGAAGGTAGAAGGGAAAGAGTGTCATTCAAAAGAAATAAAGGAGGGACATTTTTAAAGTATAAATCAAGTTGCATTTTTTTATGCAGGCTTTTATGAATATAACGGGTGGAGTTTTTTGAGATGGCATGCAATCTCTGGGCGTAAACCACATGCTGGGAGAACCAAGTACAATTTTAAATTCTGCTGTGAAGGAATTTGGCTTTTAGTAGTCCAACACCATCAAAGTTATGGTTTAAAGCTGTTCTAGACGTTTTATGTTTTTTCTAGCCCTTGTGCACATCGCCTACTGTATACAATGCAATCAATACTTGTAAACCCAGAGAGGGCCCGTGTGTGCACCTACTGCAGCAATGCATTCAATATTATGAGGTAATGTTACACCATATTTAAACTACACATAGAAACATGTTAAAAAAATTAAACAACCCCTACTTGTATTGTATTGTATTGTCATTTATATAGCGCGGTTGCTGCCCAATGGGCGTCCAAGCGCTGAAGCATAAGACAGAACTGAAAAAGACGGAAGGGTTTAGAATTCGGTGGGCCTCGCAAACAGGTAGGTTTTCAATTGTTTGCGGAAGGAGAGTAGGTTTGAGTTAGTCCGGAGCTGTAAGGGGAGTGAGTTCCACATCTTAGAGGCGTTTAAGGAGAACATCCTACCCCCGGACCTAGCTCTCCTTACTCTGGGTACTACGGCCAGGAAGGCCTCCGTAGATCTAAGGTTTCTCTTAGGGTGGTATTGCGTGACTAGTTTGTCAATGATGGCTGGGCCCGACTTCCAGAAAGCCCGGTGGGCAATACATAGTGCTTTGAATGCCACTCTCTGTCTTACTGGAAGCCAGTGTAGGCTGTTCAATGCGGGTTTAGCCGGCTGAGTCCGTGGGATCTGTAACAGGGTGCGAGCTGCACAGTTCTGCACCACCTGTAGCTTTCGCAGGGTCATCTCTGGAGCTCCAACATACAGGGCGTTGTTTGAGTCTAGCCGGGACTGGATCAGGCCCTGTATTGCCACTTGTTTGGCTTCCATTGGTAGGAGGGGGAGAACTTTTCTTAGTGTTCTTAGTAGGCCAAAACATGTGGCGGATAGTTTGGTGGCCTGAGTGGAAAAGGAGAGGTTTTTGTCAAGCCAGACTCCTAGACTTTTTACGCTGTCCTTGGGAGTTGGCAGGGTACCCAGGCACGGAGGCCAAAGGGGTGAGAGACACTGGGGATACTGAGACCAGGAGCATGAGCTCAGATTTGTCTCCGTTAAGTTTTAAGGAGGAGCGTGTCATCCACTCCTTAACATCCTCCAGGCATTTCATCAGGCCTGCTGAAGTGTGCCTGGTACCCTCTTGAGCCAATGAGACCACTAGCTGGGTATCGTCGACATACGATACAATTTTTATACCGTATGGTTCGACGATCCCGGCCAGTGGTCTCATATATACGTTGAACAGCGCAGGGCTCAGCGCGGAGACCTGCGGTACTCCACAGTTCAGGGATTTACTGGCTGATACTGTGTCCCCGTCAAAGATCTGGAAAGATCTGTTAAGGAATCATTCAAACCACCTTAGAGCATCGCTTGTGACGCCGATGTTGCATAGACGGTTCAGCAAGGTGGCATAGCTGACCGTGTCAAAGGCCGCACTTAGATCAATACTTACTTACAATACTTACTTACAATATTACTTAAAATATAAGGCAGTTGATAAACTTTTCTTAGCAGTTATCTTTAGTAGAGTCAGTGTATGTTTATCTGGCCCATTCATTCCCAGCTGTCAGTAAGTTCCGGACAGTTTTGTTCCCTGCCTGAATCGCACCAGGCCCCAAAGGACAGACACCTCAGTCTGCAGAACGGATTTGTCTCAGATCACTGTGACCCTCCATTATCAATGTTGTCTCGTTGTGAATGATGCATTGCTATATCACAATAAATCTGGACAAAGAATACTCTTTTTCTGCTGTTGTTGCTCCAAAAACAGGCAGAGAGGCACCAAAGATTTAAATTGAGAATGGCACAGAAGGACGGAGTAAGATTTCATCACTGGGAACCAGCAACCACCGTTGCCATGAAGGATTTCCACAGCTTCGCCCACAGGCTTGTGACAATTGTAAATTAGTTTGGTCACATATAGACACCATAATTATGAAATATACTTTGTTTATATGCTGCAATAAGCGCCTTCCTCAGAAGCATAAGGTCTGTAATCTCTGTTTGGTGGACATGGCAACCCTACGGAGCTTTTGAGGATGAATATGGTGTAGAGTTTACCCAGCGAGTAAGAGATGTGGTGTGAAGCCAGAGAGGAGAAGGGAGGGCTTCAGGTCCTTTTACCTTTATTAATGTGGAAGAAGATGAACAGCATCATTCACTACCACAGCAACTCAAATAAGAATCATGACGGCTTACAAGTCGACACCAATTAAAACACCTAAGGAAGGCACTAGACTCCACAATACATGACTAGGCCCAGGAAAACATCAGAAAATGGTACAAGACTCGATGGATGATGCAGAACTACAATCAATCTCAATCAATGCACTCATTCACTATAAAGCCAACAATCCAAAAAGTAACACATGAACGTTGACCCAAAGAATGGTTTCAGGCTAAAGTAAAACCCAAGATTACACTTATTTGGGCATTAGACGTTGAAACTGTCAGTGATATCAGGCCTTGAGCTGAACTCCTTGAAATGAAGGCAGGTAATGAATGCACAATGAATATAGACTCCCATATGGGTAACCGAGCCAAGCTCCAACTTTATACCATCCCTTCACCTTGCAATTAAACACAAATTAAGAAAGTTTCACACCCTTGAGTGAAACGGCATTATGTTCCGCACAGAAAATGGCTGCAACTCATCCTGGATTCCAGCAATCACACCAGAAGTAGGTACGGACAGCAGCCAGGAAGCAGGACGAAGAGGTTTGAAGAGGGTTAAGATTCCTACACAGTTATGTCATCTTCACCAAATGAGATGTCATTAAAATACAAAAGCAACCATTATGGAGTTTCCTTGTGGATTCAGAACTAGGATGATGATTAACTTCTTGAGATGCTGACGCAATGAGAATCAACCAGTATATTCTAACTCTAAATAATTCTTCTCTCCACCATGGAAAGTTAAAAAATGGTCCGAATCGAAAGCTAGACCAAAGTGGCTTTGAAAGATCCCTTATCATCATCATCACATACTTTATTTCCTTCACATAGATCATCAAAGCACAGAAGGTATAAAATATGTTACAAAAAACATAAAAACAGATGAGTTGTTACCAAGAAAGTAATTACTAATATTAAAACAAATCGAAATATATATCAAAAGCACATTTAATGGCTACAAGTGGAGATCTACAAAATACTGTCAGAACAAGCAGACTTCACATAATAAAAAAAGCAGAAAATCCATTTTAGGGTCAGAATTACAGATACATATCCACTGTCCCCTACCCTATGTTCCATGCTAGGATGAGGGTCTCATCGACCCCATGTCCACAACATTTTCACGGCACTTAGTATGTCCAATTCAGAAAGCCATAAGAAAATTTTCAGCGCCAAAAGCATGAAGCCTGTTTGTGCTTGTTCTAAAAATTCTACAGGCAACCTGGTGCCTTCCTAGTACCTACATTCTTACAGATAGGAACAATCCACTTAGCCCGAAGCCTACTACACAGAGGGCAGAACAATAATATATACTCCAACGTTTCTTCCCCCCTTTGCATGCCGAGCACTGATCGTCTCCCTCCCTCGCAACGAGCCATTTTGAAATACAAGTTTTAACCTGGAGGATGCCGTATCTGAACTGCAGCTATAGTTTGCAATCCAGAGAAGATACAATTTAATCAGTAGGTTTAAGATAGATATAGGATATTGTGAGGCTACCTTTACTCTTTGTCGCTGTATCCGCAGCTTCAGCCTCCCAGTGCATGTTTTTAATCTTGGCTTGGTACAACATACACAACAACTCAAGAGAGAACCAGCTCAGCTCTGGCAAGAGTGATTGTGTGGCGCAAAACCATGAAATCTTCACTATGCCCCGGTGGGCCATGAGGTCTCTGTACCTTTGTGGTAAGATTCAAGTTAAGAAGTGGTCCTCAAATGATAACAACATGTTAGCAATCTACATTCATTTTTATGCGAAATGTTCCACTGAGCAAGGTCCAAATATAAGGGTGTAAGGGGCATGCTTATTGGAAGTGAGAGTAAGATCCTCAAGAATCTAGGTTCCACCATAGCAAGTCTATTTGGGTTAGAGGAGCCCCATACTTTGGTACCATACAAAGCACGCCCAGTAACCTTGAGACTGTAAATCTCAAGGACGGGAGCAGCCCTGCGGGAGGAGGTCTTGGGATGAACCTTTACTAAATTTGCGGTCTGTTGGTTGAGCACCAAATGAGCCTTTTCAGTCTTGGGGCCCCAGCTTATAATGGGCGTCATATGGATACATAAATATCCAAAAGCAGATAATCAATACATGTGTTGCCCACCAGTATCTGCCTGTTACAACGTTCAGGCTACAGACAGTAGAATTTGGGAGCACCAAAAGATTCCTGTTGTTCAAAAACAGGACTAGTTAAAAAACTACCATGGGTAGTATAACTTGCCTAACTTCCAACACCTGCTTATGGTCTTGACCTCTCACAGATGCATGTGAAGGTTGCTACCATATTTCTTTTATGCACAAAGGTCTATCCTTCCTGTGTGATTTCACAACTTCCTCAAGACGTTGCTGGAAAATAAGAGATCTGTTTTTTGAAAATACGAAGCACCTCCTATTCACAAATATTGGGATGGGGTACCAGAGTTACTAGATACCAGATACAAACGCCGCCTAACCATAGTCAAAGAGTTCCCCAAGTCTATCATACACAACACTTACAGCATAAAGGTGAAGGGAACACTGACTGGGCTTGATGCTACATCAGAAAGTCACCGCTGTGAAATCGGAGTTGTTGGGTGCACCTTGAGAATGCCTCCAGGCAGTTTTGCTCCCATTTTTTGTTGAAGTTAACCATGCTCAGTTCTGTGCCGTATTTCATTTTTCTAGACTGGCATTGGAAAGATATTGCTGATCTCCTTTCACTGGTGGAAGCGAACTTGACAGTAAGAAATTTGTATTTCAGGCCAAGCCAGACACCGGAAAAACATCACATTTTAAGGGGGCTTAGCATATACAGCAGTAGTGCTTGGGTGAAGATGGTCATGGTCAAAGGCCATGAAATGCAAGCGGTCATTGCAGGCCTGTTTGAGGTAGGGACAGATCATTCATTTACATGGTTTGTATAGAGTAAGTGGTGGTCAGTGCTACAGATAAAGACCCCCTCTAAGAGGAAACTTTGGTAATTCTGGTAACATGTAAGCTTTTTTTTACATGAATAATTCAATAATTCAAGTATATCGTTTTTGAATGAGTGTGAATAGCAGGAGGTCTTCTGAAGATGTGGATGTTCGCAATGTATTTTTTTTAATGACAGTTATAGTTTTAAAGTGAGGAAGTCAGTGGAGAAACCAGTGTCCGTTTGATGCTTTGCTGGATCATAATTCTTTGAATGGACCATTTATTTTGCTTTCTAGGAAGTGGAATTGTCTTTGATTGCAAGACATTTGATAATTTTTGGTTTAAATGCTGTTTTTCATCTTAAAGATGTAAGGATAACTTCGTGAAGGGTTAGCTTGAAAGCAAAAGCTGCCTCTTTAGACGGGTGGTGGGTGTATTTGGGTATGGATTGAGATGATGTAGTGGACTATCCTTATTACAGAAGTTGTAGGGTGTGACAATGGAAAGGTATCTAAAACTAGGAGCAAGTGTACTGCATGTAGGGCCAGGTAGTACTTGGAGAAGCACAACACACAGTATAAGTGGGCACGAGGAGCTATTACAAGGAAAGTAGGTCCAGTACCAATGCTCTCAAAAACTAACATGGTATTCACTGAGGGTTAGCTGTTCCTAAAGTCAGAGAGAGTATAGCAACCTATTCTGGTTGGAGAAGAATTGTAAGAGTAGTCTATCTCGATAGAGTTGGGTTATCTAGAATGATGGGGGAATCATTCCTTTTGGATATAGTGCCCTCACACACCCTTACGAGTGTCCTGCTTCATCATCGGGCGTTCCTCCTCATGGGGGTGGCTCTGCTGTCCTCCTCGTGGGGGTGGCTCTGCTGTCCTTCACAGGCCCCGCAAGAGGGCTCTTCATTGGAGATCTTTTAAGGAGACGCCGCAGTTCTGCCTGTGGGTATGTGGACCTAGGGATTGTGAGTGAGTGAGTTAAAATTACCAGACGGTACCCAGAACCTAGTTTTATTCTGGAGTCAGGATGGTAAGGTTTAAAACAGGGCGGATAAGGAGCACCTCTTGGAAACAAATGTGATGGGGGATAAATGTCTTCCCGCTGCTCTAAGAATCCGTGTGAGTGTGTGATTAAGAGAAATGGGGTCAACATGTTTCGCGCTTCATGTAGGTCCATAAGGGATCCAATGGCACTTTGTCAGGACTGTGAAGAATATAGACCAGGGAAAGTGATTAGAAATCAGGGAAGAAAAAGCCCTGTGTATATCTGCTATACCTATAATCAGGTGTTGATGCGTCTCTGCGCCAGTAGGAACGTGTAGTACAAGTTCCTTTACCCTACCCCCAGATTTAGAAAGGTGGGCCACGTCGGCGATCACTTAGGCTATGAGGGAGAGTATAGTCGCTCTCCCCATCGATGCCCGGTACCTGCCCGGCCATCTGTGAGTTCCCGGGGCCGGGGTTTAGCAAGAGGTTAAGGATGAGAGCATTGGTAGACAACTGTGCTTTTTGGTTAGTTTGTGGATGCCAGTAGGGTGCAAGGAGGATAGTCTTGGTATTTGAGGTTTAGGGAGTGGATGAATTTCAAAACATAATTGTTGTTTCGAATAGCTGGTACACGATGAGGAACATGCATACTCCTGCCATCTAGTGTTGGGTCCAGATGTTTTCAGTTTGTTTTTTCTTCGAAAAAATCTTTTCCAGTTACAAGGTAGGCGACTCCTCCTTTCAGTGATAGTGCGCATGGGCATCGACTCCATTGTCAGATTGTTTTTTTCTGCCATCGGTTTCAGACGTGAATTGGTGCACTCTGGTTCGACACCGTTTCTTCGGTTTTCTTTGGTGCGCAATAAACTCACCCTCAACAGCATCGTTTTTGATCGCGTATCCCATTCCCGCATATCGTATTTACTTCTAAAAAACCCTCTTTCGATCGGGAAGTTTGTGTCGGTCCGCGTCGCAGTCAATGGATTGGACTCCATACAAATTCTTCCATCGGTGCCACGCAAAGTTCCCACGCACTGACTGCTTGTCTCCAGAGCACAGCGAACAGGACTGCGATGCTTGCAATGCTTTCAGCTCCAAGGAGTCTCTTTGCGAGCGTCGGGCTCGACTTCGCGACATGCAGAGCCAACACACAAGCTCCATTCCAGACCTCTTTGGAGAAGATTCGGAACAAGAGGCCGGAGACGCTATGCGAACCGAAGAAGAATAAGATCCCATCGCCATCTGTGACTACGACTCCGAGGGGGAATGACGAGATCCTGCAAGGGCAGCGTACTGTGATTACAGATACTCCCATACCCCAAAATCTGCCTCAGCTCAAGTAGAACGCTCCGGTCCAACCTCCGCCTGCCGGCCACGGTCGGCAGATAGAACACGTCCCGCCGTTAGGCTTGGCAACGAAACACGCCCAAAAGCCTTTTGGCTCCGACCCTAGCCAACAAAAAACGGGCTTTGATTCAAAACCTTCAGGATCGAAATCAAAGACCATCTCCGGCCAACCACCTTAGACACCAAAAACGCTTTCGGATCCGAAATCCTCACGATCCAAGACCCCGGGCCTGAAACCATTGGCATCGAAAGTTTCGTCACAGAAAGTTTCGGCACTGAAACAACTGGAGGTGCCACCTCCATCTCAGAAACATCTTTTCGGTGCTCCGCCTAGCAAGCCGGATCCGAAACAACAAGAGTTGTACATCCATCCAACTACTGGACATATCTCTACAAAAGAGACGCTGAAAGGAGAACCTGAACCAGAGGATGCCTACCATATTCCTTTGAAAAGGAAAAATGTCGGGACTAATCCTTCTCCTCCTCCTCTTCCTTCTCCTCCTCAGCATCAACACTTGATGATTTCACCTGAGCACTCACCACTACACACACACCTGAAAATCAGGATGATGAAGATGGGGTTAAGGACAATGTACCATTAGTTCCAGAGCTGTGGACAGATTACAATACCGACTCTCCCATGGGAAATTATCCTGACCTTTACCCTACAAAACCCTCTCCACCGGACAACAGCGTTACATAGAGCTGTTCGGTAGAGCTGCCAACTATCATGGTGTGCAGCTGCACAAAGAATCCCTGGAGGAGTATTTCCTATTGAAACACTTAGCAGCACACAAAAGTCATCACACTCACTCCCCATGTTAAAGGGTATGATTAAGCATGTTGATGACATATTTTATGGCCCCGTCAAAACCCATATTCTTACCCCCAGGGTAGATAAGAAATGCAAGCCATAGAATTGGCTGAGGCAAAGAGATGCCTTTTCAATGTATGGGAACCTACACACCTGAACAGTAAGGGCAAGATCTGGGTCACCCTAGGCCTCTTGATAGTAAAGAGTAACATCGCACAGTTGTGGGGAGCTGCATGTCCACCCACCATAGAGGACTGGAAGAAAAACATGGACTAGTGTATGTTCCGAGAAAAGATAGTGTATCTAGCACGGGCTGCCCCAAAAAGTGGTCCACAATCTGGGGCACCTGGCACGCCTACCGGGGAAATATCTGTAGCCCCACACGTAATTCCCTTCCTGATGATTTGCCCTCACCGTAAATAATGTAACTCAGACCCTTCCATTGTCCTGTTCCTGTCGTTAATGTGATTACCACTGTACTATTGAATGAATTCCTCTTATCTGTAAACTGCTATGTCGATTCAAGATGTTTAATAAAAAGAATTATTAAAAAAGGAAATGCAAGCCAGCACCATCTGCCCCCAGCCTACATTAAAGGCAATTACCAGTGGACTCCCTCATAGTGTCAACACGCGTAAAAGGGCCGCCTCCCAAACTACAGGAGCTGCTCCACCCCAGATAAGGAATCCAAGCTTCCTGAAGCATCGGGGAAAAGGGTAGCCTCTCAATCAGCAAACTTCTGGCACATCTCTAACACACGGGCGCTGCTTGCAATAGACGACAGGGCGCATTGGGACAAAATGGAGCACTTGCTCCAATATCTGCCCGATGAATACAAAGCTAAAGCGCAAGATTTAGTGCAGGAGGGACAGCTTATTTCAAATAATGCTATCAGGTGCTCCCTAGATGCTGCAGACACTGCTGCTAGAGCTGTAAACACCAGCGTACTTTTAAGAAAACACGCTTGGCTACGCGTATCCGGTTTTAAACCCAAGGTTCAGACTACCATCCTGAACACACCCTTCGACAAAGAGCACCTCGTTAGCACAGTTGTAGATTCCACACTGGAAAAAATGAAAAAAGATACTGAAGTGGCCTAATCCATGGTAGCCCTTCAATTGACACAAGCATGTGGTTCTTTCGACGCTCTTTCTATTGCGGGGGGTCCAAAAATACCACCTCAGAGACTACCACCACCACATACAAAGGTAACAACCAACCTTCTCCCTCTAAGGGTTACTTCAGAGGGGGGTATAGAGGCAATAACGGCAACGGTAGAGGCTCAAACACATGCGCCTTCCCCTCCAACACAAAACAGTGACTTCACTTCCCCCCAAACATTTAACAACTGTTGTGGGACTTCTTTCGGATTTCCTACCAGTCTGGCATTCTATAACAACAGACAAGTGGGTACTGGAAATTCTCTTTCTCTGGTTACTGTCTGGAGTTCACCAACAATCCTCCAAACATTCCCCCAAGGTCACCCAAACTCTCACTGGATCGCTTACACCTCCTAAAACAAGAGGTTCAGTCTCTCCTTCTAAATGGGGCTATAGCTCCAATACCATAACAACACCACAGGTTGGGCGTGTACTCCTTTTACTTCCTAATACCAAAAAAAGGATGGTTCTCTCAGACCAATATTGGACCTCAGAGAACTAAACCGTTACATACAGTCAGTCCATTTTCACATGATAACACTTCCACAAGTACTACCACTTCTTCAACAAGGTGACTTTATGTCTACACTGGACTTAAAGGATGACTACTTCCATATTCCAGTCCATCCCGCTCATCGCAAATATCTCAGATTTATGGTAGCGGGTCAACATTACTAGTTCAAAGTGCTCCTGTTCGGAATCACCACTGCCCCCAGTGTCTTCACAAGGTATCTGGCTGTAGTCGCTGCTCACCTGATGAGACAAAACATCCATATCTTTCCCTACTTGGACGACTGGCTCATCAAAGCCAGCACATATCCAAAATGTCTCCAGCACACCCACAAAACAATTCAGTTATTACATCGACTGGGGTTCACAATCTATGTGCTGAAATCGCATCTCCAACCTGCAAATACCCAAAACTATCTAGCAGTCACCTTACATACGTAAAAGGCTCTGGCTTTTCCCAACGCAGCCAGAATTCACAACATTCTAGTTCTCCAGTTTCAATCCAATCACTCGCTTCCAGCTCGGCTGTTTATGCAACTACTAGGAATGATGGCATCTTGCATCATAATAGTTCCCCTTGCTAGGCTGCACATGCATCCCCTTCAACAATGTGTAGTGTGTCACTGAAACCAATCACAGGGTCTGTTAACTGATCTAGTGTTGGTAAACAGCCGTACTCACCGCTCTCTGAAGTGGTGGAACACACAAAATGTATCAAAAGGACGGCCCCTTATAGACCCGGTTCCAGAGATAGTACTGACAGCGGACGGGTACCTCACTAGCTGGGGAGCTCATCTTCAGCACCACACAGTGCAAGATCTATGGAGGCAACGGCAAAAGTTCCTCTGCATCAATCATTTAGAGCAGCTTGCAATGTTCCTAGCTCTCAAAGCATTTAAACCACACCTGGTTGGCAAAGCTGACTTAGTCCGTAAGGACAACATGACAGCCATGTACTACATACAAAAACAAGGGGGGCAAACTATCTCCCAACTGTCCCGCTTAGCCCATGACATTTGGAAGTGGACCATTCACCACAAAATCTATCTCCTAACGGAACACCTCCCAGGAGTTAACAACCAGATTGCAGATCTCCTCAACAAACAGAGGCAGTAAATACACGAGTGGGAAATTCACCCTCAGGTTCTCCTCCCATACTTTCAAAGTTGAGGATTCCCTCAGATAGATCTGTTCGCCCCACACCAAAACACAAAATGCCTCCAGGTACCCACTCCAGCTATCCAAGGGTAATGCACTATGGATGAACTGGTCAGGGATATTTGCTTACGCTTTACTGCTTCTCCCACTCAATCCAGTAGTGTTTCGGAAGCTCAAGCAAACATTGATCCTAGTTGCTTCCACATGGGCCTGTCAACCATGGTTCACAACCCTGTTGGGGCTGTCTCTAGTCTCTCATCAAAATTTGCGTCTAACACCCAGTCTCCTTACACAGAGCCACAGAGAAATCAGACATGCAGATCCCAAACAACTGAACCTCGCGATCTGGCTCCTGAAGTCCTAGAGTTTGGATATCTGAACCTTCCACCAGACTGTATGAACATCATCAGGGAGGCCAGAAAGCCTACCACAAGAGCCTGTTACGCAGCAAAATGGAAGCGTTTTGTTATTCATTGCATTAACAATCGTTCAAACCCTCTTGATGGTTACATACAAAACATCTGCTATTTGTTACACTTGCAGCCGTCAGGATTTGCTTACACCTCCATTGGGCTACATCTTGCTGCAATAGCTACGCACCTACAAAATAAACAACATCCATCGCTTTTCAGAGTGCCCGTAATTAAAGCTTTTTTGGAAGGACTTAAGAGTTATACCTCCAAGACTCCCACCTGCCCCAGTGTGAAATCCTAACTTTGTCCTCACAAGAATAACGGGACCACCCTTTGAACCCATGCATAGGTGTGTGCCACAGTTTCTCTCTTGTAAAACAGCTTTATTCTTTGTAGTCACGTCACAAAGTAGAGTGGCTGAACTTCAGGCACTAACCATGAAAGAACCATTTTTCCAACTGCACAAAGATAGTGGTTCTACGTACAAACCCTAAATTTCTACCTAAGGTAGTCTCTGCATTTCACATAAATCAGTCAGTAGAATTAACCGTATGCTTCCCTCAACCTGATACTGTTGCAGAGAGAGCTCTACACACCTTAGATGTCAGAAGAGCACTGTTATACTACATCGAAAAAACACAATTATTTTGAAAGACCAAACAACTTTTTATTGCTTTTGCACATAAGGGCAATCCTATCTCCAAATCACGTATTGCAAGGAAGATTGTTAAATGTTTTCAAACCTGTTACACAAAAGCAAAAAGAACTTTAACTTAACCCCTTAGAGTGCATTCCACTTCCAAGATAGGGATTACTATGGCCTTCTGAGGAAACATTCCCATAGTGGAAATTTGCAAAGCTGCAACATGGTCTACACCGCACTCATTCACAAAACACTATTGTGTAGATGTATTAGCAAGACGACAAGCTAATGTGGGCCAAGCAGTACTTAAGACACTATTTCAGACAACTCCAACAGCTACAGGTAAGCTACCACTATGGTAGATTACTACTATATAGTCTATGCAAAGCATGTGATCTACAGCTAACATCCCTCAAACGTATAACGTTACTTACCCAGTAAACGACTGTTCTTGGCATGTACAGCTGTAGAGTCACATGCGCCCAACCACCTCCTCAGGTACTTGTAGCTGCTGCAGTTCTCTTTAGTATACATACAGACACATGGACATCTCTATTCTACTCTTTCTAACTTCATTGTCTCCCTCTGCGGGAAAACAATATAACAATGATGTCGATGCCCATGCAAACCATTACCGAAAGGAGGAGTCACCAACCTCGTGACTGGAAAATACTTCATCAAATAAAAACAAACTGCAAACATCCGGACCCAACACTAGATGGCAGGAGTTTGCAAAGCATGTGAATCTACAGTTGTACATGCCAGGAATAGACGTTTACTGGGTAATTAATGTTATCCTTGCGTGAGATACAAACACACCATTCAGGATTCAGAGCTGTGTGTGAGACAGAGATCTTGGTAGTTTTTTGATAATAGTTGAGCCTTTGAGACCTGGATGCCATCAGTCTATCTACCTTATGGTGGATGTGTCAGCAGCATTCAGTATAATTGACCACAAGTTGTCACATGACTGTAGTGTTAATTGGCGAACTCTTCTGTGCATTGGATTGATCTTTCTCAGATCGGCTGTGGAGGGTGGTGGTCGAGATAGGGGGATCATTATAAGTGACAGCCCCTGCGTAGTAAGCACCATATTTTTTGAGGCTGCTTAATGCCGTAATTCGGAAACATGTTCATGGGCATCTCAATAAACAGATTTGTAATATTTGACCACATCCATCAGAGGGTGACCTTTTCACCTACATTTTTGAAAGTGGAAGAAAATGAAGAAGGAACATTCCACTGTAATGTCCATGTAGACGCTGTAGCCTGTGGGGGATTTGGGACATTGTTGGACAAGCTGGGGTTGTGAAGTGCTAAGAGCTGGGGCTGAGTCTGTCATCTCAGCCTGACTCTGAGTTCCCTATGCCCTACCACTGTTTCAGATTCAAAGGCTGGTGCTGAAATGTCCCAAATTCTCTATCCACCCGACTGCCTGTGTCTAGTGTCTGATAGACGGCAGGTCTATTCCTAATTTTCCAATGTAATGTCTATAAAAATAACAACCACACACGACTCTTGGTAATTGTCCTGTGTTCTTTAGAGCTTGGGCCTTTTCAAAACTGTTTGGTGTGTATGTCTTTGCCTGTATTATCACCTTTTTCATGGGCATGTATTTATTCTCTTTGACTGTAGAAGCTGGAATGGGAGAAATGCTGGATCATGCAGTTCTACTGCAGGTTATCAAGGAGCAACAGGTGCAGCAGAAACGTCTACTCGACCAGCAGGAGAAACTGCTAGCTGTGATCGAAGAGCAACACAAAGAAATACACCAGCAGAGGCAGGAGGAGGGCGATGAGAAGTTAGGTAAGAGCCTCAGGCAAGACCATTGTTTGCTAATATTTAAGATACAGTGGACAGATAAGAGCCTGAGTGCACACCAGGAGAGAAAATGGCAGGTAACATTTTAGAAGAATGGCCAGGTATGGTGGCTCTGTACTCTTTAGGCCAGTAACATGTATTAACAGTAGTAACACATAGTAAAAGTAGACTAGTCAAAATTGGGTGCATTGCAAGAGATCTGTGTAAACCCCAGCCTTTGAAACAGTGTTGCTAGTCAAGTTAGAAGAGCAGATCTGTACAGCACCAGGAACCCTGTTCTAATCACCATCCAGCGATACCCCAGATGCCATTCCCCCAACTGCTTCTGTGGCACACCTCACACCACGGCAGGAGCTTTCACATGCACCCATTGCCAGTTCTCCAGCAGCCACATACACTCCACACAAATACTAACCACGCCCTCAAATCCCGATTCCAACACACATGCCACACAAGCACCAACAGCGCCTGCATCTCAACCCTATAACACCCACTTGCATGCATGCTTTCCAACACACAACCACTCAGCAAACACAACCAAAATATGAGGCCTGTTGAGTAGCCATGCACCAGACATCCTCTTGATCACAGAAACCCTCAGGTGCTCCCGACATTGCCATGGCAATCTCAGTGGGCTACAAGATAACTTGGCAGGACCGCCTTCACAAGCCAGAAGGAGGACTCCTCTACAAGGAATCCGCCAAGTACACAAGATCAACACCCCATTCATGGAACAACTGCCTTTCAAGCTGCACATCTCAGAAAACTTCATCCTAAGTGGAACCCTTGCCTACCGACTACTAAGCTTTAGGAACAACAGACTCACCCAGCTCGCCCCAGAACGAACACACACTGTAAGACACACAATGGACCGTATTTTCACCACAAGCGACAGAATCAAATACAACTTGACCACACCGTTTAAATGGACCGGTAACTTTATCATCCACTTACAAATCAACACACTTCAAGTCAACACCCCTACCTGGTTCTAGTGGCGACTCCTCCACTCTTGTGGAGGAACGTCGCCCCACTGCTTTTTGAGCAGTTAAAAATAAATTGATAATAACAAGACGTTATCAGTCTATTATTCTGTGCAGACTAGAGCCAGGTTGCAGTGGGGCTGAGCTCACCAGAGCAGGATGTGGAGTGGTTTGCACTCCCAACGTTTGCAAGGCTGTTTTTTCCCGAGATTCTTGGGCCGTCCAAACAGTCCTAAGCACTTACCATATTCTCCATCTGGCTGTGTTACGCAGCCCGGTAAAGAACATGCACAGGCACTGACCAAGCGCCAAACAGGCCGCGCAGACCAAGCACGAGGCTGCATGAGCAGCATCGTACTTGGCTGGGAGCCTGGGTGCTTCCGGTGCTGCCATTGCAGAGAGATGAGGATGGAGGAGAGGCGCGTCGTATGTTTAAAAAAAAAATGTGTTCGAACATATGGGCTGCAGACCACACACTGTTGCATTAGATCACCATCTGGTGGTGGGCCTGGATGATTACACTTTGTTGTTGTCTTGGAAGAGTCTTTGTCTGCTGGGTGACTCCTCCTTTAGACAGTAGTGCGCATGGGCATCGACGCCATCCTCAGATTGTTTTTTTCCGCCATCGGGCTCGGATGTGTTAATCGTTCAGTCCCATTACCGATCTCTTTTCGAACCCATAAATCAATCTACAATAGCAATATCGTCTTCGACACTGATTCCGGTCGCCCGCGTCGTAGAGAGGATCCACTTCTCCATTCCAGCGCTTGTCGGGGCCGTTGGGCCCAACTGAGCCATTGGGCCTTTGGCTCATGGAAAGAACACTGTTCAAAAAGTGCCCTAAGTTTGGACACAAGTTTCCCTGCACCGACCTGCATGAATTTTGCAACCTGTGCTTGTCTCCAGAGCACGAGAGTCGAGACTGTGAGGCCTGCGCTTCGTTCCGGTCCAAGAAGACAATCGGGGACCGTTGAGCTCGAAGAGCTATGGAGCAATCCTCGTCGTCGACACCAGACCTCATCATAGACGAGGCACCGATCGAGGTAGACGTCGAAGAACAGCAAGAAGACGTTGCTTCCGAGGCAGAGGACTCAGCTTCCGGAGCAGAAGATCAATCCGAAGATGATGATCTTCTTCCAGCTGGTTAACAGGTCGTGAGTAAGAGCGTCGACCCTGTTCACCCCCCCATACCGGGACAGGCTTCGGTTCCACCCCCACCTTCGGGTCCGAGTGCACACCGATCGAAAACATCAGAAGCCCCGCCTTCGGGCTCGGCAGTAAAGACTATTAAAAAGCCTCTGGTCGACTCAGGCTCGAGTCAGACCGTCGGTCCCAAAAAGCAGAAAGTGCTTAAGCCGAAGACACACCCTTTGATACCAAGGGTTACCGAACTGAAACCGAAACCAAGTTAGGCACCAAAGGACGTTCCGAAACTAAGCTCGGCACCGAAAGACGTTCCTAAACCAAGTTCGTAAAATTAACAGGAGTGTAACCCATAGACCAATTCAGGACTGGGTAGGTAAGATGCAACAAAGAAACAATGTCCTGAGAGGTAAGAGTCTGTAGACAATTAGAACATGCATGCACATAGCATTACTTGGAAAGAAAGAAGGAGAATACTCGTTGGTATGACAAAAGATAGTTACTCATCTTTATATTGTAACATTAGTTCCATGGTCGGATGTATACAGTTGAAAACAGCACTGCATAAATTGAATTGGTGACAACCATATAAAACTTGGTGCATAAAAGTGTACAAAGTGCAAGTGGCTACGCATGTGAAAGTGAACAGCGTTGATGGCGCACTGTGAGTAAGGTGCAAATAATTTACAGTGAGTGGCTCAAAGGCGCATGTGACAGCGTGATATCACAGTAGGCAAAGGTTCTTTCAATTAATTGTAGAGCCACAAGGGAGGAGTGCGCCTATTATTTAGGCTGTTAGGTCAAGACCTAACAGCCTAAATAATAGGCGCACTCCTCCCTTGTGGCTATAAAGATGAGTAACTATCTTTTGTCATACCAACAAGTATTCTCCTTCTTTCTTTCCAAGTAATGCTATGTGCATGCATGTTCTATTTGTCTACAGACTCTTACCTCTCAGGACATTGTTTCTTTTTTGCACCTAAACCAAGTTCGGCACCAAAAACTCCGGTACCTAAAAAAGCAGACTAGAAATCAGTTTCCATGCCGAAACACACTTCGGCTACAAGAACGGATGAGTCTAAACACTCGGCACCCAAAACTTTGGATCCAAAAAGCGCTGACCCAAACAAGAAACAAGATAAATCTTCGGAACAGAAAACAAGAACCGTTCCAAAGATAATAGACACTGTAAAAGCTAAATCTGATGGCTCCAAACCACATAAATCGGCACCAAAGAAAGATTTATCGGTACAAGAACTTTTCCAGCCTTATGTAAGACAACAGACTCTAAAGATTCATCCACAAACTGGACAAATATATACAGTGCCTGAAAAGAGGAAAATAGCCATCTCCTATTCCCTCAAAGAAGCATGTTCAGACTTCCCCCACAAGACCTCCTTCCCCACAAGTAGAAATACAACTAGATATTTCTCCTGCAAACTCACCAGCTACTACACATAGTATGATACCACAGGAGGAGGACTATGGGGATACATACTCTCAACACAGTTATCAGCAAATAGATGACATTAATGACCCAGATGATATGGCTGGGTCATCTGGTGACCCATGGAAAGATTACAATGCACCAGATGCACCAATCTACCACAGGATGAGGCATACCCGTCTAGGCCATCTCCACCAGATGACACCATTGGGTCACACAGCTCATTCATAGAGCAGCTACTTTCCATGGAGTAGACCTGCATACTGATCCAATACAAGAGGATTTTCTTATGGATACACTGTTAACAGAACATAGAACCACTACCACACTGCCAATACTGAATGGAGTGGTAAGACATGCACCAGAAATATTTAAAGACCCAGTCAGGGCCAGAGTAATTAACCCCAGACTGGAGAAAAAATATAAAGCAGCTCCGTGTGATCCTGCATACATTAAAGGACAGTTGCCACTAGATTCACTGGTAGTGTCAAACGCGAGAAAGAGAGCCAACTCGCAGGCAACAGGGGATGCTCCACCCCTGACAAAGAATCAAAGCTTCTAGATGCATCAGGGAAACGCACACTATCACAAGCTGCCAATATATGGAGGATTGCTAACACTCAAGCTCTATTAGCAAGATACGACCGAGCTCATTATGAAGAGCTAGAGTCACTTATGCAACACCTGCCAGAACAATATAAGGCTATGGCTCCTGATTTAATACGGGAAGGCAAAGTTATAACTAATACCTCCATAAGATGCGCACTAGACACTGCAGACACAGCATCTAGAGCAGTGAACACAGGGAGGGTATAGAGGAAATAACAATAAGGGCAGAGGCAACAACAATCGCAATGCCTCTACTCCCAAACAGTGACTTCCCTTCCATCCCCCAGACCATTCCACTCCGGTCGGGGGAAGATTACAACAGTTCCTACCTGTCTGGAACTCCATCACCATAGACAGGTGGGTGAGACAAATAATTCAGTCCAGATATTGCCTGGAGCTCACTTCCACTCCTCCGATAATACCACCCAGACAACGTCCTATGTCACAAGAGCACCTCTTAGTACTAAAGCAAGAGGTAGATTCTCTACTGCAAAAGAATGCAATAGAACCGGTACCAAAACACAGTGGTTTACTCTCTTTATTTTCTCATACCCAAAAAGGACGGGTCTCGTAGACCAATTCTAGATCTAAGACCCCTAAACCAGTACATACATTCAGACCATTTTCATATGGTCACATTACAGCAGGTTTTACCGTTACTACAGAAAGGAGACTTCCTTGCCACATTAGACCTCAAGGACGCCTACTTCCACATTCCCATTAATCAGTCTCACAGGAAGTACCTAAGGTTTGTGCTACAAGGTCAGCACTACCAATTCAAGGTGCTCCCATTCGGAGTGACAACAGCACCTTGAGTATTTACAAAGTGTCTAGCAGTAGTAGCAGCACACATAAGAAGGGACAACATTCATGTATTCCCATATCTAGACGACTGGCTAATAAAATCCAAGTCATACAACCAATGTGTACAGCACACGCATCAAACAGTCTGCCTGTTGCACAAATTGGGGTTCACAGTAAATCAAAACAAGTCACATCTACAACCGTCCCTATCTCAGCAGTACCTGGGGGCCACGATAGATACCTCCAAAGCAATAGCGTACCCCAACTTAGTAAGAATACAAGCTATGCAGAATCCAATACAAAAATTCAAAGCTCACCACTCACTACAAGCTCGAGTGTTCATGCAGCTAATAGGAATGATGGCATCTTGCATTTTCATAGTGCCATACGCAAGACTACAAATGCGCCCCATACAAGAATGCTTGGCAGGTCAGTGGAATCAGGCTCAACAAGAGATAACAGATCTGGTAGTGGTAGACGACCGGACGCATCGCTCTCTGCAATGGTGGAACCACAAAAACCTTTCCAAGGGCCGGCCGTTTATAGAGTCAGTTCCACAAATAATACTGACCACAGGTGCATCTCTCACGGGATGAGGAGCGCACTTACAAAGTCGCACAGTACAAGGAACATGGACAATGAAACAAAGAGTACTCCACATAAATTATCTGGAGTTACTAGCAATCTTTCAAGCTCTAAAATAGTTTAAACATTACATATCAAACAAGGCTGTACTAGTCCGGACGGACAATATGACAGCAATGTATTACATTCAAAAGCAAGGAGGAACACACTCCATACAGCTCTCCCGGCTGGCGCAGAGCATATGGAGGTGGGCCATTCCTCGAAACATTTTTCTGTTAGCAGAACATCTACCAGGAGTGCACAATCAATTGGCAGATCTGTTAAGTCGTCAGAGACAACTGATACACGAATGGGAGCTTCATCATCATGTTCTTCAGCCATTTTTTCAAAGGTGGGGACAACCAGAGATAGATCTGTTTGCCACACAAAGCAACTCCAAATGCCTAAACTTCACCGCCAGGTACCCACACCCATTATCCAAGGGCAATGCGGTATGGATGAACTGGTCAAACAAATTTGCGTACGCTTTTACACCTCTCCCACTAATTCCATTAGTGGTACACAAACTAAGACAACATTCTCTCACATTGATTCTAAAAGCACCAACGTGGGCGAGACAGCCATGGTACACAACGCTACTCCAACTCTCTGTAGTACCACACCACAAACTAAAACTCTCCCCACATCTGCTAACACAGAACCATATAGAGATTATGCATCCAGACCCAATGCAGCTCAATCTAGCGATTTGGCTCCTGAGGTCTTAGAGTTTGGATATCTAAATGTACCTCCTGATTGCATGGATGTCATTAAAGAGGCAAGACGTACTACCACTAGAGCATGTTATGCAGCAAAGTGGAAACGATTTGTTGTCTATTGTACAAATAACAACGTTAACCCTTTAGATGTTTCAATACAAAACATCATATGCTATCTCTTACATCTACAAGGATCTAATTTAGCGTACTCTTCAATCAGATTACGTCTCGCTGCTATAGCAGCATATCTCCAAAACAGACAACATTTGTCATTGTTTAAGGTACCTGCAATCAAAGTGTTTATGGAAGGACTTAAAAGAATAATTCCTCCAAGAATACCACCGTCTCCAGTATGGAATTTAAATGTTGTGCTCACAAGACTTATGGGTCCACCATTTGAACCATTGCATAAGTGTGTGTTACAATTTCTTACATGGAAAGTTGCCTTTTTAGTAGCAGTTACATCACCACAAAGAGTGAGTGAGAACCAGGCATTAACAATTCAAGAACCATTTATACAACTTCATCATAATAAACTGGTTCTCAAGACAAATCCAAAGTTTCTGCCAAAAGTCATTTCACCATTCCATCTCAACCAATCCATTGAGTTGCCAGTATTTTTTCCACAACCGCAAACGGTTGCAGAAAGAGCTCTTCACACACTAGACGTAAAAAGAACGGTTCTGTACATATACTACATAGATAGAACAAAACCTTTTCAAAAAACGAAACAAATGTTTTTGTCCTTTTCACCTCCACATAAAGGCAATCCAATTTCAAAGTCAGGAATTACCAGGTGGATTGTTAAGTGTATTCGGATTTGCTGCCAAAAAGCAAAACGCACTTTAACCATTCCTCCTAGGGCTCATTCTACCCGTAAGATAAGAGCATCTATGGAATTCTTAGGAAACATACCATTAGATGATATCTGTAAAGCAGCTACATGGTCTACTACACACACATTTACAAGACACTACTGCGTAGATGTGTAAGCAAAACAACAAGCAAGTGTGGGCCAGGCTGTACTAAAAACATTATTTCAAACTACTGCAACAGATGTGGGTGACCACCGCTAAGGGAGAAACTGCTGTGCAATCTATGCAACAGTGTGTGGTCTGCAGCCCATATGCCTCAAACGGAAAATTCTACTTACCAGTATACATCTGTTCTTGGCATGTAGGGCTTCAGAACCACACACGCCCACCCGCCTCCCCGGCTGCCTATATCTGTTTCAGTATTACTTATTTAGATACACAATACAGGGTCATCCTTATCTGTAATAATACAACTCCATCATTTGCCCAATGGCGAAAACAATCTGAGGATGGAGTTGATGCCCATGCGCACTACAGTCTAAGGAAGGAGTCACCCAGCAGACAAAGACTCTTCCAAGACAACAACAAAGTGTAATCATCCGGGCCCACCACCAGATGGTGATCTAATGTAACAGTGTGTGGTTCTGCAGCCCTACATGCCAAGAACAGATGCATACTGGTAAGTAGAATTTTCCTTTTCTCCATTTCCCGCCTCAAACCCCCCATTCTGACTCAGCCGCAACTGCCAGGTTCAACATTTTAAGCTTCATCTGGGGCAAAATCTCAGAGGTAAACTGACTCAGTGCCCTCAGATTGGCACAACCTAACCTCACAAACAACCTAGACAACGACATCAACAACTGAATCAAGAACTCCACGGACTCCCTCACGTCCATCAAACCTAATAAGCATAGTAGATCATACAAGCCGGCCTGCTGTTACAGAGGAGACGACCCCAATACCAAACAACACTGTAAACGGCTTGAGAGGAAATGGAGAGCCATCCGCAACACCATCAACAGAACTACCTACAAAGCTGTGCACAGACATTATCACCAGCACCACGAAAAAAGCACTAGAGGACTGAAGCTCCAATAGCTGCAAGGAGATCTTCTCGATCGTTAAAAATGTCACCTCGCCCACAGTCACTGTTACCAATATCGTTGCCTCCCAACAACTCTGCGACAATCTATCCAACTTCTTCCACAGCAAAATTGCAAACATCTACAGCAACTTCGCACACCAACCCAATCCCCAGAGAACTCGTTGCTAACCTAGCCACCACCGATCCAAGAAGTCCACTTGACCGATTAGACAACCCTCTTCCAGAAGCAACACAGCAGCAATCATGCGGACCATCCACTCTGGGGCCCCAAATGACTCATGCCCCATCACATCTACAACCTAAGAACATCACCAATCAGCACCAACCTGACCCACATCATCAACACCTCTATCACGTCTGCCACTTTCCTGGATGAATGGAAACTAGCAGAAATCAATGCCCTTCTCAAGAAACCCACAGCCGATCCAAATTAACTGAGCAACTTCCGACCCATCCCTGCGGATTTCCTATCCAGCCAAAGTGATTGAAAAGGCCATCAACAAGCAACTCACGACCCACCTCGAACTTCACCATCTTCCAGGCATCACTTAATCAGGATTCATAAAAAACCACAGCACCGAAACAACACTCATCGAGGATTCCATTTGAATCATCCTGGATGAGAAGAAACAGCAGCCCTCATCCTGCTCGACCTCTCTGCTGCCTTCAACCGTGTCTCCCACACCATCCTCATCAGAAGCTTCACGAGATTGACCTACAAGGATCTCCTCTCAAATAGAGCTGGGTCAGGCTGCCAACTTCACATCAAAGACTAAGAAATAGATATTTGGAGTCCCACAGGGATCGTCCCTCAGCCCCACCGTTTTTAGCATAAACATGACACTGCTCACCAATATCTTCCAATCACAAGGCATTACCGTCATCTTCTATCCCAATGGCACCCACCTCATCCTCTACCTTACGGACAAAACATCCACTGCCAGAACCAACTGCATGACCATGGTAGCAGACTGGATGTGAACCAACTGCCTGCAGCTCAATTCTGACAAGATGGAAGTACTGATCTTCGGCAACAAGACCTCCTCCTGGGACTCCACCAGGTAGCTGTCGAAGCCAAGACCAACATCCACACCAACAGACCATGCAAGAAATCTAGGGATCATCCTAGACAACAAGTTTAACATGATGACTCAAGTCAACACAGTGTGCACCTCCTGCTTCCACATCCTACACATGCTGCGAAAAATCTGCAAATAGTTACATCAGAACGCCGGACAGACCGTCTCACATGCACTCATCACCAGCTGGCTTGACTACGGCAAAACTCACCTACGCTTGAATTTCCAAACAACTACTACACTTCAGAACACCTCTGCAAGACTCATACTCGGCCTCCCATGCCGCACTTGCATCAAACTACTAATGCACGAAAGCATTTGCAATGCACTAGGTCTCACATTACTGAAAGTATGAGCTCACTACAGACCTCTAGGAGCGGCTTGCGGTGCTGCACAGACACATGCACTGCTGGCGCCTTGCTCACTAGGGACTTCTAGGAGAAGCTTGCGGTACTGCACCGAGACATGCAGTGCTTGGTGCCTTACTCACAAGGGACCTCTAGGAGCAGCTTGCCGTACTGCCACGAGACATGCAATGCTGGTGCCTTGCTCACTAGGGACCTCTAGGAGCAGCTTGCGGTACTGCACTGAGACATGCACTGCTGGCGCCTTGCTTATTAGGGACCTCTTAAAGTAGTTTGTGGTACTGCACCTAGACATGCAGTGCTGGTGCCTTGCTCACTACGCAAGCATTTGCAATGCACTAGGTCTCGCATTACTGAAAGTATGAGTATTGGCGCTGCATTATTATTTGTAATGCCAATACCTCAAACTATCAGTAAAGCGAGACTTATTGCATTGCAAATGCGTGTTTTCAACATCACTGTGTAGTACTGGCCAGATGCGTGTGATATGAGATCTCAATAGTGAACAATGAGTGACTGCTTACAATCAAAACTGAGGTTCTCTGAACTGGGTGTGGGTCTCCATATTTAAATAGTTGAGGGGTAGTGGACAGGGCTGAGGCGTGTGGCATGAGCAGTGTCAGGGCAGGGTGTTTTACACGTACTTAAAGACTGCCATGAGCAATTATTAAAATCTTCCAATTCTCTGTTTCAGGTGCAGACAAGCCACAGGAGCAAGCTGTTGCTTTATTGAAAAGCAAAGAGGAAGGAAAACCGAATGTAGCAAGACCTGCGAGTGACGAGCTTGAAGGGCAGAATGTTATTGAAGCAAAGCAACAAGCTATCCTGCTGGCAGAACAAGCAGAAGCAGGTGCAGATGGAGCCATTGGGGCTAATGGAGAGCACCCAGAAGTGCCTGCCATTCTTTTTAATCTTCCTGATCATGGGAATGCCCACAAACAGAAACCTCATATTGCTGATGACTTTGCTAATGATGTAAATATCCAAAAGCAAGAGGCCAAAAATCCTTCAGATATTGCTCAGAATGCCCGACAGCTGGAGCCTAAAGTTCACCCTGATATTGAGAATGCTAAGCAGCAGCAACCTAAACTTCATGTTGATGTTGGAGGCAATGACCAGCAACAGGAGCTTAAAGTTCACGCTGATATTCATGAGAATGCCCAGAAGCAGGATCATAATGTTCATGCTGAAATAGGAAAGAATGTTAAGCAGCAAGAGCCTAAAGTACATGCTGGCCACGTGGGAGATATTAAGCAGTGGAAGCGTAAATTTCCCTCTGACCTTGGGGAGAATTCCTTTGAAGAGGACGTTAACAAACATGCTGAGGTTCCAGAGGTTCGGAATGCTCAGCAGCCAGAGCATATAAAAAGCGCTGAAAAAGTTGAAGGTAAGGACCACCAAAAGGCTCCCGAGGTGGTAAAAAACCCTGCAGCTAAGCACATGGGCCATGCCCAGCCAGAAGGGGAGCTACCAGGCAAGGATCACCAAGAAGCAGGAGGGCACCTCAAAGTGGCTGGTTTGGAACCTAACTCTGAAATTCAAAAGCAAATTCAGCCTGAGGGGAACATGAAGGCTGTTCTTGGCAGTAAGGAAATTCCCGACCCACACATAGAAGAGCCAAAAGCCAAGTTACACAGTAGAAATCAACCACCAGATGCTGAAGGCAAGGAGCAGTACCCCCTGAAAGTCAAGTCAAAACCCTTGCAGGAACAAGAGATCCTAGATCATGCTGGTCAGCAAGGTCCAGCTGTCAACCAAGCTCAAATTGTTCCAGAAGAGCCTAAGTTAGAGGAACACAATCTTCCACGACAAGAACAATTTGCAAACAATGAGCTGAGACTTAAGGAGAGCAACATTGAGAATATCCGACCTGCAAAGGAAATAAACAGAAATGAACTGGAAAATAAGCCCCAAGAGAAGGGGGGGGCCATTGCAGATCCTCCACAAATGGAGAACGAACCAATCAAGCCAAATCGAGACTTAAAACTGCAGAATGAGGTGGAGCTAAGGAGGCGGCGGCGGGCTCTGCCAAATTCTGAGAAGTCAGGCAATGTTGATGACACCTCCCTCATCCACCTTAACCCCATCCCCGATGTGAAGGTGGATGGCCTGCGCAGCGCTCTGGAGCAGAGCCTGCATCAGGCTGCCGAGGGGGCCATACACTTGATCCATAGCCGACAACTCAAACAGATCCATGCCAGTGAAAATGAAGATTGAACTGTTAATGCTTAAATATTGAGCGATCAGGGCATGCTTTGTGTACTAGTGATACACTCAGCTTGACTAGTGTCCAACGACCAATTCCTGCCATTCCCTTCTGCTTTGACATCTCCAAAGCAGAAGGAGGGAGTGTCTTCCCTCCACATAATTCCTATGACTTCTTCTCGGTTTGTCAAACCTTGTTATCTTTCTTTTTTCCGTTTATTAAGTTCTTGTGGGACATTCGATCACAGTCTTGGTGCTTGTTACAACGTGAGACGGAGACTAAGTCTTTCCACATGTAAGTGCCGACTGCAACATAAACACAGACTTTGCCGTCCTTTTCGTACTCTACTCCTAAGTGCTCCTGTTCCCCCAGGAAGTGTTTGCAATCAGTGAGAAGGCTTTAAAATCTGCGATTTGAAACCATAAGTTAGGGGTTTCATGCTGGCTTTGACAATGCCTTTCAACCTCCACCTATTCCCCCCCACTCCTCCTCCTCTCCTGCTCCCCCCACCAACCATGCTGATGCTGCTGATGGAAGCTATATTGACTGTACAGTACTGACTGGACATGTTTGTGTAACAGCATTTTGAAAGTACATATCCTTTTCAACACCCAACAAATGTTTTTCCAGAGTCTTGAGTGAATAGCATAGCGTTTCTTTCAGTTTGGCATTGTCGTACTTTAGAGGGTTTACAACCTAGGTGCCTCTCCCTTCAGCCATATGCTGGTGGGTGCTCTTTATATGGTATAATCATGTTTTCTGTTTATCATTTTGAAAATCCATGCAGATGTTTCTCGGTAACAAAAATATCATATATGGAAGTGAGTTCTAACATTGATGATTCTTCGACAACCTCCTCTATGTCCACACCTAGTCTGGAGTCACAAGCAGAGCTGGGCAGCTTTAAGTGCTGCTTCTGTTGGTTATTTAATATTAAGAACCCAGTGCCCAGTTAAACGAAGTCATTGGGTACCAGCTGATGCCAAGGCATTTAAAATATCATTGCCGTTAGTGATGCCAATGATGGGTTGGGTCATGTGGCAAAATAGTCTTGTACGGGGCCAGTAAGTCTTTATTTGTAAGTAAAAGGATAAGGTGTCAGTAGTATGTTCACAGTACACGTTTACCAGAATAACATTCTGTTCAGAGTTGAAAAAATTATTTTAAAAACAGGATAAAATATCTATTTTTTTCAGCTGGGCTGGTCACAGCTAAATAAAGGAATTAAATAAGCAGTTTGGAATTTGGTTCAGGTTTACCTTGTTTGTTTTTAATAGCCAGTTTATTTTTAGTAACTATTTTGCTATAATAAAGACTTCTAGTACACATTGCAGATGTTTAAAGCATTTGATAAACTGTTTTATTCCTACTTCAGTTGGGCGGGCCCTGGAAGCAGTTCTATAACCATCCTAAAGTTTATGTAATTTTTTAGATTTTAGCACTAGCAGTATGCTGTCATTTCACTGAAATCCGTTACATTCTAGTGGAAAGAGCTCATTTCTGTGTTTCAGCAACAGCCTGGTTTTAGATTTTAAGTAAGATTGTGCCTTTCCGTTTAACTCTTATGAAGAAGATGATTGCTGGCACCTGCCTGATACTGTCAAACTAATAAAACTGTTTAACATATAGAAGTGTGAGCATTTAAAATTCAAAGTTCAGTCACTAGAATGCGTTTATCGAAGATCTAAGGAGCACAAATTGCAAATCTCGGCAGGCATCAAAGAAGTGAATCTACATGTGTTTTTATTTTCTACTGTTTTATAAACCCCTGCGTGTAAATCAGTTTGCTTAATTTTGAACGTGTCTTACTGCACATCACTTACAGTATGTTAAGCACATCATGATTTACCCTTGGGGCACATGCAGCAGATTGGGGGAATGCGGGATTTGTTATTTACTCCAGTATTGGAACTTTCATAGATCCCTATAGCTTGTATCATTCCCCGTCGTCGGAATGGGAGCCTCGGTAAATAAAAAATAACATAGTAGGTACAAAAGAGAAAGAAAGGCCAAGGCCTCATCTCATTTTGTAGCATATCCACCTTTTTTTTGTAAAAGAGACCAAACTAATGCAACAACCAATCAGATTAGCCTCACCACTTAGAACCTTCCTGAGAGAGCTTCAGAGCCTCAGATTTTCTACTGCATGTTGTGCTAAGGGAGTCGCCACTGAGATCTGCTCAGATTTCTCTACAACTTTAGATTTCTTCTCTTTTTTTTACAATTCTCTTCAGGATGTCAGACAACTATAAGAAAGCTTTATTTAAAGCCTGTGCTACTTGTTCTAAGAAAAGGCTTTACATTGAGGACAAGCATAAGGACTGGATTTATTGCTTGTACCCTGATCACAAGGCCACTGATTGGAAGACCTGCAGGGCCTTCTCTACCAAGACCGTGGAAGGTCGTTTGCTGACCTGGCTGCAGAAGCTGAAGTCATGTAAAGAGGAAGTATCTAGTGACAGTGATGATGCCTCCTCAGCAACATCTTCAAGGAGGTCTAGAAATAGGTAGGTCTTCCCCTTAAACTTCGACTGATCTTCCTACTAAGGCCTTACAAACGACCTCTGATAGGTCTGACATGCGCAGTTCTAAAAAATCTCCTCACCGAGGTGTAAAGGAGAGGGAGGGACTAGTTCCTGAGGTACTTTCTACTCAGAAGGCTAGCCATGGACCTTCTGTTTCTCCTCCACCATCTGACAAGCCAAAGCTGTTCAAAAAACCCGCTTCTGTACCTTAGGATGGAAGATCTGAAAAGAAAATCCGTTGACGATGACACCAGGTACGTCAACAACGGCATCTAAGATTCACCAGACGTTGATTCCAGCCTTGTCGACGGGCACGTCGATGAGAACTTCGCCGACGGCGACTTTGTCGACGCTACAGGTATTTAGCACAACAGTGGAGAGGCAAAGCGTATCAGTACTTATTTGTGGCTTTAAATGCCATACATATAAATCAAACAAACAACACTGCTGCCAGCGCTGGGAAAAACAACTTACCCTACTATTTCAAGGGGAGCAAGATGGTTGTTATGAACAAAACATAATAACCTGCTGTTGCCTTTGCAAAACTCACAATTTCATTGATTTTTTACACCTCTCTGGGTGTTTTTACATTATTTTTTGTGCATGGAAATATACATCGGACAATATCAGTAATATACATAAAAAAACATACAATAAAGGAAAAAATGTGACTAACAAGAAAAATATTTACAACACGCTACACATTTCACTCAATCTTGGCCAAACATTCATACCCCACCACTAACAATATACACACATATACAGGTTCCAGTGTCAAAAATGCTATTGCAAAAGTAAAAAATACATACAAACAGTTTCTATAATATGATGCAAATTCTTAAACTAATCTGTTATAGGAACCAAAATCCTTTCACTATTTATAGTCCATTCTGAAGTTCAATATGACCCAGAACCAGATCGGTCGACGCGTTTCGAACCTCAATAATTCAAGGGTTCTCCTCAGGACCAATAGTGTTGCTAAAAAATAAGACAAAAGAGACACCAACTTAAGTTTGGCTTCCTTCTACGAGCCCAGCGCCCCTATCTGCTGAAGAAAACTGCTAACCCCAGTCATACCTTAAATCTTGGGTCCAAATTGACCACTTGTATGCCACAGAAGATTGTTTTCAAGTCACATCAAAAGGAGCTGGAAAAAAGATAGTGACCACTTTTTAGACACCACACATTCACCCTTGAGACCATCAGACTCTCTCGTCTTTTTGCATGCAATTACTCACCCGCTCGAAACGCGGGTTCAGCTCGCAGGGATAAAGTGGATTGATTATGATAAAGGCCTGGGGGCACCGCCTCCTTTGGTGGGCAGATTTCCCTTGTGAAAGGCGCTTCGTCTTTTTCTGATTCCTGTCAGAAAAGGACATGCTAATGTCAGCGCACCTCGGAAAAACGGGCTGGATTGCAAGAATTGTTTTCTGAGCCCAATTCCTGTGTCTTTCTTACCGTATGAATCGGTAATTCTTCAAAGCGTATGCCTCCAGTGTCCTGTCTGCGCTCGGATGCTGCGTTCGTCAAAGCAAATTACTTCTAAATCAACATAGATGACAGGAGTAATAGTTTTCCAAACGGTGACGTGATTTTCAAGTGCTTTTATTGTGTCATAAAATCCACAGCCAAAATCCACAGCCTACGCGTTTCGCCCAACACGGGCTTCTTCAGGGCTGTAAATAATGTGTATATAGTTATCATAAGTACAGTGTAAAAACACACACATATATAGTACCTAATTACAAAACAATTGTCAAACGTTACATATTTATTTATAAAAAATCCTATTTAAAATGTCAATATCAAAGAAGGGGAGAAAAAGAGAGATTAACAAATGGCCTGTCAAAGTACAAGATAGTTTTGCATCATCGTCGCTAAGACAGACAAGCCAAAAACAACATAGTTTTACATCACAGTAGCTAAAACAAACAAACCATGATCAACACCTGATTTACTGTTGGTGTTACGTATTTCTATATTAGTTAGTCATTGAAAAAGTTTTACCAATATCGGTATACACAGGCTTGTACACAATTGTATCACCGTAGAGAATTTGGTGTTGTTGGAAGAGAGAGGTTCCAGGCTTCCCATTTTTTCATATGTCACCCAAAAATACAGGTAGAGGATGCACACTGGGATCATAAAACTGGTGTTAGTTATTAACACAATGTGGACCATCATCCTAGGAATTATATAAAGGGCTATTGACATTGGTGTAGTAGGGTTCAAATAAAGTGCATTTGAGTGTTAATACTAGAACGTTCAGATAATATACCTTGGTATCGTATCTCGGTACTACAATGGCTCCAAAACTGGATTTGTCCATTTATGTGGTTCCAAAAAAATGGCGAATGTGTCCCACTTGCTTTTATTAAGAGATTAGATATTATCTCGTGATCTAGAAAGGATATTATATCATCAATTTACAAAATTTACAAAAAACATTATTGGAAATTACACACTATATGTGTACGACACGATGAACTGCACACGCTTACCCTTTGTATGCTGTCAAACTCCTTGTTTCAGAGGATGAGAGAAAGACTTCAAATTTAGCCGTGTCGCTATACCATGCCGATTAAGGCATAGTGTACTATCTGTGAATATAAGAAGCAAACGTTATGTTAGCCTACTCCCCTCTTACGTCCATAGTTAGAAAACTACTGCTTTACATGGAAAATATAGTTTTATCGTTCCTATGACCCCATTAATGCAATCTTCATGTCCACTATTTCTATTAATGTTTCTGATAATGTCGGAAAAGACTCTAAGTCCACAGCTCCCTCTAGAGGTCAAAAAGACTTCTTTTGTCTGCCAAATGACCATTAATCATTAAGTGTTCATGTTTCACATAGACACTCACTGAGCGAGTGGTTTAACTCTTTAGCCTACATACCCAGTAATTTAAAACAATAAGACGCACAGTGAAGATCTACATGTAAGACCCTCTTAGCCTCAAAATACCCCTAGCATCCATCCCGTCGTAAAAACGATTACTAGCCTACATCAGACATGTCACACGAAATGCTCATACCTCCTGTATCGGAGCCCTTCTTCTTCGGTATCCTTTCCGGAATTGTGGAGACGAGAGGCTAGCCTGGGCCCTTTTTATCCTGGGTCTAATTGGAAAATCCAATTCACCTGTATCTCGCGCGAAAGTACTGCGGTGTCCCATAAAACACGTACTGGAACCGGCATCAGTGTAAGTACCGGGGTTTATAATTTTAACTCAAAAACGAGCGATTTGGCTCAGAGAGAAGTTATGCTGATTATAACGTTGCTGTTAATTCGAATCGTGGCACCTGACTGCACAAACAATTCTAATGGAAAAGTGACGAATTTGGAAATAAGTTTCAAAAAACGATTAGTTTAGTTGCTATATGCCAGCGCGAACTCCCTATACACTATTGGATATAACAGATGTCTGCCACTGGTACTATGTCTAATTTCGATGAAGTACACATGCTATCGACCCAGATATAATTACTGTTCAAAAAGTGAAACTAAACCGTCACAGTCAAAGGGAAATTAAATAAGTCACTGTGTGTCGGCGCAAACTCCCTGTACCATGGGTTGGATGTAACAAGCTTCTACGAATGGTGCTATATCCAAGTTCAGTATGTATATACGCGATCGACAGTGGCTAAAATGAACCCCTAGTGAGGCGATGATGAGGTTGATGTTTTCCCAACCATAAATTTGTATACAGGAAGGGGAAGACACCCCTAAGTGTGGCGCTGATTAAGCTAAACTTATGTAACGGATCAAAAATTGTTTCATTGAGTGCCAATACTAATACAATTCTTAGAATCTCAGAGTTCATATTTTAATCCGTAAAACATAGGAATGTTACTGCTGAATAGTGGCGCGAACACACTATTCCACTGGTTGAGTATCATGCGTCTATACCGTGTGTGCTAATGCAGCCTATAACGAAATTCTAGATGAGCCTTGAAACTAAGTATATGCTGGTATAGTCGTGTATTTCAGGGATAAGGGTAAAAAATAGGCAGAGTTCGTGAAGTTACTAATGAGTCTTCTGTTTTATTTGATACTAATATTATCATCTAACTAAGCGTGGCAAAGCTGGGTTGGAAGTCATTATGATTGGTAGTTGCAGTAAAGATGGAATAATAATTGGTTACAGATATCTTATAGAGAGGGAAAGTGTCATGGACTTGGAAGTTCTAATGATACAGTTGGTTACCTCGCTCTTCCAATAAAAAGTTAAATTAAGATGAGAAAACACAAAAAACAGACGGAACAAGTAAATAACTGATTTTTCATGGTGCTTTCTTACACCTTATCACTCCTATACATGTCACTGTAGGAAGTAATGCATTTCTGAGTCGATATTTAGACCTTTCAAGGTGGTACGTAGCCTACAGATCCACTTGGCTTCCCGTTGGCGTAGTTGTAACTTTCTATCACCTCCCCTTTCCAATGCTGGTAGGTGATCAATTGCGTGAAATTTGAAGTTGTATCTATCACCTGTACTGTCTCACTGGTGTGACACCAATGCATAGGATAAGTCTTGATTAATACAGGCACGTTTGTGTTCCTGTATCCGTATTTTAAGTGGCCTGACAGTACTCCCCACATAGATTTTGTTACATTTGCAAATGATGACATAAACCACAAACTGGGTCAAACAGTTAATGAAGAATCTAATCTCATAGGTTTTGTCTGTGTTGTACTTGAAACTAGTCATACTACTTGCTTGTGCACACATATTGCAACACCCACAAGGAAAAAAACCCATCTTGGGGCTTAGCCACAATTTATGTCTATCTCGTGCTGGTCGGGTGTAGCTTGGACACAAGGTTTCCCTTATGGTTTTGCATCTCTTGTAGACTGCGTTGGGTTTATGGTGAACCAGATTACCCATGCCCGGGGCACATTGCAACAAATGCCAATGTTTAGCTAGTATCTTGTATATATCTTGATTAAGATTGGAGTTGGTGGTAACAAACGATAGTCTCTCCTTTGGGGTTTTGACTCTGGGTGTTAAGGTCACTCCCTAATCTAGTTTTTTTGCTTTCTCAACTGCTTGTTTCAGAGTCTCCTTCTTGTACCCCCTTTGTTTTAAGCGTTGTACCAAGTCCAAACTGTGTTTTTCGAATTCTGTTGTCTCACTACAGTTTCTTTTGATTCTTACTAACTCTCCAAAGGGGATAGCATTTTTGGTGCTAGTAGGATGTGAACTTTCGTAATGTAAAAGACTGTTCACTGAAGTTTCTTTTCTGTATAGAGTACTCTGTAACGTGTTATCCTCCACATATAGCGTAGTGTCCAGAAATTCAATTCTAGCCTGAGACATGCTCATAGTAAATTTTACGTTCATGGCATTGTCATTTAGATAGTTGTAGTAGGCTTTAAAACTATCTTGCGTTCCGACCAGATAACAATGACATCGTCGATGTAACGACCCCAAAATTGTATATGTTCTGTCCACTGAGATGCTGCATGGGCCCATATATGTCTCACTTCTACCCACCCCATAAACAAGTTGACATATGACGGTGCTACCTTGGACCCCATTGCGGTACCTTGTAGCGGTTTGTACCAGGTCGTATCATACAGGAAAAAGTTGTTGTCTAGGATTAGGTGTAGCATTTCCAAGAGCATTAAATTATGGTCATAGTATTTGGCATGGTGTGAAGAGAGAAAGTATTCTACGGCTCTTACACCTAGATCCTCCCTTATACACGTATATAAGGATTCCACATCTAGTGTGCAGAGCCAAAATGAATCATCCCACGGTAGTCCATCCAGTTTGTTTAGCAGGTCCATAGTATCTTTGATGTGAGACGGAAGGTTATACACCAAAGGCTGCAGGAATGAGTCCACAAATTGAGCCATTGGTTCAGTTAAAGATCCAATACCTAAAATTATGGGGCGTCCAGGGGGAAAGACTGCCTTTTTATGGATCTTGGGCAATAGGTATATACACGGATATCTGGGATATTCCACCCATAGATATCTGTGTTCAGTATCCGAGAGCAGGCCAATCTCCTTCCAATGGCTTAGCTGATCTTTAATTCATGCAGATGCGTTTACATAGGGGTTAGATGTTAATTTTTTATAGCATGTTTCCACAGATAGCTGTCTATATACCTCCAGCTCATAGTCCTTCTTGTTCATGAGGACAATGTTTCCCCCTTTGTCTGCCTCCCGGATAATCAGATCTTTGTTGTTCCTGATCTTTTCTAACGATTTCCTTTCTCTTTTATTAAGATTTTCATACCTGTAGCATTTATTAGAGGTAAGTAATTTGTCTTCTAGTTGGTACAGACTTAGTGTAACTTGTTGGTGGAATACGTCAATACTGTTTAGATGGGCTCCCTGTAGAATGAACCTGCTGCTGGGGTGTAGGCCACTGTCTAGTGTGTGCAGCAATAGTGCCTGCCACCTTTTCTGTGACGCTACAGGTACCTGTTACAATGTCGTCGACGAGGAAGACTACCTCGACGATGATTACGCCAACGATGGTGTTGACGACGAAGACGATGTCAACATCTACAATGGTACTGACGACGAGCTCGTCGACGCTACCGTCGACGATCCACTCTCCGTCAACGATTGCTTCGACGACGACCTCGTCGACGATACAGAAAGTTCAAATTTTGATAAAAAGGCGTCAAATAACAACAGAAATGACATCTCCTCGTAGAGTAACACCATTACCTCCAGCATTGCTCTTGGGTGAGGAATTTTCAGAGGACGATGAGTCCTTATGGGGATGCATACAGTCCATTCCAACTTCAAGTTAAATACCAGGATTCAGATTCTGAGGACTATTACATGGAACAGCAATACCTTCCACAAGATAGACCTCAAGAACAACTGCAACAGGGTATGGTGGCCATGCCGTCTTCACTTATAAGTGGCTTACAAATCATGTTGTTAGATTATAAGAGCAGATTTGCATCACAAACCTCTGAACAACAATCAATGCAAGTGCTTCCTCCGTCACCTCCAACCTATTCTTCAGCCACATCGTCTACTCCGCTATCTCAACCTCAGGAGCCGGAGCCGACAGAAGGTCGCCAGAATGTTGTCACTGTGCATGATGATTCATCTGATGATGATCAGAATGTGGAACAGGTCCCGAATCCAGATAGGGAATGGGACAAAGATGTCATTCCGGATCCTGCTTCACCATTGCCGGATCCTATAGATTCTCCTCAAGCGGACATAGGAGGTTTCCATAATCTGATGGAGAGGGCTTCCAAACAGTTTGGTCTTCCCATTAAGACTGTACAATCGGAATGCTTTCCTTATGATTTTAAGGAGCCTTACAGAAAATCTGTCCGTTCTATCCCGATTGTGGAACATGTATGGAGTGAGGGAATAAAGGTGATGTAGTCTCCAGCTACCGTCATCCCTGTTCTTCTGCGACTGGAGAGGAAATACAAGGCTCCAGAAGATGGTCCCGCTTGCCTGGTTCGTCAACCGAATCCGGACTCTGTCATCTCTCAGGCGGCTCAAAGGAAGTCAAAAAATCCATCGGCGCCCCATCTAGATAATGTAGGAAAAAGGTTTTCCTCTATGTCCAGCCTCCTTGCTAGGGCTGCCAATGCACTAGCCATTTTGGGACTATATGATCGCCAAATGTGGTGCAATTTATCACCATTTATTGATCAGCTGCCAGATGGTTCCAAAGCTGACGCAATGAAGATCCTGGAGGAAGGAGAGCGGTCTTCTTCAGAGATCATCGATTGCGCTATGGACATTGCCACCACTGCTTTCCGCACCTTGGTGGGTTCGGCTGTTCTAAGACGGCTTCGGGCCACCTGGTTTTGCCCGGAGGTTCAAAATAAGATCACTTGCCCTTTGATGGGGAAATACTTTTTGGAAAGCATGTGGACGACACGCTGCGGAGTATTAAGAAAGACACAGAAACTGCAAGGTCCCTTGGGACTTTGCAATACCGCAAAGTGCATTTCCGTGGTGGAAGAGGGAAAGGTTTTTCTACATATAGAGGAGGATACCAACAGCAGCGCTACTCCTCCTATTTGCAGTCGTACAAACCCCACTACTCTCAACGCCAGGCCAATCGACGTCTTTCTCTCGCCAGCCTTCAAGAGGACTACTGGGGCATAAGGGGAGGGATTCCTCTGAACACCAATAGCAACTTCCGGACTCTGTCTACTGTACCTTCACCCCCTGTAACATCAGTGGGGGGCAGGATTTCACAATGCCTCCTCAGCTGGGAGATCATAAAATCAGATCGGTGGGTCCTCAATATCATCCGGTTTTGCCACACGTTAGAGTTTCAGCACCTCCCACCTTCCAGAGCCCCTCGTGCCACCGAATGAAACCATCTACACCTTCTACGTCTCGAAGCTCATCAACTGCTCATCAAAGGAGCGATAGAACCAGTACCTCTATCCCAAGGAGGCAAAGGGTTCTATTCCCTGTTTTTCCTGGTTCGCAAGACAGAAGAAAAATGGCGCCCGATCTTAGATCTGAGGGAGCTCAACACCTATCTCATAAAACTCTCGCTACGGATGGTATCCCTTCAGGACATCTTGCGTCTTCTGAATCCAGGAAATTACATTGCAACTCTGGATCTCGAGGACGCTTACTTCCATGTTCGTATCCACCCAGCCCTCAGGAGATTTCTACGCTTCACAGTAGTCATGAGCCACTTTCAGTTCAAGGTCCTGCCTTTCGGACTCCGATCCGCGCCGCAGATATTCACGAATGTATTGACCCCAGTTGCAGAGTTTCTCAGAAAATAGTCACTGCAGGTTTTTCCCTACCTAGACGATTGGTTGATAAAAGCTCCATCTTCTCAAGCAACTACAAGTGCAGTCGAAAGTTGCATTCAGCTTTTCAATCATCTGGGTCTTCAACTCAACAGAAACAAGTCAGTTCTTTTTCCTTCCAGGTCGGCCAAGTTTATGGGGGCCATTCTGGATACAACTTGTTGCAAGGCTTTCCCATCAGAGGAAAGACAGAAAAGGCTGATTTTTCCGCCCGTCAATTACAAAGAAGACGGTCTCTGTCTGTCCGCCTATACAAATCTCTCCTAGGATCAATTTCATCCTGCATTCCCTTAATTCCGCATTGCAGACTTTGTATGCGCCCATTACAAAGAACAGCTGGACATGCAATGGCACCAAGCGGCAGGCTCGTTCGACGACGCGATAATCGTTACTGCTCTGATAAAAGAAGTGGTCAGCTGGTGAGCGATCAAAGACAATATCTCAAAAGGTCTCACTTTCACAGTTGCTCCAGCTCCTTTGATACTGACCATGGACGCCTCTCTAGAAGGCTGGGGAGCGGTCTTGCAAGACCTCCAAGTAAGAGATCCCTGGAAACCTGAACAACACACTCTCCACATCAATTTTCTGGAGCTCAAGGCGATTCGTCTGGCTTTAGGGGCTTTCCTTCCGAGCATTCGGGATTCCACCATCCTGGTCCGAACAGACAACGCGACGGCCATGCACTTTGTGATCAAACAAGGTGGAACGAGGTCTCAACTTCTTTCCAAGGAGTCCCAAGAGATTTGGGAATGGGCAATTCTTCACCACGTCACTCTTTCAGCTGAACATCTTCCAGGTACCCTTAACATGACAGCAGATACATTGAGTCGTCTGAAGTCAGTCTGTCACGAGTGGGAACTGGACCAGGGCACTATCAACAGTATTTTCAATCATTGGGGCACTCCGTCCTTAGACCTGATCACTACCCCAAAAAACAGGAAATGCCACTTTTACGCCAGCAGGTAACACCATCGAGGGTCCTTGGGGAATGCTCTTTCGATGGCCTGGTCAGGCGCATTTGTTTACGTCTTTTCTCCAATTCCCCTGATTCCAAGATTACAAGACGGAACCCTGCACAATGATTCTAATAGCACCGGCGTGGCCCCGCCAGTGCTGGTTCACGGAGCTTCTCCTACTCTCTCAAGATCAGCGGTTCACCTGCGACCCATTCAATCAATCAATCAATCAAACACATTTATAGAGCGCGCTACTCACCCGCAAGGGTCTCAAGGCGCTGGGGGGGGGGGGGGGGGGGGGGGGGGGGGTTCGGGGATGCTGCTACTGTTCGAAGAGCCAGGTCTTGAGTTGCTTCCTGAAGGCGAGATGGTTCTGGGTCAGCCGTAGGTGGGTGGGGAGGGAGTTCCACGTCTTGGCCGCCAGGTAGGAGAAGGATCTTCCTCCGGTGGTGCTTCTGCGAATCTGTGGGACGGTGGCGAGGGCGAGGCTGGCGGGGCGGAGCTGGCGGGTGAGTGTGTAGAACGTGAGCCGGTCATTGAGGTATTCTGGGCCCATGTTGTGGAGGGCCTTGTGTGCGTGGGTGAGGAGCCTGAACGTGATTCTCTTGCTGATGGGGAGCCAGTGTAGGTCTCTCAGGTGGGGAGTGATGTGGCTGTGGCGGGGGATGTCCAGGATGAGTCATGCGGAGGTGTTCTGTATGCGTTGGAGTCTTTTCTTTAGTTTGGCTGTGGTTCCAGTGTAGAGGGCATTCCTGTAGTCTAGATGGCTGGTGACGAGGGCCTGGGTGACTGTCTTTCTGGTTTCGGTGGGGATCCACCGGAAGATCTTGCGGAGCATTCGCAGGGTGTTGAAGCAGGATGATGAGACAGCATTGACTTGCTTGGTCATCGTGAGGGATGAGTCCGGGATGAGTCCATTCCTTCTCTATTGACGATGTCCCAGGGCCAAGTGGTACATCTGGATCTGAGCTCACTGCAGTTGACAGTGTGGCTCCTGGACACCGAGAGTTTCAGAATTTAAATATCCCTCAGGAATGCAAAGAGGTTTTAGCTCAAGCCCGTGCACCAAGTACGAATAAAACCTATCGTTCAAAATGGAAACGTTTCTGTTTGTGGTGCCACCGGGAAAACATTCATCCTTTCTCTTCTGCGCCTCATCAAATATTACCTTACATTCTGTCTTCAGGTCTCGCCTATTCTTCTATCAAGGTACACCTGGCTGCTATATCAAGGTTCAGACGGACAGCCTCTGGCCCTTCCCTTTGGTCTGCAAGAATTGTCAAACAATTTCTGAAAGGACTCTTTAGGGTTTTCCCTTCAGTTCGACCTCCGCCTCCCATGTGGCATCTCAATTTGGTACTTGCTCAACTCATGAGACCTCCGTTTGAGCCTATTCATAGAGCGGATCTTAAGTTTCTGTCATGGAAGGTGGCTCTCCTTCTCGCGTTAACGTATGCCAGGAGAGTTGGAGAATTTCAAGCTCTCACGATTAAGGAACCTTTTTTACAGTTCAAAGAGGACACTCTGATTCTAAGAAAAAATCTGAAATTTATTCCAAAGGTTCCTTCGGATTTCCATTTGATTGAGCCGGTCATTCTAAAATCTTTTTTCCCTCGACCTACAACTCCTGCAGAAAGGTCTCTTTATTCTTTGGATGTCCAAAGGTGTCTGAAATTCTATCTTCAGCGTACCAAGGATTTCAGGAAATCTACCCAACTCTTTTCGCTTTTAGTGATCCTCGAAAAGGATTTCCCCTTTCGAAGCAAGGGATTTCATGTTGGATTGCCAGCACAATTCACTACTGTCACCAGGTGGCGGGTAAGCCGCTAGAAGGACGTGTCCGGGCTCACTCCACAAGATCAGTTTCATCGTCTGCTGCTCTTTTCGCTGGAGTTCCTATCAAGGACATTTGTAGGGCAGCTACATGGAGCATTGCCCGTACTTTCACAAAGCACTACTGCTTGGACTCTTCCACACGGAGTGAGGCGGCAGTGGGACAAGCAGTCCTGAGGAACCTCTACCAGTAATCGGTGAGCTTCCTGTTATAGCTTCCTGTTATGGCACGTTTTGTATCTGGTAATGTTTACTGACTAATGTTTCTATCTCTGTTTTTTTCTTATGAAAATATGGAGACAGTGTTATTCCAGTATTTATTTCACAACATTTGCTTTGTTGCTAACTGCTAGCTTCTCTGATACAAGCTATGGAAATCTATGAAAGTGTCAGAAGGCTCACTCCAAGTCCATCGAAGCCGACGATGCTCCCAATGCCCCACCACCTCAGTGACGGCCAGAAACCACTAAGCCACCTCTGAAGTAGCAGGGAAAGGGGAAGTGGACTGAAAAAGAGAGACAGCCTGGTTGAAGAATATTCTTCTCTGGTCTTCGGCCAACGTAGTTGATTAACACTGGCACCTGCAGTAAAACATGCACTTAATCTTCTCTGTAAAACTCTTAACAATTTTAAAGAACTACAATCCTACAATTACTATGGTTACCTGGAAGACCTGGCTGTTTGCTTCTCTCTTATATGTTGAGTGGCTTACTGCTACTATAGTTCTGACTGTACTGTGTCTGAAAAACATATGTATATATATATATATATATATATATATATATTAGCTTTAAATCACTATGGCGTTTTATGTAGTCTCACTGCCACTAATTTGAGTCATGTACCTGAACCCCTACTCACCAAATCTATATGTAGCTGCCACCTTAATCACCAGGAAGTTTTGACAGTTCCTAGTTAAACTTCAACTGTGGAAAATGAAAGTCCCGTAATTAAACTGATGCTCAGAGGAATGATGAAACAGATATGCGACGCCAAGCTCTGACGTAAATGTCAGTATTCTTGACAGCGACCAAAAACCTTTATATAGAATGTTCCTTCGGAAGAATTAACTACACAAGTCTTTAACAAAAACTGTCTTTCTCTAAAGTACCTGAAGATGGCACTAGAATCCTGTGCCTAAAAACTGGCTTTGAAAACGTCTTACTGGACTCTTCTCAGCAGCTGTTGGTGCTCCCACGTAGCGCATGCGATTTGACTGTAAATATCCTGATGGCTGTTGGAAACTCCGTCAGCAGAAAGGGCTTGACAAGAAACGAATGTCTAAAAAACGGCGGACTTCACAAGTAACGCACCCGTCGCGGTGCGAGTTCAGTTGAAGTGCGTCATTCTGAAGTTCAAATCAACCCCTCAGCTGAATCACCAGCGCGAGCTCCCAGACACTAGACTGCTGGCGCTGGACAACGATCACGGAACTTCAGGCTGCCATGCTGCTGTGGATTACATAATGCCTGTAAACATAGTTTCCACATTAGCCTGGACACCAGGAATCTTTTCTTTCCTCGTGGAACTGCTGGTACCTTCTTGTTCCGAATTGGCTTTGCTAATGATTTTGACCTAGCGCCCTGAACAGTGCCCATAATCCTGACAGTACCTCCCTCCAAGGGGAACCCTCCCAATTTTGGCTTCAAGGGATGTATCTGATGAAATTGTCTAACTAACCTTGGTGCATGGACATTACTAGAAGGCTCCCATGATCTCTCCTCAGGACCAAAACCCTTCCAATCCACTAGATAGAACAATTTGTTCCTGGAGATTTTAGAATCTAAGATTCTACTGACCTCGAATTCCTCTTCTGACTCTACTCTGATTGGGGTGGGTTTATTTTTGTGTCGAACTTTAGGAGGATTTTTCTTTAGCAAAGATAGATGAAATGCCGGATGTACTTTTAGACTGCGGGGAAGCCGCAATTTAACTACCACTGGGTTTATCTTTTTCTGTATTTTAAAAGGGCCAATAAACCTAGGTTGAAACTTTCGGTTACCTTTCAATCTAAGATGTCTAGTAGATAACCAAACCTGATCGCCTACCTCAAAATTTTCTTCTGCCCTTCTCTTTTTATCTGCCTGCCGTTTATATGAAATCTTAGCTTTGGTGAGATTTAGCTGAGCCTGTTGATAAGATTTTTTCAAGTTAGCTATCCACTCTACCACAGTTGGATTTTCCTCAATGAGTTTCCCCACAGTTATCGTAGGGTGACGGCCATAATTTAAATAGAATGGGGTAAACCCAGTAGAGGCATGAACTGCGTTATTATAAGCGAACTCAGCCGACCAAAGCAGGTCTGACCAATTGCCTTCTTGCTCCATTAGATATAACCTCAGGTATTGCTCCAACTCCTGGTTAACTCGTTCAGTCTGTCCATCGGTCTCTGGATGGAAACTGGTTGAGTATCGAGTGTCAATGCCCAAACTGTGCATGTAATTCCTCCAGAATCGAGACACAAACTGAGCTCCTCTGTCCGAGATTAGAATCTGAGGAATACCATGAGCTCGCACCACATGTTGGTTAAATAATTTAACCAACTGTGAGGCAGATGGAACCTTTTCCAAAGGTACAAAATGACCCATTTTGGAAAAAGTGTCCACTAACACCAAAATGGCTGTGTACCCCTGACTAAGTGGCAAGTCTACAATTAGGTCTAATGATACTGTATGCCAAGGACCTGGAGCATTGGGGAGAGGTTGTAATAACCCCTGTGGACTCTGTCTAGAGGGCTTCCCTTTTATACACAGTTCACAGGTTGCGACATACTGTCCCACTTGAGCTGCCATACCTGGCCACCAAAAATGCCTCTGTAACAACTGCAAAGTCTTCTTACTTCCCTTGTGACCGGCCAGTGGATCGTCATGACAACTAGCCATTGCCTTCTCCTGCAAATCCCTGGTGGGCAAATACAAAGCTTCTTCATAGTATGGTAACGAATGCCTTATAGATTTTTTTTCATCGTCCGCTGCCCATTTTTCCAATTCCAGCGGTGAACATTTTTTCAATATCTCCTTGGTAAAGTCTTCCAACTGAATAATTCCAACTATTCTTTCTTGTGAAATGATTGGTTCATCGCCAGGAATTCTTTTCTCTTCAAAGCAATTCATACGTGATAAAGCGTCAGCTTTACCGTTCTTCACTCCTGGTTTGAAAGTTATGACAAAATCAAACTCTGAAAAATATAACGACCATCTCAATTGACGAGGAGTCAAGGTCTTGGCAGATTTTAAAAATTGCAAATTTCGATGATCTGTGTACACCGTTACCTTATGTTTGGCCCCCAGCAGATAATGACGCCAGTCCTGAAATGCTTCCTTTACTGCTAGTAACTCCTTATCAGCAATAGTGTAATTAAACTCTGTTTCAGACAATTTTCTCGATCGATAAGCCACAGGATGGAGTTGTCCAGTACGCTTGTTTCTTTGTGACAGAATACCCCCCGTAGCAAAATCGGAAGCATCTGTTTCCACAAAAAATTCCTGCGTAGGGTCTGGATGCATCAAAATAGGTGCAGTAACAAACGTCCTCTTAAGAAACTGAAAAGCCTCTTCAGCTTCAGGAGACCAAAAGAACTCCTTCCCTTTCCTGAGGAGTTGAGTAATGGGTTGAACCTTGGCCGAAAAATTTGGAATAAACCTTCTGTAGAAATTGGAGAAACCTAAGAAACTCTGTACTTCCTTGACGCTCTTCGGAGATGACCAATCCTGAATGGCTTGTACCTTGGAAGGGTCCATGGCCACCCCTTCAGCCGACAAAATGAATCCAAGGAATTCCACTTTCTCCACATGAAAAGAACACTTCTCCAGCTTAACATACAACTGGTTTTCTAACAATTTTTTTAAAATTGCCCGCACCTGGAGAACATGATCCTCAATGCTGTCCGAAAAAATAAGGATGTCATCAATGTAGACGACGGCTACTCGGTCCAAAAATTCCCTCAGCACGTCGTTCACAAAATGTTGGAATGCCGCCGGAGCATTACTTAATCCAAAAGGCATTACTTGGTATTCGTACAACCCATACTTAGTGCGGAACGCCGTCTTCCACTCCTCTCCCTCAGCGACTCTAACTAGATGGTATGCCCCTCGGAGGTCCAATTTGGTATATATTTTCGCTCCCTTCACTTGGTCTAGTAGCTGCGAGATGAGTGGTAAAGGATAACGATTTTTCACTGTCACTGAATTCAAAGCTCTGTAGTCTATGCATGTGCGCAAAGTACCATCCTTCTTCGGCCGGAAAAACAGAGGCGAAGAAACAGGTGATTGGGAGGGTCTTATAAAACCAATCTTTACATAATCATCCAGATATTTTTTTAAGAACTTATTCTCAGCTTCGGTGAGGGCGTAGATTCGACTGCACGGCAATCTGGCTCCAGGTTCGAGTTCAATTTTGCAATCGTACTCGCGATGAGGTGGGAGTTTTTCAGCATTCCCTTTGTCGAACACACTAGCCAAATCCTGATACTCCGGAGGAATTTCTGTGGTTTCCAGTGCACATACCTGATGTGTGAGTTGAGCCAATTCCCAAGCTGGTGAACCCATAGTTTCCTGATGAGAAGGGGCAAAGCAAAACCGGCGACAATGTTCTGAGGTCATTTCCACTGATCTCTGTTCCCAATTGATTTTGGGATTATGCTCGGTGAGCCAGGGCAATCCCAATATTAATTGAAATTGTGGAGCATCTATTAGATTGAAACGTAGGTATTCCCGATGACCCTGCAATCCCACCAACTCCAAAGTTTCCGTCTCCTTAGTAATAGGGCCCGAAGTGAGATTGGTGCCATCCACTGCTTTAACCACCTCTGGTTGTCTCTTATTCACAGCTTGAATGCCCATTTCTTTTGCATAAGACAAGTCACAAAAGTTACCAGTTGCTCCGGAGTCTATCATGACAGATACCCCTAAAATTTCCTTAGTGCCAAATCTTACAACGAAAGAAGCTGTCAAATGTGGAGCTGCCGACTGTAGAGTGTTTATGACCTGCTGCACCTCTGGAGTTGAATTTTGTTCTTTTCCCACCAGGACAACTCCTTCTACTGATGGGATTTGGCTTTTAAACTTACACCAACCTTGGGTTTTTTCAAACAGTCTCTTACGAAATGACCCGACACTCCACAGTACAAGCATAAGTTGTTGGCTCGCCTTTTTTCTTTTTCTTCTTTAGACAATGGTCCCCTGATGGAGCCAATCTGCATCGGTTCCTCTCCAGAACTGCTTTCAGATCGACTGGTTTCGCTCTGAACCCGGTCGAGACGTGGAAAATAGGTTCGAAAGTCTTTTTTCTTCTCTGACTTCCTTTCGGAAAGTCGGTGTTCCAGTTGTAAGACCAGGTCTATTAATTCTGATATCTCACGAGGTCTCTTGGGTATCTGCGCCAATGCATCCTTTAGCTCGTCCCTCAAGCCTCTGTAGAAAATGGCAGATCGCTTGCTTTCAGGCCACTCAGTTTCAACTATTAGCTTATTAAATTGAGCAATATAAGCAATTAGCTCCCGGTTCCCTTGCTTGAGGTCTAAGAGTTCATTGTCTGTGGCCTGCTCTGCAGTTCTGCGGTCAAAAATTCGCAGAAATTCTCTTTTAAAAACATCAAAGTTGTACAGGGCTGGATCATCTCTTGAAATTAACGGCATAGACCATGCTGCTGCATCGCCGCTCATGTAGGACAGCATGAACGCAACCTTTACTTTATCATCTTTGAACACAACGGGTCGACAAAGAAAGTGCAGCGAACACTGCGTAAGGAATATCTGGGCCTTGTGCGGGTCCCCCTCAAACCTCTCTGGATTAGCCAATGGAACCACTGGCGCAATGGAATGAATTACCTGAGTAGCAGCTTCTGAAGCTGAATTCCTACTTGAATCTGAAGACCCACCGGCTAAAAGTTCCTCCATTTTTGACCTAATTACATGGTTCTCTTGTTGGGACCTTTTTATTTCTTCTCTTAAAGTCCTATTATCTTCGACGGACTGAGTCAACTGACTTTGCAGTCCGTCCAAAATTCCTGCCAGAGTTTTCAAATCTAAACCCTCTGCCATCGTGGCTCAGATGGAAAGTTGGCACTTCAATCTGTCAGAAGGCTCACTCCAAGTCCATCGAAGCCGACGATGCTCCCAATGCCCCACCACCTCAGTGACGGCCAGAAACCACTAAGCCACCTCTGAAGTAGCAGGGAAAGGGGAAGTGGACTGAAAAAGAGAGACAGCCTGGTTGAAGAATATTCTTCTCTGGTCTTCGGCCAACGTAGTTGATTAACACTGGCACCTGCAGTAAAACATGCACTTAATCTTCTCTGTAAAACTCTTAACAATTTTAAAGAACTACAATCCTACAATTACTATGGTTACCTGGAAGACCTGGCTGTTTGCTTCTCTCTTATATGTTGAGTGGCTTACTGCTACTATAGTTCTGACTGTACTGTGTCTGAAAAACATATGTATATATATATATATATATATATTAGCTTTAAATCACTATGGCGTTTTATGTAGTCTCACTGCCACTAATTTGAGTCATGTACCTGAACCCCTACTCACCAAATCTATATGTAGCTGCCACCTTAATCACCAGGAAGTTTTGACAGTTCCTAGTTAAACTTCAACTGTGGAAAATGAAAGTCCCGTAATTAAACTGATGCTCAGAGGAATGATGAAACAGATATGCGACGCCAAGCTCTGACGTAAATGTCAGTATTCTTGACAGCGACCAAAAACCTTTATATAGAATGTTCCTTCGGAAGAATTAACTACACAAGTCTTTAACAAAAACTGTCTTTCTCTAAAGTACCTGAAGATGGCACTAGAATCCTGTGCCTAAAAACTGGCTTTGAAAACGTCTTACTGGACTCTTCTCAGCAGCTGTTGGTGCTCCCACGTAGCGCATGCGATTTGACTGTAAATATCCTGATGGCTGTTGGAAACTCCGTCAGCAGAAAGGGCTTGACAAGAAACGAATGTCTAAAAAACGGCGGACTTCACAAGTAACGCACCCGTCGCGGTGCGAGTTCAGTTGAAGTGCGTCATTCTGAAGTTCAAATCAACCCCTCAGCTGAATCACCAGCGCGAGCTCCCAGACACTAGACTGCTGCCGCTGGACAACGATCACGGAACTTCAGGCTGCCATGCTGCTGTGGATTACATAATGCCTGTAAACATAGTTTCCACATTAGCCTGGACACCAGGAATCTTTTCTTTCCTCGTGGAACTGCTGGTACCTTCTTGTTCCGAATTGGCTTTGCTAATGATTTTGACCTAGCGCCCTGAACAGTGCCCATAATCCTGACAGAAAGTTCCAATACTGGAGTAAGAAAACAAGTTACTTACCTGTAACTTTGGTTCTCCAGTATTGGTAACTTTCATAGATTCCCATGCGCCCACCCTCCTCCCCAGGAAAAGCTCAGCCTTCAGCATATTTGGTTATACTGTTACACAACGGCTACGGAAATCTGAGGCTCTCTCAGGAAGGTTCTTAGGGATGAGGCTAATCTGATTGGTTGTTGCTTTAGTTTGGTCTCTTTTACAAAAAGAGGTGGATATGCTACAAAATGAGATGAGGCCTAGGCCTTTCTTTCTCTTTTGTACCTACTGCTATGTTATTTTTTTATTTACTGAGGCTCCCATTCAGACGACGGGTAATGATACAAGCTATGGGAAACTATGAAAGTTACCAATACTGGAGAACCAAAGTTACAGGTAAGTAACTTGTTTTCATCTTTTCATCTTATCCCTTTTTCAGACATCTATGGTGTCTGGTGCCGGGCTGATCAGAAGTCCAAGGAGCAAATTATGTTCAGCATAAAAAATATAATTTTAAACTTGGAGAACGCTATCTGCATCTAGCTGCTACTCCCCAACATGCATTAGGAGCTGAATACGAGCTCAGTCCCTCTCCAGACTCTCCCGAGGCTTCTCCGGGAACGCAGCCACTTTGGAATCCCTGTCTGCTTTTAAAATTACCTGGCCCACTTCATTGTTTTAACCCTTGATCCCTCACCTTCCTTTGGGTCTCCTGCTCGCCTCCCTGTTCCCCGCGCAGCCGAGGTGAACGCCGCTGCGGGACAGGCTTTCCTTACTCGCCGCCATCTGCGAGCCTCCCCACAGGCCACGCCCACCTGCCCGAGGCCACGCCCACTTTACCTTCATTAGGAGCTGAATACGAGCTCAGTCCCTCTCCAGACTCTCCCGAGGCTTCTCTGGGAACGCAGCCACTTTGGAATCCCTGTCTGCTTTTAAAATTACCTGGCCCACTTCATTGTTTTAACCCTTGATCCCTCACCTTCCTTTGGGTCTCCTGCTCACCTCCCTGTTCCCCGCGCAGCCGAGGTGAACGCTGCTGCGGGACAGGCTTTCCTTACTCGCCGCCATCTGCGAGCCTCCCCGCAGGCCACGCCCACCTGCCCGAGGCCACGCCCCAAACGTTGCTATAAAACATGTGCTTCCCACGTACGCGCAGCGGACGGGCGCAGCGGGCGCACCGAAGGCGCGCCTAAGGCAAGCCCGTCTGCGCCCGTCCGCGACTGACCGGGACTAGGGGCCACAGATCCTACCTGTCCCCTGGTCTACTCTTCAGCCCAACTTACTGCACACCTGGCTCCCTTCCCTCTCCCCTCCCCTCTGTTACATCGTCTCGACTCTTTCGGTATTCTTGTCCCCCACCCACCTTGTCCGCCTCTTCTCACTCCTCCTCTCACTCTCTGCCCATCTTCTTCCTCTTCTTCCTCCCCCGTCCTCCCGCCTGTTTCTTGTCCCCATCCACTCCTCCTGCTGCTACTGCTTGCCTGCTCAACACTCGTTCGGCAGTCAGACATCAGACCGAACTCTTTAACCTCCTGAGCACTGAATCCCCTGGCTATCTATTTCTCACTGAAACCTGGTTTTCTACTGATTTCTACTGATTCCCTCCCGGATCTCCTGGCCATTCTTCCTGACACCTACTATGCCCTTCGGGCGGATCGCCCGGCTGGGAAGGCTGGGGGTGGCGTGGCGATGATCATTCGCTCCACCCTGAAATTTCAGCTCCTTGACCATCCACCAATACCCAATGTGGATTACTTGGTGGCCCGTTCCCTTAATCTCCCTGATCCCCTCACTGTCGTCCGCATGTATCGTCCTCCCCAATCCATGCCCCTATTTGTTTCCACCTTGCAGGACCTCCTGGCCACTCTGGCGGTCAACCATTCATCGGTCATCTTACTTGGCGATTTCAACTACTGGCCAGGTGACCCCAGAGAAGATTCTTTTTCCAAAGACTTTTCTGCTACCCTCCAGTGTCTGAATTTTTTACCTCACATTCTGGCTACCACCCATGTCAAGGGTCATACCCTTGACCAGATCTGGTCACTGCGCCGCGACATCTCACCCCCTCTTTTACTTCCCTGTATTTGGTCTGATCATTTCACTATCTCTTTTTCTATTTTTTCTGCACTTGCTGTCAAATTACCCTTATCCAAAAATTTACTAGCTCGCAGCTGGAACCAAACGGGTCTTAACATACTCTCATCTTCTCTGGCCTCTTCAATGCCAGACCTTACTGGCCTCTCCTTAGACTCGCAAACAGAAGCCATTAGCACCTGGCTTTCCTCCTCCTGTGATCAGGTTGCCCCTCTCAAAAAGGTTAAATCTGTCCGCCCCTACGACGCACACAAATGGTTTCATAAGGAGCTTAAAGATCTTAAACTCAATCTCAGGCGTTCGGAACGTCACTGGAGACATAATTACTGCCCCATCCTCCGTGCCAAGTATAAACTCCTTCTTACTGATTACAAAAAAGCGATCTTGGCGGACAAAACTAACTACTTCACTGAGAGAGTTGCTCTCTCTGTTAATAAACCTCGAGAAATGTTTTCCCTGGTTCATCATCTCGCCACCTCTGATCGCACCAGCACCAATCTTGTCCCTACCCAGTCCCTCTGCCTCTCACTTAATGATTATTTTATTGACAAGATCGCCAATATAAAGGCCAATATTCCCTTGGCACAACATACTGGTGTTCCCTGTTCCCTTCCTCTGCCTTCCTCGTCAATGGATCATTTTTCTCCTATTTCTATAGATTGCTTTCTCAATCTGCTTTCTAAAGTCAAATCCGGCTCGCCAGCGGACTGTGCCCCTGCACGGATCTTTAAAGTTCTTTTCACCAACTGTCCCGCCCCTCCTCTTGCTCTTCTTAATGCCTCCTTGACTTTGGGTTCTGTTCCTTCCTCTTTTAAAAACGCAAGGGTTCTTCCCATTCTTAAGAAACCCGGCCTAGATCCTTCTCTCCCCTCTAACTTCCGGCCTATTTCTCTTCTCCCCTACTTGGGGAAGATCCTTGAAAGCCATGTCACCTCTTGCCTGTCCTCTTATGTCGAGGAGAACCACCTCTTGGCCTCCCATCAGGCAGGCTTTCGACCAGGACACTCTACGGAGACAGTTATCATCGCCGTCCTGGACGAACTCAAGGGGAAAGCGGACACCAATCTTCCCCAAGCCTTGGTTCTCCTCGACCTGTCCGCTGCGTTTGACAAGGTCAATCATGCCATCCTTCTCGACCGTGTCAGCGCAGCGGGCATCTGTGGCGTAGCCTTTTCTTGGCTGGCGTCCTTTCTTTCGGGCAGGTCCCAAGCGGTTCACCTCTCGAGTTTCTCCGCTCCCCCTCGTCCAGTCACCTGTGGGGTCCCTCAAGGCTCTTCCCTCTCCCCTCTTCTTTTTAACCTCTATATCCACCCTCTTATTATTTCCCTTCGCGAGCTTGGGGTCTCTGTGTACAATTACGCGGATGACCTCCAGCTCGTCTTTGATCTTTCTTCTCCCTCGATTTCTCTTCCTAAATTCTGCTCCACTTTAGTTTTTATTTCTGATTGGATGAGCACCAATCATTTAAAGCTCAATCCTGACAAAACTGAGCTTGTCCTCACGGGTGGACCCTCCAACCCCTGGTCCTCGATTCACTGGCCCCCCTCTTTTGGCTCCCCCCCCTTCTCCGGTCCCCTCTGTTCGGACCTTGGGCATTAAGGTCAGCCATGACCTTACCATGCATGCCCACGTCAGCTCCGTGGTATCCTCCTGTTTTTTGTCCCTTCGTCTCATCCGGAAGATCTCCCGGTATTTCTCAGCGGACGCCCTTAAAACCATAGTCCTGGCCCTTATCAACTCTCGCCTTGACTATGGGAATGGTCTGTACGTAGGCATTCCTGCTTATGAAATCCGTCGCCTACAGGCCATCCAAAACCAGGCTGCCCGTCTCATCCTCCGCCTCCCCAAATCATCCCATATCACGCCTGCACTTAAGTCCCTCCATTGGCTCCCCGTGCACCTCAGATCATTTTTCAAATTGGCCTGTTTGGCCTTTCGGGCCTATACACACTCAGCCCCCCTCTTCATTAGTTCTTTGATTACTCCTTACACTCCCACCCGTACTCTTCGTTCCTCTTCTCTCTCCCTCCTGCATGTCCCCCTTTTTCGTAAATCTAGAACGGGGGGCACTCGCTTCTCGGTTCTGGCCCCCCCGGTTCTGGAATACCCTTCCTCTCTTTATTCGTTCTATTCCCAACTATGCTCACTTCCGTAAAGCTTTGAAAACTTTTCTGTTCTCCCAGGCATTCCCCTGTTAAACTCCCTTGGTCTCCTCCTTAGAGTCTAGTTTGGTCTCAGCGCCAGGAAGCCGCTTGGCCGCAGTGCGCTTTATTAAGTTTCTTTTTCATTTCATTTCATTTCATGCTCGCAGACTTCCTTCCTCAGTTGTGCCTCAACACGCAGATGATACCAGGCAAGTTTATAGTGAGTTCTGGGTGCACAGTTTTCCACCAGAAAGTGTTTAGTAGCTATGGTTCCTAGTACCCCAGCTTCATCGCACAAGCCCTAGGAACACAAAGCATCTGCAGATTACTTGATTCAGCGTTGGAGTTGAAGAATGTAATTGTAGTTTTCTGAGTCACTGAGGCACCACTAGTATTTTGTCCCTATAACTCACTTTCCGATTCACTTTCAGAACATTTTCTGAAGAACTACAACTGAAGTTCTTGTGCTTTGTAAGAAAGCAGTGTAGATTAAGTAAATCTTTTTTTAGATAGACTTCTTCCAAAGAAAGTTCCCGGGATGTCGTCCCTTCTGATAGACGTGTGGAGACTGCCTCTCCTATTGCAGTACCTGAGTTGATCCTAAGACATTTTCTTTGCCTAACATTATTTCTCTCCCATTGTGTTAAAGTGAACGCATCTCATCAACCTTTTTATTGGGCGTAGTTCAGTATCATAAATCCATTAAAAAATCTAGATATCAAGGGGTACGCCAAGGCAGCTGAACACTACTTAACTGCCTGGTCAAAGCCTACCCTCATAGGAACCACCATTCTGCGGATACTAAGAAGAGTTCTAGGGAAATGTGGCACAACAGTATACAAGTACTTGGGTGGAGGGGGACGGGTGAAACCATTCTTTCAGGCAAGGAAATCACTGCAGGACGGTCACTGGCCTCAAGCATGCATCAGTGACTTTCCTATTGTGAAATGTCCTAGTACACAGTTAAAGTTCAGTATCCATGGTCCTAGAAGTGTCTTGCTTTACACTCCCAAATTAAAGATATTCAGTACTACCAAATAAAGCAAGAAAATACCTGGAAAGAGGTCGCAGGACTCACCAAATGAGGCACATCAAGAAACATTTGAAGAATAAAGCATGGGGTTTTATTAGTACAACACTCTCTAACAGAAAGGCTTTCCCAGATGTAAAATAAAACAATAAAACAATCAAAAATATATATATATATACACACACACACACATTTGCATTCTGTTTTGATTGTTTTATTTTACATCTGGGAAAGCCTTTCTGTTAGAGAGTGTTGTACTAATAAAACCCCATGCTTTATTCTTCAAATGTTTGATGTGCCTCATATGGTGAGTCCTGCGACCTCTTTCCAGGTATTTTCTTGCTTTATATGGTGATCTGTGTGTGTATATATATATATATATATATGTGGTGATCTGTGTGTGTGTATATATATATATATATATATTTATATATATATATATATATTCACAGCAAATCCTCAAACCTCCACGCCGACAGCGTGACGAAAGAAGGAAACAGATCCCACGACTTCAGGCAAGATGTTGGATTTTATTAAAGACCTTTCAGATGACGCGTTTTGAGTACCATGTACTCTTGTTCACACACCGTTTGAACAGTCAGCCTGTTATTTTTGTATGCTTTGTTTCCCTGACCCCTCCTAAGGGCCACACCTACTAACGTGCGTCACATGATAGTGAATGTAAGCATAGAAGTAGGTGCTGAATTTTGGATGGGAAAACAGACGACTTTTCTTATTGTAATTACTTCATTACAACATAGCATGGAAAATGATACAATATATAAAACAGATCAATATTGTTTTTATAAAATGTATTTCGTCTTAAATTTTAAAAAATGTACATTATTTGTAAAATATATTCATTTTCTACCCCAAAACATTGCACAAATCTCATTGATGTCCTTTACAAATATCATGACTGCATGAATGCAGATTCCCTGGATGAGGGCTATCAAAATGACTGATGCTTTATCCATGCTGTTTGAAAACAGGTACCCCGAGGGATATAAAGTAACTAATGCAGATTGATGTGGACTAACAGTCAGATTAATAATTGACATTGAAGCCTTGATCCACTAAGTCATGTGACATAAACATTTCTGTGACAACTCACATTTTGATACCCACGAGCTAATATCTAAAATATTTATTTAAAAATTCAAATTTCATGAATTTATATATATCATAAATATCAAGACCTATGTACAATGTATATACAGAAAAAATATAATATAATATTAAATAATCACCACATTGATTTGTGCTCTTCTGTACATGTGCATATTGTGAGTGAGGAAAAACGAAAAAATGTTTCGTGAAAAAAATAAAGCTGATGAAAAATATGTATTGTTGCGCGTTATATACAATCTTAAAAGAGAGATGTTAGTAAATTCCTTAAACACACGTATTATCTAGAATATTGCCAGATGTGTTCAAATTGATATACATCTGCCGTGTGAAATAAAGTTATCGCTCAATGGGCTGTTGATTTTGGAATTAAATTACGTCGTGAATCCAAAATACAATAATAGGGTGGCCAAGACTTGTAAAATCTAATACACAGAAGCTCCATATCCATAGACGACACTAGGGGAGACTTTTATAAAAAATAATGTAGATCCTCTGTTGCGTTAAGACCATACAGTTGTTTACTGTCTAACGCTATAATATACTGGGTCTCCAACCTTCTAAGTAGTTTGTCCCTGTCGCCACCCCGTCTCAAAGGGGGCACTGCATCGATGACAAAATAGCTCAAACAAGCCAGGTCCCTGGCGTGAACTGAGTCGAAATGCCGTGCCACGGGGTAGGCTGAATCATGATTTACTATGGCACGGAGATGCTGCAATATCCTCACATGCACCTGCGACCTCGTGCTACCTACATAGCTCAAGCTGCAGTGCAAGTCAGGACATACACAGCAAACTCCTTGCGGCAGTTGAAATTGCCCTTAATTGCTGTCTTAGTGCCTGAAAACGGACTGTCATAGTGGGTGGTGTTTTGCTCAAATTTACATGCACGGCAGGAACTGCATTAAAAAAAATCCTTCCTAGTGAGCCAGTCACTGCCACTGACCAGCTCTGGACTTGGTTTGACTAGCTTGCTGTGCATGCTATAGGCTTTTTTGAAGGTGACAGTAGGTCTGTCTGAGACTCTCGAACATAGCACACCATCTGTTTTTAAAATGGGCCAATGCCTATTGATGATGGATTTTATTTGCCTTTGTTGGCGGCTATAGGTAATGATGAGCCTGGGCGATTGATCTTGATGTGCCTCTTCTGGAGGTTTGGGTGTAAGGAGAGATATTCTAGACCTTTCCTGAGTTTTGATTAGTGCCTTGGAAAGGGTAGTCTCACTATAACCCCTAGCCCTCAAACGTTCCATCATGGCTGTGGCGCCCTCGTCAAATTTCTCGATACTGTTGCAGATTCGTTTCAATCGCAAAAATTCGAGGCATATGAGCTGCAGATCGTACACTTTTGCAATAGATCGCCACCTGGTGTTGGGCTCGGATGATTGCAGGTTGTTGTCTTCTTGGAAGAAGTCTTTATAGTCAGGAGATAGGTGACTCCTCCCTTGGACAATACTGCTCATGGTCATCGACTCCATCCTCAGATGGTTTTTTTCCGCCACTGGGTTCGGATGAAAGTTTTCCGCTCCGGCTAGAAAAGACTTTTTCAGCAACTTCGAAGCGTGAAACTTTATATAAACATTTTCGACATCAAATAGACTTTTCGACATCACCAGCTACATTCCGGTGCGTCGACGCGGCCGTTGGGCCTATCGGCGCCGTACAGCCTACGCCTCATGGACCGAACTCCATTCAAGAGATGCCCGGTATGTCGAGCAAAATTCCCTCATAGCGACCATCACGAGGTCTGCAACCTCTGTCTATCGCCGGAACACGACGAGTCGACCTGCACAGCCTGTGCATCCTTCTGATCGAAGAAGACCATTTGGGATTGGAGGGCTCATCAACACGAGATGAGGAGATCAGCGCCAGCACCGGAGGCCATCTTTGAGGAGGAGATCGTCGGAGAGGACGTCTCCGGGGACGAGGATCCACTCGAAGATATCTCCGAGGATGAGGCTCCACTCGTCGCCGAGGAAGACTCGCCTGATCTCCAGATCATATCGGGGACAAAGGACTCAGACGACTCGATTCCATCTCGGCTTGCCCCTGCACAACATACACTACCCAAGCCAAAGGCAGCGGTCGGCACTCCGCCCATGGAGCCCAGTCGAGACCGAAATCTACCCTCAAACACCCCGCCTTCGGGCTCGGCTCAGAGGGAAAAGGCTACGCCTTCCGGTGCCTCTGCACTGACAAAACCACATGTGCCAATTCCACCTCCTCCATTGGCACCGAAACATCCTTCGACACCGAAGGACTCTTCGACACCGAAGCCAAGACTGCCTTTGGTGCCCAAAGACAAATATCCTTCAGCACCCAAACCAAAAGACACATCGGTGCTGAAGCCAAAAACTGTACCGGATCCGAAAGCTTTGACTCCGAAACCTTCCGGTTCCAAAAATAAAGATGGAAAGCCAAAGTCCGGCGCCACAGGGCCAACGAGACCTGTCTCCACGCCGAAATCTCCAACATCGGTACCAAAGACTCCAAGGCCTGATACAGAGGCACCTAAACCCTCTAACAAGCCTACCAAGCCGAAACCACCTTCGGCACCGAAAAATTTGCCACAGGACTCGATAACTCCTCCTAAAGAAAAAACACAAAACAACCCCTATCGGCACCGACAAAATCGATGCCGAAGAAGATTGTAGAGGAGGAAGAACTGTTTAGACCAGATCCTAAACAAAGAAAGGTCTATATCAATCCAAAAACTGGACATGTGGAAGCAATTCCTTACAAGAAGAGACCAGCAGACACACCACTTCTTCCTGTGGTTCCTGCCAAAAAGGATTGTGCAACCTCTCCAATGCACCCTTCCTCTCATTCACCTTCTTCCTCTCCTATCCCTCCTTATATTGAACCTATAGCTTCTCCTGTTCAATCTCCTGCATCATCACACCACACTGACGAGGAGTATGATCTAGGTGGGGGGACTGACGTACCAGAGCCACATGCATACCCTTTAGATGAAGATGTCAATCCAGAATATCCTAAGGATGACAACATATATGGTTTCCCACCACACAATGTGCCAGACATTCCTGATCCTCAGTACTACCCAACAAAACCTTCCCCTCCAGAAGATAGTATTGGGTTTAATCATCTATTAAATAGAGCTGCCCTTTACCATGGGGTTCCAATGCACTCCGATGCCATTTATGAGGATTTTTTACTGGATACATTTGAGCAGTCACAAAGGTCTACGCAAATACTACCCATTCTCAAAGGAGTCATTAAACATGCTCCAGAACTATTTAAAGACCCGGTACGATGTAGGGTGTTAAATCCGAGAATAGAAAAAAAGTATAGACCAGCACCTTCTGATCCAGTCTATATTAAGGAACATCTGCCACTAGACTCTTTGGTAGTGTCTAATGCACGTAAAAGAGCCAATTCCCAGACCTCTGGGGACACGCCCCTGCCTGACAAAGAATCTAAAGTTATTTATGCGTCAGGGAAACAGATTGCTGCGCAGGCAACAAACATATGGCGCATAGCAAACACACAAGCCTTACTCTCACGCTATGACAGGGCTCACTACGACCAATTAGAAAAACTAATGGAGCACCTCCCAGATCAATACAAAGATCAGGCAGCAGAGCTCTTACAAGAAGGCAAATTAATATCCAATGCCTCAATTAAATATGCACTAGATGTAGCTGACACAGCAGCCAGAGCAGTCAATACTAGTGTTATACTCAGACGTCATGCGTGGTTACGCATTTCAGGTTTTAAACCAGAGGTACAGACTACCATCTTGAACCAGCCCTTCAATCAGAACCAGTTGTTCGGGCCAGAAGTAGACAACACACTAGAAAACATGAAGAAAGACACGGACACAGCTAAGTCTATGGGTGCATTACAATCCACACAGACTAGAAGTTCTTTTCGCCGCTTCTTTTATAGAGGAGGCTCCAAGCAGACCGGCACAGATACATCATCATCTTTTAAGACGCACACACAGACCTCCTCTAACAAAGGCTACTTTAGAGGAGGATACAGAGGCAACACTAATAAGGGAAGAGGTAGAGGTAATAACAACAATCGCTCCTCTTCAACTCCCAAACAGTGACTTCCCTCTGCCTCCCCTACAGCATTCCACTCCTGTGGGGGGCAGATTATCACAGTTCCTACCTGTCTGGAATCCCATCACAACAGACAGATGGGTAAGACAAATTATCCAACATGGCTACTGTCTAGAACTCAAAGCAAACCCCCCAAAAATACCACCCAGAACATATATCTCTGCTTCAACAGGAGGTTATAGCACTTCTACAAAAGGATGCTATTCAAGTAGTTCCTTTAGAGGAATGGGGAACAGGAGTTTACTCCCTGTACTTCCTAATTCCCAAGAAGGACGGGACACTAAGACCAATTCTCGACCTCAGGCCCCTCAACCATTACATAGAATCAGATCATTTTCACATGGTCACTTTACAACAAGTACTCCCACTACTACAACAGGGAGACTTTCTTTCAACACTAGACCTGAAGGACGCTTATTTTCATGTTCCTATACATCCTGCGCACAGGAAGTATCTAAGGTTTGTCATACAAGGACAGCAGTATCAGTTCAAGTATCAGTTCAAGGTCCTTCCATTTGGGGTCACAACAGCACCACGAGTGTTTACAAAGTGCTTAGCAGTAGTAGCAGCACATCTAAGAAGACAACAGATACATGTCTTCCCTTACCTCGACGATTGGCTCATAAAAGCAAAATCGTTCAACGTGTCCAACACACAAAACAAACAATTCAGACATTGCACGACTTAGTGTTTACAATAAACTACACCAAGTCGCACCTAGAGCCTTCGCACGTTCATCAGTATCTAGGAGCTACCATAGACACATCTACAGCTCTAGCGTATCCCAGTCCAGCCAGGATACAGAGCATTCAGACCTTAGTCTCCCTTTTTCAACACCAGCAGTCTCCAAGCCAGAGTGTTCATGAGACTGATAGGCATGATGGCGTCTTGCATCTTCATAATTCCTCACGCAAGACTGCAAATGCACCCATTACAAGAATGTCTAGCACGGCAGTGGAATCAGGCTCAAGGTCAGCTCACATACCTGGTGTTGGTAGACAGCCGTACATATCGCTCTCTGCAATGGTGGAACACCAAAAACTTGACAAAGGGACGGCCGTTCCTAGAACCTGTTCCACAGATAGTGCTCACAACAGACGCATCCCTCACAGGATGGGGAGCCCATCTCTTGCATTATACCACACAAGGCCAATGGAACAACCAACAAAAACAGTTCCATATCAACCATCTAGAGCTGCTAGCAACTTTCCTAGCACTCAAAACGTTTGAGGTACAAGTACAAAACAAAGCTGTCCTAATCCGGACGGACAATATGACAGCCATGTATTATATACAAAAACAGGGGGGGGCACACTCTCTGCAACTGTCCCAGCACAATCAGATAGCAGATCTGTTGAGTCGTCAGTCACAACAGATTCACGAATGGGAGATACACCCACAAGTTCTTCAACCATTCTTCCAAATGTGGGGGCATCCACAGATAGATCTGTTTGCCACCCACGAAAATGCAAAATGCCCAACCTTCGCCGCCAGGTTTCCACACCCACGGTCGGAGGGGAATGCGATACGGATGAACTGGTCAGGCAGATTTGCGTACGCTTTTCCGCCTCTGCCACTCATTCCACTAGTAGTACGCAGGCTCAGACAACAGTCTCTCAAACTAATACTAGTGGCTCCCACATGGGCACGTCAGCCGTGGTTCACCACACTACTAGATCTCTCACTGGTTCCACATCAAAAATTACGGCTCACGCCATCCCTTTTAACACAGAACCATGGAGAAATAAGACACCCAGAGCCAAGCCAACTAAATTTGGCGATCTGGCTCCTGAAGTCTTAGAGTTTGGTTACTTAAACCTACCACCAGACTGTATGAACATAATTAAAGAAGCTAGAAGACCCACTATCAGAGCATGTTATGCCGCTAAATGGAAAAGATTTGCAATATATTGTAACAATAATCATATTGATCCACTGGATGTTTCATTCCAAAATATTATTTGCTACCTTCTACACCTACAAAGGTCCAATTTGGCTTGTTCTTCCATACACCTGCATCTGGCAGCAATTGCAGCCTATTTACAGAATAGGCAACATCTATCTCTCTTTAGAGTACCTGCAATCAAAGCATTTATGGAAGGATTAAAACGAATAATCCTACCTAGGTTACCACCTGCTCGAGTATGGAACCTAAACGTGGTCCTTACAAGACTTATGGGACCCCCTTTCGAGCCTTTACCCAAGTGTGAATTGCAATTCCTAACATGGAAAACTGCTTTCCTTGTTGCCATCACCTCTCTCAGAAGAGTTAGTGAAATACAAGCGTTCACAATACAAGAACCATTTTTTAAGATACATCCTAACAAAGTGGTTCTTAGGCCCAATCCTAAATTCCTGCCAAAAGTTATTCCTCCTTTTGACCTTAACCAATCAGTGGAGCTACCAGTGTTTTTCCAAAAAACGGACTCTGTTGCAGAAAGGGCTTTACACACCTTAAATGTTAGAAGAGCTCTGTTATACTACACAGACAGGACTTAATCCTTCAGAAAGACAAAACTATTTGTATCTTTCTCTCCCCCACACAAAGGCAATCCCATCTCTAAAGGAGGAATTGCCAGATGGATTGTAAAGTGTATACAAATATGCTATCAAAAAGCTAAACGTACACTAACGGTTCCTCCTAGAGCGCACTCCACTCGCAAACTAGGAGCCTCTATGGCTTTCTTAGGAAATATACCACTAGAGGACATATGCAAGGCAGCAACATGGTCTACCATAGACACCTTCACTAAACACTATTGTGTTGATGTGCAAGCCAAGCAGCAATCTGCAGTAGGCCAAGCTGTTCTTAGAACACTATTTCAGTATCCTGCAACGGATACAAGCGACCACCGCTAGGGGAGACACTGCTGCACAATCGTTGCAAAAGTGTACGATCTGCAGCTCATATGCCTCGAACGGAAAATGCTACTTACCATTATGCATCTGTTCTTGGCATGTAGAGCTGCAGAGTCGTACACGCCCTCTCCCCTCCCCGGGACTTGTATCCATTCCAGTACTCATCTTACTTAGATGCACACGCATGGACATCCTTTCTCTTTACTTCTACTAACTCCATCATTTCCCATAATGGCGAAAAACAATCTGAGGATGGAGTCGATGACCATACGCAGTATTGTCCAAGGGAGGAGTCACCTATCTCGTGACTACAAAGACTTCTTCCAAGAAGACAACAACCTGCAATCATCCGAGCCCAACACCAGGTGGCAATCTATTGCAAAAGTGTACGACTCTGCAGCTCTACATGCCAAGAACAGATGCATACTGGTAAGTAGCATTTTCTATATATATATATATATATATATATATATATATATATATATATATATATATATATATATATATATATATATATAAACCACGTGACTCCTCTGGATCTCTCGGTGTTTCTTGCACCCACGCAGCACACCAGCAAACAGGAAGGAGACGGACCACGTCACATCAGCAGAGTTGTTTTTATTGAACAACAGAAAGCAGCTACGCGTTTCTGGCAAGATATGCCCTTGTTCACGCTGCAACAAGTACATCAAACTCAATGCTTTTTTAAATGCAAATTACACATCGTGACCACCCCCTCACAGTGACATGGTGAGTCATGTGACTTAATAGATATAGACAACATACTTCCACAGTCCGTGCCAGTACATCTAATGGTAATTACCAAAAAGACGAACAAACATCACTGGTTAAATCCAGATATTGATATTCATAGACCATAAGACCTCACCGGTTAAATCCATTGATACAAATGTACCATCAGAGACCTGTCAATTATTTACTAGTGATCATATCACATATTTAAAATACAATTGTGCACCTACTCAGAAGTAGTGAATGACAGGAAAGTTCTCATATCCACAATTCAGGCCTATGGGTGTTTCTGTCTGCGTACCAGTGGTAGTATGATAAAGTGCTAAGTGAATAAGGTAAAGTGCAAAATTATCAAAAGTGCATAGGAAGAGAAAGCTGTATCAGCTAAAGTGCAATACCATTATATCTAGTACGATAAGAATATATCTAATCACATTTGAATTATATGTGGGTTCTGATTACCCCGACATTTCATGTGTGTATTTTTCGTACTTTAATAATAATAAATAGTATAAATAGTTAAAAAGGATCCTTGAACATCAAAATACACCCGGATTTGTGATAATCAATTGATAATATATATATAACCACATTTCAGTTTCACTGGCATATATATACAAATCTATATTACATATTTACAACCCACAACAATTTATGTATACTTTCTTATAATGTTCATGTCCATCATCTTATCAACCAGTCATTAGTGTAAAAGAGTAGAAAAATAGAAAAACAGTAGAAAAATAGAGAAGTACAAAATATATATATACATATGTATAAATGTATATACAATAAATCCATATACACATATATACACACATATATCCCTCAAAGAATCTATACATTCAATATTACAGCAAATAGAAAATATTATACATCATTATTTACACCCTTAGCATACAATGTGTACAGACCCACTCTCAACCTCAAAATAGGGAACCTAACTAAGAGGGAGATCACGATTGTTGGTAAACATGGGTCTGTAACCGTCAACAGGAAATATAAATGGAAAGAAGATCATTTTTACTACAGAAAATGGTGCATCTCATCTATGTTGTTCAATCCATTTGGCCAACGTGTATCAAGCTCCAATATCATCCTTGTTTCCAGCTGTCTCAACAGTGACTCCCTATCCCCTCCTCTTTTCAAAGGTGGCACAGACCCTATCACGAAGTACTTCAAGCACGAAAGATCTTTATTGTGCACTCTTTTAAAGTGGCGTGCCACCGGGTAGGCAGGGTCACTATGTAAGATTGCGCGCAGATGCTGCAAAATCCTGACATGCACCTGCAGCTTGGTGCTACCAACATATTTTAAGCTGCAGGTGCATGTCAGGACATACACAGCAAAATCTGTTTTGCAATTGAAATTGCCCATGATCTTTTTAGGTTCTGTAAAAAATGGAGTCAAATATTGTACAGTGTTCTCACCAAATCTACAAGCGCGACAGCTGGAGCATTTGAAAAAACCCCTAGAAGGTTTTAACCAGGGGGTTTTTGCTTTCAATTCCGGGGCAGGTTTGTCCAATGCAGACCCTATGCTTTTGGCCCGTCTAAAGGTGATAGTAGGATTAGCTGGTAATCTAGTATTTAATATATGGTCACTTAACACTATAGGCCAGTTCTTTTTAAAAATTGCTTTCAATTTCCTACTTCGCTGCTAAAGGCTGTAATCATTCTAGGACCATCATGTAGAGTGTCATGAACAATGTTACTTTCTGACTCCGATTGACGGGAAGGGAATATATATATAATTTTTTTTGTCATCAAATGCCCTCAAGCTATTGTAGGACGCACACGACAGTGAGCCGCCTTCTGGTTATAATGGACTACTCACACGAACATGCAGGTTACAATTTGTTAGCGTAATGCGTTTCAAGACATCTCGTCTCTCATCAGAGGCAGCTCGTATACACGCGAGTGGCAGATTGATCTTCTTTATTCAAGTAGTGCACAGTTCTGATTGGATCTCTCCCCTTAATGGGGCATTCTTTCTTCTTGTAATAGCAAGGTGCATGCTGGTACATGTAGTGCAGAAGAACAAAAAAGCAAAGCGTCGTCTTCCTTAGTAGGTGCCAAATCACATCAATTCTTTAAGAGCTTGTTATTCTCCCTTAGTAGGGTTCCAAATGCAAGTGTGAGTTGTTTATGTCTGGCTCGCTGTGCCGCGTCGGGCTGCAATGGTTTCCAGCCGCAGCCTCTTGTCTTTAAGATGGTGCTGTCCTACCACAGCAGGGCCGCTGTGCGGAAAATGTTGTCATCAAATGCCCTCAAGCTATTGTAGGACGCACACGACAGCGAGCCGCCTTCTGGTTATAATGCACTGCTCACACGATCATGCAGGTTACAATTTGTTAGCCTTACACGTTTCGAGACATCTCGTCTCTCATCAGAGGCAGCTCGTATACACGTGAGTGGCGAGTAAAAACTACCTCACCCACAATGCTTCATAATTGCCAAAGTGGAGTGTAGAGTATAAATGTGTGAAACTGAAAACGGACTTGTAACTACCGTGATCAAAAACAGTTTTGTTCGAAACGCGTACGTGAAGGAAGTATTATGGAGCTGAAATAAATCGTGTTAAAATCACCCAAGAAGAGTGCGGTGTTATTTTTTGAATCGCTACAAAATAACCACGAGCCGAGTCCTTGTCTAGTCGCCGGCACCAGCTGATAGCCGCTCTTCCTCAATAAGGACGTTTGCTGCTGAATATTTGTGAAACGGGAGGGAGCCCAGCACAGATAGTCCGTAACAGAAAATACAAGTGTTGTTTGTGGAGCTGTCCATAACAAGAGAGTCAATTGAACTGTTCACGAAAGACCTACCCACGGGCCTGACGAGCAACAAACTTAAAACGACCTGCAAAAACGGAGGGAACGTAACAACAACAGAAAGAGTCACACCTGACTGTCACCCGGTTGAGCGCCGACGCGTAGGTGCCGGACGGCATCCAGCGGTACGGGAGTCTCCTGGGTAAGTAAATAATCAAGCCAGTGATGTGACGGAATGTTGTTTGTTGTCAGATGCTGCAGGGAATGCTAATTCACTAAGCTTTTTACTATAGAACAACAGTGAGATCTTTGACTCGTCCAAGCCTAAAAAGCATTATCTTGGGTAACTTTTCAACTTTCCGAGGCCGTGTGCCCGCCAAACATAAATCTTCCTACGCTTTAGAAACAAGTCAAATAAATCAACCATAAGGAGTTGTTAAACACTAAGGAAAAGCCGTTTGCCAACACGTAAATCAGTGTTACATTACACAACTGAAAGAGACAGGAAAATGGAAAGAAGAGCAGCAAGGCACATTGAAAAAACAGAGAGTTTATTCTCGAAACCTCAAGTAGCTTCAACATCAACAGACCCTAAAGCAACAACCTCGACAAATACACAGAGTACATTGAAACAACTATTTCAACAGCTGGAAAAACTACTGCGTAAAGAGATCTCAGGGGGATGGGAAATAATTACCCTCGAAAAATACCTAGAATTAGGATTGGTACCAAGGGGACTTCGCATTTTTACTTTGCCCAACCAGCCCGATACCAGTGCGGAAATGCTGGAAGAATGGGGACGAAACAATATGGACTGCTCACGAACAATGATATTAATCATGGTAAAATATGCAAAAAAAAGTGTAGAGGAACTGCATACTAAGATAGAGGAGATGGAACAACAAATAAAAGCCCCACAAGAGGGAGATGAAGAAGCGAATAAATTACGAGCAATAATGGAAAAAAACTTGGACAAACATGAAAATGAAATAGAGGAGAGAAAACAACGTAAGTTTAGAAGGGACGAGTTTGATTATGCTAATGGCACCATCTTTACATTTGCAAAAAGATTTGATGCCTTGAAACAACAAGGCACCACCAAACAACTAAACTCTAAAGGAACACTACCAGTAGCCAGCGAAACAAAATCAGATGCAAGTGAAGGAGAACAGAGAACACGAGGGGAGAAAGCAACTGCATCAAAAAAGTTTACGTTTTTAGAGGAAATGGAACTACTATATCTGGATCAACAGAATCCAAAACCCAGAGGAAGGGGTCGGGCAGAGGAAGACCTGGAGGCCGTGGGCGAGGACAATATACAAATCTAAACCCAAGCGCAAAACCAGACGAGTAAAGCACACCAAGATACCCACTGCGCAACCGTACTGTAATAAGAAAATGATCATTGGAAAGCGGAATGACTTAGTCCAAAACTTGATAATCAATTTATCTAACTATATTCTATCAAAAACAGAACAAAGACTGCTGAACAAAGGTCTCACTTTTAGTCCGGAAAAACATCATGATGGAGTTGAGACCAAAATTGATATGTACAAGTACATTCGAAAATTAAAGTTGAAAAAATTCTTTGCAAAGATGCCCATGAAACCTGCGGAAGAATTAAAACCAGCAATGAGTGACACTACGACACAAATAGGGTATACAATTTCGGAAATACCCAGCCTAAGAACAGCTTACCAACTAGTACACGAAGAGGATGAACTTGAGATAACGGAAACACAACTACTCAGAGACATGGAAGTCCCACACAATGTACATCCAAAAACAGGTTTTGAAAGTCAATCAAAATATTGTCCAGTATTACGTCCGGGCAACCAAATTGATGCATTTCAAGACTTAATAAATGCGGATCTGGATAACATGAGAAATAATAACAATAACAAAAAGGAAAATCTATCCTGGAATGAACGTCAAGAACTCAAATCTCTAAAAGAAAACAATTTAATTGAAATTAAGCCGGCCGATAAGGGTGGAAACATCGTGATCCTTAACAAACAAGACTACATAGAAGAAGCAAACAGACAACTCGATGACTCAAACAACTACACAATACTGGAAGGCAATCCTATGGTGGAGATGACAACTAAAATACATTAACGAATAATACAATGGCAAGAAAAAGGTTTACTTAATCAAGAGCAAAAAAACTTTTTGACTGTTTCAAACCCCCTAACTCCAACGATTTACTTTCTGCCGAAAGTTAATAAAACCTTGAACAAGCCACGAGCACGCCCAATAATCTCGAGTTGCGGCTCACTATACGAGAAAATAGCATCATATGTAGATTTCTTTTTAGCACCAATAGTGCCAACATTAAACTCCTTCACAAAAAAAAAAAGGAGATTTTCTCCGAATCCTCATGGAAACAGAATGGCAACCCACATACCTACTGGCAACAATCGACGTGGTGTCGCTTTACACGTCAATCGACCATGAACTTGGCCTACAAGCAGTTGCATACTTTTTGAAACAACGTCCAATAGGGGAACTAAACCATACAAACATGATTCTAGAAATGATTAGAATATGTTTAACAAACAATGTGTTCCTCTTTAAAAACAAGGTCTATTCACAGAAACGAGGAACTGCGATGGGAGTTTCCTTCTCTCCGAGCTATGCTAATCTCACCATGGGATGGTGGGAGAAACACATAGCTTGGAGAGAAGAAAACTATCCATATACCACAAATGTGGTATTATGGCTACGGTATATTGACGATTTGTTCTTATTGTGGAAGGGCACAAAACAAGAACTACTTCAATATATTGCCATACTGAATAACAACAATGTGGGACAGCAATTCACATATAACATACAACATAAGGAAATAGACTTTCTGGATACAAAAGTGTACATAAAAAACATCTACTAACAGCATTCTTCATGGAACCAGTTTCCATCCGGTCTCACTCAAGGAAAATGTACCCTATGGGGAATTCTTACGTATGAAGCGTAATTGCTCAGAAGCCATGGAAATGGAAAACAAATTTGAAGAAACCAAACAACGCTTCATCAATAGAGGATATAAACTTAAGACCATAAATCGTGGGGAACAAAGAGCCAGAAGAAAAACAAGAACAGAGACCCTAATTGACAATACCAAAGAAAAAGCAAAAAAAGTAGAGGATAAACCTCGTCTTATCTTGACATACTCCAAAGAAAGTGCACAAATCAGGAAAATTGTGACAAAATACTGGAATGTGCTCAAAAAGGATCCGGACATTGGCAACTTAATTGGTGATGCACCCCTAATTTCGTATAGAAAAGCACCTTCCCTTGGAGATACATTGGTCAACAGCCATTTTATTGACAAAAAGGAGGAAACCTGGTTACAAAAGCGACAAAAATTATTTACTAAATGCATGTCATGCAAAGCTTGCAAAGTTGGAAGAAATTTAAAATCTCTCCAAGATCCTAAGGGACAAGTCTTTGAAATAAAAAACAAAATCACATGCGAATCACACTTTGTTGTCTATTTGTTAGAATGTGACTGTGGCAAACGCTATATAGGCTCGACCATTTGTGCTCTTAAGAAACGAATGCTAGAGCACATCAGAGCTATACAAAACAAAGACCAGGCATATGCAATAGCGAAACACATGATGACACACAAGAATAAGACATGGCAAAACATGAGATACTCAGGGATTGCAATGGTGCCAGAACATGAAAGGGGAAGCAATCGTCTGCAAAAACTGAGACGCCTAGAATCAAAACTCATCATTAGGTTCAAGACCAAAGTCACAAATGGATTGAACGGAGACGAAGAACTTTATATACACCTGTGATAAATCACTATTTCAATAGTGAAACAGCAAAAATAAATTTTGATAAAGTTTAAATATTGCCCAATAGAAAAGAAACAGAAATGATAGCTGTGACGAAAGGTGCAAGACCTATATTGTCAACATGTATAATACCAAGAGTATGTTATGTAATGATGGTGAGAAAATTGAACCACATTGATGAGGACAATATATGCACAGTAGAAATTTCAATATGACAATAACTATCTCTGCTGACTCACTGCTTTTTGAAGCCATTTTTTCATGATCCTGATCAAATTGATGTTTATAAGTTGTGTTATAGTAATTGACATTATGATGAACTGAATATATAGGGGCTTTTTCCTTAATTAATTGTTAAGTATCTTGAAATATGAGTATTCGTATCGCTGTCCTTAATAAATCAGTTGGCTGTAATTCATAATGTCGGAAAAAGCACTTAGCGGAAATTATTATAAACTAAAGGGTACACCACAAAGTACACCGTACAGGATAGATATTGAATTGGCACTTAGCCGAAAATCAATATAAAACAGTCCGACCAAGTGTTATATCAATGCTAAATCAACCGAAGATTAAAGCCTTGATTAACAAAACACACAATTCATTTTGAATTCAGCCAACTGTTTGTGAAAGGACATCGATAGGCTTAACCAGCCGAGTAAAAACTACCTCACCCACAATGCTTCATAATTGCCAAAGTGGAGTGTAGAGTATAAATGTGCGAAACTGAAAGCGGACTTGTAACTACCGTGATCAAGAACAGTTTTGTTCGAAACGCATAGGTGAAGGAAGTATTATGGAGCTGAAATAAATTGTGTTAAAATCACCCAAGAAGAGTGCAGCGTTATTTTTTGAATCGCTACAATATATATATATATATATATATATATATATATATATATATATATATATATATATATATATATATATATATTTTCGAAAGGGCTGACAGCTTGCATCCGCGCTGCAGCCACACAAAGAGACTCGCACTCCAGGGTCTGTGTTTAAAGATGTTTAATGGCGACGCGTTTCGACCAAACGGTCTTCTTCCATATATATATATATATAATCCGCAAAAAGCCCTCCACACACGGAAGAAGGCTGCAACCACTGTGAGAAGTTGGCCCGATATGCAACGTTCGCTATTCTAGCGACCGCTATGTATCGTTCCAACGACCCTTATGGTGTTTGGTTGTAAGTCAACCTATAGACCAGCTATCCTAGTAGCGTGGATACGAGCAGTCTAAGGCTAAAGACTCGAGAGGGCGCGTTAAGCCAGCTGTTTACCACACATGTACCCCTTGAACACCCAGTGAAAGGACACCACACAAGTGTTATGAAAATAAACAGGATATTTATTAAGATTCACAACAGCCCTGGACTCTTTATGAGGACAGGGTACTAAGCACAAACCAAATCTCTTAGGAAAATACTTCAAGTGCACAATTAAAACAAGTGTCCGAGGACACGGAAAGTTTAAGGTCTCGGGCGGACCCGATAAGGCAAGTCGGAAGCGAGGGACTCGGGACCCTAGAGTAAAGAGGCTATGCAGGCACCGAAATGCCGAGTTACCTAGCCACGAGGGCTGCGGCTGCACAAGTCTTACAGGCGTCGGGGTCTTCGCTGACGAGCCAGGAGCCAGAGTTGCTGGCCGGCGACCAGTGATGAATAGTTCGTAGAGATCCAAGCCTGGATCAGAGATTGTTGATACCTGAAAGCAGAGGGGACCAAGTTCGTACTACTAGCCAGTAGTCAGAGGGTACCAGGATGGCACCGGTTGGCCGTCACCTCGACCAGGTGAGTGGGCGACGCTAGGCTCTGCAGTCTCACGGACCAGGAGGCGTTGTCGGCGACCACGGCGGAGGTGCGAGCTGTCCCACGAAGGATGATGCTGTCGGCGTCGCTGGGCCCAGGATGGGGCAACAAGCCTTGGCAGATCTCAGGGCCACGTGGTGGGCCTAAGATGGCGTCTTGAGTGGACCAGGAGGGTCCGGGGTGCTTCTCGCAAAGATGGAAGCAAGGGCCAGTCTGGAGCAACCAGACCAGCAGTGTTGATTGTCGGATGTCGTCACAGAAGGGCACAAGCCAGCGGCTAGTGACCAGACAACGTGCTGAGCAGCGAGCAGAAGGGCCCCACGCAGATCGTGGAGATGCTGGGAGACTGCACTTCGGTGCTGGAGCGGCTCAGGGTCGGGGCTTCTCGGACCCCAGAGCACTCACCAGGGAATCGCTTCGATGGTCGTGCTGGTTAAGAGCGTGCAGGTTCTGATGATGGCCGGTCCCTCGAGGTCTCGTCGCACCCACAGATCACAGCTGAGCTGATGACGCGGGTAGAGGTCAGAGGTGCCAGGGAAGCCGGTTCTCGTCGAGCTGGGCCGTAGGATCCTTGAGGAAGGACTTGCAGCAAACCGCAGAGTTCTTAGATGGTGCCCGCTGATGCAGGGTGACTACTCCTTAGTCACAAGGGAGAAATCTTGAGAAGAGTCTTGAGTGTCCTTTCGTAGAAAGTAGTTCTTGATTCAAAGATGATCTAATTTGGAAGGGTCCCCGCTCCGGCCTTTATTCTAAAGAAAGGGGTGGGTACATGACTAGGTCCTGCCCTAAGGGTGGGACCAGGAAGGGAGGTAGTTACACCCCTCTCCCCTGCCCGACTTTCCCCAGGCCAGGGCTGGTGCCCCTGGAACTGGTTCTGACCGGCAGATGCGTAGTGAGCACCGGGGTGCCACTCCGCAGTCACCTTCTCGCAAAAGCCCTACCTACCCAGAATACACAAACCCTGTCTGGGACGGTGCGAACACCGCCCTCGACAGGAAACCCTTTGTCCAAGCTCTCCTCGCTGGAAGGACTCCCAGCAGCAGGAGGTCAGATTCGTGTCTGTGGTGGCAGCATCCATTTTGTGGAGCTGAGGCTTTAGTTAACTTTAACCGAGGTTCACAGTTACGTACATGTCGTGTCCCTCTAGAAGGGCGGAATGCTAACCTCGTCGCCAGAGTTGGTGAGAGGGCAGCATCCCAATTCGTATGACACCTTACTCGACATGTCTTGATAACGCGACACCGAAGTTACCGATGTGGTACGCGTTATCATGGAACAGCCATTGGGTCTTGATTCCGCAAGCTGCAACCGGGCTCGGCTCGGGCCAGAACCTAGTTCACACGAGCCCATGCACTCTGCCTTCAGGATTGTCAAGGCCTGCCATAGGAGTGACTGATAGGAACTCGAGTGTCCATTGTATGGTTAGATATAGGGCTACTATATCTAAAGCAAAGTGTGATTACACGACTTCGCCCCAGCTGTCATGCAGCCAGTTGTGTCAAATTTAGGAGGCCAGCCAGGGGTGGCATAATACATGCTGCAGCCCCTGACGGCCCTGGGTACACCTATGCCCTGAGTTACAGGGTCTGATAAGGTGGCCCAGTACCAATTGGTAAATGCACCTAGGGTATAATATTGTAATTTAGAAAGAGAACAGCCAGGCTGTGGGTCTGATTAGCAGGCCCACAGCCAGAGAAAGTCGTAAACCAGTGAAACAAAAGCAAAAAATCTGGGTGATCATAGGATTGCAGACCCTACTCTCCTACATGACCCCCCCCCAAACGTCGGAACAATAAGCTAACCTTGACCAGGTGAGTCTTCTTGTTCTAAGTGGAAATATCTGGAGAGCCCATCGGCATTGCCATGATCAGTACCAGGTCTATGTTCCACTGTAAAGTCCATCCCCTGTAGGGAAATGGACCACCTTAGCAGTTTGGGGTTTTCACCCTTCATCTGATTTAGCCACAAGAGGGGCTTATGGTCGGTCTGAATCTTGAAGTGAGTGCCAAACAAGTATGGCCTCAGCTTCTTCAGGGCCCAAACCACAGCAAAGGCCTCCCTCTCAATAGCTGACCAATTCTTCTCTCTAGGGGTCAGCCTTCTGCTTATAAAAGCAATGGGCTGGTCTTGACCATCAAAATTCAGTTGAGAAAGAACAGCTCCCACACCCAACTCAGAAGCATCTGTTTGGACAATGAATGGTTTGGAGTAGTCCGGACTCTTGAGGATAGGCGCCGTGCACATGGCCTGCTTTAGGTCATCGAATGCTTTTTGACAGCTCGCTGTCCACTGAACCTTTTTTGGCATTTTCTTGCTTGTCAGTTCGTTTAATGGTGTCACGATGGAACCATAGTTCCTGACAAACTTCCGGTAGTATCCAGTCAGGCCCAAGAAAGCTCGAACCTGAGTCTGGGTGGTTGGAGGAGCCCAGTCCCTGATTGACTGTATCTTGCTCTCCAGTGGCTGAACCTGGCCTCCACCTACAAGGTGGCCCAGGTATACAACCTGTGTCTGCCCTATCTGGCACTTGGTGGCCTTGATAGTGAGGCCTGCTGCTTGCAGAGCCTCTAACGCTTTCCGCAGGTGGACCAGGTGATCCTCCCAGGTGGAGCTAAAGACAGCAATATCGTCAAGATACGCCGCACAGAAGTCATCCAGCCCAGTAAGGACTTGATTCACCAACCTTTGGAAGGTGGCAGGTGCATTTTTCAGACCAAAGGGCATCACCACGAACTGATAATGCCCACCAGGGGTTGAAAATGCGGTTTTAGGCTTGGCGTCCTCAGCTAACCTGATTTGCCAATACCCAGCTGTCAGGTCAAACGTACTTAAGTAGTTGGCCGAGGCCAATCTATCGATAAGCTCGTCTGCCCTCGGTATTGGGTGGGCGTCAGTCTTAGTGACTGCATTGAGACCCCTGTAGTCTACGCAAAACCTCATCTCTCTCTTACCACCCTGGGTGTGAGGTTTCGGCACTAGAACTACGGGACTAGCCCAAGGGCTATCCGAGGGTTCAATGACTCCCAGCTCCAACATTTTCTGCACTTCACTCTTGATGCAGTCTCTAACGTGATCAGGCTGCCGGTAGATTTTACTCTTAACGGGCAAGCTGTCACCAGTGTCAACCTCATGGGTGCACCAATCGGTCTGGCTGGGTGTTAGAGAAAACATATGTCTGAACGACTGAAGAACCTGTTTACAGTCGCTCTGTTGATGTTCGTAGAGGCTGCCACAAAAGACAACACCATCTACCGATCCATCGTCAGGATTCTGAGTGAGCAGGTCGGGGAGAGGGTCACTCTCTTCTTCCTGTCCCTCATCTAGGGCCATGAGCAAACTCATGTCCTTCCTGTCGACATATGCCTTGAGCCTGTTGACATGAAGCACCCTGTGGGGGCTCCGGGGAGTTCCCAGGTCGACCAGGTAGGTGACCTCTCCCTTTTTCTCCAGGATGGTGTAGGGCCCGGACCATTTGTCCTTGAGTGCTGCTGGGGCCACTGGCTCCAACACCCACACCTTCTGTCCGGGCTGGTAAACAGTCAAGACAGCCTTTTGGTCATGCCAAGCTTTCTGGAGTTCTTGGCTGGCCTTAAGGTTTTCAGATGCCTTCTCCATGTATTCAGCCATCCGCGAGCGGAGGCCAAGCACATAGTCCACTATGTTGGCTGCAGGCTTTTTGAGAGGTCTCTCCCATCCTTCCTTCACCAAACACAGGGGTCCTCTTACAGGATGCCCGTACAAAAGTTCAAAAGGGCTGTAGCCAACCCCCTTCTGTGGGACTTCTCTGTAGGCGAACAAGAGGCAGGGGATCAGGACGTCCCATCTACGCCGAAGCTTTTCAGGTAGTCCATGAATCATCCCTTTAAGGGTCCTGTTGAATCTCTCAACAAGCCCATTGCATTGTGGATGATAGGGTGTAGTGAACTTGTAGTTGACACCACATTCCTTCCACATAGCAGTTAAGTAGCTCGACATAAAGTTTGCACCTCTGTCGGAGACGACCTCCTTAGGGAAGCCCACTCTGGAGAATACTCCAACAAGGGCTCTTGCCACAACAGGTGCTGTAGTGGTCCTAAGGGGAATAGCTTCAGGATACCTGGTGGCATGATCCACTACCACCAGTATAAACTTGTGCCCTGATGCTGTTGGTGGTTCCATGGGACCGACGATGTCGATCCCCACCCGTTCAAAGGGCACCCCCACCACAGGCATTGGTATAAGGGGGGCCTTTGTCGTGCCACCTGACTTACCACTGGCTTGGCAAGTGACACAGGAGCGGCAAAACTCCTTGGTATCTTCGTTCATATGAGGCCAGTGAAAGTGTGAGACAAGCCTGTCCCACGTTTTCGTCTGGCCTAAGTGACCTGCTAAGGGAATCTCGTGGGCCAAGGTAAGTAGGAAACCACGCTGAGACAAGGGTACAACCAGCCTCCTGGTCATGCCAGGCTTGGGGTCTCTTGACTCAGTGTACAGGAGTCCATCTTCCCAGTATACCTTGTGGGTACCTGTGGCGTTCCCAGCAGCCTCAGCAGCAGCCTGCTGTCTGAGGGGTTCAAGAGAAGGGCAGTCTAACTGGTCCTTCCCCAGGTCTTCCCTTGAGGGTCCCCCTGAACCCAAGAATTCAACTTGATCAAGTTCGAACTCCCTAGGCTCAGTTTCCCTCAATTCCTGTAGGTCAGCCTCCTCTGAGACTTGATCCACGACCTGGGGCAAGGGGGAAGGCGCAGCCTTAACCCTACTGCTCTTTTTCTTGGGAGGTGTCTGGTCCGTTGTTCCAGGATCCAGCACCTGTTCAGTGGGGCATTTCCTGACCTGTGACCTGGTCACAGCGAACACATGTGCTGGCAACCCTAACATTTCCATGTGAGTCCGGTGCTCCACTTCTGACCATTGTGATGACTCCAAATCATTGCCCAACAAACAATCCACTGGGAGGTCTGGACTAACTACAACCTTCTTTTGGCCAGTTACCCCTCCCCAGGAGAAAGCTACAATTGCCATACTGTGATTGGTAGTGACATTGCTTGCATTGGTCACCAGGAATTCTGTACCTGGCATGATCTGTCCAGGGTCCACAAAGTTAGGCGTCACCATGGTGACGCTGGCACAAGTGTCCCTATAGGCCTGAGCCATCTTTCCATTTATGAAAGGCGTCTGTCTGTATTTGCCCAAGGTATTGGGACTTATGTCAGGGGACACGTCCGCGTCCCCTGTACTGACAAGGACAGCCTGAGTGAGTGTGCCAGCTAAGTTGTCACGCCCCTCAGAACCCAGGGTTAACCCTACTAAACCCTTGGGAGGCGCACTACCACTGCTGACTGTACTAGGGGGCACAGGTGCCTTAGGGGCTGCAGTGGCAGGAGTCTGCCCTCCTCCTTTCTTGGTGCACTCACTAAACCAGTGAGATTTACTTTTACAGTACTGGCACCATCTTTTGGATTGGCCTTCTTTCTTCTTTTGGGGAGCCTGACCCCCTCCCTCTTTGGGTTGTTGGGGACCTGTCGAAGACTTCTGGTCATTTTGTTCCCCCTTAGAATCTTTACCCTTCTGGTCTGCTTTCTTCTGACCACCTTGATTCTGGCCCTGGTTCTGTTTAACTCTCGTACGAACCCATCTGTCTGCCTTCTTTCCCAATTCTTGGGGAGAGGTCAGATCCGAGTCGACAAGATGCTGATGCAACAACTGGTTCTGACAATTGTTTAAAATTTGTTCTCTCATCATCAAATTATACAATCCTTTGTAATCAGTAACCTTACTGCCCAGCAACCAGCCCTCAAAAGCCTTAGTGGCACAATCGACAAAGTCAGACCAATCTTGAGACTGCGTTTTCTGGGTATCCCTGAACAGCACCCTGTACTGCTCAGTGGTTAGGCCGAACCCTTCAACGAGTGTATTTTTCAAGACTTGGTAATCGTTCGCATCCTCCACCCTTGTGGTGAGGAGCTTGTCTCTTCCTTTACCTTCAAAGGAGAGCCACAAGATAGCTGCCCACTGACTCTGGGGAACACCTTGCACCGTGCAGGCCCTCTCCAAAGCAGTAATCCATTTGTGGATGTCGTCCCCTTGTTTAAAGGGGGGCACTATCTTACCAAGGTGTTTCGTATCGAAACTCTTTTCCCTATTGCTAGGTACATTGCTGCCACCAGTGGGGACTACCCCACTTAACTGTTGCTCTCTCGCAAAGGCAAGCCTTTCTTTGGCCAGGGCAAGTTCTTCCCTTTCGATCCTCAGATTAGCTGCCCTTTCCTTAGCTTCGTATACTCTCCGCTGAGGGGACGTCATCCCTCGTTGCGAAGAGTTGCGAGAGCCATTGGTTTGAAGGGATCTGCCAGAGTCTCTCGACAGAGATCGGGCTCGTCCATTCCCAATGTTAAGCGGACCTGACAGTAGCGCTGGGGGTCCCCCAGTACCACTATCATGTTTGCTTAAGTTGGACCTGCTTAGTCTAACGACTTCTACCTGTCCCTTATCTGCCTCATCCCCAGAGGGATCCTCATCCTCATCATCCTCCACATCTTCGTTCTCAGTTGCGAGGTGGATGAGGTCAGGATCGTCTCTGGTTCCCTCGAGGGGAGGCATGTCTCCTTCTGGATTAGAAGAGCTAAGACGGGTCTCAGCTTTTCTGGCATCATAAGTCTCCAAGAGACCAATCAGAAAGGACGTGGTGGGGTTAGACCCCTGCTTGATCTTCCGGGAGTGACACACCTGTCTTAACTCCTTGAAGCTCAGCACAGTATATCTTGAAGGGATGACCTGTGGAGGGTCAACTGACACAAGGGGAGACTCAGAGTTTCCTCCTTTGTCCGACATACTGTTTCTAGTGTGGTGTAAGTGATGCACCTACCTACACTACGTGTTTACCTACTGTTCCCTTGCTAAGAGTTGCAGCCAAGGTGTGCTAAGCCTTGAGGAGCTGCAACAGCTGGTTCAGTAGAACTCAGAGTATTCTAAGCTTTAGTTATATGTACTAACAGTACTTATGCGATCTTTCAACAAGATATTCTTAGGATACGTGTGGTAAAACAACAGCAAGCTCAAATCCCAACCGCTGCTCACCAATGTGAGAAGTTGGCCCGATATGCAACGTTCGCTAGTCTAGCGACCGCTATGTATCGTTCCAACGACCCTTATGGTGTTTGGTTGTAAGTCAACCTATAGACCAGCTATCCTAGTAGCGTGGATACGAGCAGTCTAAGGCTAAAGACTCGAGAGGGCGCGTTAAGCCAGCTGTTTACCACACATGTACCCCTTGAACACCCAGTGAAAGGACACCACACAAGTGTTATGAAAATAAACAGGATATTTATTAAGATTCACAACAGCCCTGGACTCTTTATGAGGACAGGGTACTAAGCACAAACCAAATCTCTTAGGAAAATACTTCAAGTGCACAATTAAAACAAGTGTCCGAGGACACGGAAAGTTTAAGGTCTCGGGCGGACCCGATAAGGCAAGTCGGAAGCGAGGGACTCGGGACCCTAGAGTAAAGAGGCTATGCAGGCACCGAAATGCCGAGTTACCTAGCCACGAGGGCTGCGGCTGCACAAGTCTTACAGGCGTCGGGGTCTTCGCTGACGAGCCAGGAGCCGGAAGAAAAGGAGTTGCTGGCCGGCGACCAGTGATGAATAGTTCGTAGAGATCCAAGCCTGGATCAGAGATTGTTGATACCTGAAAGCAGAGGGGACCAAGTTCGTACTACTAGCCAGTAGTCAGAGGGTACCAGGATGGCACCGGTTGGCCGTCACCTCGACCAGGTGAGTGGGCGACGCTAGGCTCTGCAGTCTCACGGACCAGGAGGCGTTGTCGGCGACCACGGCGGAGGTGCGAGCTGTCCCACGAAGGATGATGCTGTCGGCGTCGCTGGGCCCAGGATGGGGCAACAAGCCTTGGCAGATCTCAGGGCCACGTGGTGGGCCTAAGATGGCGTCTTGAGTGGACCAGGAGGGTCCGGGGTGCTTCTCGCAAAGATGGAAGCAAGGGCCAGTCTGGAGCAACCAGACCAGCAGTGTTGATTGTCGGATGTCGTCACAGAAGGGCACAAGCCAGCGGCTAGTGACCAGACAACGTGCTGAGCAGCGAGCAGAAGGGCCCCACGCAGATCGTGGAGATGCTGGGAGACTGCACTTCGGTGCTGGAGCGGCTCAGGGTCGGGGCTTCTCGGACCCCAGAGCACTCACCAGGGAATCGCTTCGATGGTCGTGCTGGTTAAGAGCGTGCAGGTTCTGATGATGGCCGGTCCCTCGAGGTCTCGTCGCACCCACAGATCACAGCTGAGCTGATGACGCGGGTAGAGGTCAGAGGTGCCAGGGAAGCCGGTTCTCGTCGAGCTGGGCCGTCGGATCCTTGAGGAAGGACTTGCAGCAAACCGCAGAGTTCTTAGATGGTGCCCGCTGATGCAGGGTGACTACTCCTTAGTCACAAGGGAGAAATCTTGAGAAGAGTCTTGAGTGTCCTTTCGTAGAAAGTAGTTCTTGATTCAAAGATGATCTAATTTGGAAGGGTCCCCGCTCCGGCCTTTATTCTAAAGAAAGGGGTGGGTACATGACTAGGTCCTGCCCTAAGGGTGGGACCAGGAAGGGAGGTAGTTACACCCCTCTCCCCTGCCGGACTTTCCCCAGGCCAGGGCTGGTGCCCCTGGAACTGGTTCTGACCGGCAGATGCGTAGTGAGCACCGGGGTGCCACTCCGCAGTCACCTTCTCGCAAAAGCCCTACCTACCCAGAATACACAAACCCTGTCTGGGACGGTGCGAACACCGCCCTCGACAGGAAACCCTTTGTCCAAGCTCTCCTCGCTGGAAGGACTCCCAGCAGCAGGAGGTCAGATTCGTGTCTGTGGTGGCAGCATCCATTTTGTGGAGCTGAGGCTTTAGTTAACTTTAACCGGGGTTCACAGTTACGTACATGTCGTGTCCCTCTAGAAGGGCGGAATGCTAACCTCGTCGCCAGAGTTGGTGAGAGGGCAGCATCCCGATTCGTATGACACCTTACTCGACATGTCTTGATAACGCGACACCGAAGTTACCGATGTGGTACGCGTTATCATGGAACAGCCATTGGGTCTTGATTCCGCAAGCTGCAACCGGGCTCGGCTCGGGCCAGAACCTAGTTCACACGAGCCCATGCACTCTGCCTTCAGGATTGTCAAGGCCTGCCATAGGAGTGACTGATAGGAACTCGAGTGTCCATTGTATGGTTAGATATAGGGCTACTATATCTAAAGCAAAGTGTGATTACACGACTTCGCCCCAGCTGTCATGCAGCCAGTTGTGTCAAATTTAGGAGGCCAGCCAGGGGTGGCATAATACATGCTGCAGCCCCTGACGGCCCTGGGTACACCTATGCCCTGAGTTACAGGGTCTGATAAGGTGGCCCAGTACCAATTGGTAAATGCACCTAGGGTACATATTGTAATTTAGAAAGAGAACAGCCAGGCTGTGGGTCTGATTAGCAGGCCCACAGCCAGAGAAAGTCGTAAACCAGTGAAACAAAAGCAAAAAATCTGGGTGATCATAGGATTGCAGACCCTACTCTCCTACAACCACAAAGGAGAAGTATTTCGGAGAGGCTTTATTGATGGAGTTCAAGGTCCGGTGGCGGCATTTCGGCACATTCCGCCTTCCTCAGCGCCCTACACCCGACCAACTGTCCCGGTTAGTGCCTGCTGCTTTATGATGACGACTTGGCTCCGCTCCTCCCCCTTGATGTTCAAATCACCTGTTGTAGTGCTGGCACACATCGTTGCACCACAACTCCCACAATGCCGCCTGTTCAGACAAAGTGGGCCGGTGTAATGGAGAGGCTCTCAAGCTGTAATTTGTAGCGGTAGCCAGGGGCAGCAGGGCTCGTTGTCATCATGCCCGTACTCCTTCAAAGCCGCTCCTCCGATCTCCTTAATACCGTCACAGCCCCCCAGGGTGAAGCTGATATGGAGCAGGGGCAAACTGCCACAATGAGAAGTACAATACCTCTACCGCACCGATCGCCTCACCAAGAAGGGCAGGTCCGAAGTGTTCCTTAACAGGAAAGTTTTGAGAGCTGTGAGGCAGCGCCAATTAACTTCTTCCCAAAAGCGTGACGGGGGTTAATTATATGCGCAATTGGCTAGCGCATAACAATGTCCGCAAAAATCCCTCAACACACGGAAGAAGGCAGCAACCACAAAGGAGAAGTATTTCGGAGAGGATTTATTGATGGAGTTCAAGGTCCGGTGGCGGCGAATGCATTTCGGCACATTTCGCCTTCCTCAGCGCCCTACACCCGACCAACTGTCCCGGTCAGTGCCTCCCGCTGCCTTATGATGACGACTTGGCTCCGCTCCTCCCCCTTGATGTTCAAATCACCTGTTGTAGTGCTGGCACACATCGTTGCACCACAACTCCCACAATGCCGCCTGTTCAGACAAAGTGGGCCGGTGTAATGGAGAGGCTCTCAAGCTGTAATTTGTAGCGGTAGCCAGGGGCAGCAGGGCTCGTTGTCATCATGCCCGTACTCCTTCTTCAAAGCCGCTCCTCCGATCGCCTTAATACCGTCACAGCCCCCCAGGGTGAAGCTGATATGGAGCAGGGGCAAACTGCCACAATGAGAGGTACAATACCTCTACCGCACCGATCGCCTCACCAAGAAGGGCAGGTCCGAAGTGTTCCATAACAGGAAAGTTTTGAGAGCTGTGAGGCAGCGCCAATTAACTTCTTCCCAAATATATATATATATATATATATATCCATACTAATATAATAAAGAGAGAGCCCAAACCTTTGAGGCGGGTAATCTCAGGAACCACAGCACCAATCACAACACCCAATACAGCGTTGGAAAGGGCAGTTGCAGCAGAAGGACATAGGCTATGCAAACCCCCACCATATACATTTAAAAGGTAAAAGAACCGTGCCAGCAAAGTAGTCCCTTGTGGGCGTGTCTGCATTGTGCTGTGGGCGTGTGTTGGGGGCGTGACACATGCTGGGGGCGTGTGGTACGTTCCGCCCTTCATGCCATGTCTCATATCGTGTGCTAATCCCACCCTGCTCCCTTTAAATACCCCTGCACCTCATAATCATAACCCACCCTTACTCCTTAAAATACCCCAACACCCTTAAACACTAACCCATCTTAACCCTATAAATATACCCCAAAACCCAAACCTATCCCTAAACCCTAAAAATACCCCTGTAACCCAAAACCCAAACCTAGCCCTGAACCCTATAAATACACCTGTACCTCAAACCCCAAACCTACCCCTGAACCCTAAAAATACCCCTGTACCCCAAAACCCAAACCAAGCCCTGAACCCTAAACATACCACTGTACCCCAACACCCAAACCTACCCCTGAACCCTAAAATACCCCTGTACCCCAAAACCCAAACCTAGCCCTGAACCCTTAAAATACCCCTGTACCCCAAAACCCAAACCTACCCCTGAACCCTAAAAATACCCCTGTACCCCAAACCTAGCCCTGAACCCTTAAAATACCCCTGTACCCCAAAACCCAAACCTACCCCTGAACCCTAAAAATACCCCTATACCCCAAAACCCAAACCTACCCCTGAACCCTAAAAATACCCCTGTACCCCAAAACCCATACCTATCACTAAACCCCAAAACTACCCCTGTACCCCATAACCCAAAACTATATCTGAACCCTTGAAATACCCAAACACCCCAAAACATACCTCAGTACCCCAAAACATATACCCCTATACCCATACTTACCTTATCCAAACTTAAAAAAAAATTTTTTTTTACCATTCATGCATTTACAACAAATTTCGTTGTAAATGTATGCGTGGTAAAAGCATATAAAATGAAATGCCATGTGTTATAATGGCATTGCGGAGTCATGGTACTTTCGTAATGAAAGTATGCGGAGTCATGGTATGCGGAAAGAAAGTTGCGGAATAATGGGTGTTTACCCTCTCCCGGTAAGTACATTGGTGGCACGGCGCCCCACATCTCCAGCAACATACTCATGGGCCTCATTTATGAAAAGTGACGCATCGCTGCGTGAAAACAGCGATGCGTCACTTTTCACTGCGTCCTCCTTGCGACATCAATGATGCGTCATATTTACAGTATGACGCATCATGGGGCAAGGAGTTACAGATACGTCAGTATTTCTGACATCTGTATGGCGCAAAAGTGACGCATTGCTGGAGTGTGTCACAAAAGTGACGCAACTCCAGCAATGTGTCCTTTCACATGGGGCAAGCCCCATGTGAAAGGGCCTGCGTCAGTCTTACGCCTGCTGTGAGGCAGGCGTAAGAAATTGACGCATTTGTGTCCTTGAAGTGGCGTTATGAAATCTAATAGATTTCACTGCGTCACTTCTATGACCCTTTCTTGCGTCAGAACGCCCCCCTGCAAACATTATACCTGGCGTAGGTATAATGTAGCGCAGGGGTTTACAAAGTGACGCATCTACCTAGATGCGTCACTTTGTAAATATGGTGCAACAAGGCAAATTTTTTACGCTGATGGTGCGTCAAAAAAAGTGACGCACCGGCGGCGTAAAAGTGGCGCACGGCCTCATAAATGAGACCCTCATATTTTTTCACCACACATTTGAAAAATGCACAGGTCTCTCTCATTGATGGCCAGCACGACATACACTTTTAGACACACCTCCCGCCACAAGTTCTAGAATTGCGAACTTTAGAGCTGGGGAGCTACGTTCGAATCTCGGCATCAGCTCAACATCCTGTGATTCCAGGCAAGTCGCTTTGTCTCCCCGTGCCTACCACAAATGAATGTGTTCTTCTGTAATGTAAATTGTGCTCATGCCATGTTGTCGAGTTTGCGCTATATAATATTGCAAGGAAAAATAAAGTAGGGAAACTCGAGTTCACACACTACTGGACGCGCACTCTTAAGTGCAACAGCAGTGCACTGTGAATCAGAGCGTTTCACAGGCCTGTCACAGATAAGAAATGCCATCAAAACGAAATCCTACAAAACAATATACTACTGGCGGCAGCAATTCATACCCGGACAACGTCGGGACGGGCTGCTAGTATATATATATATATATATACAACGTCGGGACGTATATATATATATATATATGTATATATATATACTAGCAGCCCGTCCCGACGTTGTCCATCTAACAAAATTAGATTCCAAGTGGGTAAGTGAGGAGTCCTGGAAATCACAGCCCCGCTTTCCGACAGTCATAGTGAAAGAACCTCGGCACTCTGCAATTTTGTTATTCTAATTTTGTTATTGGGAAAAGAAGTGCGCACCCACTTGGGAAATTGGATTAAGACTACAGCACCCAGAAGGCCAAGTCGGCCTCGCCCAGCTGGGCAGGTGATTTAAATTTGAAACTGAGCGCGCATTCTGATCCTTGCAATGTAAGCCACGGAAGAAGGGATTTTGTGTTCCCGAAACGCGTCTGGCAATATCAAATTAAGTGTGTTCCTGTGACATTGCAGCAAGTTGACAAGTCATTAAACTACGTGATAAACGTGTCCTCCAGTGGCTTTCTTCAATGAGAATCCTGCAATTGATGGTATATATATATATATATATATATATATATATATATATATATATATATATATACACACACAAAGAAACTCCTGTCCGCCAAGTACAAGGCGGACGAAAATGCAGGTGCGGACCTCTTCAAAACTCCTTTCAATCACGGATCACCACATGAGATGAAGGTGCAAGCAGTGTAGCGCATTTATTTAGGCATAATGAGACAAGTGTCTTCCTTGACGCGTTTCACTCCACGAAGGAGCTTGGTCACATGACGCGCCCCAGCCAAAATATATATATATATATATATATATATATATATATATATATATATATATATCCAACAAAAGTTCGTCTGCAATAAGTCAGCCCACAAGGATGTATTAGATAACCTGCTTTATTCCATCAGAGAAACGGCTTTCACTCTCAGCACAGGAGCCTCGCCACATCAATCCTGAATGGTCCGACGCGTTTCAAGCCTAACGGCTTTTCATCAGGGGCCACAGGTAAGGAAAGGAATCACAGCCCCACAGTGTTCAAAGGCATTTGTAATTGAAAGTCCCCGCCCACCTGGGCGTGCCACTCCCGTGGCTTCATGGATCCGTTCATGGAGCCGTTTCTCTGATGGAATAAAGCAGGTTATCTAATACATCCTTGTGGGCTGACTTATTGCAGACGAACTTTTGTTGGATGTTAAGCGGCGCAGTCTGAGCCGCAAGTCAGCCCTGCTACACGGTCAGTGGAGCCTCCGTGTGATGTTTAAGTACGTTGCACAGTGGGACGGATGTACCTAGAAGAAGAAACGTACTAAGTGCTTTTGCAGACGCACAGAATGACTGGCGCAACCCACTGTGGTTTTAATATTTGACATTGAAGAAATCATAGCAACACCCTACTGAAAGTTATTGCGAAGGCACTACAAGATCCATGAAGCCACGGGAGTGGCACGCCCAGGTGGGCGGGGACTTTCAATTACAAATGCCTTTGAACACTGTGGGGCTGTGATTCCTTTCCTTACCTGTGGCCCCTGATGAAAAGCCGTTAGGCTTGAAACGCGTCGGACCATTCAGGATTGATGTGGCGAGGCTCCTGTGCTGAGAGTGAAAGCCGTTTCTCTGATGGAATAAAGCAGGTTATCTAATACATCCTTGTGGGCTGACTTATTGCAGACGAACTTTTGTTGGATGTTAAGCGGCGCAGTCTGAGCCGCAAGTCAGCCCTGCTACACGGTCAGTGGAGCCTCCGTGTGATGTTTAAGTACGTTGCACAGTGGGACGGATGTACCTAGAAGAAGAAACGTACTAAGTGCTTTTGCAGACGCACAGAATGACTGGCGCAACCCACTGTGGTTTTAATATTTGACATTGAAGAAATCATAGCAACACCCTACTGAAAGTTATTGCGAAGGCACTACAAGATCCATGAAGCCACGGGAGTGGCACGCCCAGGTGGGCGGGGACTTTCAATTACAAATGCCTTTGAACACTGTGGGGCTGTGATTCCTTTCCTTACCTGTGGCCACTGATGAAAAGCCGTTAGGCTTGAAACGCGTCGGACCATTCAGGATTGATGTGGCGAGGCTCCTGTGCTGAGAGTGAAAGCCGTTTCTCTGATGGAATAAAGCAGGTTATCTAATACATCCTTGTGGGCTGACTTATTGCAGACGAACTTTTGTTGGATATATATATATATATATATATATATATATATATATATATATATATATATTCAATGAAAAAACCATAGGTTATAGGCCATATATAGTTAGGAATTAGCATTTACAAAACCTTATTTTACTCGCATAAAACCATTGAAATTCCATATATAGTTAGCTAACTATAAGCGCTAACTATATATCGCGCACCCGCAATCCACTGCTGATGATGTCACATATTACATCATTCATGACATGGTCAGTGACATCACTGATGACATCACTGATTACAACATCCAGTGACTGTATGTTTCTGTAAAGTTAAAATATGTTTCACATATTGAAGAATGAGTGGATGTATAAGTGTCTGGATGAAGAATTTAGTAGGTGCATGACTGACTGTATGAGTGAGTGATTAAATGTGTCTCACTGAGTACATGGGTTAGTGACTAAACTGTCTTAATTCGTGCATCAGTATGTTTGTTGTTGTGTAAGCTGCTGCATGTGTTGATCAGTAGCTATAAGAGTAGCCATATGGGTTATTGATTGGTTGCCCAAATATTTGAATGGGAGGCTGAGTGTGTGTGTGGGTGGCTGGGAGGTGCGTGACTCTGTGCATAGATGTGTAAGCAGTTGATTCACTAGGAGTATGAGTTCAAGAGTGCATGTGGAAACAGCTATATGAGCGGTTGACTGTGCATGGGTGTGTTGGTGAGTGAATGGATTTCTCATTGCTACATGTGCAAGTAAGTACGTATGTAAAACACAATACATGTGAGAGTTGAGATATATAAATAACTGAACATAAGAGCCAGTGAATGTGTGAGTGGCTGTATCGATCACTGTGAGCTTGTATCAGGGATTATATAAGAGAGTAAATATGTGTTATTATATGTTTGAATAAGTAAGATGTGTATAACTGTATAGTTGAGGAAATGGAGGTGTGATTGATTCTTTGCATGACTGACTAGGTGTGTGAGTAAGTCCATGGATGAGTGACAGTCTGTGAGTGTCTGTTTATACTGAGTGTATGTAAGGTTATATTAGAGTCTGAAGAGGTTCATTGTATTATCACATGAGTGATGTGATCAGTGATGACAAATGAGATGTCATCAGTGATGTCATTTGAGTTGTCATCAGTGATGTCATTTGAGATGTCATCATTGATATCATTTGAGTTGTCATCAGTGATGTCATTTGAGATGTCATCAGTGATGTCATCAGTGATGTCACTGACCATGTCATGAATGATGTAATATGTGACATCATCAGCAGTGGATTGCGGGTGCGCGATATATAGTTAGCGCTTATAGTTAGCTAACTATATATGGAATTTCAATGGTTTTATGCGAGTAAAATAAGGTTTTGTAAATGCTAATTCCTAACTATATATGGCCTATAACCTATGGTTTTTTCATTGAATTTTCAAGGTTTTGTAAATGCAAATTCCTAACTATATATCCACTATAACCTATGGTTTTTTCTGTGAATTTCATTGGTTTTTTAATAGCAAATATGAAAAGCTTTAAAATGTCAAGTACGTGATAGATAAAAACATTTTCGTATTTATGCACGCTGATGTGCTTTGAACGCTGCCCCCCCCCCCCCCCTCCCCTCTTTTGCCTTTGTTAGTACTCTCTCTTTGCAGATACAGAAGGGTAGTTAACGCAGGCCTTTACCCCCGTTGTAATCCGTCGTACCTCCTTGTCTCTCCATTTGATTGATTGTTGTCCAAGCATTTACTGTTTTAGAATTGGTTCTCTTTGGATCATTCTCTATTTACAAACAAGCACAAAGTCGCAATACTCTGTTTAGTCTTTGCAGATAGTGAAAAATCGTGTAAAAAAATAAAAGTAATCGAGCAAAATCAGTAGGCCACTAATTGGATCTCTTTTTGACCTCGCTAAAATAGAAATATTAGGAACAACCCTTCTTGAGAAATACGAAAATAGTGAGATGAACTGAGCTCCACACCATGAGGGCTGCAAGACAGCTCGGCTCCATCACCCATCCCGCACAAAATAATGACAAACCCTATGCAAATATTAAAAATATAGACAACACACCAGCAAAGAAATAGGGTAAAACATTTTATTAAAAAACTATTTACATAACGTTGGTTTATAAGATGATGTCAGTAGTGGACCGATGTGTGAATAGATCGAAAACAGCACAAGGCTCCAAGATCCGGATAGCAAGCTCCTGGATGTTGGGTGCCATAGTTTAGAGTTCTGAATTTCAGCCTTTTTCAATGCCTGTGCTTTGTTGAATCAAAATGGCGGCTTGACACAAAGCTGACTCAAGCGTTGTTACTGATGCTATGCAGACCAAAACTGGTTTTCAGTTTGTACATTTTTCTAGATTTTTCAATCCAAGTTTGGTTGACTTTGTAGAACGATGGCTTCAGATTTTCAACATACGGTGTGGTGGCGCTGACTGGGAGGGGGCGCTTCGCTCCTGCCCCCTCCCCAAGTAAGATTTTCATACGTGAAAGTACGTTAATGGTTTTGGTCCCCGAGATGCTTCGATGTCACTACCATTCTCAAATAGCATAAGTTCTGGATGTTGGGTGCCATAGTTAAGAGTTCTGAGCAGCGCTTGTAACACTGTCTGAAGCTTATTTCCTCCTACTGCAGCTTCACTATTCTCAAAGTAAGTGAGTGTCGTTTGTGGACCTGACTGCATTAGAAAACAATATGATATGTTACCTTCCTAAACAGCTTGACGGAGGCCCCTGAGGGGCGCTGTGATGGCCATGGACTCGGAGAAGACGCTTGGCTCCGACACCCTCCCCAAGTCTTATAGCACTGGTGTAGCCTGAGATCGCCCCCGACATAGGCGGCCGGCTCCCGGGGTCCGGCGGTACTTTTTGCCTTTTGATGACTCTTCAATTCTGGACCTTGTCCCACAATCCGTTTGACCTGAAGACAAGCTGCAGTGAGGCGCCCCTTTATCGTTTTAGTTGCCATTCCGCCCGCTTTTGCTACACTGTGCCTCTTCCGCCATTCAGCTGTTTTCCGCCCGCTCTTGCGACTACAGCGTCTCGCTCACCATGTAGTTGAGATGCGCCCGCTCTAGCGGTGCAGCGATAGGCGGCTGCCACAGGACTCTCAAAATGGCGGCCGGCTCTTCGGTTTTGGGCCTGGTCCACTGAAATGGCCCTGGGACACCTTGGAAGTCGGACGCTTGTCTGCTAGGGCTTGGATCCCATTCTCGAAAAGCGTCCCCTCAGCCGTGAAGATTCTACAAAAGTCTTGGGGGCCTCCGACTCCCGCAGGCTTCTGGTGGGGAGCGGCTGCCATGATTGCTCGTGGAATGGCCACGACGGAGCTACGAGATGGTAGTGGTCTCATGCTGACGCCAGCTTTAGTCTGAAACATCCAGAAACACTGTAGACTACCAATTCGATCAGTTCCGGTAGCGCCCCAACATGACCCGGAAGAGAAGAACTTGCCCTCCCCTCTTTGACTGATGGTTCTTGTTGCCTGTCCCCTCTGTTGTCATTTAACAGAACTTTTTGGACTGCTGAAAGGGGTTGTGTTCTGAACGCTGGTTGGTGGAGACATTTAGACTATATTCTTGACCTACGTTGTCGCGTAATGCGTTTTATGACACGCCGCGTTAGCGCACCCGGAAGTGATCCGAGGCGCGGCGCGCAGCGCGTAACGTAAGCATAACAGGTCATGTGACTTGTTAATAAAACTTTTCATTGGTTCATTTTACTTTTGTTAATTTAATGATGAAAAGCTTGGTCATATGACCTAAAAATTACGCTTTTTATTATTTTCGAACAATATTTTTTTTTCAAACATATGTTATAATATTCCAGGCTAATGTACTTTCCCGGAAAATTTACAACTGTCTGGCAAGTAAAATATATTCCTTTTTCGAGAAAAAGGGCGTTTCTTCCTTCCATGACGGAGCCGTTGAGTAAAAGAGATTCGGCCTGCTGTCTTAGTCGCCGATACGCCTGATTATCAGATTCTTATCGATCACTTTATGTTGCAGACATGAAAAACACAACTGCCCTTGACCATTTATCTTTACTGCGTTCCTACATATTATACCTTTTATCCGTCATGTAATTGGACTGCTTTATTTCACTTGCCTTTTACTGATTCGAAAACAGTCACTAAAAGTAAAAACTTTACAAATGAAAATACTACTACCGTGTTTTGTTTTAAAAACCTTTATTGTGAAAATGTCAGTATACAAATACGGGCCTATAACCACGTGGGCCGGCCACGGAGCAAACTCAAATCGTATATGATGAGGAGACATTTACACTGTAGAAGAACGTAACGAGCGGGCCATTAGGTGACAAGAACAAAGGTGTCTAACAGTTGCGGTATCGGTGGACGTACATTTTGTAATTAAAATACGACAGGGCCACTTACAATAACATTTTCTAGATATACATTTGCGGGCAAAGAGTTACGAGTCCCATTTATACCGGCGCCATTTTGGGCGAGGCCGGGCAGGTCCAAGATATAGTCAAAATGTCTCCACCAACCATCGGCCAGACCAGAACCCCTTTCGGCCCTTTATGTTACAAGATGATGTCTTCCATTCAGAAAATATTGGTGGCAGCATTTTGAAAGGAAACAGAAACAGCCGTTCTCCTAGTGAGTTTCACATTGTTACATTTAGGAAGAATGTTGAAGAGTAGTATGTGGAAAATCTGAAGCCATTTTTCTACAAACTCTCAATCAGACTTGGATGGAAAAAAAAACCTGAAGAATGTACAAACTGAAAACCAATTTTTGTCTGTATAGCACCAACAGTAACGCTTGAGTCAGCTTTGTGTCAAGCCGCCATTTTCATTCAATCAATAGCGTCCCCCTGCACACATTCAGGGACCTGGTCGTGTCTTCAGATGAAACGCATTGTAGGAAAAGAAGCAGAAAGGAAAAGGAAAAAAGTTCCGCCGGACCTAGTGAAGCTGCAGCAGGTGCAAATAAGCTTCAGACAGTCTTACAAGCACTGCTCAGAACTCTCAACTGAGGCACTCAACATCCAGGACTTGCCATTCGGATCTTGGCGCCTTGTATTTTTGTTTTGTTTTTGATGGAAGGGAAAGAACAAAAAACAGACATTGAAAAAGGCTCAACAGTGCAGGGCGCCTTGTGCTGGTTCCGACCTATTCACACATCGGTCCGCTACTGACATCACCTCATAAACCAACGGGGCACCCCACGCCGACTTTCGGCGCAGCATTGTAGGATGGACACACCAGTGCGGCAATTTGATGGATACCACCTCCGTGCCATCCAGATCTCGGCGCGTTCATTCATTCAATAGCGTCCCCCTGCACACATTCAGGGACCTGGTCGTGTCTTCAGAAGAAACGCATTGTAGGAAAAGAAGCAGAAAGGAAAAAGCAACAAGTTCCGCCGGACCTAGTGAAGCTGCAGCAGGTGCAAATAAGCTTCAGACAGTTCTACAAGCACTGCTCAGAAATCTCAACTGAGGCACTCAACATCCAGGACTTGCCATTCGGATCTTGGCGCCTTGTGCTGGTTCCGACCTATTCACACATCAGTCCACTACTGACATCACCTCATAAGCCAACGGGGCACCCCACGCCGACTTCCGGCGCAGCATTGTAGGATGGCCACACCAGTGCAGCCACTTGCTGGACACCACCTCGGTGCCATCCGGATCTCAGCGCGTTCGAGTCACTGTGCCGGAAGAGTGACCGGAACTCAGCTGAACACGCCGTCTTTCGGCGCAGCATTGTAGGATGGCCACACCAGTACGGCAATTTGCTGGACACCACCTCGGCGCCATCCGGATCTCGGCGCGTTCGAGTCACTGTACCGCAACAGTGACCGCAATTCAGCTGGACACGCCGTCTTTCGGCGCAGCATTGTAGGATGGCCACACCAGTGCGGCAATTTGCTGGACACCACCTCGGTGCCATCCGGATCTCGGCGCGTTGTGCTGCCTTCGGCCTATTCGCACATCGGTCCGCTACTGACGCCGCCTCACGTGCCAACGGATTTTCTACGCTTTTTGTAGCCCTATGTCGCATAACAGGTCATGTGACTTGTTTATAAAACTTTTCATTGGTTCATTTTACTTTTGGTTTCCTAAAGATGGAAGGCTTGGTCATATGACCTAAAAATAACACTTTTCATTGGTTTAGAACATTTTTTTTTCCCAAACGATGAAAGCCCCACCTTGTTTCTGGATCATTCAGACTGAAGCTGGCGTCAGCATGAGAGCACCACCATCTCGTGGCTCCGTCGTGGTCATTCCGCGAGCAATCATGGCAGCCGCTCCCCACCGAAAGCCTGCGGGAGTCGGGAGCCCCCAAGACTTTTATACAATCTTCACGGCTGAGGGGACGCTTTTCGAGAATGGAGCCCAAGCCCTAGCAGGCAAGCATCCGACTTCCAAGGTGTCCCAGGGCCATTTCAGTGGACCAGGCCCAAAACCGAAGAGCCGTCCGCCATTTTAAGAGTCATGTGGCAGCCGCCTATCGCTGCACCGCAAGAGTGGGAACAACTCAACTACATGGTGAGCGAGACGCTGTAGTCGCAAGAGCGGGCGGTAAACAGCTGAATGGCCGCCACCTGGGGAGGCCCGTTCACGCCGCCTCCCCCCCCCCCCCCCCGGGCCGCCGCACGCCAATTTTCGGAGCAGCATTGTAGGATACCAAAACCAGTGCGGCAGTTTACTGGACATCACCTGGGTGCCTGTCGTACATGTTGTGTCAGCCATGTGACACTGGACACAGACCGCTACTGACGAGGCCTCCCCCCGCACCACCCGGGACGCCCCACGCTGTTTTTCTGTGCTGCATTGTAGGATCCCTAAACCAGTGCGGCACCCAGGCGACATCACCTGGGTGCCGTCCAGAACTCTGCACGTTGTGCTGCCTTGGGACTATTCGCACAACAGACCGCTACTGACGAGGCCTCCCCCCGCCCCACCCGGGACGCCCCACGCCAATTTTCGGAGCAGCATTGTAGGATCCCTAAACCAGTGCGGCACCCAGGCGACATCACCTGGGTGCCGTCCAGAACTCTGCACGTTGTGCTGCCTTGGGACTATTCGCACAAAAGACAGCTTCTAACCATTGTTGCTTTTTGTGTTAATAAATGTTTAAATGTTTTTAGTTTTTGTTCTGTTCATTATCGTTAAAAGTTAATAAAGTTTTATAACCTTACTTTGTTGGAGTGTTATCTATTTTTTGAAAAACGGGTGAATGGGGCCTTGAATCGGGTTATTGTCATGTGTGGGCTTTGGAAGTGTGCTGCTGCAGGATCGGACATTTCAAACTCAAATGCACGTTCTTTTTCTTACCTTTCCGAAGCATGGAGCGCAATAGCAGGCAGAGAAAGGGTGATGCACGTGTTGAACACTACCTGACCTGGCAAGTTGCTGGCAGTGCCCCCCCGCCCGCTCCTGAAAGAGGGCACACACACACCGCCGCCCCGAGTACTTCAGAAATCTTTAAAAGACCATGCGCTTGTTCATGAGGCTTAAATGGTTTATCACCTCTTCTAGAACCCCTACATCGACCCTCTGACGTTTCATGGAAAAATTACCATGTAACACAATACCAAGCCCTATCAGCTGAAACCCCCAAGGAATCGTGGGGCATATTATCAAGGGGGTTTATCTCCGCTTTTTTGGCTTTAAAAACCATGAAAGCGGAGATAAAATTATTTCCCTATTATCAAGCTGTCGCTAACACCAGTTAGTGACACCTAAAAGGAGATAGCGACCATCTTGGGCCCGGCTTTGCATGTCAGTGATACTTATCACTAATGACATGCAAAGTGGCGTGCCAAGATGTTAGCGACTGGAAACAGTCCCTAACATCGCTACCTTCTATTACCAACTTTTGGAGATATTCGCACTAAGCGCGAATATCTCCAAAAGCTAACACCTGCCCTGAGCAGTTCTTAGCCATGTTATCCAATGGGAGGTGGATAACATGGCTAAGAGCATTAGGTCGATAATACATGAATATCGCTGACTTTTCTGCGATAATAGCAAGGTTTATCTGCGATAAAAATCGCCGATGTGCGGCGATAATTTTTGTCTCTAAACAAGTTATAGACAAAAATTATCGCTAGTTGTTAGTAATATGCCCCCGGGTTTTTGCTTGCAGAAATCGGGAGGCGGGAGACTAGCACTGAAATCAGTACTCACACGCCTGAATCAGGAGAATTGGCATGTCTGAATTCTCTACAGCTGGGGCCATAAACTACATCCGCAGGGGTAGGTGATAGCCTGGGACCAGCCTGGCATCTAAAATGGCTGCCGTGCACGACAAAATTGTGGCATTCGAAAAAAGGCAAGATGGCGCAGCCGCTGGAAGAGATATATCAACATATATCAGCCTCCTCAGCCACCCTCAGGAAACATAGGGGATTAGGATATGTCTCCCGCACCCCCTTATACCTAGTACTTTAATTAACGAAGCACAAAATGGCGAATTCCCGTTTCGCTACCAGTTTGCGGCCCAGTTCGCGGCCCGTGAAGCGCTTCTACCGTGAAAAATCATTTTTTTTTTATTTTCCCCACGGGACCCTTTAATAACCCCAACAACATTCCTAGGGGGTCAAGAGGGGGATACCTTGCCCCCTTTCATTAAATTCCCCCTTAGTTTTTCACCTTTTCTTCTCTCTCGATCCTACCGAGAGACAAGATGGCGGCCGCTCCGGACTGTCACGCAGCAAAAAAAAAAAAAAAGCTCACGCACAGCCGCTGGAAGAGATGTATCAACATATATCAGCCTCCTCACCCACCCTCAGGAAACATAGGGGATTAGGATACGTCTCCCATACCCACTTATAACTAGTAATTTAATTTACGAAGCACAAAATGGCGAATTCCCGTTTCGCTACCAGTTCGCGGCCGCGCTTCTACCGTGAAAAATCATTTTTTTTTTATTTTCCCCACGGGACCCTTTAATAACCCCAACAACATTCCTAGGAGGTCAAGAGGGGGATACCTTGCCCCCTTTCATTAAATTCCCCCTTCGTTTTCCACCTCTTCTTCTCTCTCGATCCTACCGAGAGACAAGATGGCGTCCGCTCCGGACTGTTTAGAATGTTGACAGACACCGGAGAGCCAATCAGCTTTCTGCGCGCAAAGTTCCGATAAGCGAAAAGTAAGCGGACCGGATCGCTGCCCAGAGCGCTGTTACAGATATATATCTTGGTTTGAACGTTAATTTCTCAAAAACTACTGGAGCACATATATTGAGACCTAGCAAAGGCACATCGGGCTAACAGTCCCTACAATTTTGCCAAGTTTCGTGCAAATCCATTCAGCCGTTCGAGCTAAAAGTGAGTCCAACCGCCCTATGGAAAACTCAATGCAAAAAACGCGTTTTGGGACCCCCCTTTTTTCTCAGCCCCCCCTTGACGAAACCCCACCAAATTTTCAGGAGCTGCTCAGAAACAAAATGTGCCATTTTCCTGAAAATTTCAGCCGATTCCATCCACAAACGCCAAAGTTATTAGACATAGAATTTTCAAAAGTCCCATAGGGAAAAAATTCTAACTATATATACCTACTGGCGAACGCCAGTAGGTAATATATATATATATATATATTTGTGTGTATATACATATATATATATATATATGTGTGTATATACATATATATATTTTCTTTGTCATCAATTTCTCGCTCCACAAATACTTTCGTGAAATCAAAAGACGGCACACCAGACAAACGCACAAAACTTTATTGTGCACTAACTATCAAGGACGATGCATTTCGGTGTTTGCCTTCATCAAGTTACTTCCTACACTTCAATCTCCCTTAGAAATAGCTATCTGAAAGAAACCGGTTAGTATTAGATTCCTTACCTTCGAATATCCCCAGGCGTCAGACTGGATCCGGAAAATTTTGCGCAGCAATACCCCTGTGCGTCGGTAGGCGTCGTCCGCGGCTCCGCATCCGTCGTCGGCGTCGTTAGCCCCGGAATGACGTCGCCGGAGTACTTAGACACCGCCCTCGCGCGCTGACGTCAGTACGTCTGCATGAGAGGTCGGGAAGGCGTCATCGCTCTTCCGACCCCCCCGCACCCCACCGCGCTCGCGTGACGCGGCCGGGGGTTCGGGTGACTACGCCCACGCAGCTCCGCCGGAGTCACTGGCGTTGCGGCCTGCCCCATACCTTCCCGTCCCTGGACATGACGCGACGCCGGAGGAAATCGAGCGCTACCTCATGGCCATGAGGTCGCTCCCTTCTCCGTCAGGTTCCGTGGCGCCTTCGGGCACAGCGGCCCCGACTGGGGGGCCTGGTGGGTCAGGTGCTTCGGCCCTGATGCAGCCGGTGAATTTGGTCCCGGCGCCGCAGGCCCCCGCTGAATCCGGTTCCGGGTCGTCGCCGGTCGACCTCATGACCTCGCCGGCGCCGGCCCCTAGGGTGTCACCCCCGGCGCCGCCTCCGAGTGACGCTGTCCCCGAGCTACGCCGTCCCCGATCCTACCCTCAATTCGGTTCCGGCGCCGCTCTCGACATCGCTTGGAGATTTTTACTTAAATTAACCCGCCCCATCCTCTGAACCTGAATTTCAGGTGATGGGTGACTAGGGGGATTGGGAGCAGTCTGTGGACCCTCTGGCACAGGAGTGCCAGTCTCAACAGGACTGGACATGTGAGCTTGGGGATGCCAGTGGGCTGGACACTTTGCCAGACACTGGTTTTGTCTCCCCTCCATCTGTGGCTACGGAGTAGGGGGCTGCCTACAGTGTAGTGTTGATGCGGGTGGCCAAGGCATTGGGCCTAGAGCTCCCCGTCGCGGCCGTGAGGACTAACCTCCTCACTGAGGTTCTTAAACCGCAGGCAAGCTCGGCTGAGCCTCTGCTGCTGTTTAATGAGGCCTTGTGTGACGTTCTTTTGGGTACTTGGTCCAAGCCCTCTACAGGTCCGCCTGTAGATAGGAACGTGGCCAGACGCTACCGCCCGGCTCCGGGTGACCCTTACTTCCTGTCCACTCACCCCACCCCCGAGAGCCTGGTTATCCAGGCCGTTACTTCCCAGACCACATTCCCAACGGCTCCGCCCGATCGGGAACCCAAGAGGTGCGAGCAATTCGGTAAGAAGGTGTTCTCGTCCCTGAGTTTAGGACTGTGGTCAGTCAACATCGCATGCCTCTTGGGCTGCTACACCTACACTCTGTGGGACACTGTCGCGGACGTGCTGCCACAATGTCCGGAGGGGGTTCGGACTAAACTCACCCAAGCCCTTGCAGAGGGTCGACATGCGGCACGCTATTCCATCCGGTGTGGGCTGGATACCACGGACTCGCTAGGCAGACCGATGGCATCGACGGTGGCGGTTCGACGCCCCACCAGGTTGAGGACCGCCAACTATTCGGCTGATGTCCAGGCCACCCTTATGGACATGCCGTTGCCTCTTTGGCGACAAGGCAGACCATGCGCTTGAGTGTTTTAAGGACTCCAGGGCTACGGCCAAGTCCTTGGGCCTCTCGGCCCCACGTCAGCAAACTGGTTCCTTTCGCTCCTTTCGTGGCCAAGGAAGGGGCGCTCCCACACGTGCTGCCAGCCACGCGCCGTAGACTAATACACAGCGCGGTGGCGGCCGTGGAAACTGCTGTGGTGGTGGTCGGGGACAACGGCAAGGCCAGTCCACACCTTCCCCTGCAGCATCCGCCTCAAAACCTCCTAGTCCGTGCTTTCAGCCCATTTGACGCCAGTGGGGGGCAGGGTTCACCATCACCACTTCCACTGGCGCACTGTCACGTCGGACATGTGGGTGCTGCAAATCGTCCGAAGGGGCTACTCCCTCCCCTTCGAGGTGACCCCTCCAGCCATGCCACCGCAATACCACCGCGTGTCGGGGGATCACTTGCAACTTCTGCAAGAGGAAGTTATGGCCCTCTTGGCCAAGGGGGCCATTGAGCGCGTTCCTGGGCCGGAAGTAGGGTGTGGTTGTTACTCCCACTACTTTCTGGTACCCAAGAAGGGCAAAGGGGGCCTGTGCCCTATCTTGGACCTACGGAACGTCAACGGCTTCCTCCGGAAGGAGAAGTTCAAAATGCTGGCATTGGCTCAGGTCTTAGCTGCCCTGGACCCAGGAGACTGGATGGTAGTGTTGGACTTGCAGGACGCTTATTTCCACATCCTCCTCCTGCCGGCCCACCGGCGCTACCTGCGGTTCACGGTATGCCACGAGCACTTTCAGTTTACCGTGCTCCCCTTCGGCCTTAGCAGCGCCCCACAGGTGTTCACGAAAAAGATGGAGGTGGTCGCAGCTCATCTGCGCAGGTTAGGGGTTTCAGTCTTCCCCTACCTCGACGACTGGTTGTTGAAGGCGGGCTCGCTCCAGACAGTCGTCAGCCACCTCCAGACAATGGCGGACCTCCTGCACCAGCTGGGGTTTTCCATCAATGTGCCGAAGTCACACCTGTGCCCCTCTCAGAAGCTCCTCTTCATCGGAGCGGTCCTCGACTCGGCGCAGTTTCGGGTTTATCCTCCTGAACAGCTGGTCCGGGATATTCAGGCTCTGATCCCAGTCTTTCAGCCTTTATCCCGGGTCTCGGTCAGGTTGACGCTGCGGCTACTGGGGCTGATGGCCTCCTACATCCTTCTGGTGCATCACGCCCGGTGGCGGATGCGGGCTCTGCAGTGGAACCTGAAGTTTCAGTGGGCCCAGCATCAGGGCAACCTGTCCGACCATGTCCTGATCTCGGAGGGCACTGCGAGACAGCTGCAGTGGTGGCTCACGGACCGTGATTGGGTCAGCGGCAGATCCCTCTCCCTTCCCCAACCGGAGCACGTAGTTGTGACGGAGGCGTCCCTCCAGGGCTGAGGAGGCCACATGGGAGAGGCCTCTGGTCTCCGGCAGAGTCCCGGCTCCATATCCTTCTGGAGCTGTGGGCGATTTGTCTAGCACTGAAGGCATTCCTCCCCTCTGTCCGGGAGAGTGTAGTGCAGGTGTTCACGGACAACACCACCGCCATGTGGTACTGCAACAAACAGGGCGGGGTGGGGTCGTGGACCCTCTGCCAGGAGGCTCTGCGCCTCTGGCAGTGGCTGGAACATCAGGGGGTGTCCCTGGTGGTTCAACACCTGGCAGGCTCTCTGAACGCCAGGGCAGACGAGCTCAGCCGAAGGTGCATGATGGATCACAAATGGCGTCTGAACTCGGACGTGACGCAAGGCCTCTTTCTGCAGTCGGGAGAGCCTTGGTTAGATCTATTCGACACTGAAGAGAACGCGCAATGTCAACAGTTACACGCGTTGGAATTTCCAAGGCGGCACTCGCTCGGGGACGCTTTTCGTCACGAGTGGAGCTGCGGTCTGTTGTACGCCTTTCCGCCTATACCACTTCTGCCCAGAGTGCTGAAGAAGATCAGACCCAACCGGGCCCAAGTTATCCTTGTGGCTCCGGACTGGGCGCGACGGTACTGGTATCCCGAGCTACTCAGTATGTCAGTCGATCCCCGATTCGTCTGCCTCTTCAGGAGGACCTTCTGTCGCAGCAGCAGGGGACGGTCCTCCACCCAAACCTGTCCAGTCTCCACCTCCATGCTTGGAGATTGAGCGGCGACAGTTGAGGCCATTTGACTTGCGTCCTGAAGTCTATCCTGTGATTCTGGCAGCCAGGCGTCCCTCCACAAAGTCGGTATACGCCTGCAGGTGGAACAGATTTGTGGCATGGTGCACAGCAAAGGCTGTGGATCCTCTCAATGCCCCTCTTTCTGAGGTTCTCCTCTTCCTTCTTTCTCTTGCCCAGCAGGGCTCTGCTCTGGGTACTATCAAGGGCTACCTTTCTGCCCTTTCAGCCTTCTTAAGGCTACCTGATCAGCCATCTTTGTTCTAGTCCCCCATTGTAAATAGGTTCTTGAAGAGCATCACTCATATGTTCCCCCTGTTCCTTTCGTGATGCCTCAGTGGGACTTGAACCTTGTACTAACTTATCTGATGTGCGCTCCCTTCGAGCCACTTCACAACTATCTATCCGTCTTCTTACCCTTAGGACTGCTTTCCTGGTTGCCATCCCCTCTGCCAGGAGAGTGTGTGAGCTCCAGGCTCTTTCTTCCAAACCTCCTTTCCTCTCTGTCCATCCGGACATGGTTGTGTTGCGGACAAGACCCTCTTTCCTGCCCAAGGTAGTCACAGGCTTCCATATTGGGGAGTCCATCACCTTGCCCACCTTCTTTCCGTCTTCGCATCCCTCTAAAGAGGAAGAGCGGCTCCACCGTCTGGATCCAAAACGTGCGCTTTCCTTCTATCTGGATCGCACACGCCAGTTCGGGTGGATGACCAACTCTTTGTTGGTTATGTGGGAGCTAAGAAGGGACGGGCTGTGCAGAAATGGACCATCTCTCGGTGGGTTGTTTTGTGAATCAAAGCATGCTACTCCTTGGCTAAAAAGGAACCTCCTTTTGGGCTCAGGGCCCATTCCACTGGGGCCACAGCGGCTACTACTGCCCTGGGTCGGGGAGACTCCTTGCAGGACATCTGTCAGGCAGCTACGTGAGCTTGCTGCACACGTTTGCAAGACACTACTGCCTGGACAGCCAAGTCCGGAGGGATGGCTTCTTTGGCCGTTCCGTCCTCCAGGACTTTCTGGTGTGATTATTGGTTTGCAGACCCACCACTGGGGTTGGTATTGCTGGGGTATCTATTCTAAGGTAAGGAATGTAATACTAACCTGTTTCTTTCAGATGAACAAGTTACTTACCTTCGTAACGATATATCTGTAAGAAACAGTAGTTAGTATTAGATTCCTTACCGACCCACCCATCTTACCCGTTCTGCGAACCGATATCTAGGGTTAAGGTCATCCCCTTTCAGGGCCCTAGTTTCATGGCACCAGTGTTGGTTCTATCATGGCTCTGCGTATCTGGCGCGGAAAAGCTGTGTATAAGAACTGACGTCAGCGCGCGCGGGCGGCGTCTAAGTACTCCAGCTACGTCATTCCGGTGCTAACGACTCCGACAATGGACACGGAGCCGCGGACGATGCCTACCGACGCGCAGGGGTATTGCTACGCAAACGTTTCCGGATCCAGTCTGACGCCTAGGGATATTCTAAGGTAAGGAATCTAATACTAACTACTGTTTCTTACAGATATATCGTTACCGAAGGTAAGTAACTTGTTCATCATGGCTCATAGATATAGACAAAATGCTCATATAAAGCATAGTATGACAGGTTTTGCCGTAATTAATTATAACTACAAATTCCTTCATTTGGGAATATAAAAACAATTTTAGTATTACCACAAGATTACAACCTCTATATCTCAAATTTAAATAATTAAATTAAATTGGATATATAAGAAAATGATATTGTGGGCATCACATGCGTTCATAAGATTACAATTATAAATCCTATTGTTGCACAGCTTCTGTAGTTCGCGGCTGCATACACAATCATGTATAAAGTTTGTAGTTCATTTTTCGGTATCTATTACCGTATCTGCACCCATACACATTTCATTGTTTGCGTCCCACCATATCCTGGAGTCCTTGATGGCCCTGGGGACCACCACCCCCCAGGGCCGGCTCCTGCAGTGTCCCGGAGTGCCCACCCCCAGGACCCTGTAGATTGCTATGGCAGGGCGGCTCGCAGCCTGACATAGCCAACATTCCCACAGCCCTGGGGAGGTAGTGGTCCCCGGGCTGGGGGGTCAGTAACGGACCTCCGTATTTTAATATTTAGAGCTCCGGAAAGGTGGTGGTCCCTGGGGCGTATGGGGTGGCTCGAAACCCTGGGCCCATGAGCCCTCGAATATATATTTTTAAAGCCCCGGGGTGGCGTTCCCTGGGGCTTGGAGGGGCTATTGAACCCCCCACCCATGTTTTGCTAAAGGACCCAGGGTGGCGGTCCCTGGGGTTGGGGGGCTGTGAGCCCCCCGCCATTCATTTCAGAAAGCACCGGGGGTGGCGGTCCCCGGTGTGTGGGGGGGGCCTTTGAGCCCCCCTCCCATTTTTTTATGAAGCCTGGGGTGTGGCGTTCCCCAAGGTTGGGGGGGCTGTGAGCCCCTGCACATATTTTATAAAAGCCCCGGCGAGTGGCGGTCCCTGGGGCTGGGGGTCCCCTCTGGGCCCCCCGTTACATTAACAATATTGCCCCCGGGGGCTAAATACTAATGAAGCGTGGGAGCCCACGCTTGTTTGTTTTTTTTCGTGGCCAGATGCGCATACCGTGATTTAAAAATAAAAATTGGGGCCTTTGGGGTCCTTGTGGGACCCCCTGAGCAGGCCTAGGGGGTCAGGGTGTTTCTGCCCTGCCCCCTTTGCGTGTTTTGCACGTTTATTTTTCTCTGTTTTCTTGTGCCTTGGTTCTACCGACTGATGATGGTCTGGTCACAACATTATACAAAAAATTGACGGACAGAAACAAGGCATTGCACTTTAACAGCAGCCACCCGCGCAATTTGAAAGAGAATCTCCCATTTTCACAGTACTTGCGGATCAAGAGAAACTGCCACTTTAAGGATGAATATATGCTACATGCAGCGAACTTGACTGAAAAACTATCACAAAGAGGCTACCCCATTAAACTTCTCAGAAGAACAATGAAAAGAGTGTGGTGGATCCCCCGAGATACACTACTAACAAATAAGGTTAAACCACCCCAAAACAGGATGGTCTGCGTCTCTACATTCTGCCCAAACTCAAATATCTTCAAAAAAACAATTTTACAAAACTGGCATTTAGTGGAAAATATAGACGAGACACTTAAAGACAAGCCATTATTTGCCTTCAAAAAGGACCAAAGCGTAGCCAATCACCTAGTTCGAGCAGCACTTAAACCGAACATAACAACAATCAGCACTATGCTAGGATTACCACCGATCCAAGGTCATCGCAGATGTGGCTCTTGTATCTGCTGTGCAAGTACCGAGGAAGGAAATCTGTTTCAACATAAACAGATATCCTGGAAACATGAAAAATTTACAAATTGTAAATCTAAGTACGTCATATATGGAATCAAATGCCCCTGTGATAAACTTTACATCGGAAAAACAAGTCAGGAGGTGAGATGTCGCATTACCCAGCACAAATCACGCATTAAAAAGAATGTGTTAACGGCCCCACTGGTAAACCATTGGGTGAATCACAAACATACCGTTGATGAATTAAGATGGACAGTAATTGCTAAAATTGAGAAAGATCCCAGAGGTGGTGACATTGAAGAAAAATTGTCACACACTGAAGCCATGCTGATAGTCAAATTTAATTCTGCAATAGATGGCCTTAATGAACTCTCCGAGCTTTATCGCCTGTGATATGTTGAAGAATATGAAAAGACCGAGATTCAGACTTCTGTCTCCCACACAGACTGTGAACCACGGCCCCACACACTCAAACTCAAAACGCGGCCCGTTTCCATGACAACGGACTACGAAACTACAATCCCCATAATCCCCGGGTAACCAGGAAGTGAGTTAAAAACCACCGAACGCGAGATCAAAGTTACCGACTGGATGGTGCCGGTTACTGGACTAACGAACAGAGACCGAAGAGCGCAGACCCCCCGAGTCAGACAGCGGACACGACGCAAACAGGTAAACGAATTTACATGTGAGAGAAACATCGCAAGAGAGGCGATCTTTACAACCAACCTGGATACCTGACACCAGCTCCCTTTCCTTTACAGGAGACCGGAGCTCGCTATTGATTCGCTCAATACAGACGGAGATACCCGTGAACTCCCTGCGCTAAGCAATTATCAGTAAGTCGCTTTGTTCAAACTATTACGACAATGGAAACGAGCTTTTCCCACCAAATTCTAAAACCATCCCTGTTTTTTACCCCCCAGTTATCCACTTCCACCCGAAATTTCCTCCAGTTAAATAAACAGCCGCAGTAGGCGTAAGACGATGTAAGTAATCACGAGTGAATGTTTTCGTTAAGACTGAATGAATGCCCCTCTGGCGTTTTCACTTTAGAGGCTTAAATCCACCTCATTTTTTGCCCACAGTTACAACCACAAAAGTGCTGCCAGCAACTGAGAGGTATGATTAGTTTTCTCTACCCCCACTGTAGCGTTGTGAGGAGTTGGTTTTGTCCACCCACCTGACCCAATTTCGTTCTCCATTCGCAGGCATATGGTCCTGATGAGATTTCCCCACAACCAGGGGTTATCGAAACGCGTAGACCTCTTCTATTCAGCATTAGGAACCCGTGATTATTTCGAAAAATAACAACATTGTGTACTTGTTTATTTCCAATGCTTTGTTTGTTTTCTAATTGTGACATTGTATAGATTTGTAAATAACTGTAATATATCTAGTTATGATATTTTTGTGTGGTATGAATGGTGACTGCAAGTTGTGATTTTTTGTCAAAACATATTTTTTTGTGTATTGTCATTTGTTTAAGTTGTGTTCATTGTGATTTATGATGTGGAACTAAAGAAATGTTTTCTAATTGAAAAAACAGAAAGATGCATATTGAGTTGATACATGCATTTAAGTTAAAAATAAAACAAAACTGATTCATTCTGAAATATGTTTCTTTGAGAATTACTGCTTAATTCAGTGATTCGAGTGATCACCCGGGATCCAGCACATAAGTAACGTGGCAATATTGGTACCGCTTTTGGTTTACTATTGGTTCTACCGAGGCACAAGATGGCTGCCAACACTTCCTGGTTTGGAGTGTTGACAGCCAATTAGCATACAGCTCGTGATCGGGAGGGTGCACGGATCTTGTATGGCCATAGATATATATGTCTTTTTACTTTTGACTTTCTCAGCAACTACTGAACGGATTTACACCATTTAACAAAAAGGGATCTTTCTGAACCAAGGGCTACCTTTTTGCCAACTTTGGTGTAATTCCGTTCAGCAGTTCGGGCATGTAGCTGTGTCTAAAGTTTCCCAAGAAAAATTTCATGGGGAAAACACGTTTTGGGACCCCCCTTTTTTCTCTTCCCCCGCTTGCCGAATCACCCCGAAACTTTCAGGATAGGAGTGGACTGGAGCGTCCCACGAGTTTTGAAAATTTAGCGAAGATTCATCAACCAGTGCCAAAGTTATTGGAAATAGAATATTGTGAATTTCCTATGGAAAATAGGTCCTACCAATAACTACCTACTGGCGACCGCCAGTAGGTTATATATATATATATATATCTTCCAACTCGAACGTACTATTCCAATTTCTCCAGGAAAAGAACGAGCGTGGGCCCAATGTTTTGCGCAATAGATTATTTTCTTTTGCCATCTCTGCCATTACGCGTTTCGGGCGCTCCCGCCCTTGATCACATGACACCATGATTCATTTTCTCTCGCTATTTAAAGTGCAAGTGCATAGAAAAAACATCTGAGCGTGGACATAATAGAAATTTTCTTATCTTAGTTCACAAGTTCCCAGGGTAGCTATTATCATATCACAATAAAATACATGTTGGGATATTTTGACTGCAAATTAGCTGCTTGAATGCATTTAAATAGATACTCAGTCCATAGTTATTTGTTGTATATACCCTAATAAGACTTTGCATGTATTTCACTTTGAATAAATATATATATATATATATATATATATATATATATATATATATATATATATATATATATATATATATATATATATATACACACACACACACACACACATATATGTGTGTTTGTGTAAGCTAGAATATCACACAAGCAATCAAATGCAACTGTTAAATACATGGGATAAAACACAAGCGGATAATAATGATAAAACACACCCAAATAATGAGCACTTGCAAGTCAAATAATAATAATGGAGCAAAACATAAGCAGATTAGAATAATGGAACATTCATAACACAAGTAAGTAATAATATTCTCCAGTATTGGGGTGTCTTTCATAGATTCACATGCTTGAATCATCATTCCCCGTCGTCGAAGTGGGAGTCCCTCGGTACATAAAATATATATATATATATATATATATATATATATATATATATATATATATATTCCTTTACGCTGCCACAGTTGGAGATGCAGGCAATGCAAAAAACAGAAGATGTACCCTGAATCCTAGCAACAATGAAAAGGGAACAACCCGCCAGGGCGAGAAACTAGTCAAACAACATGAAGGGGGAGTTCCCAATGATAGACACGAGGAGATTACTCCAACAATCCAAGAAACGCCCATAGAACAATCAAATATTTATTTTTATTCACATATCGACATATTGTTTTTATCAAAAATATTTAGTGCATAATACATTTCTTTCTCATATTTTTATATAATTTTTTTCAGGAACACATACATTAAAAATATAATGAATATAACATCAGCCAGAGGACACAAGCATCAATAAAAGATTGGCACACAATTCACTCACTCAAACCAGAATCATTCAAATACCACAACACACACTTTTTTTCTAGTGATTGGTATGTTACAATACTTCCTATGGCATTTTTAGTTTTTACTATTGCTATACTTTGTGTGTGTATATATATATTCACTGAAAAAACCATAGGTTTCACACCAGTTATAGTTAGGAATTAGCATTTAAAAAACCTATTAAATTCACTGAAAAAAACATAGGTTTCACACCAGTTATAGTTAGCTGGAAATTTTACTGATATAAAACCATTGAAATTCCCACATTATAGTTAGTCGGACTCACTATAACTTGCGCGTGCAATGCACTGCTGATGACATCACATATTACATCACTCATGACATGGTCAGTGACATCACTCATGACATCACTGATGACACCGTCCTTGTGACAGAGTGACTGACCTCCTTTCACTGTAAAGTAACCCTTGAAACACATATTCAAAAATAGAAACTAACATTTTCAAAAAAGTGGAGATACCTATACCAGTTACAACAACCAATTCAGTAATTCCACCATTTATATACACATCCACTCATTCATCAACAGTTCTATATAGTCGGTCATACATATACTCACTCATCATATGTAGTGAGACACCTATACATCCGTTAACACACCGACAGTCTTCCAAAAGTTGCTCACACACATACTCACACATGCAAATAAACTATTGAACATCCATTTTTTTGCATATACAGCTATACACACACTACCACCTTACTTCTAAAGAAACTTACACATACTTACTCTCTTAAAAAATCACTTATAGAAACACATACTTATTAAAACAAGAATTCTTTCAATCTCTCACTCTCATATATACTCACTTATATACATCAATACTCACATATACTAGATTAAAACATATGTAGTTACTGATAAAGACACTAGTAAGACAGTCATTCACTTACTAACACATACATATACACACTCATTCACCCATACAGTCCGGCACATATGCTGTCTTCAAAACACATACAAACAGTGAGTCAGTCATTTATGCATCTATGTGCTAAGTAACACTCCCACCAAATCATACAGACACTTATACTGATACTAAAAAAAACATCTAATAACCCATATACACACATATGTAGCTACTCACCAACCCATGCAGCCACTTATACACAAAGTGAAACACTGATACAAACATTTAAATGTTTAAACATTACTCACTAATATATGTATTCACTAAGATACACTTAATAAGCCAGTTATTCAATATATATTTTTTTAAAACCATCCATTTAGACACTTATTTAAACATTTATTCTCCCATCGACCTTTACATATACATATATAAAACATATTTATTTTTCAGAAAGACACACATTCACTGGATGGTGTCATCAGTGATGTCATGAGTGATGTCACTGACCATGTCATGAGTGATGTAATATGTGATGTCATCAGCAGTGCATTGCACGCGCAAGTTATAGTGAGTCCGACTAACTATAACGTGGGAATTTCAATGGTTTTATATCAGTAAAATTTCCAGCTAACTATAACTGGTGTGAAACCTATGGTTTTTTCAGTGAATTTAATAGGTTTTTTAAATGCTAATTCCTAACTATAACTGGTGTGAAACCTATGGTTTTTTCAGTGAATTTCATAGGTTTTTTAAATGCTAATTCCTTTCTATATCGAGTTTCTAACCATTTTTTTTTTTTACAATTTGCTGTTTTTTTGTAAGTATTAATTTTTTTGTCTATAATTTTTTTTTTTTGCGCTCTGGGTGCGCGCTCAGGGAAGCTTTCAGCTAAGCTCTCCGGTAAGCTTTCCGGTGAGCTCTCCTGAAAGCGCACCCAGAGCGCTACTGTCGTTCGTGAAAAAAAATATGAATGAAAAGTTAATAATAATGCAAAACATTTCGTACCATACAAATAAAATCAGTTTTTTTAATAAGGAAAATGATTATGCATTTCTGTAAAAGTTTGATGACGTCACTTCGGCGCGCAACGTAAGTGCCCTCGGAAGCGCCTACGTTCGCGCCGCGTAAAAGCACCCAGAAGCGCCTCCGATCGCGCCACGTTTGCGCCCCGGAAGCGCCTACGATCGCGCTGCATAAACGCACCCGGAAGTGCTCCGGAGCGCGCAGCGTAAACGCGTCGGGTCATGTGACCCTAAAATAACACTTTTCATTGGTTGCTAACAGTTTTTTTTACAATGAATGAAATCCCCACCCATTTCCTTCACTTCTTCTTTCACTTTTGTGACTGAAAGACCTGTTTTTTGCACCTGGATCTTTTGTGAATTACCATGGCTGCCAGAGAATCCAGCAGTGAGGATGAACCTGAGTTCATCAATGAAGAGCCTCCTACCCCAAAGGTGAAGGAACATTTCATATGGAAATTTTTTAAGATTCCAGCTGACCAGAAGAAGGTGAATGCACCAAAAGTGGAGTGCAGGATCTGCAAACAGGTCCTGTCACGGGGTGACCCAAAAAAAAGTACTCTTTTGGGAACTTTACGATGATCCGACATGTGGAGAGGAGGCACCCCCAGAATTTTGCCCGGGAAAGTGTCAGGGCTCTGGCACAAGAGGTTCCCAGAGATGGGGCCTCTACATCAACCGGAGGAGCAACTTCTTCTGGGAGAGGGCAATCGCAGGAGCAGGTGCCAAACATACAACCTGCTTTTAACCATGGTGTCCTCAGATGCAGATACTGCAATCAACTGCTTACCTTTGGAGAACAAAGTGTCCAGCTCATGGTTCGAGCATTAGAAAACCATCGCTGCCCATTCCACCCCTAATTTTTTTTTGTTCTTTTTGCTCCTGTTGAGCAGTTTCCATTCCCTGTTTTTGTTCCTGTTCAGTTAAAAGAAGAAAACCAAAAGTTCTTTTCAGAACTACCTCCAATTCTCATCAAAGAGCTATATTCTTAAAAAAATGAAGAGTAAGTGAACTATAGTGCATTGATAATTGAAAGGAGAATGAGTAAGAAAGAACAGAAAGGTATGAGAGGAAAAAAGAAGTGAAGTAGGAGGAATGAAAGAAGGTGAGTGTTAGAAAAGAAAGTTATGAGAAGAAGAGTGAATATGGGGAATGTTGATATTCAATGAAAATGTTGAAAAAGAACAGGAGTGTTGAAGGATAAGAAAAGATGCATTGCTGGAGTTGAAGGTAGAAGGCTTCATTTATGAAGCCATGCGTCACTTTAACGCCACCAAAGCATCACTTTTTGTGACACAACATTCCAATAAAAAATGCACCTTATTTATTCATATTTACAAAGTGGCGTTTCTTGGTAAATACATCACTTTGTAAACCCCTGTGCCACATTATTCCTACCTCAGGTGTAATGTATGCAAAAGGGACGTATTGACGCAAGAAACGGTCGTAGAGGTGACACAGTGAATAAACTGGAGGCCTCATTTCTGAAAAGTGACGCATCGCTACGTGAAAACAGCGATGCGTCACTTTTCTGGACGCACTCCTTATGACATTCCAGATATGTCATATTTAATATATGACTAATCAATTCGCAAGGAGTTACAGATATGTCAGTATTTCTGACGTATCTGTAAACACAAAAGTAACGCATTGCTGGAGTGCGTCACAAAAGTGACGCAACTCCAGTAATGTGTCCTTTCACATGGAAAAAGCACCATGTGAAAGGTCTGCTGTGAAGCAGGCGCAAGATTTTGACGCAACAGCATCCTAAAAGTGACGCAGTGAAATCTCAAAGATTTCACTGCGTCGTTATTACCAAGCTTTTTGCGGGGGAACACCCCCTCTGCATGCATTATACCTGACGCTATTTTTAAAAAGTGACGCATCTAGGTACATGGGTCACTTTTTAAAACTCTGCGCCACATTATATCTGCGTCAGGTATAATGTATGCAGAGGGGGCAATCCCCCGCAAAAAGCTTGGTAATAACGACGTACTGAAATCTATGAGATTTCTCTGCGTCACTTTTAGGATGCTGTTGCGTCAAAATCTTGCGCCTGCCTCGCGTCACTTTCATGTTTACAGATATGTCAGAAATACTGACGTATCTGTAACTCCTTGCAACATGATTCGTCATACATTAAATATGACACATCTGGAATGTCATAAGGAGTGCGCACAGAAAAGTGACGCATCGCACCAGCAGTGTAAAAAAATGTGCCTCGTTGCACTATATTTAAAGGACGCAACAGCATCCTAAAAGTGACGCAGTGAAATCTCAAAGATTTCACTGCGTCGCTATTACAAAGCTTTTTGCGGGGGAACACCCCCTCTGCATGCATTATACCTCACGCAGATATAATGTGGCGCTTGATTTTAAAAAGTGACCCATCTACCTAGATACGTCACTTTTTAAATATAACGCAACGAGGCGCATTTTTTTACACCACTGGTGCGATGCGTCACTTTTCTGTGCGCACTCCTTATGACATTCCAAATAACGCATTGCTGGAGTGCGTCACAAAAGTGACGCAACTCCAGTAATGTGTCCTTTTACATGGAAAAAGCAGCATGTGAAAGGTCTGCTGTGAAGCAGGCGCAAGATTTTGACGCAACAGCATCCTAAAAGTGACGCAGTGAAATCTCAAAGATTTCACTGCGTCGTTATTACCAAGCTTTTTGCGGGGGAACACCCCCTCTGCATGCATTATACCTGACGCTATTTTTAAAAAGTGACGCATCTAGGTACATGGGTCACTTTTTAAAACTCTGCGCCACATTATATCTGCGTCAGGTATAATGTATGCAGAGGGGGCAATCACCCGCAAAAAGCTTGGTAATAACGACGTACTGAAATCTATGAGATTTCTCTGCGTCACTTTTAGGATGCTGTTGCGTCAAAATCTTGCGCCTGCCTCGCGTCACTTTCATGTTTACAGATATGTCAGAAATACTGACGTATCTGTAACTCCTTGCAACATGATTCGTCCTACATTAAATATGACACATCTGGAATGTCATAAGGAGTGCGCACAGAAAAGTGACGCATCGCACCAGCAGTGTAAAAAAATGTGCCTCGTTGCACTATATTTAAAGGACGCAACAGCATCCTAAAAGTGACGCAGTGAAATCTCAAAGATTTCACTGCGTCGCTATTACAAAGCTTTTTGCGGGGGAACACCCCCTCTGCATGCATTATACCTCACGCAGATATAATGTGGCGCTTGATTTTAAAAAGTGACCCATCTACCTAGATACGTCACTTTTTAAATATAACGCAACGAGGCGCATTTTTTTACACCACTGGTGCGATGCGTCACTTTTCTGTGCGCACTCCTTATGACATTCCAAGTAACGCATTGCTGGAGTGCGTCACAAAAGTGACGCAACTCCAGTAATGTGTCCTTTCACATGGAAAAAGCACCATGTGAAAGGTCTTGCGTCAGTCTAACACCTGCTGTAAAGCAGGCGCAAGATTTTGACGCAACAGCATCCTAAAAGTGACGCAGTGAAATCTCAAAGATTTCACTGCGTCGCTATTACAAAGCTTTTTGCAGGGGAACACCCCCTCTGCATGCATTATACCTGACGCTATTTTTAAAAAGTGACGCATCTAGGTAAATGGGTCACTTTTTAAAACTCTGCGCCACATTATATCTGCGTCAGGTATAATGTATGCAGAGGGGGCATTCCCCCGCAAAAAGCTTGGTAATAACGACGTACTGGAATCTATGAGATTTCTCTGCGTCACTTTTAGGATGCTGTTGCGTCAAAATCTTGCGCCTGCCTCGCGTCACTTTTATGTTTACAGATATGTCAGAAATACTGACGTATCTGTAACTCCTTGCAACATGATTCGTCCTACATTAAATATGACACATCTGGAATGTCATAAGGAGTGCGCACTGAAAAGTGACGCATCGCACCAGCAGTGTAAAAAAATGTGCCTCGTTGCACTATATTTAAAAAGGGATGCATCTAGATATTTTTTACACCGCTGGTGCGTCACAAAAATTGACGCACAGGCGGCGCAAAACTGGCAGCGCAAGGCCTTCATAAATATGGTCCTGGATTTTCCCCGTGCTTCGCTTCCCGGTGCGCGTACCATGCGCTTCCCCCGCGCAAAACGAAAAAGAAAAATAAAAAATGTAATGCCCCGCAGGACCCTATTTTAGCCCCCACATCAAACCTAGGGGGTCAGAGGGGGTCTACTCTTCCCCCTTATGGTCATTTGCCACTTTTTTTTTCATACCCCTTGTGTCTCGATTTTACCGAGACACAAGATGGCGGCCGCTCCAGACTGTTTAGAATGTTTACAGACACCCAAGAGCCAATCAGCTTTCTGCGCACAAGTCGCGTGTCGCGCCAGGAGCGCACTCCGGTGCGCGCACCGGAGAGCGCCTATAGATATATATATTTTTTTGAACCTAAATCACTCAAAATCCACTGCAGCACACATCTTGAGACATAGCAAAGGCACATCGGGCTACCAGTCCCTTCAATTTGGCCAAGTTTGGTGGAAATCCATTCAGCCGTTCGGGCTAAATGTGAAATCGACCGCCCTATGGAAATTAACATGGGGAAAACGCGTTTTGGGACCCCCCTTTTATCTCGGCCCCCACTTGACGTATCCCCCCCAAACTTTCAAGGAAGGACCGGAGCTCGACGAGGCCATTTTCAGGAAATTTTCACGCAGATTCGTCAACCGGTGCCAAAGTTATTCCAAATAGAATTTTGAGATTTAACATTGAAAAAAATCCTAACTATAACTACCTACTGGCGACCGCCAGTAGGTAATATATATATGTGTATATATATATATATATATATATATATTTATATATATATATATATATATATATATATATATATATTCCTTTACGCTGCCACAGTTGGAGATGCACGCAATGACAGACGAACTCAGCCACCACGGTTAAGTCCTTTATTGAGGCACAACGGGACACAGCGCTGGATATTTCATTCAGCCCCAACGCGTTTCGGAGCTCCTTATGCTCCTTGCTCAATATTTCGAATCCTGCTCTGCAGGATTCGAAATATTGAGAAACCGTATTGTAGAATGACAGGTTTTGTGCATGTAACTTTCAACGGACACAGAATTGGAGGCCCGACTAAGGGTTTGATTTTATCTTGCGGGAAGCAGAGCCCACCATGGGTCATATGGTGGTTGGAGGACTACGAATCCCAGAAGTCCAAAGATGACGTCAGCATTAACTGCTATTAAACAGGACGAACCCGGGACTTGTTCTCTTCCGACGTCTGCCACTGCATGCCCGCCCCGTGAGCAAGGAGCATAAGGAGCTCCGAAATGCGCTGGGGCTGAATGAAATATCCAGCGCTGTGTCCCGTTGTGCCTCAATAAAGGATTTAACAGTGGTGGCTGAGTTTGCCTGTCATTGCGTGCACCTCCAACTGTAGCAGCGTAAAGGAATATATAAATATATATATATATATATATATATATATATATATATATATATATATATATATTCACTGAAAAAACCATAGGTTTCACACCAGTTATAGTTAGCTGGAAATTTTACTGACATAAAACCATTGAAATTCCACGTTATAGTTAGTTGGACTCACTATAACTTACGCGTGTAATGCACTGCTGATGACGTCACATATTACATCACTCATGACATGGTCAGTGACATCACTCATGACATCACTGATGACACCATCCAGTGAATGTGTGTCTTTCTGAAAAATAAATATGTTTTATATATGTATATGTAAAGGTCGATGGAAAAATACATGTTTAAATAAGTGTCTTAATGGATGTTTTTAAAAAAAATGATTGGTTAACTGGCTTATTAAGTGTATCTTAGTGAATACATATATTAGGGAGTATTGTTGAAATATTTAAATGTTTGTATCAGTGTTTCACTTTGTGTATAAGTGGCTGCATGGGTTGGTGAGTAGCTACATGTGTGTGTATATGGGTTATTAGATGTTTTTTTTAGTATCAGTATAAGTGTCTGTATGATTTGGTGGGGGTGTTACTTAACACATAGGTGCATCAATGATTGACTCACTGTTTCTATGTCTTTTGAAGACAGCATATGTGCAGGACTGTATGGGTGGATGTGCGTGTATATATGTGTGTTAGTGAGTGAATGACTGTCTCACTAGTGTCTTTATCAGTAACTACATATGTTTTAATCTAGTATATGTGAGTATTGATGTATATAAGTGAATATATGTGAGACTGAGAGATTGTAAGAGTTCCTGTTTAAATAAGTTTGTGTTTCTATAAGTGATTGTTTAAGAGAGTAAGTATGGGAGGAGGAGCTACGCCGCGAACCAAGATGGCCGCATAAGCTCCCGGCTCCGCCGACCTCCGCCAGCGGCCCGTCTATCCTGTTGTCTATCCTCTACCCACGCCCTGTGCCTGGATGTATGAAGGTTGCCTGATGCCAACGGTGCTTTCCCGAATTTCCTACCTACTTCAGCGACGAAGTTATGTTGTGTCCCATTTTTGGCCTACTCCCGGGCTGCCGCCGGGACCTCGATTTTTGAAACACCCGAGAGGGACCTGATCAACATCTGCTGCGGGACCGCGATTGTGGCCGGTCTTCCAGGTTTGAATAATTCTTTCCGCCTTTGAGTCCCTTGTCCTCGTTGATGGATGGTGCCGGAGTAGAGACACTGTGACGTGCTGCGATCCTCCTGCACCGAGGCTGTGGGTTGTGTGCCTGACCCTCGTTTCCCGGTCCGGGGGCTGACGGGCTGCACCCACGGCCGGTGTCTGTGCTGAGTGTGCCAGTTCGGGGCGCCCTTGTTGTTGCGATCGCCAAATGTGTGCCCGGAGCCCGGCGATGTGGGCTGGAGATTGTGTCCCCCTCCGTCCTCTGGACCCCGGGATGGAGGGGGTGGATGGCGCACATTCATTGAGATCCGTAATGGCGGCGATTGGGGCGCTCCGCTCGCAATTCACCGGCGCATGTGTCTCCCTGGCGGCGAAACTGGATGATGTCTGCTCGCGACCGGCCACGGACGCTGCAGCGCCTGCACAGAAGTCTGCGGTCCAGTCGAGCGATTTGACCCGCCATCTTAAGGGGCCCGAGCGGCAGCCCGACTTTGTTCCTTTGAGAGTCGGCCTCACTTTTCCTTCATCTGCTATAGTACATGGTCTTCCCTCTACGTCTCCTATCCGATGGTGTATCGTCGCTGGATGTCCTGTTCTTCATTGCCGAGTCTCAGGGTCCCGTCGAAGGGGATCGCCATTTTCCTTTTTTCCGGCCCGTCTGCATAACGGATGCCGCCATTTTGTGACCGGACTTTGCTTCATCTTCAATGCCTTGGTCTGCCATGGACGCTTTGGCTGCCTCTGGTCGGATGTGGCTTGGTCGGGATGTGCTCCGGAACGGATTCGCACTGGTCAGGGCTGACTTTGACTTTGAGGTTTTCTTGCTCCTCGCCACTGCTTTGGACCATCTGAGACGCTCCCTTTGTTTGCAACTGATATGACTTTGGTGATAGATATCCTCGTGAGGCTTGCAGGGTTGACTTCTATTTCCCTGGGGTTGCTCCGTTTACTTTTGCCGGGACTGCACCAAATTCCTCACCGGGCCGGGAGTAGGATGGGGGGGGGGGGGTTTCCTGGTGACTGTCCTCCCCGTGATATTGCTGACTGTTTAGTTTTGCTTGATGATGATTGTGCTATGGGGGGTCACCGCCGGCGGGGGGTACCAGGTGTCCGGGGGCTTGTTTGTTTTTCTCCTCCTCCACTTCTTCTTATATTTTCCCTTCTGTGGGGCAGTTCCGGGGCGACAGGCACGCTGTTAGTGGGTTAGGCCGTAGCCATTACAGGGGTGCAGGGTGGCGGGTGCGGGGGGGGTTTGCTATTTTAGTTTGATTTGTTCTATGGTCCCTATCGCTCTTTTCCGGCTTTGGGAGGGTTCTTTCCTCTTTAGTAGGGTTGGCTGTCTCTTGGTCTTGCACCTTTCTTTCTTTTTCCGGCTTTTCGAAAAGCCTCTGTTTTTCTGTTCTTGGGGGGTAGGCTCTCTGGGGTGATTTTTAGAAATGTGGATTATTGTAATGTGGTTTATTGTCCAGTATTATCGCCGTGGCTGCCCAGATTGCATAGTCGCTTTAGTCATAGCCTATCTCCGACTGTAATTGGGGTAAGTCCCAATCGTCTCCTGTGTGCTTCTATCCTTTAAGGTGTGATGTCCTTGTTGTTGCAGCCCCTACTCCTTTTCTAAAATTTAAAAATGAAAACCTCATATCCTGTTTGCGAGCCCCACAACTACATCTGATGTACTTTGATATATCCTGTTTACTGATTGGCTCCAGTTTCTCCTGTTTTCATTGACTGTCTTTGCGGCCAGCCATGATGGTTGTGGGCCTGCGCATGTATCTCCTTCTTTTTTGAATAAAGGTTTTCAAAAAAAAAAAAAAGAGAGTAAGTATGTGTAAGTTTCCTTAGAAGTAAGGTGGTTGTGTGTGTACAGCTGTATATGCAAATAAATGGATGTTCAAAAGTTTATTTGCATGTGTGAGTATTTGTGTGAGTAACTTTTGGATGACTGTCGGTGTGTAACAGGATGTATAGGTGTATCACTACATATGATGAGTGAGTATATGTATGAGTGACTATATAGAACTGTTGGTGAATGAGTGAATGTGTATATAGATGGTGGAATTATTGAATTGGTTGTTGTAACTGGTATGGGTATCTCCATTTTTTTAAATTTTTTAATTTATATTTTTCAATATGTGTTTCATGGGTTACATTACAGTGAAAGGAGGTCTGTCACTCTGTCACAAGGATGGTGTCATCAGTGATGTCATGAGTGATGTCACTGACCATGTCATGAGTGATGTAATATGTGACGTCATCAGCAGTGCATTACACGTGCAAGTTATAGTGAGTCGAACTAACTATAAAGTGTAATTTCAATGGTTTTATGTCAGTAAAATTTCCAGCTAACTATAACTGGTGTGAAACCTATGGTTTTTTCAGTGAATTTAATAGGTTTTTTAAATGCTAATTCCTAACTATAACTGGTCTGAAACCTATGGTTTTTTCAGTGAATTTCAAAGGTTTTTTAAATGCTAATTCCTAACTATAACTGGTGTGAAACCTATGGTTATTTCAGTGAATTTCATAGGTTTTTTAAATGCTAATTCTTAACTATAACTGGTCTGAAACCTATGGTTTTTTCAGTGAATTTCATAGGTTTTTTTAATGCTAATTCCTAACTATAAGTCTCACTTTATAAGTAAGACTGTTAGCGCTCTAGTTGTTCTTTAGAACACTCTGGTACATTCTGTCATTGGGCTACAGTTGGGCTACATCTGGCTGATATTTGGGCTACATATTTTTTTTGTCTCTGGTGGCCATCTTTGGGCTACATTGGGCTTCATTGGGCTACATTGGGCTACATTTGGGCTGCATTTGGGCTCTAACATATATATAGCCCAATGTAGCACAATATATATTTTTTCAAAGTTAATTTTCGTAAAAACCACTTGAGAATAGGGCTACCAGTCCCTACAATTTTCCCGTAAGCGCCAATATCGCGAACGAAAACATGATCGTGACGTATCGCGTAGCCGCGTCCGCGTGATACGCACGGCGTAAGCGCACCCGGAAGCACTCGAGCGAATACGATCGCGCAACGTAAACATCCGATGCGCTTACGCGACGGGCTTAAGCGACGGGCTTACGCGACGTGACCCAGGGCGCGCACCAGGGCGCGTAGCGTAAGCGCGTCGGGTCATGTGACCTTAAAATAACACTTTTCATTGGTTCAATAAAAAAAAATGTCAAAAGGATGAAAGACCCCACCTTTTTTCCTTATTCTGACTTTGTCCTTTGAGTTAGGAAGACCTGTTTATAGCTCTCTCTACTTTTTTGCTCAATATAATGGCTTCAGTAGTAGCAGCAGCTGGTGCATTTGCACCACCACCACCAAAAGGACCTCCTCAAGATATCATTGGTGGTCTTCAAGAAGAGGAAGAGGAGGAGGAGGAGGAGGGGAGTTCAAGATGGCTGGAAGAACACAATACCCCATACCAGCCAAGACCACACATTATTTGGGAGTTTTTTACTCTCCCAGAGGGGAAAAAAAAGTAAATGCACCCAAGGTCAGTTGCAAAATTTGTGGCATGGAACTTTCCAGGGGAAACCCAAATAAAAAATATTCATTTGGGAACCACACAATGATACGCCACATTCAGCGCAAACATTCTATAAACTATTCTGCTGCAGAGATGAGGGAACTGGCCAGTAACCCTCCCCGATCAACAAGAACCAGCTCAAAAAGGAAGCAACCCACTGCGTCTGCACCAGAGGAAAGTGAGACGATGCTGTGCATTCAGCCCCGATTTGCAGATTTCAGAATCATCTGTAAATATTGTGGGAAGACCATCTCCTACGGAGAACAGAGCGTAAAGCTCATCGTCCTTGCTGGGGACAACCATAAATGCCGCAATCAACCCTAATTTTTTCTTTTCTTTTTGTTTTTTGCTCCAGTTGAGCCATTTTCAATTCCCTGTTTTTTCGTTTTCCCCCATGAAAAATACAAAAAAAATCTAAAACTGTTCAGAAAATCCAAAAAAAAGTACAAAATGTTCAAAAAAAAATATAAAAAATATAAAACAACAAAAAGAAGAAAAAAACCAGTTCTTTTTAGAACTACCTCCAATTTCTAAAAAAAGGATACATTTTTTAAAAACTCTATCATTCATTTTTCCTCATAGTACGCTCCCCGGTCCGCTCCCCGGTGCGCATACCAGGCACTCCCCCCGCGCCAAACAAAAAAAAAAAAAGTTTTGCCCCGCGGGCCCTTTTAAAGCCCCCACATCAAACCTAGGGGGTCAGGGAGGGTCTACCCTGCCCCCTTATGGTCATTTCCCCCTTTGTTTTGTCCACCTCTTGTGTCTCGATACTACCGAGACACAAGATGGCGGCCGCTCCGGACTGTTTCGAATGTTTACAGACACCCAAGAGCCAATCAGATTTCCGTGCGCACCTCGCGTGTCGCGCCCGGGGCGCTCCCCGTACCGCGTACCGGGGCGCTGCCATAGATATATATATTTTTTTGAACCTAAATTACTCAAAATCCACTGGAGCACATATCTTGAGACATAGCAAAGGCACATTGGGCTACCAGTCCCTACAATTTTGCCAAGTTTGGTGTAAATCCATTCAGCCGTTCGGGCTAAAAGTGAGGTCGACCGCCCTATGGAAATTAACATGGGGAAAACGCGTTTTGGGACCCCCCTTTTATCTCAGCCCCCGCTTGACGAATCCCCCCCAAACTTTCAGGGAAGGACCAGAGCTCGAAGAGGCCATTTTGAGGAAATTTTCAGGCAGATTCGTCAACCGGCCCCAAAGTTATTTCAAATAGAATTTTGAGATTTAACATTGAAAAAAATCCTAACTATAACTACCTACTGGCGACCGCCAGTAGGTAATACATACATATATACACACACAAAGTATAGCAATAGTAAAAACTAAAAATGCCATAGGAAGTATTGTAACATACCAATCAATAGAAAAAAAGTGTCACTTTATTAGCTCTTCCAAGTCTTTAGATTTAGTCCATACTCCGGCCAATCAGCCGTCAGCACCCTCTAGAATCCTCTCCCCTGAGACTCAGACCCTCAGATTTTCTACCACACGTCGTGTGAAGGGAGTCTCCCAGAGGTCTGCTCAGTACTTCAACTTTTCTCACCAATAATTCTGCTAACATCTTCTCTACAATGTCTACTACAGTAAGATCACTCTAAAGACACTGTGAGTCTTGTGGATAATTGCGACTTCACTTTAAGGACCCACAGAAAAAGTGTATCTACTGCCTACATCCTGATCATCAGGTGAGAGATTGTAAAATATGCAGGACTTTAACTCAAACGACCTTAAGGGACAGCGAAGGACGACTACTTCTGTGGCTACAGAAGCTCAAGATGAAAGATGACCCATTATCTGATGTGGAGAGTGATTCCTTTCTCAAGACTGTTGCCTCTAATAAAACGGCTAGTGAGGCAGAGGTGACATCTCCTAAGGCTAAGGTGCTAAAGAAACACCACTCTTCTAAGCGTGAAGACCAGCTTTCCTCACCTAAAGGGACTCCAGCTCTCCCTAAGATTCATTCTCCACCTTCTACGCCTCCGAGATCTAGGTCTCAGGTGTGAAAATCTCTGCCTGACAGACCTTCACTTCAAAAAACTGGCTCCCCGGCGACGGGTTCATCGTCGATTCCGGAGTCGACTAAGTCCTCCGTCATCGCAACTACGATGACTGCTGCTACCTTCTCTTCGCCTAAACCTGCTATGATGATGTTGTCGGCTTCTTCTCAGTCGATGCTGGTCTCAGTACCGGTGAGGCCTAATTCATCTACTGCCTCTCTCTCATCGACAACGAAAAAGAAGAAACTTTTGTCAATGGACGCTTCTTCGTCGACGAGATCCTCCAAAGATCTATTGGTTCTGTCGACGCTTGCCTCGTCGACGTTTGTCCCCGTGATCGTTGTCTTGTGGAAGGCTGCTTCGTCTATGGTTGTTTTGTCGATGGCTTCTTTGTCGACGACAGTCAAATCCTTGCAAATGGAGGAACAAGTATGTCTTACGTCTGTTTGATTATGGGGCGGATGAGTAGGGTTGAGAGAGGATGATAGTTTTCGAGCTGCTCAAAGCCAAATATTCAATCACAGTATGAAAATCTGGCTGTACAGATGCCTTTGTGACTCATTTCCAACTTGCAACATATGCTAGATGACTTCTACCTCTGTTTTACTCCATCGGAGCCAGCTTCTTCGGTCCCTCTTCTTCGAGCCCTCAGACTCCTATTCCTCTGCCTTCATTATTCATTGGGCCGCTCCCTCCAGCTTCTCCAGTGGCATCGACTACTCAAAATATAGAAGACAACTGATGTGGACAGAGAAGAAGGGGAGTTAGATGATAGATCCCTACTTACTGATTACCAAATTCAGACTCCGTCGCCTACCACTTCAACTCCTGTTGACTCTCCACCTCTGGATATAGGTGGATTTCATGTCCTCAAGGACATAGCGGCCAAGAGATTTCTTCTCCCCTCTGGTCTCAAAGGACGAGGATTGTTTTTTGTATGATTTCAAAAGTCACCCACAGAAACCGGTTCGGGCTATTCCTATAATTGATTTCATCTGGCAGGACGGTTTGAAAGTCATGAAGCCCCCTGCCTCCATACCTACAGTTCTGCCGCACTTGGAAAAAAAGTAGAAGGCACCAGAAAATTCCCCAGCCTGTTTAATTGGTCAACCAAAGCCATTTCTCCGGCGGCTCAACATCATGCCAGGAATTCTTCTCCTTTGACGGCTCCTCCTGATCGAGAGGCCTTGATGCCATAGGGATAAAAATGTCCACCATGTCGGCAACTACTGTCCGGCAGCTAATTCCCTTGCCATTCTAGGCCGCTATGATAGCAAATGTGGTCGGACATTTCTCCTTTTATCGACATGTGGCCTGAAGACCCTAAAACGGAAGCTTTAAAGATTTTCCAGGAGGGTGAGAGTATCTCTGCCGAGATCATTGACAGTGCAGTGGACGTCACTTCAGCGGGTTTTCGCCAACTGGCAGGAGCAGCAGTCCTCCGAAGGCAGGGCTGGTTAAGAGCTACTTCCTTTTGCCAAGAAGTGCAAACAAAGATTATCGATATGCCTTTCAACGGTGAATCACTTTTTGGGCAGCACATAGACGCCGCCCTCCATGCAATTATAAAAGATACTGACTCCACATGTGCTCTTGGCCCTTTATAATTTAAGAAACAGCCTTTTCATGTTGCATGGGGTCGTGGTTCCCCCTATTCCTTTCAAGGAGGCTACAATCAGAACAGACAGTACCAATCTTATCAGGGACAACATCGTTACTCTTCCTCTCAGCAACAGCAGGCGTATTGCCAACCACCAGCTGTCTCTTATAAACAGCACAGAGGAAAGTCTACCTACAGAGGCAGAGATTCCTCAAAAAAGCAGTGACAGCCGCTACCTGCTGACCACTCTTCACAGCAACTCAGCCAAAGTTGGAGGCCAAATCTCCCATTTCTTCGCAAATTGGTCTGCCATCACTACAGATCGATGTGTTTTGGACATAGTGTTCAGAGGACACACCCTAGAATTTGTCGAATTTCCCACAAATTTTCCTCCCAGAGGTCCTCCTCCAGCTCATCTGAAAGAACTCTTATGCCAAATCAAAGTCATGTTACAAAAAGAAGCGATCAAAGTGGTTTCAAACTTCAAAGGTATGCAGGTTTCTATTCAAGATTCTTCCTCATCAAGAAAAAAATCGGGGGATTGGCGCCCCATCCTGGACTTTTGTTCCCTCAACAATTCCTCAAAAAGCAATCATTTTGAATGTTGTCTCTCTAAGAAGTACTTCAATTTCTATCTCAAGGAGATTACATGACAACACTAGACCTTCAAGACTCCTATTTTCATGTCCCCATCCTACCCAGACACAAAAGATTCCTGCACTTCAGAGTGGTTGGCAGAGACTTCCGATTTTAAAGTCCTTCCTTTTGGCCTCCGCTGTGCGCTCCGAGTGTTAATCACGGGTTTGGCACCGGTGATGGCACACCATCGTCAAGCGGGTGTCCAAATATTTCCCTATCGCAACCACTGCCTTATAAAGGTGCAGTCATTTCCAGTTGCAACGAGACAAACTCAAATATGCCGGACTCTGTTTCAGTCAACGGGCCTATCCATAAATCTGGAAAAGTCACACTTCACCGCCTCTCAAGGTCGGACTTTCTTGGGAGCCATGATAAATACTCAGACGGCAAAGGCGTATGTATCAAATGAAAGGCAACAAAGAATTTCCAAATTGGCATCTCTTCTACGTGCAGTGCAGTGACAGTTCAAGTCGCTTCTGGGAATGCTATCTTCCTGCATCCCTTTAATTCCCAACTGTTGCCTCAAAAAGAGGCCCTTACAGGAGGAAATCGACAAACAGTGGCAACAATGGCAACAGGTCTCAGGGTCTTTCGACGATGTAATAGTCATCACATCTCGGATGTGCAAAGCATTGCTTTGGTGGAATCACAGGACCAACATCTCAGCCGGCCTCTCATTGGTAGCGGATGGTCCAAGTTTCATCCTTACAACAGACGCTTTCCTCAAGGGATGGGGGGCGCATCTTCAGGGTCTCACAGTCAAGGGGAAATGGGATGCTCAGCAACAAACTTGGCACATAAACCCTTTGGAACTACTGGCGATATTCCTGGCGCTAAAACCTTTTCGCACCCTTCTTCAAGGGGCTTCAGTGTTGATCCAGACAGACAACACAACAAGCATGCATTATGTGAACAAACAAGGAGGCACAAGGTCCACTTTGCTGTCCCTACAAGCCCAGCAGATTTTGAACTGGGTGATTCAGCATCAAATAACTTAAACAGCGGTTCCGGGAGTGTCCAACATTCTAGAGAACTAGTGGGAACTTCATCAACCAATGCTGGACAACATCTTTCAGCTGTGTGGACAGCCCAATCTGGATTTATGTGCAAACAGTCAGAACCCCAAATGCCCATTTTACGCAAGCTCGCTTCCCCAACCAGGGTCGTACGGGAATGCCTTTTTGATGAACTGGTAAAAAATGTATGCTTATGCTTTTCCGCCGATTCCTCTAGGCCCAAGGGTGCTTCGGAATATGCGGAGGGAACCATGTCGCATTCTTCTCATACTTCCCAGATGACCTCGCCAGATTTGGTTTTCGGGGCTGCTCCTTCTGTCAGAGGGCGATCCAATTGTGCTTCGTCCAATTCCGGATCTTCTAACGACGTACCAAGAACAAGTCTGCCATCCGGATCCAGCATCTCTGAAATTGGTGGCTTGGCGTCTGAACACTATGATTTTGCCAACTTAGTAATTCCTTCGGACTGCAGAGATTTCCTTGCTAACGCCAGGGCACCTTCTACTATCAAGACCTACAAACTTAAGTGGAAATGGTTTTGCCTTTGGTGTGCAGCCTCAAATGTTCACCCGATTCATTCTACGCCAGAGCAAATTTTGCCGTTTTTCTTGCAATTGGCAAAATCTGGGCTATCTCATGCTACCCATAAGGTTTTTCTGGCTGCAATTTCCGGTTCCGACAGGATGTTTCCAACTCTCTTTATTCTTCCGGAATAATACAACAATTCTTCAAGGGTTTATTTAGAATGCTCCCACCAATTCGACGTCCACCTCCGTCGTGGCATTTATACGTATTGGTTCAACTCATGAAGCTCCCATTCGAGCCCATTCATAGGGTTGATCTCAAATTTATCTCTTGGAAAACTTCTGGCTCTTACTTCTGCTAGACGAGTCAGCGACATACAGGCCTTTACTATTAAACAACTTTTTCTTCAATTTACCAAGGACTCAGTGGTGCTCCACACTAACCCGGCATTTATTCCAAAAGTGCCTTCTGATTTCCACTTAAATGAGCCAGTCACCTTAAAGACTTTTTTCCCTAATCCACAGTCGTCAGCGGAAAAAGCTTTACACTCTTTAGATGTTAAAAGGTGTTTAAAATTTTATTTGCAAAAAACAGCCAGTGTTCGAAGAACTGATCAACTATTTGTTGCTTATGGCATGATGCTTAAAGGACTTCCAGTAACCAAACAGACTATCGCACAATGGACATCTAGTACAACTTCCTTTTGTCATCAACAAGTGGGAAAGACACTTCAAACGACGGTCAAGGCACACTCTACCAGAGCAGTCTACTCTTCGGCTGCACTGTTTGCCTGTGTGCCTCTTCACCAAATTTGTAGAGCTGCAACATGGTCCAGCAGACACACCTTTACCAAGCATTACTGTCTGGAAGCTGCAGACAATGCGGACACAGCCGTGGGGAAAAGAGTGCTACGTAATCTTTTTAAATAAGGTGATCCTCTGGTTCTTCCCTCCTCCTACACAGAATGTACATTACGACATATATATATATATATATATATATATATATATATATATATATATATATCTATATATATATATATATATTCTGGAGTGCCCTTGTGGTCTACGCTATGTTGGCAGTACGACCTTACCAGGACATCAGAGGGTACTCCAGCACCTACGCGCAATTAAGAACCATGATAAAACCTATCCGGTGGCTAGGCATTTTCAAAAATATCATGAAGGTGATCCTAAGGATCTAAAATATTTTCTGGTCGACTCTGTACCAAGAAACAAACGAGGTGGGGACAGAGTTAAGAACCTCAGATTGTTGGAAATGCATTATATTTTGAGCCTCGACAGTAAACAACCCAATGGTTTAAATAGTTCTGAGGAACTCCATGCTAGTTTGTAGATAAACAGACACAATTTTTTCCAATCTGTCTACAACCCTTTCATGTTGAAACTAAAACATACTATACATTGTGAGTAAAATAATCTGTATATAAATCAGTTACCCTTAGCTGGCCACCTTTAAGAACAACAAAAATAGTCCCCAAACCAAATCATAGGAGGTCACAACTTTTGGACATCATCATTACATTGTAAATGCCATAGACTGAGAACATGTTTTGCTGCCGCTAGTATTCCCTAAAAATTGAATACTCTTCTTTTTAAACCACTTAACACATTGTTATTTGCACATAGGCACTGGTATTTTTGGGATGTATATAAATGTTTTTTGTATTAGATGTGTACATTAAAATGCATTGGGGGTTACTAAGCAAAACTTTTAAAAAACATAATGGTCATGGGAGACAAAAAATAAGATAATGGCTACCATTCCACAAATTGAGTGTATATACATATAAAAAAATTCCTTTAATTTGGATTTTTTTTAATGTTTCTACCATATTTATGATATGTATTTATAATGTATTTATACTTATTTATTAATGCAATAGTGTAAAATAGATTTTTATATCTCCACTTTTGTACAGGTTATCTGATTGTGGATTCAATACAGGCCGTTGAATCAAATATGAAAAAATCTCCCAAAATTAACAGGACTAATGCATTTATGCCTGGACGATCACGGTCAACTGATCAATTGTGTAATTTATTGAATTTTGTTAACCGATTTTGGATTTACCTTTGTTTGAAAAAAAGCATTTGGTTGTAAATAAGGTTAATGAAATTTAGCTTTGAAAACCCATTTTGCATGGTGTTGCCACTTTAAAAGGTGTGGGTTTGAAACCCTTAAAAAAAAGCGAAAAAAATTTCCAAAAAAAAGTGTTGTGAGTATATAAAAGTAATTTTGATAGGTGGATGGCGTCATGTGATCAAGTCCCACGTTTGGGATGAAACGCGTAATGGCTGCCCCATCTTGCTGTACCTTGGTCTGAAATGGAAAAATAAATCGAAGGATTTGCACTTGGTGGTCCGTGCTCTTTCTTTTGTGCCCCACGGGAAAGGGATTACAAAGTTGAAGAGTTTTAACGCATATATATATATATATATATGTATGTGTGTATTTTTAGATACAGATATTTTTATATTCCATAGGAAATCCACAACATTCTATTTGGAATAACTTTGGCGCCGGTGGACGAATCTTCGTGAATTTCTCCAAGAAAATGGCCTACTTGATTTCGCTCCTTCCCTGAAAGTTTGGGGGTGATTCATCAAGTGGGGCCGAGAAAAAAGGGGGGTCCCAAAACGTATATTCCCCATGCAATTTTCCATAGCTACCTTTAGCAAGGGCTACAGCCCGAACGGATGAACGGAATTACCCGAAATTCAGCAGAGAGGTAGAGTTTTGTTCGCAGATTGTGCTTTTTTTAAATGGTGTAAATCCGTTCAGTAGTTTCTGAGAAAATTGCAAGTAAAATCATAGTGATATCTAGAGACCGAGTTCAGCACGCGTACGGAAATCTGTTCAATTACGAGCGCGAGCTGCATGCTGATTGGCTGTGAACTGTCTGTCAACACTTGAAACCAGGAAGTGTTGGCGGCCATCTTGTGCCTCGCTAGAACCGAGTCACAAGAAAACAGTAAAGCAAAGTTGAGAAATAAGGGAAGGGGGGTAGGCTAGAAACATTCTGATGCTCTAGGCTTGCTCAGGGGGTCGTACATGGATGTTTAGGCTCTATTTTTTATTTTTATTTTTTTAAAGGAAAATCGAGGTGTACGCGTTTGGAATGATTACAATTACGAGCAAGAGCTGCATGCTGATAGGTTGTCAATACTCCAAAACAGCAAATGTTGCCAGCTATCTTGTCGCGAGAGCCGAGTCAGAAAACAGTAAAACAAAGTTGAGATATAAGGAAAGGGGATAGGGTAGAAACATTCTGACCCTATAGTCTTGGTCAGGGGGGTGGTACATGGATCTTTAGGCTCAACTTTTATTTAAGAAAAAATAAAAAATGACGGGGTACTCGTGCAGTACTTGTACGCGGTGGAAAAGTTTTGTTTATTAGGTCCCGGGGGGGCAAACTACGGGGGCAATTTTTAGAGCTATATTTCTATGACAGTATGTAAAACTTTCCGTTTTTTTTTTTTGCTTCATCAGTTGTACTGTCTACGCATGCGCAGCCTTGTTTGCAAGTGCACTTTTTTTTCTTTTTCTTCAAGTTCGCCAAGCAAACCTCTCCTGATTTTAGGTATTAAATTTGCCGCATGGTTTTCCTGGGTCATGTGTGTTACCCGGTGCTATACGTTTGTAATATATTTATAAACATATTGTATGTATATTTATTTGAAATGTAGTGTCAAGGCGCCAAACGATTACATACTCCGTCCAATCGCCATTTTAGTAGTTTTCCTTCGTTTTTTTTATTATACCTGTTACTTTCATTTTACCCTGCGCATATTTTCTCTGTGATCGATGAGATTTGGTGCCACAGATACCACGGTGTTTGTCCTTGGCCTCCAATCTTATCAGAGTTGGTCACACGTATACCTAGAAACTAATTTGAAGGACGTAAGGTACAGGCATTACAACACGTGTTGGTCAACAAAAAAACATTATTAAGATTATGCATTTATCATGTGTGGTAAATGCATACTAGTTGTAAAAGCATGTGTGGGAAGCGATATGCTTGCTAATGGTTTTGTGGTGACGATCACGCTTGCTTATGAACCGGGTCTGGGCGTGGTGGAGTCTAGGGTACCAGGCGGAGGGGCACGCAGCTGCACTCATACAATATAGAAGTAATATAGGATTTTTAAAACTTAAAAAAAAATATTCCATAATTATCCTAGATTAAGTCTTCTGTTAGTATGTTCATTAAATACATGAATATGTGTTTTTAAACCATTAAAAACATTCCCGTCTTTTTTGTACGGGGCGCCGTACATGACGTCACACGGAGGCTTTGATGCGACGCGTAACCTCGAATCGTATTCGTAGCGTATGCTGAGAATGATTAGCAGTATAATCTATGGTGCGATCACTCTCTCACTGTCAAATCAGACCACAGACACGCTATGAGAATGGTTAGAAGTGGTCACTCATTGGAGATCCAATTCAGGTGTGTGGCTTATCCACGGTATAATAACGTTATTTTTTAACCTGGTTAAGTTTGAGGTTTGCATGAAATACTATGCTATAGGCAGATATGGATGTTTTGGCAGCGCTTATGTCCATGAAGTTTGGTTATTGCCATTTACATATAGGTGCCTGAGGGAGGGAAAAGAAGTCTATGTGAATGGCGAGGATTGCACAATAGTACCAGCTCACTCCTTAATTTGTAGACACATATAATTTCATGGCTCTTGTATACAAGATGCGCCTGATTTGGACTGAGTTTTGAAAGGTAGTCCGACACCTGCTATCATAACAACGTTCAGTTTACTGGAAACAGGAGTTATTTACTTTGAAATAATGGAGATTGTTGTGCGATGTTAGCAGGCATCGCTTACATGATTACGGTAACTGAGCGTGTGGTTTGATTAAAAAAAAGTTGTGTTAACTCCTCTGCATGGGAAGCTGGATGTTTCCATCTGGCGGTCGATTTCGACCTTGAAAGCAGAGTCAACCAAATGAGTCGTATAAGAGCGCTATTGTCTCAAAAAGAGGTCACTCTTATATCTGGTACAGAAACAGTTGTCCTTTATGTAGCAAACACCCGCACAGAAGTGCATGATTTATTAAATACAGACGTGCTCTTGAATTTTGGGGAGTTAATTTAGAGTATCTTTAATGTGTCCTTGACTACAGGGTTACCTTACTTTTTTAAAGTTAGAAGCAGTGGCCTTGTGACTTCTGTAGAAAGTATATTTGGTGTCTTTTTGGGATTTTTTCATTCGATTTTTTCCAGCATCTTTGGTGGATTGCGCGTAATACTCGCATTAGTTGGCGGTGTGTTTTATTAATTTGTTTACATAAATATGGATGGACATCCTGCTGCAGACGATAATATGTCCTGGCTGTTGCTGCTCCGCAACCAAATGCTTAGTTACTATGGAGTGCTGCCTCTTGCAACGTTGAGTGCAGCTTATGGATTATCGTTTTGATTTTCACTTTTCACATGCGTTCAACCTGTGTTCTGTTGCCTGAGCTGCGATTTTGACTGGGCCCTGGATTTGTGTCTCTGCAGTACAGTGTCTCCCAACACGGATTATGACCAGCTGATGAGCCCCTTAGTGGTTCATGACTTGTTCTGTTCTGGCAGCGGGATTATGGCCTTAGCAGCGACACATGGAATAATGGGACGTTGGAATGTTTGTGCAGCGGCGCTTGAGTTCTTGGCACGCAGTTACATTGAAGATGACCCGAGTTTTCCTCTGATGGTGATAGAGGCTCCGGTTGTAAAGGAAAATGTATGTTCATTCTCACTATTGAATTGGATGGCTGAAATGTTTTCAGATGAGAACAATGACTTCCTCTTGGAGGCTGTTGCTACATACTGTGCTTACTCGCTGTTGGATTAAGACGGTTTTATTTTTCTACGTATTCTTTATTATTTAGTTACTGTTTTCTATCAAAGAGCGAATAACTTTTTTTTGGAAATGTGAACTTGACTCTGCTTTTTAGGCTTGGACTGTGCGTTCCTAATTCGCCCACGTTTATATCACGTGCTTTGATCAAGTAAGGGTGCCGTGGGGCTGAGCGTTGCACTCACAGCCTGTTAAGTTAGCATGGGTTTATTAGAAGCTTACACGCTATTTTTGCTTTCCTGCTCTGCTTTGCACACAACACGTACTTGTGATATTGTTTAGAGAAGGCTGAGTATTTTGCTTTATATGAGAATAATTTGGTATGCTAGATTTGTAAACTGCCTCGCTAGTTTTGTGTGTATAGTGAGAGCATGGAACATCATGGTTATCTTGAATACTGTGTCTGTTATTCAGAATGATCCTCGCATGTTCAAGCCATAATACATATGGAGCTGTGGGCACCTCTGATACTTGCGAGTTTCATAATCCATTGTGGAGGCAAAGTTACACACAGTTGGAGAACATTCGTATCTTGACAGTTTGCGGAGCACTGAATGTGATCCACTACTGCTGAGTACCAGAGGTATGGGTGTGCCCATGTAATCCTATGAGACTTTCTGTAGTTATAAACTAATCTGCTAGGTAGGGAGGGTGAAATGTAGGTATATTTTAAATTTGTTTACCTTTAGCATTATAATATGCTTTTTCCGTTTGTATTTCATAGAATAGTAACAATGCTGACAACCTTGTTTCTGATATGTTTGGTTGTATTTTGTAAGGTACTGTGCATGAGATTATGGCATTAGAAATAAACATTTCAAAGTTGCACATGTCTTTATTTACATCTTGTTTTTGACTGTTGTAAGAGTATATTGAAAGAGTGTTTTTGTTATCCACTTTACTTCATGTAATCTGCGTGGAGAAGTGTGGAGAAGTGTGGCTCAATGGTTAGAGCAGGCAGACCTCGATGCAGAGCTCTGGCCAGGGACCAGGGTTCGATTCCCGCCTCGGTGGGTCTCCGGCTCATTAATTCCCCTGACCGGATATTCTCGCCTCAGTGCCTATTCTGATCATGGGTCCCACGCTGCAACTCTGGGCAATAGCTTGCTTAGTCTCCACAACGGCCCCCCCAATGCGAGGGATGCCTGGTCTGCACCATGGGAGTGCACAGGAGTGTACACTTCACAGGGAAAGCCAGGAAGGGTTCCCTTGCGGTATTCGTACAAGCGCCGGGAAACCCACTGCGGGTAGCTGTGCGCTATACAAGTACAAAAACATTCACATTTACATAATCTAAGTCGCATGTTCTGGGTTTACTAGTCATTGGTGTTTTTGCTCTAGGGTGAAGAGCCAATGAGTCACTGATTGCTAGTTTGGTAGTGGGTTTGTGTAGTAATGTGGGTTTTGGTACACCGTAATTCACTGAGGTCCTAAGTCTTTATGCACAGTTTTGTGTATGAGCAGAATTCCTGGAATAGTAGTTACAACAAAAAGGCTCGATAAAGGGCTTGCACTTTGAATATGAATATAAAATAGAAGAATAGTTGATAATCACAGCTAAGGAATGCAGCAACTAGATGTGTGGATGATGTGTAGATTGAGTAGAAGGTGAAAAACGTCAAAAATAAGAAAGGTTGGAGAGACGCAATCTACCCACTGCATTGTCAGTGAAGTGGATCTTTGGAATTCCAGGTCATCACACAGATAGGGTGTTGGATTCCACAGTGGGAGCAAGAGAAACTAGTACAACAACTAAGGAAGAAAGCTAGTGCATAAAGTACACACAGTTGGGCAGATTTACAATGTCGTGGGAAAAATGATGCAAAAGTGGCGCAAGGGCCTTGTAAACCTGCAGCAGTGTGTGGTAGAAAAGACGCAAGAAAGGACAGAAGTGTGCAAATTACCCACTGCTATTCACGGGTAGTAGTTACCAAGAAGGCTGAATAAAGGGCCTGCACTTTGAATTTCAATTAAAGAAGAATAATTGATAAGCTTAGGCAAGAATGGTAGCAAGTAGGTGTGTGTATTTTTGGTTGTTGTGTTGATTGAGTGGAAGATAACTAAGGTGAAAAATTAGAGAGGTTGCAGAGATGCAAACTTTCCATTTCTTTGTAAAGGAAGTGTGTGTTTATTTTTCCAGTGCATATATATATTCACTGAAAAAAACATAGGTTTCAGGCACGTTCTAGTTAGGAATTAGGATTTAAAAAACCTTAGAAATTCACTGAAAAAACCATAGGTTTCAGCCACGTTATAGTTAGGAATTAGCATTTAAAAAACCTTAGAAATTTACTGAAAAAACCATAGGTTTCACCCATGTTCTAGTTAGCTGGACATTTTGTCTCATACAAAACCATTGAAATTCCCCCGTTATAGTTAGTTCAGCTAACTATAACTCGTGCGTCTGCAATGCACTGCTGATGATGTCACATATTACATCACTCATGACCTGGTCAGTGACATCACTCATCACATCACTAATGACATCTCAAATGACATCACTGATGACATCATCCTTGTGAAAGAGTGGCAGACCTCCTCTCACCCTAATATAACCTTTGATACATACATTCAAAAATACAAAACTAACATTTTCAAAAAAATGTAGATACCAATACCAGTTACAACCACCTATTAGGTAATTCCAACATCTACATACACATCCACTCATTCAGGAACAGTTCTATATAGTCACTCATGCATGTACTCACTCATCATATGTACTCATACAACTATACATCCTGTTACACACCGATACTCATCCATAGAGTTACTCACACACATACTCACACATGCAAATAAACTATCAAACATCCATTCACTTGCATATACAGCTATACACATACCACTACACTTACTTACTTCTACAGAAACGTACACATATACTTACTCTTAAACAATCACTTATAGAAACACATACTTATTTATACAGGAACTCCTCCAATCTGTCACTCTCACTTATATACATCAATACTCACATATACTAGTTTAAAACATATGTAGTTAACCACACATTCTGTCTTCAAAACACATACAAACAGTGAGTCAGTCATTCATGCATCTGTGCTCCAAGTAATAACCCCCACCAAACCATACAGACACTCATTCTGATACTCAAAAAAACAACTAATAACCGATATAGACACTCATGTAGGTACTCACCAACCCATGCAGTCACTTATATAAAAAGTGAGACACTGATACAGATATTTACATATTTAAACATTACTCGCTAATACATGTATTCACTAAGGTATACTTAATAAGTCAGTTATACAATCAATTTTACAAAAAAAAACATCAATTTAGACACTTATTTACCCATTTATTCTTCCATCAACCTTTAGATATATATATATATATAAAATATTTATTTTTCAGAAAGACACACATTCACTGGATGATGTCATCAGTGAGGTCATCAGTTATATCATTTGAGATGTCTTCAGTGATGTGATGAGTGATGTCACTGACCATGTCATGAGTGATGTAATATGTGACGTCATCAGCAGTGCATTGCGGGCGCGCGAGTTATAGTTAGCTGAACTAACTATAACTGGGGAATTTCAATGGTTTTGTATGAGAGAAATGTCCAGCTAAGTATAACATGGGAGAAACCTATGGTTTTTTCAGTAGATTTCTAAGGTTTTTTAAATGCTAATTCCTAACTATAACGTGGCTGAATATATATATATATATATATATATATATATATATATATATTTTTTTTTTTTTTAATAATTAAAAGTCTCAAAGAAGATGAGAATATCATAATTAAACCCAGTGATAAAGGCGGAAATATCGTCATCCTAAAACGCAGTCAATATGAGGATGAGGCTCTTTCTCAATTGAGAAATAAATAACATTATACCCAAATCAAAAGAGAAAAACATGTGGAATGTATTGTGGCCTTCAACAAATTGATTACCAAATAGAAGGATGATGGAATCTTGGATTTTAAAGACTGGAAGAACCTGAAATGTGAATTTCCCCAAATTGCCACGTTTTACCACCTACCTAAGGTGCACAAGAGTAAAGTGTGGCCACCAGGAAGACCAATCGTGTCTGCGAAGGACAGTCTGTTAGAGAATTCCTCTACCTACATTGACAGTTTTATCTCTCCATTTGTTAAGGACCTCAGTTCATACTTGAAAGACACAAAAGATTTTCTAAGAATCATCCAGGGTGTGAAATGGGAGGAGGATATGATCCTAATCACACTAGACATCGGCAGTCTATATACCTCGATCAGGCATGAAGATGGACTATTGGCAATGAAGAGTTTCCTAGACAAAAGGGCTCTCAAATTTCGCAGTCATAATAGGATGTTGTTAGAATTAACAAACTTCTGTCTGAGAAATAACATCTTCTTATTCTCAGGACAGCTCTATTTACAACTCCAGGGGACCGCAATGGGCATGTGCTTCGCCCCCAGTTGCGCGAATGTATTCGTGGGCTGGTGGGAGAAGCACGTGGCCTGGGCGGGGAGGAATGAGCGATGGATGAGTAACATCATGCTGTGGACCCGCTATATCGATGACTTGTTCTTGGTATGGCGGGGTTCTCAGAGTGAGGCTGTAGAATACATCAATGATCTAAACAATAACAGTTTAAATCTCAGCTTCACCAGTAATATGAGTAAGAATAAAGTCTTCTACTTGGACCTTCGAGTCTATGTTGAAGATGACATTATCCAAACTGCAGTCTATCGCAAACCCACGGCGGGTAACACAATCTTACACTCGGGAAGCTATCATCAGCGAAGTGTAATTAACAACATCCCACTGGGAGAGTTCCTGTGCATGAAACGCAACTGCTCAACAGACGAAGAATTTGAGAAAGCAAGAGGAGAATCTAGGAAGAGATTCAGACAGAGGGGATATTGCAGAGGGATCCTGGATCAAGCAGAGACAAAGAGCAATGCAGTGGGGAGAAATGACCTACTGATAGACAAACCCAAATCAGGCGAGTCAGAAATTAGAATGATCACAGGCTACTCAGAAGTCTTCAATATCATGAGAAGAAACTGGAAAATTTTGAAGACAGACTCTGTAATAGGGAAAACACTACCTAATTATCCCCTCATCTCCTATAGAAAAGGGAACTCATTCAAGGACCATCTTGTCGACAGCCATTATGAGTGCAGAAGTAGGAAGAAACCGACGGTCTTGTTTTTTTTCCCTGTATGAAATGTAAGGCCTGCAAGAATTCACACAAGGTCAAGGAATACCAAATACTGGGGAAAAAGAACAAAACCAAGATCTCTAAATTACTTAATTGTAATTCAGAATACACTGTATATTGCTTAATGTGCCCCTGTGGGAAAAAATATATAGGGAGCACAATTCAGGGTCCTTGAACACATGAGGGCCATCACCTCGAAAGACCAAAGCTACCCGGTGGCTCGGCATTTCGAGGTGATGCATAATAGCAATAGCAATCTACTCACCTATTTCGCACTGGATCAACTACTCAGAACTGAGAGAGGAGGGAACTGGGTGAAGAAACTACGAACCTTAGAATCTAGGTTCATCATACAGCTCCTGACTAAGACCCCAGGAGGGATGAACAACGAAGAAGAAATGTGGACACATATCTGAAACGTTGTCATCTCTGATCTTTTGGTAAACATTAATAGACAATTTGAGGAGAAGAATTTATCCCCAAGACCAATGTATCTGCCCAACCACAGTCAAAATTAAATAATGGAACTTTGTTATCTGATAAATGTTGTAATGACAAATTATGTGGAAAAGCCCATTCAGGGTTTGATCGAAAAAACCACAATCAGTTAATAATTAAAAATGATTCCTGTGTCACAAATCTGTGATTCATTCGACAGGGTTCCCAACGGGACCGTTGGGAGCTGTGCGAATTAACGGCACCAGTAAACAATGATAGGCGACCAGTAATATGTTTGATAATATTACACATGCATATCAAAGAAACTGTATATAAATTGATTTTCATACTTATAAAAATGGAGCATATGAATGTTTGACAACCATAATGAAATGCTTTGAAGTCACATTCTGTGATTGATTGCTCACATCATCTACCACTATAAGATGGCCGCCATGATTAATGCTTGAATTACATGTATTGTGCCGTTTTTTATGTTTATTTTTAAAGCACGTGACAGGAAGTCACAATGAATTTTGTTTAAATCACCACAAAAAATACGCTGGTTTACACTGACGAAGGCGGCAACGCCAAAACGGTTTTGGCGTTGCCGCCTTCGTCAGTGTAAACCAGCGTATTTTTTGTGGTAATTTAAATAAGTAATTATACATTACTATGAGTGTATATATATATATATATATATATATATATATATATATATATATATATATAACTGGCTATATACAATTTGGGAATTACTGCTAACTACTCTGATTCAAGCATGTGAATCTATGAAAGACACTCCAATACTGGAGAAGAACATAAGTTACTTACCTGTAAACTGTGGTTCTCCAGTGTTGGGGTGAATGAATGAATGAATGAATGAATTATGAATTTGTAAAGCGCAACTAAACCCATAGGCATCAAGGCGCTAAAAGATGGTACAACTGTTTGAGCAGAGGTGGGCAGATCACAGGTAGGCTTCTCTTAAGTGCTTTGCGGAAGAGGGCATGAGAAGCAAGACCCTTGAGGTCGTCAGGAAGCGTGTTCCACAGTATGGGTGCGAGGGAGCAGAAGGCCCTTCCACCCCATCTGGCCTTTGAAGACTCTGGGGACGGTCAGCAGATTTTTGTTGGCAGAACAAAGAGCCCTACCGGGGACATAATGGGATACAAGGGAACAAATGTCTTCCGGCCCAGTCCCGTTAAGGGCGCGGTGCGTAAGGCAGAGGGCCTTAAAGTTAATCCTGGCCTGCATGGGGAGCCAGTGCAGGTTCCTCCTGATGGCAGAGCCAGACGATCGCTTCAGGGCATCTACGACAAATCGGGCCGCTGCATTTTGCACGATCTGAAGGCGTTGGACCAAGCCGTTGTTGATACCTAGATATAGTGCATTGCAGTAGTCCAGCCGCGAGGCTACAAGAGCCACCACGACCTGTTTGCGTGCTTCTAGGGAGAGATAGTGGGTGATTTTTCTTAAGATCCTTAGGGCACCACAGCAGGTAGAAACTGTCCTGCTAACCTGTTTATCAAGAGTAAGGGTGGTGTCCAGGATAACACCCAGATTGCGGGCCGAAGTGGAGGGCGCGGGACAGGCGCCAAGGGCAGAGGGCCACCAGTTCATCGACCAGGTCTTGTGTTTGCCTCCGAAAATGAGAACCTCAGTTTTCTCCCCATTCAGCTTGAGAAAGTTCTGAACCATCCAGCCTGCGACTGCCTCCATACAGTTTTTAAAGTTTAGGGCCGCTATGTTCACAGATTGTGATATGGAGACCACAATCTGAGTGTCGTCGGCGTAGGAAAGAACTTCCAGTCCAAAGGATCTTACAAGACTGGCAAGTGGGGCCACGTAGATGTTAAAAAACGTATGGCTCAGGGAGGAGCCCTGGGGGACCCCACACTTGACAGGCTTGACTGGCGAGAGAAAATTGCCCAGCTTCACCCTTTGCTTCTGCTGGTCAAGAAAGGATGTGAGGAGGCTAAGTGCTGGACCGGCCACTCCCAGCTTACTGAGGCGGCTAGCTAGGATTGAAGGGGACAGGGTGTCGAAAGCTGCAGTTAGGTCTAACAGCACCAGTAAGGCCATCTGGCCATTGTCGAACTTGGCGCGGATACTGTCGACAACCACTGTAAGCGCTGACTCAGTGCTGTGAGCCTTCCGGAAAAAGTGCTGTGAGGGATCCAAGGCACTGGAGCTATCCAGGAAGGCACTCATGTGATGGTTAAGGTGTACCTCTAGTATCTTAGCAGGGGCAGGGAGGAGAGAAATGGGGCAGAAGTTTTTCAGGATCCCAGGCTCCAGAGTAGGCTTCTTCAGCAGGTGCTTGACAATGGCCAATTTCCAAGAGGGGGGATAGACGCCTTCCGAGATTACCAGATTCATAACCTCAGCAAGGGGGGGTAGTATTACCTCCCTGCATTCTTTGAGAATTCTCAAAGGACAGGATCATGCGGGGATTTGGACTTAAGTTTGTCCAGGAGCGGACTCAGATGATCAGGAGTGAGGAGGGGAAAATGAGTGAACAGACAACAGGGTTCGGGCATCTGACTTTCCAGAGGGGGGTGCAGCGAGCGAGACGGGGCTCCCAGGGTTAAGGTTGAGAGCTTCCAAGTCTGTGTAGATATCCATGATCTTGGTATGGAAATAGGTGGAAATCTGATCACACAGTTCTTGGGAGGCAACTATGGGGTCAGGTGACTGAAGGAGGGACAAGGTGTCAACTATTTTAAACAGGTCCCTGGGGTAGCTGAGTGAAGCAGTCAGTTTGGCGAAATGCGCCTTCTTTTCTGCCAGGACTGCCGCTTTGTAGCCTTTAAGAAGGCTTTTGTGTTTGACCTTCTCTATGGGGCCCAGATGTAGCCTCCAGAGTCTTTCTTGTTTCCTGCACCCCTGTCTGAGGACCCTAAGGGAGTCTGAGAACCAAGGGGCAGAGGGCTGTTTCCTGGCTGAGTAGTGTTGCTTAGCCGGTGCGAGTGATTCAACGGCACCCGCCAAAGTGTTTGATAGGTCAAGGGCCGCAGCATCGGCACCCCTCCCTACCAGAGACTTGATATTGGACATGAAGGGGGTAAGTGTGTCGTTGTTTAGCCCCCTGAAATTCCTCCTCGATTCCTACTTGTTGTTATCCGACTGGGGCACAGCAGAGAGGGGAAGTGCGAGATCGAGGGGAACGGCCAAATGGTCTGACCAGGACAGAGGGAGGGGAGAGCCAATCTGTAGCCGGGGGTCATTGGTAAATACCCCATCCAGAGTGTGCCCAGCTGCGTGGGTCGGGCTACCCACTTACTGAGACAGTCCACAAATGGACCGTGCGTGTCAGAGTAGTTTAATTTCTCCTGTCTGTCATAGATTCACATGCAGGCCCGGACTGGCCATAGCGGGCACCGGGCAATCCCCCGGTGCGCCGCACATGTGGGGGCCGGTTTTGGGCCCCTGGGGACCGTATTTGTTACAGGGGCATTTTTGCAAAATCGGCCCTGTAACAAAATCGGCCGAATACCGGTCCCGACAAAGTGCTGGGGGGGAGAGGTTGGGGGGGGGGGGGTCAGCCTAACCCTTAGCCAGGGCCGGTTGTGGTTCCCAGTCCGGCTGTACACATGCCACCCACCCACTTCCCCTCAGAGGCTCCTCTTGTTTACTTGACTATTAGGTCACTCTCTTGCTAGAAAATCTGAGGGTCTGATTCTCTGGGGAGAGGGTTCTAGAGGGTGCTCACGCTTGAATGGCCGGAGTTTGGACTATATCTAATGACGTGGACGAGCTAATAAAGTGACACGTTTTTCCTATTGATTGCTATGTTACAATACTTCCTATGGCATTTTTTGTTTTTACTATTGCTATACTTTGTGTATATATATATATATATATATATATATATATATATCTTGCTATTTTATGTGCTGTTGTACTCCCACTTCGATGACTGGAATGATTCAAACATGATGTGAATCTATGAAAGACACCAATACTAGAGATCCACAGTTTACAGGTAAGTAACTTATGTTCATACTGGACGTCCACTGCAAGAAATATTGCTAGTAATCAAACACAAAATAAATCCTGTCAAAGAAAAGCATGAAAACATAAAATATAAACACATGATACATCAGATGATTATAACACACACATAAATGAATTCCAATAAACAAGAACAACTGAATACCGGAATGTGCACACAGACACACACATCACCAATAATCAGAAAAAATACCTCACCGGCTGCAATAGCTTCATCTTAGCCCACACAAGACTAGGAGCTCCCAAACTTTAGTCCTGGGGCCAAGAGACTTCTCAAGCGGGTAAATGCAACATTGAGCAGACACGTCCGTTCCATGGGCAGAGAACCCAATTTTTCCAAGTCAAGAGACCCCAGTTTTATAATATTCTCAATGTGCTAGAATTTTCAGAGAAGACCTCCTCAGAGCCAAGAAAGCTTACCAGAGTTGGTCAATCTCCCACAAGCATTCCAAAGGCAAAGGCTTTCTCACATATTCTTCTGCGCTCCCACACTACATGTTTCCCTCATCTTGCACCAGTATGAGAAAGTGCAAAGCATTTTAAAAGTACAAAAACACTCTTCAAAGAGGAAAACAATCTTAAATGCAAATAACCTTATTAACTAGGAGTAACCTGGGGGCCTGCTTGTGCGCGTAAAACCCAGGAGTCAGAATTTAAGATGGTATGTCAAAGCTAATAGTAAAAACTTCATAAAACTTCCCAATGTGCAACATAATGCACATTTGTGCACTGCTGTCTATAACACTACACTTTGAGAAAGAGAAGTACATTCCACACATTTCTCTCTTATGCTTTCAAACACACATCCTGCACATTCTGTTCCTGGCAAGGCTGAGGCTGTCCTATTCTGTGAAACACTTTCTCTCTGAAGCTACAAGGAGACACAAAATTAAATCTCAAGGCCATGCAAGTGCACAAAAAATGATGTAGTGAATTAAAACACATAGAGACCATCAAAACAATTGTGAAAGCGAGTAATTTAAAACAATGGTCACCATTGCTGTTGGAAGTTCAGGCTCCATTGATGACCACAGCAGAGACCAGAGGAGGACGTTCTGAAGTAAATCCCTTAACTAACGAGATTACTGTCCAAATATTCCTAGTTTTTTTGGGGCTTCAGGCTTACTTTGTTTTGAGATTACCACTGGTAACCATAAATTGAGGTGTTGGAATTTGAGGGCATCAGCCCCAGATAGGCAGGTTTGGGTAAGACTGGGCAAACAAGACTTTTATCCTATGCTCACCTCTTGACCATATGGACAAAACAGACATGGCACAGCATCTTCAAAGGTATTTCTTCTATATACTTCTCTTTGCATTCTGTGCAAAGCAGCCCCTTGGGCTTCACTGCAGATCTTTGGCAAGCTCTGTTCGGTGGATTTCAGCAAGATTCATGGTCATGTTTGGCACAGCCTTGATAAAGAATAAATATGTTTGGCCACACCTTAAGTCAGTTGTCATTCTGCCTTTTTCCTTTGCTGTAACATGATGTTGAAGATTTGACAGTCTGGAGAAAGAGGACTAGACATAATCAGTATATGTTAGTTACGTGATCACATTGCCTATTGTTTAATAGTCCTTTGACCTCTTTCCTCTAAAAGACCCAACCACCATGAGTGCTGTGACTAAGAAATGAATGGGGAAGGAACCTGGTGAGACTGATGGGACAGGGGTGGAATAACTAGGAACGGAGGCAGCCCCATGCAGCCTAATCATCAAAATAAACTTTGTATTCAGTCCAAAAAGTGTTCCAGCCATATCGAGGCCTATTTTAGGCATCTAACTAAGCCCTAGGAAGTGCATTTAAGGAGTAGTGTTAGCACAAGTTACTATGCCCCTTTCGTACTGAATCAAAATATAGGTGGTTTGCTGTCAATAGGATGCTAGTTTGGGACCCTGCTTCTGAGAAACTGATGTTTTAGGTAACAACACTGTTTTGTGAACTCACTGGGTCATTAGTTCAGTAACATTTAGATACTGATGAAGATGAGGAGGAAAGTGTTTGCTGATTGATACTTCTAACTGCACCTTGCTTCCCCTTAGAACCTCTCAGATTGGATCCACAGAATTCTTCAGCAATGCTCGTGCATACTGGTAGGTGGCACCGGGTGGCTCTGCATTGACTCTCTACAGCCCCGGAAGTAACCCAGCAGAGACGCATATAAGCCGACCCTGGTGTGCTGACGAGTTCCTTCATTCAGCATCCTTCAATGCGGATATGGAGCGCTGATCTCAACTTCGTCGGTCTTCTATTGACGTTTAAAACTTTTCACAGTGTGCTATGGAATTATGTCCCTACCGAAGACAACAGTATTCAAACAATGTCACGGTTGCAGGAAGCAGATGTCTTGTCACCAACCTGCATGAGGTTTGTCTGTTGTGCATGGGCTCTGAGCATAACTCTGTTGTGCAACAAGTGTAACTTCATGCAACCCAAGGTGTTTGAGACCAGAAGGCGAAACTGTCACCAAACACACAAGAAGAGGTCATGGTTGAAGCAGAAGTACTGCCAGGTGGATGGGTGGCACTTACACGCGGCTCTGTTAGACACTTTCGTATCTAAATGCGCTGACTCGGAGCCATGCCGCATCACCTTTTGGCGTAGGAGGACTTCTTTTGAGTTGTCCGGATCCATTCTGATGCTTTAGAGAAATCCACAAGATAAGGAATGTGTGGTTATATATAGTATCGACCAGAAAGACCGTTACTGAAGGTAAGTTAATTATTTGATGAGGGATAATTTGCACACTTGGAAAGTTGGAGCAGCGAAGTTGGCCTTAAACCCTTTTCCTGCATTGAAAGAGATCGTCATTACCAATGTGGGCACCTCCATGATACAACCTCCCGAGGTTGGGCAGTGCTGTCTCTCCACCACACCCCCTTAGCGTTTACATAATTTCTTGATCCAGAATTGATTTTCATTTTCTGAGGCTTTCTCCAGCAACTCTTTTAATTCCAGTACAGCAAATAGATAAGTTTTCACAATATACATGGCAATATTAGCAGTTTTCGAAAAACTAGCAGTTTTAGTGCCTGACTTGGCTAGGGCGTTGCCCCTTGAAACATCATCATGAGGATACTGGTTAGCAGCACACTTTACCTCCACAAACCTTTCTGGCAATTTCAAAGAAGTCAAAATATTCAGAACAAATTCCCATTCTTAGGCTTCGCATGCACAGCGCTTGCACTGTGCATGCAAATCTCTTGTAAAGAGAAAATAAGCTTTAAAAGGGCTTAGAGACCCATTACTTACTATTGGCTGAGTTCCATGGCTCTTGCATCTGATAGAGACATCTAGCTGCTGATACCTTAACTTAGAATATCCCCAGGCGTCAGACTGGATCCGGAATTTTTTTCGCAGCAGCACTTCTGCGCGCCGGGTGGTGGCGCCACACGACCCCGCCCTGACGTCGTTCACGTACGTGACATCAGCAAGGTCATATAAGTCCCTCCCGGCGCGCTGACGTGAGTTTCCTTCTTTTCCGCGTGCAATGCGGATCCGGAGTAAGCGGTTCCTCTTGCCTGTTTTCAGGCCTCTTTTGACGCTTAACAGTGTGCAATGCCTTCTGGCTTTAAAACTTGTTCTTCCTGTTTGAGGTATATGTACGCGACGGACCCACATCTTATCTGTATGTGGTGTTTGGGCGAATACCACGACTCGACGGATTTCGACGCCTGCCAACACCTCCAGCCGAAGTCCCGGCGGGAGCGCTGTATGAAGCTTCTTCCAGCTCGCCTGTCCCGGTTGGAGTCATCGCATACTCCGTCCTCCTCATCGCCGGCAGGCCCCTCTAGTTTGCAGTTGCACCGTCGATCGCCCTCTGGGGCCCGGGGACATCGTTTGCCCCTTATTGGTAAGTCGCGGCGCATGTCGCCGAATTCCTCGGCCTCACATCTGTTGTCGGGGGCACTGGTTCCCGAAACCCGCCGGATGTGCGCCCCTGGCAGTCGCCCCTTCCCGATCCGCCCAATCCGGGTGCGGGGGCTACTCTGACCCAGATGGAGACCTATGCCGCTGCTCTGCAGGCCTCCCTTGGGTCCTCTCCTGTCCCTGGGGCATTCTCAGGGCCTCCGCTACTTACGGAGTCCCTGACAGAGTTGCCGGGGGCTTTGCCCCCTGCGCCGCATAAGCCCTTGCCCTCCAGGGACGATGGAGATATGGTGTTGTCAGGGTGCAGCCCGGCTGGGTCCCCCTCTACGACCCATAGCACCCCTGCCATGCCGCATAGTCCTGTGGGGCTCCCTGTGGCATCGCAGGTGGTTGCTGGTGCTCAAAGCCTTGCTTCAAGCACACCTCGGCCTTCCGGCAGGCAGCCTGGGTGGGTGCCATTCCAGCGACATAACCTCGCCTCTCTGACTCCGCTTCTTACTTCGGAGTCCGAGCCTGTTGTAGTTGAGGCTGAGTCTGTGCCGGTCCGGCTCTGGCGGCATCCCCTTTTTCAGAAGCAGAGCTTGTCGTGCTGGATGTGGAATCGTCGCCGGACGGGCCGACTCATCCCCGGATAGAGCCGAGTTGGCACCTGACGAGGCCCGATCGGCGCCGACCGAAGTCGTTTTGGTGCTGCATCAATGCCAGGTTGTTGAATCTTCTCCGGAAACTTCTGGAGAGAGTTTGGCATTGTCCTTACGTCCGGCGACGCCGGATATATCCTTGCCTGGGCCCCCATTAAAATTTCTGGACCCGGCAGGCTCCCCATCAGGACCCCCATTCGCCCATGGGGCTCCCTTCTATTGGGCATTAGTCGCACCCTCAGTGTCTTGGAAGGCTTAGTTTACAGCCCTCATCTATAGATGAGCTGCTGTCCCCTCCACGGAGGGCTACCGAGGCCGGTGCTGCTTTTGTAACAGTAGTCTCCTTGGCCACTTGTGTTCTGACCATGCAGCCCCCTTCAGTCCCCTTGTCTGTGGACCCTCTGCTTGATGTCCTTCACCGTGGGTCAGGGAATGTGGAGCCGCTTCTGCCTTTTGAAGCTTTTCTTTATGATGCCCTTTTGGGCACCTGGGTTCGGCCAGCTTCCGGTGATCCGGTGGCTCGTTCTGTCTTGCATCGCCACGGTCCTGGTTCACATGATCCAGTTTGCTTATTTGTCCCCCCTGACGTGCAGGGATTTATTTTGCAAACTGCCTTCCCTTCCTTGCCTCAGTTAATGCTTCCTCCCTCCCGGGACTCCAGATGCCTTGAGTCGTGGGTTTGGAACATCCTAGATCTCGCATAGGAGAGACCGATTGGCTTTGCCAATGCTTTTTTTATTGGAGTACATGTTGAGGTCAAGAAAGCTCTTTGCATTAGGAGGAACCTAAAGTCATGCACCACTCCAAATGTATACTTTGAATCTGTTTACACAGTAACCGTCTTTTCTTTGGCTAGAATTCTAGTTCGAGTAAGAGCTGCTGAGCCATGATTGGGTCAGTGGCAGACCCCTCTCCTTACCTCACCCAGATTTGACAATGGTGGCAAATGCATCGCTTCTGAGTTGTGGAGGCCATCTAGGAGAGGTGAACCTCTGGTTTGAAGCTCAATTCCACATTTTGTTGGAGTTCAGTGTGATTCTCCTGGCAGGAAAGAACACCCGTCATCCTCATCTGGTTGTGTTTGTGCGTGGGATGTGTGCGAGTAGGAGTCTTACGGAGCAGAGATATCTGGGTGGGTGGTGGAAATAAATGCAACTGTTCAGGTAGGTGGGGGCCTGAATTGTGTAGTGCCTTGAATTTCTGGGTAAGGAGTCTGAATTGAGCACATTTGTGTATCGGGAGCCAGTGGAATTCCCTAAGGTGTTGTGTGATGTGAGTTCTGTGTGGGAGGTTGAGGATCAGTCTGACTACCAAGTTCTGGATGTTTTGTAGTCTTCTAGTGAGGTGCTTGGTGATTATGACATGGAGAGTGTTCCCTTTGTCCAACTTGCTGGTGACTAGGGAGAGTGCCAGTTTTTTTAACGTTGATTTGTGGCCATCTGAGGATCTTCCTCTGCAGGTTGTGGAAGCAGGATGCGGTGACAGCATAGTCTTTTGCGGTCATGTCCAGTTTGCTGTCTATAATTAGTGCTGAACTTGTTTCTTATGCAGGAAAATTCTAGAGAACACTGGCTGAGTTTTTGTGGGTGCTGGATTTCAGGGACTGAAAAGTATTGCTAGACCTGCAGGATGCTGACTTTTTGTGTGCCAATCCTGCACGGACAATGACTCAAAATTCTTGGGGGGTCGGACCTCCTCCAATTCACACTACTACCCTTTGGCCTAACGTCTGCCCCCCAGGTCTTTTTACAAAGGTTCATGCTGGTGGTGGTGGCTCATCTTTGCAAGTTGTTGATCATTGTATCTGTACTTCGATGACAGGCAGGCTTGCCTCCGCTAGTCTCTGACCACCTTCAGACAACAGTTACATTACTGTCCATTCTGTGATTTTCCATCACAGAACCTAAGTCCCATTTACAACCTTTTCTCATCTCCAACCTTCTCAAAGGCTTACCTTATTGGAGTAGTCAATCTAGACTTGGTTGCTATGATGGTGTTCCCTCCACCACTGTCCACACCATTTGGACTACGATCCTGATGTTTCAGCCAAGAATAACTCTTCTAGCCTTGGCTGTTCTGAGTCTGCTTAGTCTCTTAGCATCTTCCATATTCCTGGTGTACTACCCTCGCTGATGTAATTGTAAATGTAAATGTGTGTGTCTTGCAAAGGGCACTGCTACCCGGAGGCGTCCTGGCGCTATAGACCGCTGGGGAACCCGTCCTGGCTTTCCCTGTGAGATGTTCCCTCCTGGGTATCTCCAAGGTGAAACCAGGCATCCCCGGCGTTTGTGGGGGGCCGTTGTGGAGATGAGGCAAGCTAATGCCCAGAGTTGCAGAGTGTGATCCCTGGTTAGAGTAGGCACCGAGGCGAGAATTATCGAGTCCGCTGACCCTGGTTCACGACCCTGCCGCGTCGGGAATTGAACCCTGGTCCCGGGCCATCCTCTGCTTCCGGGTCTGCCGCCTCTAACCAGTGAGCCACACCACTCCATAGCCTGATAGCTGCAGGCTCTTTAATGTAAACTTTGCCTGTAGTGGACCGAGCATTTAGGATGCCTCAAGGCCGAGATTCTGATGCTGAGGTGTCCCAGGACCTTCAATGGTGCATGTTGGATGCCAACCTGATGTGTTTCTCCTCCTCCTGGGGTATCAGTGGTGACAGATGCATCCACTTTAGATTGGGGTAGTTACCTATGCAACATGGAATCAGAGACCTCCTGTCTTCTTTAGAACAGCACCATCACATAAATCTTTTAGAACTGTATGTCATTCATCTTTCCTCAAGCCCTTTCTTTATTCCATCAAGATTAATGTAGGTGTCACCTGTATGGTACGGCAACAGACAGGACAGAATGGGATCCTGTTCCCTCTGTCTGGAGGCTATGATGCTTTGACAATGGCTGATCCTGTCAGGGAGATCATCAAAAGGTCTCCCTGACAGCGAGTCACCTGTAGGGAATGGTCATCAGAATTAGTAAACTCCACAGGCATCATCTTGCAGATTACGAGTGGCGCCTGTATTCAGAAGTGGAAGAGGGTATCTTTGCCTGGCAGGGCGTGCCATCCGTAGATCTTTTCACTACCTCTGTAAACACTCAATTTCCCACCTTTTGTACTCCAGAGCCTTCTCCTCAAGGATCTCTAGAATATACCTTACACCACCATTGAGATTCCAGCCTCCTATATCCAATTCCACATCTGATGATCATCCCACAGGCCGTAAAAAAGTCAAGTGCACCTGATTCTAGTGGCCTCAGTTTGGGACAGGAGGGTCTGATACTCAGAACGTATGACCCTTATCATCTGCCCACCACTTTGTCTTGCTGTCAGGAGGATATCTTTCTCCTGAACCTCCACAATCTACACCACCGCCATGCTTAGAGATTTAAAGTAACCAGCTGATAGGTTTTGATCTGCTGTTGGAGATGATGGATGTCATTTTATCTGATTGATATCTGATAAAACTGTGGATGTATGCTTATTGTTATCATATCGCAGTCTAGGATTAACAAAAATCAAATACGCAGTTTGCTACTTTTACTTTGTTTGGATACTGACAATCCGAAAAAGACTTGGTCAATGGAAAGAGTCTTTTTTTTATGAGGGGTCACCTTTAAGAGCAGAGGGTGTGGACGATAAACCCATCCATGATTAACGCTCAGAGAAGGAGTCAAAACATGTCAGATTGTGGAGTCTTGCAGCGCATCGAAATAGTTAATAAAAAGCTTGTATCCAACTTCCTGGAATCAGGCATATGGCATTTTCCTCCTTGGGGAGAGTGCCTTTGATGTGTAGCCGGTATCCGTTTGAGTCCTGAAAACGGAAGAATGGCATCTGGTGTGTGTGTGTGTATATGTATATATATTCCACTGTCACCGCTTTACCTCCTCAACAGAAACTCACGGCACCATAGACAGTATGCTTCTTTTCTTTTTTTGGATTACACCATAGTGCAAACACACAGATGGACGGTCTACGCGTTTCGGCTCCCAGCCTTCTACTGATATATATCCTCCCTTAATACAGGCAGTCACCAGTAGGTATTTATAGTTGGGACCTAGTTTCCATAGGAAAAGTTTTTTGACTTGCCTAGAACTATGGCCCCATTTGACAAATCTTCATGAAATGTTCCCAAAAAAAAAAAAGAAATAGAATTGATTCAGGCTAAAGTTCAGATTTGTTTATCAGAATGCTTAATGAGATTTAATTGAGCCATCGCCTCAAGGTAGGGAGGGAGGGGGGGCAAAAAGTATTCATTTCCCATGTTAATTTCTATAGGCCTTTTAGACCTGGATACAGCCCAAACTGCTGAACGGAATTACACCAAATTTGGTTGAAATGTAGATGTTGATCCACAGAAGTGTCTTTTTGTGATTTGGTATAAATCCATTCAGTAGTTTTTGAAATATTAAGGAAAATCCAAATTTGGATATATAGGGGCGCTGGAGATATGCAACCTCTCCCTATCTCGAGCTGAGATCTGATTTGCTGCCAACAGCAGGAAGTGTTGGCAGCCATCTTGTGACTCGGCTTGAACCTAGGCCTCTTTGGGGAGTTCCACAGGGACCCCGCAGGGCCAAAAAAGCATTCAGTGATGTAATTTGAGATGTCATCAGTAATGTCACTGACTAGGTCATGAGTGTTGCAGTATGTGCAGTTGTAAGCAGTGGAGTGCAGGGGTGCAAGTTATAGTTAGCTCAGGTAACTATAGCTGCTGAATTTCACTGGTTTTGTTTGAGTGAAATCTTAGCCCAACTAGCACGTCCCTCTAAACTTTGTTTTTTGAGTGAATTACTATGGTTTTTTTAAGTAGTAGTTGTTTTGCAGAGTGCTGGAGAAAGGGGGCGGGTCCTTCAACCAGCTTTCAGGAATCCCGCTGTATGGGAATTACTGCAGACCCCCAATATCCGTCAGCAGCCAAAGGAACTTCATCCCCCAACAACTTGTGCTCCAGGAGGTGCGTTTGCATGGTGCTGAAAAAGGGAGCATAGCCTCTGACAAGCTCTTATCAATCTTGCTGTTTGGGACTCATTGGAGGTAACAGGAGGGGTAGTTGGCCACCAAGGACCCTCAAGAGCCACGGGGACTTCATCACCCAACTTACTGTACTGAAGGAGGCACGTTTGCAGAGTAGTGGTGAAAGGGGGCATAGCCTCTGACAATCTCTAAGCAATCCTGATGTGGGGCTTACATGAGGTAACAAGAGGGGTAGTTAGACCCCAAGGACCCTCGATTGTCAAGAGGACTTCCTCCCCAAGCTAGTAATGCACCAGGAGGTGCATTTGTGGAGGGGTGGAGAAAGGGGGCACGGCCTCCGCCAACCTCTCAGCAATCTCACTGTGTGGGACTTACTGGAGGTGACAAAAGGGGTAGTTGGCTCCCAAGGACCCTCAAGAGTCAAGTGGACTTCATCCACCAACTTCTAGTGTGGAAGGAGGAGTGTTTGCCGAGGGGTGGAGAAAGGGGGCGTGGCCTCTGACAGCCTCTCAAGAATTCCGCTGTGTGGGGCTTACATGAAGTAACAGGAAGGATAGTTGGCCCCCAAGGCCACTCAGTTGCCAAGGGGACTACATCCCCCAACCAGTTGTACCCCAGGAGGCGCTTTTCCAAATTTTTGGAGAAAGGAGGCGTGGCCTCCAAAGAGCTCTTGGCAATCCCTCTTTTGGCACCCATCCACCAGGGCCTGGACTTTTGAAAAATTATTATTTTTAACTAAGGGGTGGACCGAGTAGCCACCCCCTGCCCCAAGGCCCATTATGGCCCCGGGGCTTAGCTTTATTATTATTTTTATTTAAAAAAAATATTTGGGGCACGCGGTCCCCCTCCCTGGCCGTTTGTGGCCCTGGCCACGCCATACCCCAGACCCGGCCTCAATTGTGGGTGCTCTGGTCCCACCCACGGCACCCACTCATCACTGATGGGGAACGAGTGGGATCCTGAAGTCTCCCACAGTCCCTGCCAGCTTCCCCGCCTACAGTGGGAGCCTGCATTCCTTTCACATGTTAAACATGCAGCTCCCCCTCTGCAAAAATCTGCTCAGTTTCCGAGCAAGCAAAAGCATTCCACAGTTTGCTGCGGATTCGCGAAGGCATAGAAAACAGCTATGTCACAGGTGTGGGCAGCCTGGGACATAACAGGAGCCGGCACTCGGGTGCCGGACCCCAGGGCCCATCTATATCTGCAGGAGAGGGGGCCCGGTGGACCCCTTCCTTTCTTAGAATTTGCCCCGGGGAGGTGGCGGTCCCCGGGGCAGCAGAGGGGTCCGTGCGGCCCCCTCACATTGTTTTAAAATAAAGCTCCAAGGAGGTGGCGGTCCCCGGGGCTGGAGGGTGTCAGAGAGGCCCCCCCATTTAAAAAACAAATAAACCCACGGAGGTGGTGGTCCTCACGGCAGCACAGGAGGCCATAAGGGCTTTCCCCACATTCATTTCAAAAGAAGCTCCTGCGAGGTTGTTGTCTCCAGGGCAGTAATAGGCCACAGGATAGTAGCCAGTGCCCCCCTCCTCTATTATGCAAGTCCCCCAAGAACTGACCCACCTGGGGGTGATTATTAAAGAAGCGCCGGAGCTCCGCTTCATTTTATTTGGGACCGCCACTAAAGAGGCATAGGGAGTCAAAGTATTCCTACCCTGCTCCTTTTTTGTTTCTTAAGTTTTTTCCCATAACTCGGTTCAAGCCGAGTTACAAGACTTTGCCAACACTTCCTGGTCTGAAGTATTGTCAGCAATCCGATCTCAGCAAAAGATCGGGAGGGGTTGCGGATCCTTCGTGTCCCTATATATACAAATTTGGATTTTCCTTAATATTTCAAAATCTTTTAAACACCAAAAGACAAAAAGCCACTTCCCTGGACCAACATCTACCTTTCTGCCAAATTTGGTGCGATTCAGTTCATCAGTTCAGGCTGTAGCCGAGTCAAAAAAGTCCTATGAGGATTAACATGGAAAACGCACGTTTTTTTACTCCCACTTGACGGATCACCCTAACACTGTCCATGTGCAACAAGAATCAGGATGACACCTTTTTGGAAACATTTTGTGATGATTCGTCTAACAGCACTAAAGATATAGACAAGTCAAAAAACACTTTGCCTATGGAAAATATGTCATAATTATAAATACCTACTGATGACCGCCAGTAGGTAATATATATATATATATATATATATATATATATATATATATACACACACACAATTAAAACATTTTTAAAAAAAGCTTTATGCTTACCTGTGTAATACTTACATTTTTGTTGTAATGGCATGCGAGGTAAAGGTATATTTGTGGTAAAAAATAAAATGTGTGGCAAAGACATGCATGGTAAAGGCATTTTTGTGGTAATGCCCGCGTTGTAAAGGCATGCGTAGTAATACCATGCGTGGTTCCATCATACAACCCTTGTGAGGCATTTCTTTAAAGTGTTTTCACACATTTCCCCCCCATCTTTCTGCCACAGTGTGATCTACTATAGTTTTGGCACTCTTTATGAGTGCTCCCTTAGAGCCTCGTCATATTACTGTGAGACTTCTCACTCATTCCTCTGTTCCTCATTGCCCTCACGTCTGTACATCGTGGCAACAAGCTCGAGGCATTGTCAGTTCAGGCTTTGTACAGTACTGTCTTCCCTAACATCCTGGTTCGTAGACCGTGTGCATCTTTCTTCCAAAAGTAATATCGTCCTTCAATGCGGGACCGTGTATCACTCCCCTGGAGCTCTTCTCTCCACTGCATCCCTCTTAGCAGGAGGGGAGGCTACACCAATTGGATCCATTCCAGGCTCTTAGCATCTAGATTAATAAGACTATGTAGTACCAGGTGGCTGATCAGCTCTTCATTGGATTTCGTGTGCAATGAAAGGAAATGTGATTTAGAAACGGACCTTATTGTGATGGATTATCCTTTAGATGATCAAACTGTTATGCCTTTGCCAAAAAGGCCATTCCAAAGATCTGTGGGCTCATCAATCAGGGCATGGGCCACAACCACTGCCCTGACTCATCGTGTCCCTGTTTTGAACATCTACCAGACAGCCACATGGGCACATGTCTATTCTTTATCCAGGCTCTACTGTATTGATTCGCAGGTCTGCAGGCAGGGTCGATTCAAAGGTTGAGCTATCTGCAGTTGCATGCACTCTTGTTGAAGTGGTTTTTGCAGATATGGCCAAAGAGGCCAAAGTTATTAGCGATAAAAAAAAAAGCTTTTGAATGATGCTGCACCGCGTCCATAGCTGCAGCAGGTTTAAGAGCGTGCCCCTAATTTATTCTGATGTTTCTGTAGTCCATGAACACTGCAGCATTTAGATTGCGAGGAAAGGAAGATGCCCAGAAAAAGATGGCCTAACCTGCAGTTCTGAGTACGTGCTGGGATGGACTCACTTAACTGATCAAGGTCCGCACATCCAGTGGCCTCTGACCTTGTGCAGCATAGTACATGGTGATGCCGGTGTGAAAAAACACTATAATAGAGGGACACCGTAATACTCATATGGCCCTTTATCACCCCAGTTCTGTAGGATACAGGTGTAGCTCTCACGGGTTGCTTGGAATTTGTCTTGCTCTGTGACTGTATGGAGGTTCTTTTCACTGTTCTTTAGATGCTAAGTGGCTTTTGGTATTTCGAGACAAATCCTGCTCGGCTCGGACACGAGACCCACAGGCAGTGTAGAGGAATGCTCCTTTTCTCAATAACAGTATGAATAATTTTAAGCCACGTTGATCCTAAAGGAAATGATGGGTAGGTATTCATATATAAATGCATTGGTTTAAGGGTAGCACATGGAGCACCACGTTTTGGAGGGGAAGTTGCTTTGATCTTGTAGGATGTGTTGTGTATGAAAAACAACACAAGGATACGTAAGCTAATATGACTTTCAGATAGCAAAACTATACTTATTTTTTAGAATATAACAGTAAAAATGCATTGATTGTGGGTAGCTTATCTGGCCCCAGGTCTGCAACAAATCTTGACCCTTGACCCCACCAGGTAGGTCGCTCCCCCTCCGCACAGCACCGCATGTGTCTCCCTGCCCCAGCTGCCGCTGCTGAGGAAGTTTGAGGCCCTCCTCCAGCCGCAGGCAACCACCTGCGCCTCATCCCTGGTGGCCAGTGGTAGGCCGTAGGTAGGTTTGTTCATCCTCCGCTTTATTGCTTTTATTGTATTGCCTGTATTTTCATTGTTGTGTCTGTGACTGCTGTTGTCTGTCTTCCCCCTCTGCCTTTACGTGGTCCGTGCCCCTTTTTCTTCCCTCTGTTCCCCTCGCTGTCCCCGAGCTATCTCTGCCCGGTCTTTCCTTCTGTAGCCCTCGCTGCCACTGTGTCTCTGCCCGGTTTTCCCTTCTGTTCCCCTCGCTGCCCCCGTGTCTCTGCCCGGTTTTACCTTCTGTTTCCCTCGCTGCCCCCGTGCCTCTCTGCCCGTTCTGCCTTCTGTTCTTAGCTGTCCCTGTATTTTTGTGTTCTGTATATTGCCTCTGTACCACTCGTTTTTCCGGTATTTCTGTGCCCTTTTGCCTTCTGTGCCATTCGTTTTCCCCTCGTTTTTGTGCCCAATTTGCCTTCTGTTGCACTCGTTTTTTGTTCCCTTCTGCCCTCTGTTCCACTCATTTTTTGTGCCCTTCTGCGCCACTCGTTTTTCCCTTGTTTTTGTGCCCCTTTTGCCTTCTGTTCCACTCGTTTTTTTGTGCCTTTCTGCCCTCTGTGCCACTCGTTTTTCCCTCATTTCTGTGCCCCTTTTGCCTTATGTGCCACTAGGTTTTCCTTCGATTTTGTGCCCCTTTTCCTTTTGTTACCTTTGTTGTCCCTTGCTGCTGCATCCCATGCGGCCCGCCCCCCTGATGGTCCCCTGCCCATTTGCTACCCTGCCTCCCAGCTGCTCCTCCCTCCCACCTCCCCATGTATGCTGGCCACTGCGCAGCAGAGCCACTGACGTGCCAAATGCGTGCCTAAGACAAGCCCGTCTGTGCCCTTCTGTGCCTGTCTGTGCCCGTCCGTGCCTGGAACGCTCCCAGCTCCAGAGCCCCTGGCCCCCTCCCCCGCACCCACCCCGACGACCGCCGCCACTACAACGCCAGCACTCTGCACGCTCTCAACTCCGGACGGAGCCACACCTGCTTCCAGGCCGCCCCGAAATGCACACATGGCCCCTTCACCTGCAGCTACACCAGCCTAAGAGCCGACGAACCACCCGCCAAGAAAGACCCCAACCACCTCCGAAGCATACTACTGAACAGCCGCTCCCCACGCAAGCATGCCTTCGAACTCTGGGACCTGCTCGACACAACATCCCCAGACGTCACCTTCCTGACAGAGACCTGGTTTAACGACTCCTCCGCACCTGACATCGCAATAGCCATCCCAGACGGCTACAAGATCACCCGCAAAGACCGCACCAGCGAAGTCGGAGGAAGAATCGCCATCGTCCACAATAACAGCATCAGGGTCTCGACTAGCACAGACGACGCGCTCAGCACCACCGAACACATGCATTTCCAGATCCACACAGACCCTAACTCCACCCACAGAGGCACCCTCGTCTGCCGACCCCCCGGACCCCGCCCCCAGTTCAGCGACTCCATTGCCGACTTGATCAGCACGCACCCCCTGACCTCCACTGACTACATCCTCCTCAGAGACCTGAACTTTCACCTTGAAAACAACAACAACAACTCCACAACCCTGATCGATAACCTCGCCAACCTTGGACTGAAGCAACTCATCACAATGCCCATCCACTCCGCCGGCCACACGCTCGACCCCGTCTTCTCCTCAAGCCTGCACGTCTCCGTCAGCTACCATCAGCCACACCACCAAACTCCTTTGGACCAACCACTGCTGCATCCACTTCACCTTCCAGAAGCCCACCACACACCACTGCATCCACAGCTGGAGTAAAATCACCGAAGACCAACTACACGCAAATCTCGCTCTCAGCCCACCCACCGAACCTTCCAACACAGACGACGCTGCTCACAGCTTCAGACACTGGATCGAGGACTGCGCCAACACCCTCGCCCCGCTGAATAAACCCCCCCACAGAGACACCAGCAAGAGGGCCAGCTGGTTCACCCCAGAACTCCTAGCCTCCAAGCAAACCTGCCTCGACAACAACGCACACAATATCAAGGAGCTCTTCAACATCGTGAAGGAACTCTCCAGCTCCAACACCAACGACATTCCGCCATCGCAAGCCCTGTGCGACTCCCTCGCCACCTTCTTCCACCACAAGATAGCAGACATCCATTACAGTTTCAACACCCAGACAGCCCCAACAGACAGCAACACAACAGACCCTCAGCACACCATCGATCACGACCCCCTGCTAGCCTGGGCCGGCGTGAGCATCGATGACACCATCAAGACCATGCGCACAATCCACTCTGGCTCTCGTTCAGACCCATTCCCAATCTCTCCCTCGAGACCGCGACCTTCCTAGAGATCTGGAAACACGCCGAGATCAACGACCCTACTCCAAAAACCTAAGTAGGACCCAAGAGACCTCAAGAACTTCCAGCCCATCTCTCTGCTCCCCATCCCAGCACAGGTCATCGAGAAAACCGTCAACAGACAGCTAACCTGATACCTCGAAGAAAACAGAATCCTGGATCCTTCCCAGTCAGGGTTCTGCAGCAACCACAGCACCGAGACTGCCCTCATCGCCGCCATCGATGACATCAGGACCCTGCTGGACAATGGCGAGACCACAGCACTCATCCTCCTAGACCTCTCTGCCGCCTTCGACACCGTCTGCCACTGCACACTACACGCACAACTCCACGCCGCAGGGATCCGATACAAGGCTCTGGATTGGACCACCTCCTTCCTCTCCGGCAGAACACAGAGCGTCTGCCTCCCCCCATTCCAGTCCAAAGCCTCCGATATCAGCTGCGGCAGTTCCCCAGGGATCCTCCCTCAGCCCGACGCTGTTCAACATTTACATGGCCCCACTCGCACATGTAGCCCGACAGCACGACCTCAACATAATCTCCTACGTCGACAACACTCAGCTGATTCTCTCCCTCACCAAGGACCCCATCACTGCAAAAGCCAACCTCCACGAAGGAATGAAGGCCGTCGCCGACTGGATGAAGACCATCTGAAGAAGAACTCGGACAAGACGGAGGTCCTCATCCTCGGCTCCAACCCTTCACCTGGGACGACTCCTGGTGGCTGACGGCACTGGGGGTAGCCTCGACAACCACCGACCACGCACGCAACCTGGAAATCATCGTCGACTCAACGCTCTCAATGACCAGGCAAGTCAATGCCATCTCCGCCACCTGCTTCAACACCCTCTGCATGGTCCGTAAGATCTACAGATGGATCTCGAAAGATACAAGAAAGACAGTCACCCAGGCCCTCGTCAGCAACAGACTCGACTACGGAAACGCCCTCTACGGGAGAGCCCCGACCAAGCTCATCAAACGACTACAACGCATCCAAAACACCTCAGCACGACTGATCCTCGACGTACCATGCCACGGCCACATCACCCCCACCTGAGAAACCTACACTGGCTCCCCGTCAACAAGAGGATATCCTTCAAGCTCCTCACCCACGCACACAAGGCACTCCACAAGACGGGCCCAGCCTACCTCAACAGATGGCTCTCCTTCTACATCACCAACCGCCAGCTACGCTCCACCGACCTCTCACTCGCCACCGTCCCGCACAAACGAAGAACAACCACCGGAGGGAGATCCTTCTCCCACCTTGCTCGCAAGACATGGAACACCCTCCACACTGAGCCTACGACAGACCCAAGACCTGCTGACCTCCAGGAGGATACTCAAGACCTGGCTGTTCGATGATTAGCGCCCCCCCCAGCGCCTTGAGACCCTCGTGGGTATGTAGTGCGCTTTACAAATGATTGTTTGATTGATTGTTGGGCTCAGATTGAATTCACACCAGTCCCGTGGAAGGATGCCCTGGTGTTTCACAATAGTATCATACTGTGTGACAAAAACGTCACTTTCCTATTCTGTCATAAGTACTATGAAATACATTGAACTAAGGGTATCCCATCTGATGCTATGTTTCATGGGAAATACTACTTTGCTCACAGTAAACCCACAATGGTTATTATATAGGGGGATTGTCGGTTTCCAGACCGCAATGTGAAGCTGTGTAAGCTAGACTAATGTCCACTCAATAAAATGATAGTTGCTTATTCAATCTTTCCCCCGAAGAGCTGTATTGTTTTTTGGAGTATGAAAACAAAAGTAGTTGCAACTTGTATTTCAGAGATCTGGTATTCAGTGTAAGTGCATATGAAAAATAAATGCCTATTATTCACCCTTGAGTGTTGGGCGGAGGAGCAGAGCTCGGCCTTTGTCCCATGGGAACTGGCAAGCCAAAATAGAGCCAAATACACCAAGCAATCCCCGGGTCCCCCTCAAAGGCAGTTTTAAATAACACAACTAATCAGCACAGGACTTATGTGGGCGTGAAATCTAAACAAGCATTTGCAATGCAATAGGTCTCGCATTAGGAAAGTTTGAGCTATTGGTATTGTAAATGACACATTTTATATTTATGTGTTGGTTTTGAAAATAGCAAAATTAATAGCTTTGTCATTTACAATGCCAATAGTTTTAACTTTCGCAAATGTGACACCTATAGCATTTGTAATGCAATATGTGTTATATTTACGTGACTTTCATTTATTCATATTACAAATAACAATGGCTTTTAATTTTTTTTAATAATTAATACTTAAAAGTTATTGTAATTTATAATGAGATTATGTTCAGTGTCTTTTATTGTGACGAAAATCCAAGAACAGAGGTGAAATATTAACATCTCTTTGTGACATTTGTAATAAAGCTTGAAACATTGAGAGAACATATTTGAACCAGTTATTGTTGAATAGTTGCACAGATTGATGCTGTGGTGGCACTGAGTGATGCTGTAGCGATCAGCGATGCAGTGGTAGCGCATAGTGATGTTGTGGTGCCCCCGAGTGATGCTGTGGTGGTGCTGAGTAATGCTGTGGTGATGCGATAGATAGATAGAGGGAGGGCAATAGATAGAGGGAGGGTGATAGACAGAGGGAAGGCGAAAGATAGAGGGAGGGCGATAGATAGAGGGAGAGCGATAGATAGATAGAGGGAGGGCGATAGTTAGATAGAGGGAGGGCGATAGATAGAGTGACGTGGTGGATGTGGTGGTGGTGGAGGTAGACATGGTGGGGGTGGACGTGATAGTGGCCTCGTGGTGGACGTGGTGATGGACATGGTGGTGGTGGACATGGTGGATGTGGTGTTGGTGGTGGACGCAGCGATGGTGGACGTAGTGGTGGTGGACATAGTGGTGGTGGACGTAGTGGTGGTGGATGTTGTGTTGTTGGTGGTGGAGGTGGTGGTGGTGGACGTGGTGGTGGTGGTTGTGCATTTTGAAAACCAACACATAGATAAAAGGTTTGTCATTTACAATACCAGTAGCTCAAAGTCTCGTTATTGCGAGACCTATTGCATGCATTTGAATTGCAATAGGTCTCACATTTGTGAGAATTAGAGCTTTTAAATGACAATGTCTTTTTACCATGTGTTTCTTTTTTTGGAGTGGATGCACGTGGTGCGGAATTATGTGGGTTGGATTAGAATTATTAGTTGTGGAACTGTGTGGCATGGAATGGTGTGGAGTGAAATATGTGGCATGGTGCACAGTAAACTTATGTGGATAGCAATTCTGTAGTATTGAGTGTACAGGGATTATCAGGAGTGTGCGTCATGAATACACTTATGTGAATAGTTATTATGTGTTATGGAGTGCCGTGTTGTGGAGTGGCATGTGGTGGAGTTTAATTATGTGGTGTGCTGTTGAATTTTGTTGCATGATGTGGAATTCTGTGGTGTGGATTGGATGTATGTATTGTGTAATTATGTTGTTGATTTGAATTATGCAGTTTGTTGAATTATGTGGTGTCGAACTGTGTAGCATTGAGTGAAGTTATCCTGAACAGCCTAACATAGAAGCAACCTCATCTGCAGCACTCTAGTAACAGAGTGAGGGAGCATTACACAGGGGCTCGCTAGATATGCAGCATTGTGAGAGTAACGGCCATTGGCAGTGCTGCAGGGGCAGCTCAAAGTAAGCGTAGTGCCATGATACAACTTAAAGTAACGCAGCAGCCCTTGTATGGCCAAGAATCGTAAAGGAGTCTAGGAAAGGCCACCTGGGCACACGCAGTAAAGAGGCAGTCCAATGTCAAACAAGCATGGGTGCAAACATGTGGAACTCAAGGCGGTAGACGTTGTCAAGGTAAAGAAGAGTGGCCACATAGGGAAGAGTCAGGATAGATACACCGCTCCCCTGACAGTACGTGAAGTGTACTGTAATTCCGCACTCTTAAGCGACGGTAAGGTATGGCACTTCTCTGCCTATAGACATCCCGTTGAAAACCTGGAAGCCACCTTGCCCACGAAGTTTACAAGAGACCCTCCTGAGACACCCAAGATGCAAGGCAGCTCAACCCTGTTCTTCAGAATACGATTCTATGAGTGGCCTGCACCATCAACCCCGACAGGAAGCAACAACTTGTGACACATCTCCGCGCCACAGAACATTTCACCAAATCAGATCGGTGCAGAGAGAGTTAGACACATGTTGCCACCTAAGCCTGTACGCGACGCATCACAACCTATTAGTAGAAGCAGAGCAGGAAGGTTGTTGGGACCACCTGCAAAACGAAAAGACTACATTTGCGAATAGTTCACCCTTTGTTCCTCTTCTCCTCTCTCTCTCTCTTCCTTAGGAAGGGGGATGTGTAATGGTCGTAGGCATGTGTCCCTTCCAGGACACCGTTCAGCATATGCTTGGTAGTGTCCCTGTGCAGACACCATACCACAGGTGAGGTCACCAGCTGTTAACAGTCAGGATGACTGTTAACAGCTGATCACTAAACTGACTGGAAGTGTTTACACTCCAACCTGTGTAGGAGCTAGTGTTGGCTTATTCAATTAAAGAACTCTCTTCAACTAATCTAATGCGTCTGGAGTTCTTAACATGTGCCTACCCCAATTTAAATGAATGTGTGTCCTTGTGTAACATAACCGGTGCTCATGTAAAGCGCTCCAGTACCTTCGGGTCGAGTGTGCGCTATATAAATCTGCAAAAAAAACACAAACCTAAAAGCCAATGGTCGGCAACGGGATGCTTTCTGAATGCCCATAAGAAATGGTTAGCAAGACAACAGCTGTCAGGTAGGCTTCGACCTAAAAGATTATGCCCACTCACTAGTGCGTACAGTGAAGGAATATTACAGCCTCAGTATTTCCATTTCGTTAAGTTGTCCCGGAGTTTCCTTTTAGCGCCTTCGTTTTCTAGTACTGAGTGCATACATCCGTACAACATTACATGAGTCAATAAGTACTAGTTACCGCCAGTTTGGGCAGAAGAATGGCTCCCAACATGGGCATCTCCATCATATGATCGCACTCTGGTATTTTTGCGTCTCACCAACTGCAGACGTTGGACTACACCTTCAACGTGACGTTGCGACATAGCATTTCTGCCAGTGACGTCACACGTACGCTGTTGGACGGACGTCGAAGCACGAAGACTGGTGGGGACCCTGGCTAGGCATCGCGCTGGTAACAGCTGAATGTCGGTCGTCGGTAGTCAGACGACTGTCACCGGACCGCGTGTGAGACCCAGTAGTGACCGGCTGAGCTTGCTGTCAACCTGGATTGTCGCAGAAAGTCGCGTGTCTATATTGGACGCCTCAGCTACCAGGCCCGAGAGCGCGATGTCGATCGCTTCTTTAAAGGTTATGGCAAGATTGTGGAGATGGATCTAAAAAACGGGTGAGTATGCAAGTGAGAGGAGCAGGAGGCTTATCGGAGTACTACTGCGCCATCGGTGTGAGGTACTGGTTGGGTGGATTGGGCCTGCAGAAGGCTCATGCGTTTGTAGCCTGCGGGATAATGGCGCACATGCGCAATGGTCGCTGGCATTTACGCGAGTCGCCGCCAGGTGTGCTCGTGCTCCAACAGTTCCCACCGGCGGAGTTTGTACCCTCTTGATGGCTCTTAGCATATACAACGCTTTTGAGAAGTTTCTGCGCCGCACCTTTCGTGCCTGCCGTATCTTAGTTTAGGTATTCAGCTGTACGCACCCGCGCTACCTTTGGGAAAAACGCCCGTAAGTGATCCCTGTATGCACTGTGTCCTTTCGGTGATTTTGCGGGTCCTTGTTATTATTGCGCACTGTTCAATTGCTTTCATCAGTCCTTGGAGTCCCAAAGTGATGCAGAGCCATATCTGCATTCCCACAGCAACTGTTTAAGTGGTTGAAACTGCTCACTACTACCGTGTGTGTGTGCGCCTGCGTGTGTGTGTGTGCGGGCGCATGTGTGTTTGTGCGGGCACGTGTGTGCGCGTATGCGTGAGTGTGGCTGTGTGTGTGCGCGCGCCATTTAGAGAGGCGGGCTTGCTGGGAATGTAGGACAGGAGATGTGCACGTGCGCGGCCACGAGGTGAAATCACTGAGGTAAAGCGCGTAACCACCCCCTGTCCTCCATTCCCGGCAAACCCACAACAATAGGTCTTTCACTGGAGCAGCGCTATGCGCTGCTAACACCAGCGAGGCCTAAAAACCCCTCATGCCAAGTGCGTTTAACTAAAAAGGCGACAGCCAGAAGGCGGGACACTAACACAGCAGCCTACTCCAAACTTCCATACGCTCCTTGGGGAGATTCAATGCACAGCGAGCGCTGCGATAGTAGCAAGCCAAGTCACTCCAGCCTTGCTTCGCTTTACCTCACACAGGGCAAGTGGGCCGGGTCCTGTGGGTGCTCAGTCCCACAGTTCCAAAAAGTAGATGCCGAGATGGGTCTCTATCGGGCTCTCCGGTTTTGCCCTCACCATCTGGGTAAAACACATTTAACTCTGCAGAAGTGCCACCCATCACTCACTGCCTTGATGTAACTTCAGAGAGATTTGTTATGTTTCTTTCACAGGCTCATTAGTTCAATATGCTATACAGCGAAGCCATAGTTGTTGCTTATATGTGATGCCACAAATAACCATTGACAAAACCAATAGTCCTGGCTTGTTGTAGGTGTATTGTTACTTGTTGTAATAAATATCCGGATGCAATGACAGAAGCAACAAAATACTAGTGGGGCGGCACACTGCTAAGCGCCGATTTTTAGCTTAGGTGTTTTTAAGCCACGCCCTTAATTATATCGACTACGCCCACCCCCCCTTCAGTTTTTTCATCCCACGGAAAGCTCTGCCTGACCTCAAACTCCTACTGTTTCATCCCAGTCAACTCTGTTCTAGAATATCTCAACTCCTCGGTGCTTTAAATGGACAAACGTGCAGGTACTCATTAAAAGAAGGGATATACTGGGGGTGGAGCTTGGGGCGGGCATAAGGGTGGTGCTAAAGGTGGAACAAGGGGCGGGCTACATTTTTTTACCTTTCTAAGGTTTTTACGCAATAAATATGCATGCATTGTTAGAATATCAGATGTATCTGTCCATTAGCTTTTTACATTAATAACCATTTATATAGCACTTACTAAGTGTTTATTACTACCCAAAGTAACCCCTTTTAGCATCTGTAAAAAATGAAAAGATTGAGAAAAAAACAGTAAGGTTCAATATATATATGCCTTGTTTTTGCATGCAGGTCCTTGCTGCAGGGATATAATTCACTAAGATATGTACCAAGGATGTTAACTTGTGACCTACACGGAAGACAAGCATCTATGCAACAAAAACAGTATCCTACTGAGCTATCTACATAACAAAATATCTCTGAACTACATGTTGCATGCTATGCTTTCCAGCAGGCACCATGACCCACGATGCAATTTTATTGTGTGTTGAACCTTAGATCAGAATGCACACAGATCTTTCTAGCAAGCGCATTAACCACTAGAGTTATCCACTGTTTTGCTACTTATGGTGCCCCAATCTTACCAAAAGCACTGGCTTCCTGTGTCATATGATTAGTAAATGCTTAGCTGCAAAAAAGCTAGAAATGTATCAGACACTATTTTCATTCTCGGCCCACCACAGGTATCAGTAACTGGAAAAAAATGCTTGCATGTGTTTTGAAGAGGCACAATATCAAGTCTTCGACCTTTACATAGTGCTAAACATCTTGTCTTGTGTTAGATGTACTGGCGAATTTGTGTTAAAAAGTCTAATGGTAGCAGTTTACAAATAGAGCTTTCTGCTACAGAAGCGTCATTGTAGCACCGTGTTACCCTGAACAATGCCTCTCACACCCTCGCCCATTAGATTTAATTACCACCTCTCTGCCCCCGCTGTGTAAAACAAAGGCTAATCGAACCACCCTGCAGCCACACCTCTGCTCTGATGGCTTCCAGAGCGTACGAGCCCGGCCCAGGCTTCCACTGCGATTAAGAGTGGAAGGGGCTGCCGACGTACGAGGTGATTGAGGACAGGAGCACCACCTGCATCAAAACCAGGCCCTTGTGAGTACCGGTACTCTCCTTATTCAAGGAAAAGTGCCGGTACTCCATGCGAGAAAATGAACAAGAACTCAGTACCGGCCCATTTAAATCACTGCATATCCCACACCCCCTTACAGCAATTTGGAAAGAGCTAGGTACACAATGGAAAATAACAAAAATGCGTGGACCAGAATTTAAAGCACACCACCATAGAAATAACTCCTGGAGTTGTTCATGTTTAATAAACCGTAACATGGCAGAAAGCGAGACTAGCCAGATAAAGATAATAGCGGAGTTAAAAGGCTAACTAATTTAGGTGCTCTGTATGTTAGTATGATGAGTGCAACTGAGGTGTAAGAAGCTGGCGTTACTTCTAGAACAGTCCAGTACGTTTATCTGAAGACACATCCAGCCACAAAGAGTTAAATACGGTTCAAAGGGGCGCTTTAATAAAGTAAGAAGAATCAAGGCAATTTCAAAAATAATAATGTAAAGTTTTAAAACCAAGGCATGTCCCACCTTTCTGCTGCACACCTTGTGCCCAAAACAGAGGAGCCTGGCGATCGCACCGTGATGTGCAACGCATTTTAAACACATTGAACCAGAGGCCAAGAAGGGTAAGACCCCAAGCCCCGGTCCACGGGCAGAACCCGCGAAAATGAAACCGCAAGCTCTTACCTGCTCCTTGCTTGAGAGGTTCTACGAGGGCAAAGGTCAGCGTGGGAGAGGGACACACCTAACGCCAGCTACCATGGATTGGGGTAAACAGGGAACGCATGGTCAAAGTGGAAAGTTGCCCAGGAGGACCCCGACTTTCAAAGGGGCCCTGGAAGAGTGAACTTTATTGATCGCCAGATTTTTTTTTAACTTGATTTCAACCCTTAATGAAACAAGCATTGGCGGACGCGAATGAAAATAAATAAAAAAAACGTGAGTGTGGTATCCGGGCAGGGAGGAGTGGGAACGTGCCGCAGCCAATAGAGCCTGTACTGAGACCTAGGGCGTTTGGTATTGGCTACTAGTTGTTGAGTGGGCGGGGCTGTGTGTTCCGCGCCGCTCTGTGTGTAGCTGGGTGCCGCTGCCGGCTGTAGGTGCGCTGTCTCCGTTTGGAGCTTCTGTCCCCTGGCGAGATCCACATCCTTCCCTGTGAGCCGAGGTAATGTGGCGCTGAAGCCCCGGGCTCCTAGTGCTGTGTTCCGGTCTGCGGGGCGGCGTCCGACGGGGGACTCCGTGGCCAGGACAGCGGCTGTGAGGGGGGATCCCCGCCGATGGAGGCTGGGGCGGCAAGAGCGCCGGGCGGCCCGGCGAGCAGCACTGGCAAACAGCAAGGAGAGGAGGCAGCCTGGTGCCCACCTACCTCTCTGCAGGAGCCGCCTCCGCCGCTTCCAGAGGAGCCGCCGCAGTACCGGCTGGAAAACCTGGACCCACTGGCCACAGTGGTGCGAGCCTGGTAAGGGGGGGGCTGGTGAGTTTGCCTGTATGTGTGTGTCTGTGTGCCTGCATGTGTGTGTGTGCGTGCCTGTCTGCGCGCGTGTGTGTGTGTGCGCGCGTGTGCCTGCGTGCATGTGCCTGTGCCTGCGTGCCTGTTCACCAACGCGAAAGCATGCGCGTTCACGCACCCAAATCCAGCCAAATCGGCAACAGAGGCGCGTAACACCCTCCTGTCCCTAATTCCCCCGAGACGGCTGACTAAAGTTGTCGAACTGGAGCATCCTATCGGATGCAACTCCAGCTCGACCTAAAAAGTGCTCTCAAGAGCAATGGTGTTTCTGTCTGTATCGCAGATGTATTTCACAGATAGGTGAGAACAGTCTTTATGGATGTTTTGCTAATCTATTTAATATCCAGCACTGAAGGGATAACCATCTCCTGAAATTGTTCACTTTCGTTAAGTCAAGGGAAGGATACCATAAATGTATTTCTGATGGTATTTCTAACAGCAGATTCCTCACCTTAAGAACGTTTCCAGGTGCCAGGCTTGTCCCACATGTTTACTCAGCACTGCTCTTGCGTGCCGAATGGCGAAACCATGTGGATCCGTGATTACTTGGACCTGCATGTAAGTGCCACCCCTGCACGCTAATACAGAGCACCGCTCCTAAATGTGCCAGTTTGATGACTTCAATTTACGTAGGACTGTGTGCCAGGGACAATGTCGCTTCGAACCGGACAGGATTCAAGCCGTGTCAGGCAGGGCCGGACTGGCCATAGCGGGCACCGGGCAATCCCCCGGTGCGCCGCACGGGTGGTGGTCGATTTTGGGCCCCTAGGGGGCCGTTTTTGTTACAGGGCCGTTTTTTGCAGCATAGCTGCAAAATCGGCCCTGTACAAAAATCTGCGGCACCTACAACCCCCCCGAATGGGCGGGACAGACCGAGCACTGTGCCAGGGCCAGTTGTGGTTCCCAGTCCGGCCCTGGTGTCAGGATTGTAGAAAGCATGTGTTGGTCACAGACCTGCACAACGTGTTCCTTCAATGATTGGGCTCCAGTCAATACTTTCTATCACGCAATAAATGCGCCCTCATGCACCCGAAGGCAATCCCAGAGTGGGAGGTCAAACGATGTCACTGAACATAAGAGACAGGGGTCGAAACATAGCTCTTGCTTCAACTCCAAATTGCGAGGCTGTTCGGGATTCTATTTAAATGACTGGTCCTGCAGAGTCTGGTTCACGCTCCAAGTTTTCCAGTAAGTCAAAGTCGTGTAAGATACAAAATATGACTCGACCCCTTTCTGTTGCTTGCTTGTGACCCTTGGATGAGTTAAGTTTGGGTTCCCCTGCACCCCCCATTCTAAAATGAGTGAAGCTGACTTGGAAGACACGGCTGTAAAAAAACCACTAATCATCGGTATGGCTCTATTGCTCACTCTACCACTTATCTCGCGGCTGAGTCTGTTCTGCTGCTGTTTGGTTTATTCTGCAAGTGCCCACCCTTGCTTCTGTGCCCCTGTGCCCGCTGCCCCTGTGCCCCTCTCCTTTTTTCACCCGCCTGCTGCTGTTTCTGGTTCGTTTTTTTTCCCTGCTTCTGTGCCCCTGTGCCCGCTGCCCCTGTGCCCCCTCTCCTTTTTCACCCGCCTGCTGCTGTTTTTGGTTCGTTTTTTCCCTGCTTCTGTGCCCCTGTGCCCGCTGCCCCTGTGACCCTTATCCTTTTCCCCTGCTGTTTTTCCCGCCGCTGCGTCCCTGCGGCCCGCCCCCCTGTACCCCATTGGCCGCCCCGCTCCCACCTCCCAGCTGCTCCTCCCTCCCTCTGACCCTCATATGGAGGCCGCGCAGTGGCCGCGCCGCTGGCGCGCCGAAGGCAAGCCCGTCTGCGCCCGGACCGCGCCCAGCACCAGAACCCCTGGACCCCTCGCCCCCCACAACGCCAGACTGCACTACGACTCCAACACCCTCCACGCACTCAACACCGAACGAGACAACCCCTGCTATCGGGCCACCCCGAAGCGCACCCAAGGGCCCTTCGCCTGCCGGAACTGCAGATTCACCAGCATCCAGCCCACCAGACCACCAACCAGAGAACCCAACCACCTCCGCTGCATCCTCCTGAACACCCGCTTCGCTGGCAAGCACACCATCGAACTCTGGGACCTCCTAGACTCTACCACCCCCGACGTGGCATTCCTGACGGAGACCTGGCTGAACGCCACCTCGGCACCAGACATCGCCATAGCCATCCCACTGGGCTACAAGATCACCCGCGGAGACTGCACAAACGGAGTTGGAGGGGGAATCACCATCATCCACAAGGACACCCCCAGAGTCTCGACCAACACCACCAACACCACCAACACCGCCACCACTGCCGAGCACATGCACTTCCAGATCCACACCGACCCCAACACGACCCTCCGAGGAACACTCATCTACAGACCACCCGGACCAAGACCACAGTTCAGCGACACCATCGCCGACCTCGTCAGCACCCACGCCCTCGCTTCCACGGACTACATCCTCCTCGGGGACCTGAACTTCGACCTCGAGACTAACAACAACGCCAACTCGACCGCCCTGGTGGACAACCTCGCCAACCTCGTACTCAAACAGCTCGTGTCGACAACCACCCACGCCGCCGGACACACGCTGGACCCTACCTTCTCCACGAGCCCCCACGTCTCCTTCAACCACACCACCGAACCCCACTGGACCGACCACAGATGTGTCCACGTCACCTTCAGGAAACCCACCACACACCACCGCACCCAAAAGCTACCACGCCGCTGCTGGGGCAAGGTCTAAGAAGGCGAAACAGCGGGATCTGAAAATACACGTCAGAGTAGGTATACATCTACAGCTGGCTCATCCTCGACCCTTAGAGAACGACCCAAATAAAATGGCAACAGTAACGGGAGTAGAGGGGCCACCTGGAATGCCCGCTATGCCCGGTGTGATCAGAAAAATAGTTGACCACCTACACGATTGCCCGGCAGATATGGAGCAGGATAAATAACTGGACAAAGACCTAGATTTGGTCCTGTAGTGACGTTTATGATGACTGCGTCGTCGTCGTGAGAGTCTTCATCAGCAGGAGTAGTATACGCCACTTCTTCTTCAGCACCACACTCCATAAGTACGAGAGTTTTGGGGACCTTCCTTTTACGCTTAGCTACCTTTGTCAGATCATGGTGTGCCTCACTCTCAGACGGCAGTGGTGGTTCCCAAGTTGGATCCATATCATCAGAAGAAAGGGGGCTTGAAGAAGATGTAGACACCATCCTTGATCTTTTCCTTGCTAGGGATGTGGAAGACAATGAATGATCAGGAGGAGTGGCTTCCTCAAATGATACCTCGGCTTGAATGTCGATTTCCTGATGTGCCCCTACTTCGGGAGGAACAACTATTGTGGGCACTTGTGCCCCTCCATGCACCTCTGCTTGCGCATCTCCTTGCGCTGCCTCTCCTTCCACATGTACTTGGGCTTGTACTTGCACATGTGGTTGTTGTTGCGGCTGTGGTTGTTGAACACTCGTCAGATGAGTTACAACAACCTGTGTTGATTGAGGGACATTGCTGCTACTTTCTTGCGATGAGCCAACATCACTGGTCGATGGTGATTGAACAACTAGACTAAGTGCCTCTGCAGCGCTCAAGGGCTTGGACTTAAGTTGGAGTGGTGGTGGTGGCACTGAGCCCAATGGACCGGGGGTGCTGCTCCCAGCTTGGTCCCCAGCAGATCCCGCTGCTGCTGCAGACGTACTTTTTTTTTTTATTCCCAAAAAATGTGGCGGGCAGTCTCCGTGGTAACTTGCTTCTTCTGCTCCTTACTGGCAACTTTCTTGCTAGAGGAGCTACGGGGAACTTTTTTTGGGGCCATCTTCTTCAGATGTCAGAACAGTAGGCCACAGTTGCACGAGTTGCAGAGTTGTCTTGTCTGTGGCCACACGTGACGTCGGGTTACGTTATGCTGCACACACACGCTGCAGGACTTCTTCCTGGCACTGGTGGTTCTCTTGTGCACCTAAAAGCAATGGAAGACTGGGAAACATCAGTTATACACCCCAAAAAGTCAAAAAACACATAAAAATCACCACAATACAATGCCATCCATGCCCTCCATGATGTTTACATTAAAGAGACCCCACAGAAAGACTCAGTCCATGCACCACTCACTACCCCTGGGCAAAAGGCCCCAACAGCAGCCCCAAAAATCGAAAAACACACAAAAATCAGCACAATCCCATGCCATCCATGCCCTCAATGATGTTTAAATTCAAGACACATCACTGTAGTGGGGCTTCATCTCGCCCCAGACAATCGCACTGCTAAATGTGCCAATTGCGCAATTGTATATTAATTTATTCAACGTTCATCCATGTATTCCATAGTCTTATAAACTTATCATATTTATTCTCCAACTTTAATGCGAGTCCACACGCTGAGTGTATATGCCATTTCCGATTTTTTACTGCTCAAACCATGTCTATCCGGACCTTCTGAATGAACAGGACTGAAGCATAAATTCATTTCAGGCAGCGTTTATTCAAAAAAAGTACCCAATGCATTTCGGGCTCAACGCCCTTCTTCGGGGGTCACTGTGAATGAATAACAAATAACCACAATCACTAATTATGTTCATCATTTTGGTATAACATTTCTCAGTTTTAACCCAATTACAAATGTATTGCGCGATACCGAGAACATTTTTTGTCACTTTAAAACTTTATACGATAACTGAATGCGTTACAAAAATACCTAAATGCCAGACAACCTAACTAATACATTCCTCCTTAATTTATCTTTTTATCCTTGTAATAGACTAACTGCTGCAGACACGCATGAAAGTTGTGTTAGAAACTCACATGCATGGCACAGGGCGAGTGATTGGTTCTAATGTCCTAAGAAATTTTGGAATATAACAAGGATAAAAAGATAAATTAAGGAGGAATGTATTAGTTAGGTTGTCTGGCATTTAGGTATTTTTGTAACGCATTCAGTTATCGTATAAAGTTTTAAAGTGACAAAAAATGTTCTCGGTATCGCGCAATACATTTGTAATTGGGTTAAAACTGAGAAATGTTATACCAAAATGATGAACATAATTAGTGATTGTGGTTATTTGTTATTCATTCACAGTGACCCCCGAAGAAGGGCGTTGAGCCCGAAATGCATTGGGTACTTTTTTTGAATAAACGCTGCCTGAAATGAATTTATGCTTCAGTCCTGTTCATTCAGAAGGTCCGGATAGACATGGTTTGAGCAGTAACAAATCGGAAATGGCATATACACTCAGCGTGTGGACTCGCATTAAAGTTGGAGAATAAATATGATAAGTTTATAAGACTATGGAATACATGGATGAACGTTGAATAAATTAATATACAATTGCGCAATTGGCACATTTAGCAGTGCGATTGTCTGGGGCGAGATGAAGCCCCACTACAGTGATGTGTATAATTTAAGTGCCAACAGGGCATGGCACTCGATACTATCAGCACGCACCCTTCAGACACAATGGAGACAAGTTTGAGAAATTAGGAACATGAGGTGTGCATCCGGTCCCCCCTTACAGTGCAGTAAATTCAAGACACCCCACAGAAAGACTCGGCCCATGTACCACTCACTACCCCTGGGCATAATGGATGAAAGCTAGGCAAAATGGGTGCAGGCCTGAGAACACTGCCTGCATTCAAAATGGCCCCTTGCCCCCAGCACATGGCCAGGGCCTTCCTGTACCAGCACTCAAAATGGCCCCCACCCACATGGCCAGTCCCCATCAACACCCCAAAAAATCGAAAAACACACAAAAATCACCACAATCCAATGCCATCCATGCCCTCCATGATGTTTACATTAAAGAGACCCCACAGAAAGACTCAGTCCATGCACCACTCACTACCCCAGGGCAAAAGGCCCCAACAGCAGCCAAAAAAATCGAAAAATACAAAAATCAGCACAATCCCATGCCATCCATGCCCTCCATGATGTTTACATTAAAGAGACAATGAAATGGTGGAAAGTCGCACAGCAAAGTTCAGTAATAAAGGTAGATCTGGGTAGGTACACAATTTTTGCGTTTGTGAGGTTTGCAGCCCGGGAGGCGTCTCTTGTCAAGGACGTCCAGTCATAAAGAAAAAAGTGCCTCCAATGAATATTGAAAGCATCCCCTGGCGCTCCACTCTGAGGTCAGTTTAAATTAATTCAAAGGAAAAATTCATACAACGTATTGTTTAGATAAAGTCTTATTCTGTATTTGTGAATTCAAGTTTCAAAACAGCTCTTATTCCATTGTAAAGTTCATTGAACGATGTTTGAAGTAGAAATAACACATATTTAAGTCCGATGCATTTCGGGCTACTTGCCTAGAAGCAAGACAAAAAAAGCCTTTCAAATCACTGTGCATTATATACTGTATACTTCAAAACAACAAATACATTTCATGTCATGTAAGTGACTGTGCCAGAAAAAAACTTAGTGCTCTCCCCTAGAGTGCGTGCATGCAAAACTAAATCAGAATCAAGATATCTCACGTGTTATTCTTGTATGTCTTGTTCGAACTCGGAGCTAAAGGGTAAGCATGGAAATAATTGTTATGTTCTATCTAGGACTCATAACAAGAATAGATTAGCTGCCGGGGTTTTTTACTTACTTAGTATACGCGTTCGCGTTTCTTGTGTGTTTCAAACGGTTTCTTGCTCGCGTCTGGCGCGAAAACTTTCTAAGAGGTGGCAGCCATTCACATCATATGTTAAAAGACGTGAATATTTAGTTGCGTGTAAGACGCAACCTGATAGGGTGAAGTTCCGATCACGTGATCGGGTCCCCACCAATCTACGGTAAGTATGGTGGTGTCCTACCTACGGGATGTGTGTATTATTTACATTATGAAAATGCTAGAGTATAATAGTTTCCCTCAGATGCGGTTAAACATCAAATCTGTTCTTCAACTTTTTTAACCACCTCTTGGCGATCATCCAGTACAACTCTTTCTGGCAAAACTAAATAAGGTGGATGTTTAAATATTGCCCTATCATTAAAACGTGAAGACTGAAGCAATATGTTTTTCTTTCAGGCTTGAACCAAGACATATTGAAAGCCCCTGGGTACATTTGGAAGGCATCGAGTCCATGTCCCCAGGCAAGACACAGTTCAGGTTCCTCCAGAAATGGTGGAGGTGGCTTGATGGCCTTCATGTCAATTACATGATGAAAAGAACAATAGGAAAGAGAAAGGTGTACAACCAAGAAACTAACAGAAAATCTCACTGATTTTTCAAGAAAGACACTGTGAATCCCAACTGAGTATGTAATGAAAAACGCATCTAAATGTCACGGGGTGAGTAAGCAAAACACATTATGATTACTTTAGAGACCACTCCTTTAAAATAGGTGAATGTATCACTGAGTAATATTCTGCATGGTATGCTGAAAAGGAGTATGAATTGATCAGAAGAATCCACATTGTAAGATAATGGCCAAAATATATAAAATGCATCACACTTTGATCATCACCGCTTTATCAAAAAATTTATCAGTTACAGGTGAAGCGTATTCCAAAACAAAGTGTGCTCCTGTAAACTGATACTGCAGCACTTTGAAGCCTCTAGGCAACACCTCATGACAGTAGAACACCCCTGTTGACTACATCACTCTAGCAGGTCTACACTGGAGTAGATGAAGCATGTACATTCTACTGTGGTTGAGAGTAGGCCTGGACGGTGAACTTCGCTCCGCTCGCAGAGTTTGCAGAATTTTCCGCACTCCGTGTTACGAGAAGCTCGCGGAGTTCCGAAAAAAATCAGCTTCAGGTTGTGAAGCCGAGTTTTTTCTTTGCTCGTGTTCGTCAACGTCAAGTTGGCGCGCGTGGAAAATTCACCTCCCGGCGAGATTTTTCCTCTTTCGCGATCGTCAATATCAAGTTGGCAAGCGCAGAAAATCTACCTCCCGGCGAGATTTCTCAACGCGAGCGGTCAGATTTCTCATTGCCAGTGGTCGCGTATGCTCGCGACCGCTCGCGTTGAGAAACCGTCCATTCGCGTTGAGAAAAGCTGCCGCTCGAGTAAAAATCTACTCGAGTGGAAGAAAGGAAGCAGCGCCCGCTTGCACTGTGCATGGTGCAGTTTGCAATGATTGTGTAGCACCTGGCACTGAAGATCGCCACAAACTGGCATTTATCTAACACACTCAGCTGATCACGGAGCTTTGTGTAGTGCAGCAGTTTTTTTTTTGCACTTCGCAGGGTTCTCCGTAGTTGAGAGTAAATGCTGGACTGTTGTAGAGAACCAGCAGGGAAGCACCACGCCATGGATCCATCCACAGCAGACACCCTTCCCAAGCACTTACTGTGCTCACCCTGAAGAACAAAATACTTACTTTCTGTAACACTCTTTCTGGTGGATATTCTATTTAACCGCAGATAATTCAGAATACTCCCCAGACTGAATCTTGAAACTCTTTCATAACAGTGTTACAGCATAGTGCTAGGTGGGGATCTGTGGCACTGTGCCGACTACCCCAGAAGCGGTGGAGTGGGGCCACATATAAGAGCCACCCATGTCTGCGCACTGACATTTTCTTAACTCTACCTTCAGATACGGACTGTGAACCATTGTTGAAGTCAGGGTGCTGAAAACTAACTTAGGATCTTTTTAAATGTTATAACGAGGACCCTACACAAAAACGGGGAAGTGAGAGGGCTGTGAGGAATATGTGGTTAGATAAGAGTACCCACCATTACCGACAATAAGTAAAATTGTGCTTCTGATGGATATTTTTAATGGCAGATTCCTCTCCTTGGAATAAATAGCAAAGCAGTACCGCCTCAAGTGGAGTGTCTGTGGAATGGGAGCAGACAAAAAAAAGTCTTCTGGGACCAAGCATATGAATTGTTATTCATGCCAGACCTGGTGGCCCTATATGAATATATGGGTGAATTGTGATTCTCCTATTAACATGACCAGAGAATCTGGATTTCATTAAAGACACGGAGGCTGACATTATGCATTATCCTTTAATAGCAACTCACACAGCCGCACTACATCATAAAGGATAAGTTCTAGAGTTAACAGTGAACAAAGGATGTAACTAGGATATGATCTGCCTCTTTTAAAAGAATCGCAGCAGCAGGAAGGACTTCACAAACTGAGAGAATCAAGAAGAAACATCGAGGAAGGAACTCCAGTATCTCCAATATCTTAATGGAAAGCTCCTCAATGGAAATCCAGTCAAATAGAATTGCCTGAAAGAAAGAAATGATTAAGAATCAAGAGCCTAGAGAGCTATAAAATCTCATAACAATTATAACATAGGTTTAATAACAGATTAACAACAATTGAAGCAGTCGATAATTTCAAGATCATAAAGACATATCAAAAGTTGTAAGAGGGAGGAGGGAGGGATAATGTCAGCCTCTGTGTCTTTAATGAAATCCAGATTCTCTGGTCATGTTAATAGGAGAATCGCAATTTCATTACAAGACCGGAGGCTACATTATGCAAGTTCGTAGCCCCGAAGGACAACATCAGACATATGCTCGATAGGCTTGCAGTAATGACGAGCAAAGGTGTTAGCATTTGACCAGTCAGCAGCTTTCAAGATATCATCCAACTTACCACCTGACCAGAAGGATTTACTGGCCATAGCTCCTCTGATAGAGTGTGCTTGGAATTTAGAGAGGTCGATACCAGCAAGATTCATGGTAGACTTAACCCATCTAGCTATAGAAGTGGAAGAAACAGGTTTAAAAGGTTTCACAAAAGATACTAAAAGTTGATTTGCATCGTTAGGGCATAGGAGAGACATCCTAGAGTCATACTCTTTCATACAAGCAACAACACAAAGTTTAGGGAAGGTGTCAAAACGAGGATAAAAGATAAAATCTGACATGGTTTTCGTCCTTCTGAGTAATTCAAACTTGACACCAAATATATCATAACATCTATTAGAAATGTCTAAGCTTTTGATGTCAGAGACTCTTCTACAGGAAACTAGGCACAAGAGTGTGGCGAGTTTGAAGGAGAGAAATTTTCTATTAAGGGAAGAGTTATCAGGCCAAGAACAAAAAAGGTCTAAAATACATTTGACATCCCAAAGGGTCTGATACTTAGGTTTAGGAGGTCTCCTCAATCTTATACCCTTGAGGACTCTACAAATAATAGGATTTTTACCTACCGATTTACCGTTGATGGGGGAATGGCCCGCGGAGATTGCGGATCTAAAACAATTAATAGAGCGATAAGAAAGGCCTCTGTCAAATTGTTCGACCAGAAAATTCACGATATTGACGACAGGAGTCTCCACGGGATCGAGACTCCTTTCCAGGCACCAATGAAACCATTTCTTCCAAATGTTGTTATACCTAAGGTGTGTTCCTGGTGCCCAAGATTCTCCGAGAAGAGAGAGAGCTGTCGACGAAAGTCCAGACAATTCGTTAGATTGCCTGACACTTTCCAAGCAAGAAGGTTCAAATTCCCCTCGAGAATAAGACGATTATCTTCCCCGTCTGCGTTTGAGACCAGGCCTGGAGAGGCTGGGATCAGAAAGGGAATGTCGCATGCTAGTTCCAGGGCTGTCGGGAACCAAGCTTGGGACAGCCAAAAGGGAGTAACTAGGATCAGAAGGCATTGTTCTAATCTGACTTTCTGGAGGACCCTCTGAATCATGGCGAAAGAGGGAAAGGCATAACCCAGGAAGTGAGACCATGGTTGGAGAAAGGCGTTCGCAGCAAGAGCGCCCGGGTCCGGCATCCAACTGAAATAGTTGGGAAGCTGGAAGGTAAGCCTGCTGGCAAATAAGTCCACGTCTATTGGACCCCAAAAGTGGAAAAGGGAATTGAAGACGTTCACATCGAGTTTCCAGTCTGAGAAATCTAGAAGGAATCTTGAATTCCAGTCTGCAGAAATGTTTGACTTCCCTGGAAGATATTCCGCCCTGAGGGAAATTTTGTGTTCCAGACAGAACATCCAAAGTTTCCTGGTAAGATTGGAGAGATCTGCAGATTTCGTTCCTCCAAGACGATTGATATAGGCAACAGCAGAAATGTTGTCCATTTTCAGAACAACAGACCTCCCTTGGATGGAGTGTTTGAAGCTCATAAGAGCGTATAAACCAGCTGTCAATTCCAGAAAGTTTATGTGTTGAGAAGATTCCGTCAGGGTCCAAACCCCACCGGTGTTCTGGTCTTCCAAACGTGCACCCCAGCCATGAAGACTGGCGTCTGATTCTAGGACAAAATCTGGGGAAGAGCCAAAGATAGCTTTGCCATTCCAAGCGTCTAAGTTTTCGAGCCACCAAAAGAGCTCTGCTCTGGCATCTGGGTCCAGAGAGACAAGATCTCCATACCATAGACCTGAATTGAGCGCTTTTCTCTTTATTCGCTGAAGCGCGCAGTAATTCAGAGGACCAGGGACAATGGCCTAGATGGAAGAAGAAAGAAGCCCGAGAAGTCTGGCTAGTTCGCGGAGTGTCAAAGACTCTTGTTTCAAGATGGACCTGATCTCCTTCCGGATCTTGGCAATCTTCTTGGTAGGAAGAAGGAGAAGACATTTGACAGTGTCCAGAGTGAAGCCAAGGAAATCTATGGTCTTGCAGGGAGAGAGAATGGATTTCTCTTTGTTGATGATGAATCCTAGACTCTCTATTAGGTTCATTGAAGTATTTAGATCTCTTAGGAGGTCTGAATGGGATTGGGACATGATAAGAATATCGTCCAGGTAGATGATGAGGAGGATACCCCTTTCTCTTAGAATTGTAACAATACACTTCATGATCTTGGTAAAACACCAAGGGGCAGAAGAGAGGCCGAAGGGAAGAGCTTGGAATTGGTAAAGATGTTCTTTCCAAGCGAATTGAAGGAAAGCTTGATGTTCCTTGTACATAGGGATGGTGAAGTAGGCATCCTTCAGGTCTAATTTGACCATCCAATCTCCTTCGAGAAGGAGATCCCTTAGAAGGTGGATACCCTCCATTTTGAAGTGACGATAAACCAGAAATTTGTTGACTTCTCGAAGGTTTATTACCGGTCTCCACCCTTTGTCCTTTTTCTGAACAAGAAAAAGAGTGCTTATGAATCTTGCATCGGACCAGGGAACCTCGACTATTGCGCCCTTTTTGAGCATAGAAATAATTTCTTACTCCACGATCTTTTCCTGATCTTGAGAAAGGACAAAGGGTTGGGGTAAGTGTGATTGGAAGGGGATCTGTAAAAAGTCTATCTTGAAACCCATGAGAGTTTCTAGAACCCATGGATCTTGGGTGATTGAATTCCAAACATGATAAAACTGTTTTAGTCTGCCCCCTACAATGGGAGGGAAAGAAGAAAGAGGAGTAGTACTTACTGGTAGAATTTGAGGTGTTGGGAGCACCGCGACCTCTGGAACCACGGTTTCTTGGACCCCTTCCTCTTTGGGGAAAGAAGGGTTGTCTAGGGGGATAGAAGCCTCTTCCACTTCCCCTGAATGATGAATAGGGTCGTTGATTTCCTCGGCCGGAAGAGCGACCCCTTCTGCCGGCCTGACCAAAAAGGTTTGTGTTAATGACTCGTCTCAGGTTGTTTTGAGCCCTGTTGAGAGCAGTGAAGGTAGAGACGTATTTACCAATTTCCTTGATTATATCTTCCCCGAAAAGGAGGCCTTTAGGGTTTTGGGAGGGTTCTTTCTCTGCAATATCCCCTAGTTTAGGGTTAATTTTGTTTAAAATGGACCTTCTTCTTTCAATGTTTAAACTGGCATTAGCATTGCCAAGGAGAACAAGGGCTCTTTGGCTCCATTCTCGAACGAGGTCGACGTTCAAGGGGGTAGAGGAGAGATGGGATTGTTCGGCCATATCTAAAATTCTAACCAGTGGTCCTAAGACATCTAAAAGACGGTCTTGGCTGCCTTTAAGGGCTCTCTCCAGTCCTTTTCTAGGGTCTCGCCCCAATTTAAAGAGGAATTTGATACAGTCTGGATCTAGGTTCGGGGTTTGACAGACCCTCTCCTCAATGGTAGGTCTGGGGGATTCAGACCTCATTGTATTTCTAGTATTTCTATCCAAAAGGTTTCTCAACCAACGTGTGACAAACTGGGAGACATGTTCCTGTGGGAACCATTTTGAGCTATTAGGGTGAGAGATGTTTAAGGGAGAGAACATTTCTTCTCCAATAGGGTTCAGAATAGTATTTTTAGAGCTTGGCTCGGGATCAGGTTGAGAATTGAAGTCTTGTTGGACTTCGTCCAGGTCAAAGACAAACTCGTTGGAGGGGTCTTTTGAGGAGTTGTCGTCAAAGGAAGAGGAGGAGGAGTCAAAACCAGAGTTCATTTTTGGATTAGCACTATTCCAAGGTGTGTCGCGAGGGACACCGTATACATTTGTGCCGCCATGGACACCGGTCAAGGGAGTGTCCCGAGGGACATCAGGTTCAAGTGGGGCGCGGTGGCCCCCCATCCAAGTTGAGGTGCTAGGACCTCCCGTACGAGTGCCACTAGGGCCTGTAGTGCTTTCACAATATTTAGTCTTTCTGGGTCTCTTGCCGTGAATAGGGGGGGGGTCTTGGGAATCACACGGTCTTTTAGAGAGCATGACTTCTTTGAGAGAGGACATCATACAGGATTTAATCTCCTGTTGGAGGAATTTCTTCAAATAATTGCCAATAGGTGCAGGTGAGCTTGCCATGACATCCTCAGAATCCATGTCAGACATGGTGCAGTAGGAAAATAAAAATATAAATGAAGTAAGTAAAAAACTATACCCTCTTAATAAGAGTCCACCTCTCTTTCTCCTCCTCTTTTTTTTTTTTTTTTAAACAAGTTCAAAATCTAAAAATACCCTTTTTTGTGCAGGGTAGGCGTGTGGGTTATAGGGAAGTTGTATTAATAGAGTAAATATTAATAAATACAGCTACCACTAGGAAAGCAATGAGGTTAATCAAAACTCCATTACAAAGTAGTCAAATTTGTAATTATTGCCAAAATCAGCAGGAACTATAAGCTAACCAAGCATATGAATTGTTATTCATGCCAGACCTGGTGGCCCTATATGAATATATGGGTGAATACCCACTTCACAGTCCAGCAGATGCCAAGGATACGCACTAGACCTGCCAACTCAGTGGTAGGATTCCAGAAGTGGTTTCTAGGCCAGTTTGTAGCAGATCATAAGGCAAAGAACTATCCATCTTGACTAGGTCCTCTTCTGCACAGCCTTCTCTTTCTTTTCTCCAGCAAACCCCACAAAAACCTGATTGTCCACTTGATAGTCTAAGTATGATCAATTTAAAAGCTCAAAGCCCTCCTCAGACGGTGCAATATAAGATGTGGTTTGCGGCTTCACAATTCTGCTTAAGGGGTTGCGGGGAGGAGGGCACCTTCTTCCACATTCCATGGGATTGCACCAAAATCCGCACATACTGGGTCAGACTTAAAGGTATCATGGAAGAAGTGATCGGGGCAGAAGTGCTGCTGGAGGCCCGATGGCACGTTCTGGGGGTGACGAGTGATGTTACCTGGCCAAAGTGGGTTAAGACATGGTTAGCCCTCGCAAGCATGGTGGCCAAGAGGAACGTAGCCCGGCTCTGGGGGAGTGACCTGTTACCAACGGTGGAGGAATGGAAACGGGACCTGGATTGGTGTCAGAGGGCAGAGAAGGTTATTTATAGCAGTCGGGGTTGCCCCAAGAAATGGGAGAAGATATGGCTGGCATGGAGATGATACAGGGGGGACTGGTTGATATCCCAGACGGATCAGCACTGGGATAAGGGATGTCTATTAATGGAAATCCCCCTCTAGCTGGCATGTTTTGTGTACATTTAGTGCAGGGGTCTCCAAACCGGTCCTGGAGGGCCGGATCAATGCCAGATTTTTAAAATTACTACATGTATCTCAATGGGGATATTCCAAAAATCTGAAATGGATCCGGCCCTCCAGGACCGGTTTGGAGACCCCCTGATTTAGTGGATCACGCTCACTGAGGGATCAACCGCCCGCTGACACGAGAGAAAATGGCCACGATACAGGGGGGGGGGAATAGGGGACTGGGAGGGGTCAACAAGGAGAGAGGGGGGGCCTAGACCGGGAGGTTATGGGTGCCTAGGTACAGAATGCTAAGTTCCGTAGGGGGTGTGCTGGGGGGGCAGGCCAGTATGGATTACACCGAGGGGTCTTATGTGATTGTATTGCGAAATTTGCCAATGAACTTCCACCACTGCTATCTGATGTGCATTGTGATGGAGCTGTTATGTTCTAATAAAAAGATTTAAAAAAAAAAAAAAGCTCAAAGCCCTTTTGAGCTACCATCGATGGAGCTTCCCTTCTCTTTCGAGGAGCAAGGTGGAGAAAACATCGCTGGTCGAGTGATGGATTGCCCAACGTGCAAAGGAGTCACAACTTTAGGTGAGAGGGCTGCCAGAGTCCTATGCACCAATTTGTCTTGGAAAAAGGTGGTGTTGGGCAGTTGCACTGAGAGTGCCTGAAGTTCACTCACATGACGAGCGGACATAATCGCTTTGAAGAAGGTGGTTTTCAAGATTAGAAGATGCATCAAGCAGTTGTGCATCGGCTTGAAGGGTGTAGAAAAGAGAAATGTCAAGACCAATTTAAGGTCCCACTGTGGCATCACCAATGGCCTGGGAGGATGTTTCAAACCTTGAATAAACCTCATCACACCAGGTGATTTGAACAAGGATGGTTGGTTCAGCAAACATAGAAAGGCCAAAAAGGGTCCAACAAGGGCCCACAAATAACCCCTGATAGTGAACACTGCAAGGTTCTGATGGGATAAAGACAACACAAACACTTCTGACAGTTTTGTCTGCAAGGGATAGGAGTTGCAAACACCACGTCAGGTCCCAAATGCATCCCAGCATAAATGGATTTTGTAAAATGGCACCAGTTGGACAGGATGACATCCATCACTTCAGGTGGTAAATCAAACTAGTCAATTGCGGCCACTCAAAGTTCACGCATTTAGGTGTAGATTCAGGTGGAGGACACTGTTCCATTTCTGAGACAATAGGTCTTTGCGAAGTGGCAGTGTTGGACCCGGCCCATTAGGCAGGTTCACCCCTAGACTTTTTGCGTTTTCCTAGCCTATTTATGGAACCTGGTATTGGTGATTTTAGGCCTCTGCGCACTTTTTCCCTGTGGTACAGTGTAAAGTGCTTGAGCTCTCTGTGGATGAATGGTGAGTGACCTGCCCTCCCATAGGAATGAATGGGGAATATGTATGCCCATGGTAGTTCCTGATGCGTGGGGAGTGCAGGGGCGAGTTTGGTATGAGAGAACTCGTGAGAATGAATGCTGCAAAATGATGTATGCAGCATGACTGTGTCTAGTCTAGAAGTACTACTTTTGGAAGTTGGCATATTTGTGTAGGTTGTTGCTAGCGTGTGATTGGCTGGTGAGCCTGGCCCAGAGTGCATGGGCCTGCTTGTGGATTGACTGTCTGGTTTGAGGATGACAGGGGCTGGAGAGCCCAGGAGGTTGTCTGAAGTCAGCCCATGGATGAAAGGCAGCATCTGCTGCCAGGGAAGTGGGAGGAGATGGCACCTGATAGTGAAGGGCTGTTCCTGTGTAACTACAAAGCTGGCTCCACCTCCCGCTGGGCGACTGACACCTCTGTCCCTGATACTGAAGGGGACTTCCCTCTAAACCAGTCCAGCTGGTTCTCACACTGCCTGCTTCAAAGGACTTCAAAGGTTTTGCACTGTATAAAAAGGGGTTGTATCCCCTTCCAAATTGTTCTTGTTTTCAACTTGAATCTGCCAGGGGCTGCTGCTGCTTGAGCTCAGGGGAATCCCTGGCTCTGCCCAGCCCTGGGCACCTGATGGACTTTCCTGGACTCCTGGGGGACCCCTCTGCCTTGCTGGGCTGATGGGGGGGACTTTGCTTTGCCCCCTGGGACTCTCTGGACCTTTGTGCAGCATGGTGGAGCTGCATTTCTGGAAGGACCCTTTGTACTTTTTGTTCTAGCGCTTTGGGAGCGCTTTATTGCCCATAGCGCTTTCGAGCGCTTTATTTTTGATTCTAGCGCTGAGGAGCGCTTTGCCAGCCTGGCGAGTGCCCACCTCGCTTATTCTTACTTTTTATCTAACTTCGGCTGCCCACGCCGGTATTACCGATATTTTAAAATGCCTCCCCGCCTGCCTGCCTAAAGGAGAAGGGCCGCTGCGCTGCCCGCAGCGACCCGGAAGTGGATGGCCGGCCGGCCAATCCCAGCGCGGCCGGCCGGAAGTCCCGCCCCCGCAGCCCGAGAGGAGAGAAGCTGCGAGGGGAGAGAGAGGAGAAGAGTGATGGCGGCCGGCTTACAGGGCTCCCGTGAGCGGAGGGAGCCCTGCAGCGAGAGGAGAGAGGATGGCGCTGCATGGCCACAGGTCGGCCGAGCTCCCGTGAGTTGAGGGAGCCCGGCGGCATTTGAGGAGAGGAGCGGCGGGGGCGCGAGGCGCATTGCCGGTGCCTGCCCCCACCGCCAGCAGACAAGAGCCGCCGTCCGGAGGAGCCGCCCCCGAGGCCCGGTGAGTCTGGGCTGGGGCCGGGCGGAGTGGGGCAGAGCAGGGGAGGGGCGCCGGGACACGTTGTCGGTGTCCGCCCCTCCCGCGCAGTAGCGCGAGCTCGCGCTCGATGAAGAGAAGCCACGAAGGCTTCAAGGGCGGCCCCGGATGGCAGTGGGCCGCCCCAACGTTGCAGAGTGCCAGAAGGAAGCCATGAAGGCTTCATGGGCGGCCCCGGTTGGCAGTGGGTCGCCCCAACGTGCACAGAGCCCGGAGAGGCTCCCCCGCCCCATTTTATTGTATTTAGAGCCCTGAGAGGCTCTGGGGGGCATTTGGTGAAGTAAATGGAGAGTCAGGGCGGCCCCGGATGGCAGTGGGTCGCCCCAACGCTGAGAGAGCCTGTGTGGCTCAGAGGGGCCATATGTGTTTTTAAGAGCCTGTGTGGCTCCAACGTTTGACCAGTGTTGGCCAGAGCCTGTGTGGCTCCAACGTGCACAGTGTATGTGTCCCAGAGCCTGTGTGGCTCCAGCATGGCGCAGTTTGCGCCCAAGGGTCAGTGAGGACCCTGTCGCAGTTTATTTTATTGCGATGCCCAGGTGCCCAGCACTTTGTGGGCACCTGCCACGTTTAGGCTTTTTGTACTTTGGACCCAGGGCATCTTTGCCCCACAAGGCCAGTTGGCCTAGGGACTGCCACAGGTAGTGGCTTATGTAGTGTAGGCGCAATGTGATTTCTATGTTTTTAAATAGTAATTGCCTACTGTGTGTTTTTGCGCTATTGACTTATGTTATGGCACCTCTGAATGTTTATGCATTATGTGTCTTCCTTTCCATGCGCTGCACCTCTGAATGTTTAGTCATCATGTGTCTTCTTGCGCTGCACCCCTGAATGTGATTTTATTGCATCATGTGCTCTATTCTTAACACCTCTGAATGTTTAGTCATCATGTGTTTCTCCTTATTACTCCTCTGAATGTGTTCATGCATCATGGGTAAGGTGTTCTGGTTTATGCCCCTAAATGTGGTTATTCTTAGGTGGTTGTCTTTTCTACTCCTCTGAATGTAGGTTTATTGCATCATGAGTAATGTATTCTTTCTTAGACCCCTAATGCTGTGTGATACTTAGGTGGTTCTTCTTTCTTAGTACAGGTGGTCCTAGTAAGGTCCTGGTTCCTGTTACCAGTGGTTACTGGTTGTTATCTTTGTGATTACCATTTTATGTTTTATTATTTCTTATTCTAGAAGTGCTATATCTGACTATGACAGTGGCCCTTGTGGCCCTGTCTTGTGTACATAATCCCTGTGAATATTGCCCGTGCCAGTTGGCACCATGTATATGTGTGATTTTATCTGATGTGTTTTTACAATACAAAAGTTATTTTTATAATAACCTTGTGTGGAGTCTCTTCTGTGGTGTGCCTAATATGTTGTTGCTGTTGTGCGCTGGCGCAAATGCTTTACACATTGCCTCCGAGTTTAGCCTTACTGCTTGTGCCAAGCTACCAAGGGGGTGAGCAGAGGTTATCTTGGCGTGTGACTTCCTTGCCCTGACTAGAATGGTGGTTTCTGCCTGGCTTTGGCGTCAGCCTTAGCCTACCAGAAATAGCCAGTTCTAACATTGTTGGTCAGCGGTGCGGATTTTGGACTTGTGTTTGCGCAGTGCCATAGCGACAACTGGCTACATTACAAAACTCTGCAATTGTTTTTTTCAGATAGTCACATGTTTGGGATTATTGTTTTTGATTTTTTTTCCTCGAGTGTCATTTTCAAATGTGTTTCTGCGCTTTATGTTTAGTGGCAGATGAGAGAAAGTGACAGGGCGGGACGCCATTAGAGGGGGAGGTTCCCATAGATTAGGAATCCCTCGCTGGGTCCCGTGTCCAATCCCAAATCCTGTCCCTGTGTGGGTAGATGGAAGAGAGGGAGTGTGAGGAGAAATGACTAGCTCAGGAGGGTGGTTGTTCCCTGAGTGTAGTGTGTGTGTCTGGATTCCCCAGTGTGGTAGGATCCAGTGGTGGCAGCTTTAATGTGTCCAGTGTGTTAATTCCCATTCCCCGCTCCCAGAGTTTGGTACCTGTGTCACGTGTGGTCAGGTTGAGTGATCAGGGGTGGTAGTAACTGCCTTACCAGTCCGAGGGGGGGGAGTGTGCGAATGAGTGATGTGCTGAACTGGAGGAGTTGGTGTGAGTTTTCTTTTTGTTAAAGAGCTTGCAGGAGAGGTGTACCTCGGGTGGTGTGCAGGAGGTCCTGCAGAGGCACTGGACAAGAAGGTGGATGTCTGGCGGTGTGCTAGATGTCTTGCAGAGGCATTAGGGAATGGTTCCAAAAGGAGTGGCTTGTGTATCTGATGATCCTGTAAAGGGGAAGAGGTTCATGTGTAACCCAGCTTGGTCCCAGTAGTATGGTAGGGGTGTAGGGGCTCACGCCCTGTCTCAGTGGAGGCGGAGTGAGTGTGGGACGGTGTGTCCCACGTCGGCCTGAAACCCTATCTCTGGGCCTGGAGGGTTCCCTAAGGGAGCGCCAGGTCAGGGGCCTAAGCTGTACATAGATCATTTGAGGAGGATCTTCCTGTGTCTAGAGGACGGGGAGTGTCTGTAACCAGAACTCCGGCGGTCCTAGTGTTGGGCAGTACCGCTCCTAAGTGGAGGGTGCAGAAGTCCTGGCTCGCTGAGCATTTGACCGTCTAGAGTGCTTGACCATTTGTGGGGCCTCTGGAGGTCGTTCCCCGAGGAGGGGGGAAAGCCAGGTTGGGGTGTGGCCTGACCTGGAAGGAGTACTGGAGGAAAGTGTGTCACTGATACGCCGCTGGCGTGTGCTCTGTCTAGCCTGGGACATACTGAGAATCACCCTGTGATAGGGAGTACTGGAGGAGAGTGTGTCGCTGATACGCCGCTGGCGTGTGCTCTGTCTAGCCTGAGACATACTGGAACCGGAAGGGGGTGCAGAGGGACGGTGTCCTTACTTCTGACCCCGGTGTAACCTGAGGGTTTAGATCTTAGGTTGGGAGATTAGGAAACTTCTAGGTCAAGAGGAATCTCTACCAAAGTGGATCAGCTGAAGAGACTGAGGGGGCTGCCCTTGCTGTGTGTTCTGGGGCTCACCTGTAGTTTGTTGTTTCCACCAAGGTAGAGGAAAGGGGGCTTTGCTGTGTGCAGTGTCCCCCCACCCGCTTGAAGAGGAACTGTGCTGTGTGCTTTGTACCTCAGAAGTGAAATAGTTTCCAGGTGGTAGACCAGTGATGGAGTGAGGTCCTGATCTGGTAGGAGAATTGTGTTCTGGTGAAGTTCTTTTCTGTGAGGGTGCGGAAACCCAGAAGTAGAGGTAGGGTGGGGCATTCTTGCCCGTGACCTCTGGTCAGCTTGAGGGTATGGTCCCTAGGTTGTTGGATCAGTGGTAGTTGTAGCTACACTGAGAGAGAGAGTGGAGAATGGCTATTGTATGCCAGGGGTTACTACCCCCCACTCTGTGGATTAGTTAGGACCTGTGATTTGGATGGCCTATGGCCTGGTCTTGGCTGTGGATGACTAGTGTGTACCAGTGGGGTACCCTAGTTGAGTCAGAGAGTTATTATTTGGAGGAAACCATGTAGGTTCAGAGTGGCGAAAAACTGGACGGTGTCCCTGCTGTGCGAGGCCGTGTCCGTGGTTTTGTCGCCCAAAGCAGTGAAGCCCATCAGTGGTGTGATTGGTCTACCCTGCGTTTTGGCTGGAAGGGGGTTGTGTTGGACCCGGCCCATTAGGCAGGTTCACCCCTAGACTTTTTGCGTTTTCCTAGCCTATTTATGGAACCTGGTATTGGTGATTTTAGGCCTCTGCGCACTTTTTCCCTGTGGTACAGTGTAAAGTGCTTGAGCTCTCTGTGGATGAATGGTGAGTGACCTGCCCTCCCATAGGAATGAATGGGGAATATGTATGCCCATGGTAGTTCCTGATGCGTGGGGAGTGCAGGGGCGAGTTTGGTATGAGAGAACTCGTGAGAATGAATGCTGCAAAATGATGTATGCAGCATGACTGTGTCTAGTCTAGAAGTACTACTTTTGGAAGTTGGCATATTTGTGTAGGTTGTTGCTAGCGTGTGATTGGCTGGTGAGCCTGGCCCAGAGTGCATGGGCCTGCTTGTGGATTGACTGTCTGGTTTGAGGATGACAGGGGCTGGAGAGCCCAGGAGGTTGTCTGAAGTCAGCCCATGGATGAAAGGCAGCATCTGCTGCCAGGGAAGTGGGAGGAGATGGCACCTGATAGTGAAGGGCTGTTCCTGTGTAACTACAAAGCTGGCTCCACCTCCCGCTGGGCGACTGACACCTCTGTCCCTGATACTGAAGGGGACTTCCCTCTAAACCAGTCCAGCTGGTTCTCACACTGCCTGCTTCAAAGGACTTCAAAGGTTTTGCACTGTATAAAAAGGGGTTGTATCCCCTTCCAAATTGTTCTTGTTTTCAACTTGAATCTGCCAGGGGCTGCTGCTGCTTGAGCTCAGGGGAATCCCTGGCTCTGCCCAGCCCTGGGCACCTGATGGACTTTCCTGGACTCCTGGGGGACCCCTCTGCCTTGCTGGGCTGATGGGGGGACTTTGCTTTGCCCCCTGGGACTCTCTGGACCTTTGTGCAGCATGGTGGAGCTGCATTTCTGGAAGGACCCTTTGTACTTTTTGTTCTAGCGCTTTGGGAGCGCTTTATTGCCCATAGCGCTTTCGAGCGCTTTATTTTTGATTCTAGCGCTGAGGAGCGCTTTGCCAGCCTGGCGAGTGCTCACCTCACTTATTCTTACTTTTTATCTAACTTCGGCTGCCCACGCCGGTATTACCGATATTTTAAAATGCCTCCCCGCCTGCCTGCCTAAAGGAGAAGGGCCGCTGCGCTGCCCGCAGCGACCCGGAAGTGGATGGCCGGCCGGCCAATCCCAGCGCGGCCGGCCGGAAGTCCCGCCCCCGCAGCCCGAGAGGAGAGAAGCTGCGAGGGGAGAGAGAGGAGAAGAGTGATGGCGGCCGGCTTACAGGGCTCCCGTGAGCGGAGGGAGCCCTGCAGCGAGAGGAGAGAGGATGGCGCTGCATGGCCACAGGTCGGCCGAGCTCCCGTGAGTTGAGGGAGCCCGGCGGCATTTGAGGAGAGGAGCGGCGGGGGCGCGAGGCGCATTGCCGGTGCCTGCCCCCACCGCCAGCAGAGAAGAGCCGCCGTCCGGAGGAGCCGCCCCCGAGGCCCGGTGAGTCTGGGCTGGGGCCGGGCGGAGTGGGGCAGAGCAGGGGAGGGGCGCCGGGACACGTTGTCGGTGTCCGCCCCTCCCCCGCAGTAGCGCGAGTTCGCGCTCGATGAAGAGAAGCCACGAAGGCTTCAAGGGCGGCCCCAGATGGCAGTGGGCCGCCCCAACATTGCAGAGTGCCAGAAGGAAGCCATGAAGGCTTCATGGGCGGCCCTGGTTGGCAGTGGGTCGCCCCAACGTGCACAGAGCCCGGAGAGGCTCCCCCGCCCCATTTTATTGTATTTAGAGCCCTGAGAGGCTCTGGGGGGCATTTGGTGAAGTAAATGGAGAGTCAGGGCGGCCCCGGATGGCAGTGGGTCGCCCCAACGCTGAGAGAGCCTGTGTGGCTCAGAGGGGCCATATGTGTTTTTAAGAGCCTGTGTGGCTCCAACGTTTGACCAGTGTTGGCCAGAGCCTGTGTGGCTCCAACGTGCACAGTGTATGTGTCCCAGAGCCTGTGTGGCTCCAGCATGGCGCAGTTTGCGCCCAAGGGTCAGTGAGGACCCTGTCGCAGTTTATTTTATTGCGATGCCCAGGTGCCCAGCACTTTGTGGGCACCTGCCACGTTTAGGCTTTTTGTACTTTGGACCCAGGGCATCTTTGCCCCACAAGGCCAGTTGGCCTAGGGACTGCCACAGGTAGTGGCTTATGTAGTGTAGGCGCAATGTGATTTCTATGCTTTTAAATAGTAATTGCCTACTGTGTGTTTTTGCGCTATTGACTTATGTTATGGCACCTCTGAATCTTTATGCATTATGTGTCTTCCTTTCCATGCGCTGCACCTCTGAATGTTTAGTCATCATGTGTCTTCTTGCGCTGCACCCCTGAATGTGATTTTATTGCATCATGTGCTCTATTCTTAACACCTCTGAATGTTTAGTCATCATGTGTTTCTCCTTATTACTCCTCTGAATGTGTTCATGCATCATGGGTAAGGTGTTCTGGTTTATGCCCCTAAATGTGGTTATTCTTAGGTGGTTGTCTTTTCTACTCCTCTGAATGTAGGTTTATTGCATCATGAGTAATGTACTCTTTCTTAGACCCCTAATGCTGTGTGATACTTAGGTGGTTCTTCTTTCTTAGTACAGGTGGTCCTAGTAAGGTCCTGGTTCCTGTTACCAGTGGTTACTGGTTGTTATCTTTGTGATTACCATTTTATGTTTTATTATTTCTTATTCTAGAAGTGCTATATCTGACTATGACAGTGGCCCTTGTGGCCCTGTCTTGTGTACATAATCCCTGTGAATATTGCCCGTGCCAGTTGGCACCATGTATATGTGTGATTTTATCTGATGTGTTTTTACAATACAAAAGTTATTTTTATAATAACCTTGTGTGGAGTCTCTTCTGTGGTGTGCCTAATATGTTGTTGCTGTTGTGCGCTGGCGCAAATGCTTTACACATTGCCTCCGAGTTTAGCCTTACTGCTTGTGCCAAGCTACCAAGGGGGTGAGCAGAGGTTATCTTGGCGTGTGACTTCCTTGCCCTGACTAGAATGGTGGTTTCTGCCTGGCTTTGGCGTCGGCCTTAGCCTACCAGAAATAGCCAGTTCTACCAGGCAGCATGATCAAGGGATGGCTGCCCAGAAGCTTAGGGTACCACACTTTTCTCTCCCATGGCAGATCCACTTGGATGACTTGGACCCGGTCGTCTGTGATCTTTTTCAGAACTAGAGGAGGGAAGACATACAGATGTCATGTGTTCCATTCCATGTGTCTCCAAAATGATTGTTCTTGCAGAAATTCCAATGTGCAAAATTTTCAACGCTGTGTGGTTTCAGATGGCAGTGAAAAGATCTAGTCAGGATTCTCCTTTTTTTTCCTGTGACAGACTGGAATATCTCGCTGGCCTTGTGTGAAGCACTAGCATTCTGTAAATCAATGTATAATGCATGATCAGAATAATGAGAGAGAAGCAAGCTAGCCACATCGCTCTAATCATCATCACTTTTTCTGGCATAGGACTCAGTCGTGTGCTGAGTCCAGGCACCAAAGACACACCTCATGCCGGTCAGTGACAGACTTCTGCTTCCTGCATCGACAACATGACGTAAAACCTGTTGTTTTCGGTGGCGTCATCATTTCCTAGAACTCTGTAAAGTCATCAGCGGTAGTTAGAAATCCAGATTACCAGCATTCCCGATTCCACGCATAGAGCCATTCCTGGCCCGTCACTGGTGAGTGGAATGAAAAGAACATGATGCTGGTGCCATTAACTAATTATCAACACTTCTGCTCTTGAGGAGGACACCGAGTTTCAGGAGCCAAAAGTAGATGCAAGTGCCAGTGTAATACAAGCAAAGCTCAAGGCACAGGAAAGAAGACAATGAATTATTGCCCATCAGTGCCCTACAAGCCGCTCATAGGGTGGTGGGGGAGCTTCGAGTGCATGTGCATTCAATTCTAGGACACTCCGCAGATTATGTCAATTGAAGTGCGAATTTCGGATTTGATTTGTACAAAACCTTGTAAAGGACAGTGAACAGTTACCATTACCAATGTGCAGTAAGTGGACAATGGTGCTATTCTATCCACGAAAACAAAAGCCCCCCCGCCCCCCCTCCTCCCCCGCAGTTCCTTGGTAGTATCGTTTTCCCACAACGAGACACCACAGCAGCGACAGCACACTTAATGGGTGTACTTCCCCTTTGTGGCTCCGCAACCGCACTGTAAATTGCACAAATGCCTCACTTTGTCTGAGTTCTGTGCTCGAGAGGAGCAGTTGGAGCCCACAAAATAACATATTAGGGAGACCTCAAATACTAGCAGCATACCACTTCTAACATGCCTAGAGGTAACCGGAGATTTAAAACATTTGTAGATTTTCCCATGTTCTGTAACAAGAGCTCTATGTACACTCCGTAAGCATGTCCAATACATTTATGTGCGCAAGTAGTCAAATGCTTCATATAACATACAATATATACTGAATTTTAAAACACTAGAAGAGTGTAGTACTTCCCAGCCAAACCTTAACAACCTTAGAATAACAGAAGACTACATTACAATAGGCCAGATTTCAAATGTACACCTTGCAGGTTACACATTGACCTGTTTGAGGCTGATGTATTACTCATGCAACTATTTTACCAGAATTGTAATTTGTGGGCTGCAGGCAAGGCCACTGGAATTATGCGGCAGGGGAACACCAAATTGGGCAGCAGGGCTGACTAAATTAAGTAGGGAAAAAAGGTGAATTATGCAGCCTTATGTTGCATGTTTTAGGATAGTATCACTTCATATTATTTTGTCATTTGTAAACGTTATTAGTCTGAGAAAGTACCAGTTTAACACCAAATACTGCAATAAGAAACTTAACAGTGACCAGTCAACCTTTGCAAAGTGCTTTCCACTGTACAACATGTATTGCTCCATTTTTGGTAACTTTTGATCCGTTTGAGCTAAAACAATTTTTTGGGTAAAATCTTCAAATTATACAGCGATGATGGATTATTTGGCAAATGCATTAAGTCCACAATTATGGAGAAAACGCCAAAGCCACAGAATTGCATAATTCAAGTAGCTCTGTCTCCAAGTAACACAGAGATTTCTTCAACAGGATCCTTAGCCCACTGACCAAGCTAACGTACACACATCATAAAATCTGTAACCAACACATTAACCCTCTATTCCGTTATGTGAAGTGAACTTGTCACTACTGTACAGCAAAACTTTGCAGCACATTCTGCAACATCTGAGTTTTCTCTTTTTAGGTCCTGCCTATGCTCAGCACCTGCAAAACGAAAACAAGCATTGGCAAAAAAATAATAGGTCTCGCCAATGCAAGAGCTATTGGCTCTGCCAATGTGTTTTTAGCCATGTTGTACATCAGGGCAGCTGCTGCTCAGCATGACTGAAAGTTAGTGCGTACAGGAGAGTGGTGCGGAGTGCCGTAGAGTGTAATGGCGAATGGTGGAGTAGAGTGGAGGAGACTGCTGTGTATGGGAATGGCATAGAGTGGAGTCGTGTGGAGTGGCGTACAGTGTAGTGGCATAGAATGAACTTTGGAAGAGTGCATTGGTGTAAATATTGCATAGTATAGTGATGTAGAGTGCAGCGGCATAGAATTCAGCTGCATTTAATGCAGCCTTGTAAAATGCAGTGGCATAGATTAGAGTGTTGCATAGTAGAGTGCTGTGGTGCAGATTAGAGTGGCACAGAGTGAAGTGGGGTACAGTGGTGCAGAGTAGAATATATTGTTGTAGAGTGGAGTGCTGCAGAGTGCGTAGGCGTATAATGGAGTGATGCAGAGTGGTGTAGAGTGCATTGGCATAGAATGCAGTAGTGCAGAGTAGGGTGGCATTGTGTGCAGTATTGCAGAGTAGTGTCAGAGTGCAGTGGTGTACAGTGCACTGGTGCAGAGTCATGTCATCTGAGTACGTTGAGTACAGTGGTGTTGAGTACAACGGTGCAGAGTGGTGTAGAGTGGAGTGCAGTAGCATAGAGTGGCATAAAGTAGAGTGAACTGGTGTAGAGTGCATTGGCATACAGTGTTGCAGAGTATAGTGACGTAGAGTGCAGCAGGATAGAATTCAGAAGCATGCAATGCAGTGTCGTAGAATGCAGTTGCGTAGATTAAAGTGGTGTAGAGTACAGTGGCGCAGAGGGCAGTGGCATAGAGTGCAGTGATGCAGGGTACAGTGGAGTAGAGTGCAATAGTGCAGAGTAGAGTGGCACAGAGTTAAGTGGTGGAGAGTGCAGAGTAGAGTGTTGTAGAGTTCAGCACAGTGCCTCAGAGTAGAGAGGGGTAGAGTGCGGTGGCATAGAGTGTAGTGGTATAAAGTGGAGAGGCGTAGAGTGCAGAAGGAAAGAGTGCAGTGGCACAGAGTACTGTGGTCTAGAGGGTAATGGAGTAAAATGGAGTAGAGTGCAGTGGCATTGAGTGCAGAGTAGACTAGCGTGCCATACATTGGATTGGCTTATAGTGCAGGGGCGTAGAATGAAGTGTAGCAAAGTGGAGTAGAGTACAGTGGCATAGAGGGGTGTTGTGCAGAATAGAATGGCGTGGCCTAGGCTGGAGTGGTGTAGAGTGCAGTGGCAAAGAGTAGAGTGACAGAGTACATTGGCAAAGAGAAGAGTTGTACAGAGAGGAGTGGAGTAGAGCAGAGTGCAGTGCAGTGGAGTGGTGAAAGGTGGAGTGAGGCAGAGTTGAGTGCAGTGGTGCGGAGTTGTGAATAGGAGAGTGGAGTGGTGTAGAGTGGACTTTGCATGGTGTGGTAGCACATTGCCATCACACACAGCACATTCCCCAATAGAAATAGAAATGACCATTACATTTGCACAGACATAGTTTTACTAATAAATCTATATAGCACACAAACAATAATGTGTGTTAATGTCATCACATAGTGTAATGATTTGTTTTGATAACCTGGCCACCGGAACTGGCCTGAGCACATTGGCTGATTGCACGAGCATAAACACTAAGACAAAGCATTTGGTAATCAAACTAAAGCTAGTTAACTGGAATGTAGCCGGGATTACAACCAAGCTGCTGATGAGGATTGGGGAAGATTTATAGATACATTTGCTTCTTTAAAGAAATCTGGGCGGTCAAAAAAGTCTTTAGGCAATGTTATACAACGTATAGTATTGAGGCACTAGCACCTTCGGCTGGTAGGCCAGCTGCAGACCTAATTATATGGATTAAGATGGCTCTTAACTGCACAGTCAAGAAAATTGATAGTGCTTCATCAAACCTACTTGTTCTCGGGTTGACTCCGAAACAAGGGACCCTTTTCTCTTGGTAAAAATATATGAGGTCTCCACCTAATAACAAGGAATCCCAGACTCTATAAACTCTGAACACATGTGGTCATCTCAAGAAACTTTAACATCTGTTATGAGCCTTAAACCACTGTTAGAATTGACTAAAGTTGAGTATGATTGTTGGGGAATCCCATCCTTATCTTATTTGAGGAGAAATAGGAAGATTAGCATGGCCACTCTACAAACAGCAGACATAGCTGTGTCCTACAGTTTAAGAGCGTGCAACTGCAATTCCATTTCGCACCTTGGTGCTAAATCGACCTTAGGAGGGGTGATTATTGAAGCAATATTGTTTGATGTTAGAATATGGCATGAAATGCCTGATATGGAGGTCATTGAGCATTTTGTAAGTGACCATCATCCATTTACACTTGAAGCAAAGGTGTCTCAAATTAGGAATATGACATGCTCAGGCCCAATTTGATAGTATAGACTGGAATCGCCATAATGTTAGATGGACAGACATATCCAATACTGCAAATGCCATACAAGAGATCAATAGCATTCTAAGCGTAGCCCTAATCGCACTTGAGGGTCAGAATTGTACAACCTCCCAGTCCATGGCTGTCCATGAAGAGTTATTTTCCAGATTGAAAGATTTCTTTTAGAAAACATAATATTCCCCCTAAAATGCACAAATTGTTCAACCACAACTGCACAGAGGATAAAACTGAACATGTTAAATCTATAAAAAGACGATTGAGGAGAGTCGGGGGCATTCACATTGGAAAAAATCCTAAAAGTGATCCGTGCTTAAAAAACGCCTGACCGTGATAAGATCCCTTCTGACCAGTATCGCTCTGAACCCCTAATATGGGGACCATATATAAATAACTTGTCCAATGCCACAGCTGGAGGAGCTCCAATCCCCAACTCCTGGAAAGGAGATGAATTATACTGATCTTTAAGAAAGGAGTTAGGAATGTTCCTGTTAACTATCAGCAAATAAGTCTCAGATAACATAAGAAGATCTTTAGCAAGCAACTTTTCGCAAAAATGTAGGAGTAGGTATCGACCAACAAGGTGCTTTCACACCTCTAGATGGGGTTCAAAGCTAAGATAAGCACAGTTGATCATGTTCTACTGTTCCTGACTATAAAATGGAAATCTGTAGACAGACCAGTGGTCCCTGTATATCACATTTGTGAGCTACCTTCGATCTCTAGTTACTATGGCAAAACTCTGGGAGGTCCTAGGCAAGATGGTAGTTACTCCTGGGCTATTTTCATTGATCTAACAACTATATACAGATACGTTTTGCTAAAGTCAAGTGGGGCCCGGTGTAGGGAAATACTGAGAGGTGTCCACCAGGGGTGTGTTTTAGCACCTACACTCTTTTTATTATTTATCAATAATGTTATCCCTTCCCTTATGGATTGTGAGCAGGGGCAGATTATCCATTATGGCTCTGGGGCTGCACCTCTCTGAATTCCTATACATTTACATAAAAATATATTGAATAGATCGATTTTTTTAGAGATACAATTGTATCTCTAAATAAATTGATGTATTTAGGTCGGGGCTATCTGTTTCAGGCTCCCGGCCCAGCCTTGCTCTTTTGGAGTAGATTAATGTTAATCTGTGGGTGCAGGGTCACCACTCTTGCCACAGGTCCTTATCAAGTAACGAGGAATTGACACTGGAGAGAAGTCAAACCATAGGTTATTTATTAATCATTCATGAATGGGTCTCCATCCAACGAGCACCATGGAGATGCTCAAAAGAGAGAGCACACTGAACGATGGTTACATGGCTTTTTATAGCAAAGATCACAGACAAGGAATGCCCAGAGGTAAATAGAGCTCTGGGAAGAACACACAAATTAGACAATCGGTAAAAATCAATAGCCTTGGTGTCTTGTGTAACTTTTGCATCCTGAAGCTGCACAATAAGATAGGTTATCTGAACAAACTATATCTAAGGCTTTACCATTGTTTAAAGAACCCAGTGCAGACATCAGCTGTTCTTTTGTGCTGACTTTGCATGTTTGCACAGCCTACAATGTCTCGATTTAGATTTGTTACCTAATGTTTACGCAGGTATGGTGTCCAGGATAGATCCAGGCTGAAAACAGAGCAGGGGTGAAAATGGATAAAGTGCAGCTTAATTAAAAAACGAAAGAATTATATTTTACATTTCCACAGTCCTCCCTTTTCAGTGGTGCTGAATCTATTCTAAGAGGTACGAGTATTGTTTTATATCTCGATTTTCATTATTTCATTAATTTCAAGTTCTACCATCATTTCTTGATTCAGTTCATAAACACTGACCGGGGAAGGTTTAATACTACTGCAAATATTTATGCAAGTGGTGCATATCAAAGGGGCACATTGAGTGCAGCAGCAGCAAGTTAGAAAGGTGGCTCCTATAATTACTATTCCCATCAATATTTTTCAGCCCCAAGCAGAAAACATACCCCAAAACCATTCTGACCAAGTCCATGTTCGTTTTTCCTGGTGTATTTCTGCAGCTATTTGGAGAAGCTTGTGTGTGGCTCAATTAACATTAAGGGCGTTTTATGCAAATATTGAACAAATGTATTGTGCTTATATATTTGGCCGTGTGAATGCTTAAGAGAGGACAAGGTGAAGTGATAAGGTTCAGATGCAGTAGGAGTAGGGGGCACAAAGCTATAAAGAGGGTAATAGGTTGAAAGCCTCAAAAATAGACCTAAAAATCCCAATACTAACAATAGAAAACATATAAATATCCCTATTTTTCTCTTTTTAATCCAAAACCATCAGCTTTTAGCGGGGGTATTTGGGGCAAGTACTTCTATTCCTCCCCAAAGGCCTTAAATGGCAGATCAACAACTCTACCCATTTCAACATAATCTATATACAAGTACCTATTTCAGGAGAACACCTCACACTATTCACTATACTGATCTTTTATATTCAAGTTGTATGTTTCTTACCCTTTTCTTACCCTTCCTTCCTCTTACTGTAGTATTTGTTGTTTGATTGCCAAGGTAACAAAGAGCAGCGTAACGATCAGCCAGAAACAGAGCAATGTAATCTCAATCCTCCCAAAATTCCCCCACTACACTATCAGAGAGCATTAAGTCCCAAATGTCTTTTGCTTCAAAGCCTCACTGGCAAGCTTATGTACCGGTCCGTACGTTGGTGCTCTTTACCACCGGCATGGGTTGCTACCTCTCCAGAGATAGTTTCTTCAAGCAAAGTCTATAATTCTTTTGGCCCTTGGCCGCATTTTGTATCAGGGCTGAACAATGTCAGGATGTTCAAACAGAATCTGTTCATCTGGGTTAGGCATGATGGCAGCAAGTTATTGTTCCAATGACATCACTTCACCATGTTCCAAAAGATCACCATCTCCAAAAGACTCTTGCTGAGAGATCTGATCATATTCAAAATCAGGTATTCCTCTTGTTATCCACTGATCATATGGCAAAGGGAGTGGCGTTTGCTTTCTCCACATCACTGGCATGGATCCAGTGTCTGCGCCCTGTACACTTAACAGCAGTCTGAGTGGTGAAGAGAACTTGCACTGGACTCTGAAACTATTGGGTAAAGACGCAGGGGAAGATTTACAAGCCCCTTGCACCTCTTTTACGCCGCTGTTGCGTCACTTTTGTGACGCAGCGGCGGCGCAAAGCCAGCGCCATGCTGCGGGGTATTTACAACGGGGAAGATTTACAAGCCCCATGCACCTCTTTTACGCCGCTGTTGCGTCACTTTTGTGACGCAGCGGCGGCGCAAAGCCAGCGCCATGCTGCGGGGTATTTACAACGTGACGCATCTGGGAGATGCGTCACGTTGTAAAGCCCTGTGCCACATGTAGGCGTTCTGGCGCAGGGCGTTCCGGTGCAGGTATGCCTTCTAAAAGTGGCTGAGTGAAATCTTCAAGATTTCACTCAGTCGCTTTTAAGGCCATGCTGCGTCAAAACCCTGTGCCTGCTTGAAGCAGGTATAAGGATTGACGCAGCATGTTAGGGACAGGGCACCCTCGAGCCTTACTGGGGCTGTGTCGCACTTGCGACGCAACTCCAGCACTCCGCTGCCTTTCCGACGGGGGATGGGACACGCATCTGCCCATCCGTACGCCACGGTGCACCGCATCAGTGGTGGCGAGATGCATCGCAACTCTTCTGGTGCATCGCTGCTGATGAGCAGAGATGCGCCAGACGTAGTAAATCTGCCCGCAGTCTCTAGACCTCAGCTTGTGACCTGGACCTTTAAGACTGGAAGTGAGACTGGCCTTCACCTGTGAATGGATCAAATGCAAATCTTTAGTCAACACAGTAATCAACAAGAAAGGTAAATTCAATGTCATATTGTCCTTGATCTTGGTACACCCTACACATTTGCTGGCCTCCCTATAACCACCTTAACTGGTAGCAAGACCTCAAAGGGCAGATCTGGGGGTGCAAAATATCCTGTTGAAACTGGGTACCTTTTCCTGTGCTATAAGTATGGCACATCATGCACCTCTTGACTTAGAACTCAGCCACCCTGGGAATCAGAATATTGAACCATACATGAACTGACGTGGCCACTATTCCTTTTGTACTGATGTGGGCTGGTCTGTGAGCCATGATAACAATAGCATTCACATAACAATTTGGAAGCATTCATCTTTGCTTTCCTGACAGATCTATCCAACAACATCCTGACACCCATATCTTTTACACTGTTCGTTCTCTTCCTCCGTAGCTTCTTCCTGTACTTCCCTACTTCAATCTAGAGTCTGATTAAACATAGGCACTTCTGGTGTCCATCTAACTGTCCCTACAATATACATTAAACTATACTCTGAATAGGCTGTTCATTTCGCTGTTTCATTGGCAAACGTATTTCCCTGTATTACCTCATCTATAATTTTCTTGTGGACAAAACATTTAACAATAGCAACTCTTTTTGGTAACATCAAGGGTATCGAGTAACTTTGCTATTATTTCCCCATACTGTATCTCATCACTATGCAAAGTCAAAAAGCCCCCCTTTTTTTCCAGAGCCGTCCAAATTAGTGGTCAACTCCAAAGGCATATATATTGATATTTACAGTCACATATTTACTTAATTTACTGGCTCTAGTCAAAGCTGTCAGCTCCACAGATTGCTCTGACATTTGTTGTATTTTACATAACTCAACCACAGATTTGAAGGGAGTAACTGTATAGGCCACTGTACTAAAGCCATCAAGTAGTTTGTAACATGCACCATCCACGGACATTTACCCTAGTGGGTCAGATATAGGGGTATCTGTCAGGTCTACCCGTTCCTTAATGATTCAGAAAAGGGGGTGGTGATGAACAGAGTGTCTGATCATAACGGTGATGGATCAAGCCCTGATCTTTGGACTGGGTAAGAGTGGTCTGCTTAATTCAGACACTCTGTTCATCACCACCCCCTTTTCTGAATCGTTTTTGGCCACTAAGGTGTGGCAGGGTATACTCAGACATGAGTCCCTTTCTCACTGCACCATCAGGATTCAAGCAAGCCGGGCCGAAGACGGCTGAAATGCCAGAAACCGGTCCCCGGTAGCTTGTCTCCTTTCTGGTGAAGAATTGGCTTGGTAGTTTAGTCTGCCCTGTTCCCATGATGCACTGGGCCAGGGACAGACTGATTTGCATATAGCCAGGTTCTGAGCTGGGATGGTGCAGTGAGATAAATAACGGTGATGGATCAAGGCCTGGTCTTTGGACTGGGTAAGAGTGGTCTGCTTAATTCAGACACTCTGTTCATCACCACCCCCTTTTCTGAATCGTTTTTGGCCACTATAGGTGTGGCAGGGTATACTCAGAGATGAGTCCCTTTCTCACTGCACCATCAGGATTCAAGCAAGCCGGGCCGAAGACGGCTGAAATGCCAGAAACCGGTCCCCGGTAGCTTGTCTCCTTTCTGGTGAAGAATTGGCTTGGTAGTTTAGTCTGCCCTGTTCCAGGGACAGACTGATTTGCATATAGCCAGGTTCTGAGCTGGGATGGTGCAGTGAGATAAATAACGGTGATGGATCAAGCCCTGATCTTTGGACTGGGTAAGAGTGGTCTGCTTAATTCAGACACTCTGTTCATCACCACCCCCTTTTCTACCCGTTCCTTAGTCTCCTTCTCAGTAGTAAATATGCAATCATGCTCCTCATCTTGTTGAGACTATGAAAGGGGCAGTACAGTGGCTGGATTCAAAATGTTACAGCATTTCAGAGTGGTTTGGAGCAAAAAAGTGTCAACTCATACCCTGTTAATATCCCACTGGTCAGATGCTGGGTCTGAATTATTTTTTGAAAATTCTTTGAATAGGGTAGCATTCAATTCAAAATATCTTTATTTCGGTAAGATTTTACCATAAAAGACGTTTAAAACATACATTTTTAAAACTGTTATTTCATAAAAAGTTATACAGTGTAATATAAAATTTTAGAATCAAGCTTTTACACAATCCCATGTTGCACTGGCGTGTCCTGCGTACAGAAAAGTCAGTTACCAGCCCTGAGGCATTTCCTTCTGATGAGCCAGACAGCGCCCAGGTACTTAGCCACCGCAAACACAATGTAATCGGTCAGATCAGTTTTCAAGACTCTAAAAGCAGCCATGCACTTCACGAAACCCAGGGTACCATAACTGTCAAATTGTGACCTTAAATAAACATTTCAGATTGTGTTATTGCAGTGGGGTCCAATGTGGAGGAAAAATATGCGCATTACCTATTCCTTCCTACATGGGACCGTGCCAAGCTACGACCATCTTTTGCATGCACCAATTTGTAATAATTAGGTTTTACCTAAAGCAGAAGCATTACATAAAGCATTTTCCAATTGCAAAAAACAGCTTTACACTGATTAGTCCAAGGAAGCGGCATGCATACATGCTTTAATGTTAAAGCAAGCAGGGGTTTTGTATTAGTTGGAAATAAACGCACAGATATTAAATTGAGTCAGTGGTTTCTGCAAGTTCTGCATCAATTATATCCTATGTTGGTGTAGCATCTCACCCCTCTTCGACAGGAGGAGACCAAAATAGGTAACCTTCTGTTGACAATTCTGTAATTGCAAAAGAGATACTTTGTCCCAAGGAGGCCAAGTGATGCAATAATTTCACTATAGTCTGTTTGCAACCTTCTGCTGCACTGCTATGTCTCCAATGAGTGGCTCGTGTGCTACCAGTAGATCACCAGGTACCTGTGAGTAGCTCTCCTGTGAGCAGTCCAACCTGCATTTTAAAAATAAAACTCACACATTCAAGATAGCATTTCTTTTGTATTTTCATAACTCATAAACTGATGTTTACAGAACAATAGTTGACATTTTGAAAATGTACTTACAGCTATTACTGCAGTTGGAGATATTTATTACTCATAATTATGTCTTGGCGCAAAGGAGTATTGCAGCTATTGTTCGTATCTAGTACCCATGAAATATTTCAGTTAAAACTATCTTTTTTTTTATTATTACTGCTGAAACCCCTGGCTAATGCACTAATGTGATCACTACTGGTGCTCTTGGATGGGGTGGTCACTTTTTCATCACTAGTGACTTTTGTTACAGAAAATGTTGGAGACCCTTGTACTAACATTTAGTTGTTGTGAAATAGAGCTTTGAACGGAGATGTCAGAAAATCCCACAGATGTATTAACTTTACCTGAGAAACAACAGGATATTGAGGGACTACTATCTTGTTACTTTCTCTCAAATCAATCACAAATCGATAAACTTTTATCATGTACCCCATCCCCTCTTTTAAGGACAGGAAAAATAAGGCTATTACATACATTAGAGGAATCTTCCTTAAAGTGAGGAAAGAAATCAGTGACAGACTTCCCTGTCTTTGCTTACAAGCAGTAAGGAACGTCCAATATATTTTCCGTGCCAGAATTATCATCTTTATATAAGTTAGTTTGTTGCCAGCGAGGTCCAGTATAAGCGGACTAGGTTTCTGACCAGGTTTCCTATCCCTATCAGCTACTATTATGGCAGCCCAATCTCCTCCCAAATCAACAGCATGATCTTGTTTCTGGGTAAGTCGTCACATATCTGGTGGCAAGATCATACCAAAAAACATATCAATATCTGCTAAAGTCATGATACAAGAATCAATGGCTGCTTATACATCATCATACAATCCTCTAGGATTTTTCCTGATGTCTGGTAAGGAGGCTTTTAAAGTAAGTATATCCGTCCTTTTCCAGGGCGTATATATCCAATTATACAAAAAAATAGGCTCTAGAATCAGCACTATTTGGGTCATCATTATCTGTATTCCCTCTTCCAAGAATAAACTGTGGCGCAGCTTCCCTCATAGGTCTTATTCGGAGAGAGGAAGAGAGTTAATTATGGTATCAAATTATCCTTGCTATGGCATTATTAACTCTACTTACAGGGAAGGCCCCTATCTAACACTGTCGATTAATAGCTCTGACTTCATCTGGGCCATGTCCTGTGGTCATCTCCCATTTAACCATAAGTTGATAAGAAAGATTATTTATCAGACAAAGAAGTTCGGCTTTTAAAACAATTCCAGTATAAGATCTATCATTTCTTCTAATTCCATCTCTAGATCACTCAACCAATTTAATACCATCAATCTTATAGCATCCTGACGAAACTAAGGTACAGTAAATCGAAGAATGAGGGGTGGAGATAGATACAGGACGTACGGGATCATCAGTCATTTCAGGTGCAGTGGCCTGGGATGGGGGTGCAGTGGCTTGGGATGGGGGAGGTAAGGGATGTCCCGGTACTGGTTGGAAAATAGGGAGCTAGACAACCGCGGGCAAAAGAGGGGGAGCCGGGAGTACAAGGGAGGCACCATTTGGTGGTCCAGGGGGAAGAGGTGTCAAGGGGACATATGGGGGCGGGTGTCGTTCAATTAATAAGCTATTTAAACAAGACAAGGGAACCCAGGGCGCAATAAGCTGAGGACCATGGGTAGGTACTTTTTTTTAAAGACAGTGGTCCTTAGACAACGGAAGATTAAAGGAGAATGAATATAGACCAAAAGGAACTATATTTTTAAGAAAGTGTCCAGTCGGACAATTTATTAACTTGATAGAAATGATCACAAAACAATAAACCACAGAGTATGATGGAAGCGGGACACCAGCCGATGTCCGACTAACACACTGAGGGAGCATATCCAGATGACCTGCTATTGCCTACTACTTCCCTTTTGTTTGTGCTCCCTCAGTGTGTTAGTCGGACATCGGCTGGTGTCCCGCTTCCATCACACTCTGTGGTTTATTGTTTTGTGATCATTTCTATCAAGTTAATAAATTGTCCGGCTGGACACTTTCTTAAAAATATAGTTCCATTTGGTCTATATTCATTCTCCTTTAATCTTCCCTGGTCTAAGGACCACTGTCTTTAAAAATAAGTTCAATTAATAAGCCACATCTTCTTGGTGGACCTGAACTGCTACTGTTGGTCTAAATATATATTCTTTAGATGTTAATAATCTACGCTCTCAATCTAAACATTCCTTTTTCTCCTTAACTTCCTTATCCTTCAATTCCTTATACTTCTGATACTCTATTTTCCTTTCTTGTTTCCTTTGTACCTTCTCTGCCTTGAGCTGCTGCTCCTTCACTTCTTTCCACCACATACACAAACTGTCAAACATAGCTGGCCTAACTTTCTTTAAAAAAAAGAAAAAAATAGTTTCTCTAGATACTAGAGTTTGTGAGGATCCATGGTTCCCTTTAATGGCCATTGCAAGTGGGGATCCCCTTTTGTATATTTGTTCCATAACATACTATACATGATGGCACAAATACCATATTTGATGTATATCTCAAAATTCATGCGCCTTCTGGTGGCGCCGGCTGACTTGCTTCCAAAATGCTCTGCTTATCGCAGCAGCAACAACAACAAAACCTCCAAAGGGTGCTAAACACAGGCATGTTATTTAAGAGAAAAAAAACTTATGAACTGAGAGAAGTAAAAAATATTCTCACATTACCTGTAAGAAAAAATGTTAATCAAAGCAAATAGCAAGCTTCAAATACCAAGTCAAAAATAGATTCTAAATACCAAGACAAAAACAGGTTCCAAATACCAAGTCAACTTCTAACCAAATGAACCAGTTCAATACAGATTTACCTTATGTGTAGTCTTCCAACTCCCACCTGTCGATCCTCCCTGATCCAAAAAAAAAAAGACCGTCCGAAGGCCCAAGTCAAGGCCAGCAGCCGCCAGGAAGATCAGAGTCTGAGAGCTGAAAAATCACCTAGAACCATGAGCAACACTAGTCTCTTCAGGTGGCGCACCCCTCAGCGAAGTTCATCTTACCGACACGATCTCCTCCCCTGGTCCGACTGCAAGGCTTTGATGGGGCCCCACATTGGGTGCCAATTTGTGGAGCAGATTAATTTTAATCTGCTGGTGCAGGATCACCACTCTTGCCACAGGTCCTAATCAAGTAAGGAGGAATCGACACTGGAGCGAAGTCAAACCATAGGTTATTTATTAATCATTCATGAATGGGTCTCCATCCAAGGAGCACCATGGAGATACTCAAGGAGAGAACACACTGAACGATGGTTACATGGGTTTTTATAGCAAAGATCACAGACAAGGAACGCCCAGAAGTAAATAGAGCTCTGGTGAAGAACACACAAATGAGACAATCGGTAAGAATCAACAACCTTGGTGTCATGTGTAACTGGCGCGTCCTGAAGCTGCACAAGATAACCTATGTGAATAAACTTTATCTAAGGCTTTACCATTGTTTAAAGAACCCAGTGCAGACATCAGCTGTTCTTTTGTGCTGACTTTGCATGTTTACGCAGCCTACGTCTCAATTTAGATTAGTTACCTAATGTTTATGCAGATGTGGTGTCAAGGATAGAGCCAGGCTGAAAACAAGCTGGGGTGAAAATGGATGAAGCACAGCTTAATTAAAATACGAAAGAATTAGATTTTACATTTCCACACTCTGATGCAAAAGACGGAAGCCAGGCAGCAAATCAACTTTCTTAACAGTGATGCACGACGCAGGGCTTTCTGATTAAAAGCCCTTCTTTGCCACTGTGGTCTCTGGCTGTATGCAGTCTGTAGGCCAATGGCGCAATAAGAGTCACAGTTTTGAGCGGAGACTTCATCCTGCGTGATTTCAGAGTCTGTCATTCAAAGGCGTAGATCCCACCGTTTCTTCATACTTGAGAGTGAATGCAAGCACGTCTTATCCAGTGCCTTGTTCTCTGTAATGGTAAGTGTTTGCTAGCTAATGCTGTGTTCTGTATATTGTGGCGAGACCCCCTCATCATGCTAACCTCCCCCACTGGGACATCCCACGCCATCTCTGCACATTGCTTGTTCCTTTAGAAGTGGCGCTGCAGCATTTGTCCTCCGCGAAATGAATCAAAATAAAGAGCAGTGTTCGTTCTTGGTCCCTTGTGAAGTTGATCCAAATATCCAGGTCAAGCCCAAAGCAAGAGATATGCGCTTACTGTGGAGCATATGCTTACAGTGGCCAGTTCTCCGATGTACGGCATTAAAACTGGCTCTGTCTTCATGTCCCTAAGTCAGGGGTCTTCAAACTGTGGGGCGCAACCCCCAGGGGGGCCGTGGAGCGATGCAAAGGGGGTCGCACCTTCACAGTAACACATCTGCCAAGGCCCAAGGGCTTCAGCCCCCCTCTTCCCCGTCCCTTGTCTAAGCCCGGGCTGTTGCACTACTGGGGGCTTAGCCAGAGGTGTAACACAGGCCCCCCCGCAGCTCCCGGTGAATGCCCGGCCATCAGAAACCCAAGGCTGCATTCTCATGCTAATGCCGGGCGCCTCGGGTGGGGGCTAATGATTGAGTAACGGGCGAGGTGCAAGTCTGCATGTTCTGCTTCTCCACCCTGACAAACAAATGCGGCACTTGACCCCCTCGACCTCCTCAGGCTGAACAGGACACCGCACTGTCCCTAAAGCTGTATTTGATGCAACAAGTCAAATAAATACCGGTGACTTTGCATTTAATCATTTGGGAAGAGAATGAGCCATTGGACTGGGTCTGGGAGGACAAAGTAAATGATAAAACCAGGAAACAGGAATTACAGAATATTGATTCTTATCAAGCTAAGTACAGAAAATTGAGGTTGGTACATAGCATTGAGTTTCTTAACAACTGATGAAGTTGGCATGCGTATGTAAAACGTGATGTTTGTAAAAACAACGGTTTGCAGGGAAATACAGATTTTTTGGAGTTTCAACAGCCAGCAAACAAAATGCACATATAATTCTTTTTTGAAACTTTTTTAAAACAACTAATGTAGCCAGGGGCTGAGACAGATGTTTTTCCAGCAAAAGGGCAGTTTATTTGCCAAAAAGTCATAAATTATGTTCTTTAAACTAACGAGAATTAGTGCTTATGCTTTTTAGTGAAAAGGTGGTGTTTTGGGGAGTACCAGAAGAAATAACAAAAGGCTTATCACTTAAAAAGACATACAATTCCTGTTAAAGAAGAAAATATCACCTAGTTTGAAATCGGGGCTACAGGAATGGCATTGTTACAGGACTCTTAATACACCTTCTACCAACTCAATATTAATTTCACACATTCTTGTGAGTGTTTCTAATGCATGGCTTTGCCCAGCTTATCACTTGACCTGTTTACATTCCAATAGCATTGTACAAGCATCCAAAATGGTGACCCAAACATCACCAAGGCCCTTATTACAAGTTAGCAGGTTTTAGTTGTGAGTATGCTGAGTGTGTGGAATCTTGTTTTCAGCTGGCATTCCAGCAACTAAATGTGTTTGTTCCTGGCATGGGGAGTAACTATGCGGACAAATGAGTCCCAGATAAAAAAAACCTGTATGTTTTTCCTGATTTGGGGGACTGCTACACTGACATTTCCACCTGCTCTCAGTAGTTGAAAAATGTCAAGAGAGGGGTGGAGCAAAAAGCCAGTAGCCTGGCTCGGACAGTATTGTTTAACCATACTTTGGCTCTCATTGCAAGATGGCAGAGCAACACCACAGGGACTACACAGGGTTGCAATTATGATAAATACAAACAGTGGTACGATTGCTACCCCTAAGTCCATACATAAGCATCTGAAATTAAAAAATATGGCACTTGACCCCCGACCTCCTCAGGCTGAACAGGATACCCCACCATACAACCGTCCCTAAAGCCGTTGAAAATATATAACAATATTTAAGAGATTCAGACTGAGATTAGGCATATTATTATATCCATACACATTTTAACAGTGCAAAAAAGTTGGGGGACGGGGTGAGGGGGGTGAGGGTTTGGTTAAAAAACCTGTTTTTTTTTACATAGTGGCCCAATTGCGATCCAAACCAGGCCAAGGGGTGGGGGAAGGCATTGGAAATTCCAAGGGTACTTACTTGGCTATGAGAAATAAACGGGTTTGCTTTGTTGCTTTATTTGGTGAAGGTTTTATTTCTCCAGCAGTATGATAAACAGAAATATGGATAGCTTTCGTCTCACTTGACTTATGGCATTGCATCATGTTCGGTTGGAGATTAGGTCGGTAAAATAGCTATAAATATACTCTCACAGAAATGCCCCAGTGAGATGAAGGGCCTGCACCAGAGAATACTAAGAAGTGCAGGTAAGCCTTATTAACCTTCACTTCCGGGTGAGTGGAGGGAGAGCAGGAAACTACTTCTCTAAATAAAGTGTAGATGAGTTTTTTACACATATGGTGGAGCAGGTAGGCCAAGGCCAGGGAAGTGAGCCAAGAGTGTTAGCACTGGAAATAAAACAACAGCCCAGGGAGGGCACAGACCAGCCTTGGCTGGTAATCCGCACCTGCCATGATACACCGGTGCAGAGGACTCACTACGCGTGCTAGGGTCATGCACCCGTTTTTTGGTGGAGTGTTACTGTGTGTAAAAAATATCAAAATAATGAAGCAATGCTATCCTAAAATACGTGGCATCACATAACATCTTTTACATTTTCTTCCCACACCATTTAGTCAAGCCTGTTGCATAATTTAGTCCTCACCGCCTCATAATTCCAGCAGCCCTGCCCACAGGTTTAAACATTTTTGTCAGGAGGGGGTCCTTAGGCCTCAAAATGTTGACAGGGGGGTCCCGGCATCCAAATGTTTGAAAACCTCTGCCCTAAGTTGACTCTGATGTCAAAAGCATGGATTGACTTGCAAACTTGAATGTTAAAAATGTTGAGGGAATGCATTTCAGCGATTTAGTTCCGCTCTTATTTTACATGCTTTACTTAATCTTGCAATCCCCAAGAGTTAGTGGTTTTAAAATGTTGTTTATCTGTATTTTGTTCTGTACATACTTTGAGCCTTGAGCCATGTCAGGTGTTTATGAGGGGCTTTAGTTGAGTGCGAAGGCCAAACAAAGTGCCTGTCAGTGTGTTGGTTTTCCTGCAGAGCACACAGAACAATGTTTGTGTATTCCATTTGCAACTGAAATTTTCTGGATATGTGTCTGAAGTCGTATACAGACATCAAAAAATTTGCAAGGGAGGAGGAGCCTAACCAGCAACCATGATGGCCGCCTGATCTCTCGGCTCCGCCGACCCTCTCGCTTTTCTCTTGCTTTCCGCCTAATCCTGTGACCTATCCTGCTACTACGTGGAATCGGCGGAA